>NC_090325.1:174871685-175496685 GCF_035084215.1 Heptranchias perlo
TTTTTTTTACATCCTTTAGGACTAAATTAATTACGTTAATATAATTAGAATATGAAGCCTGAACATAATAAAAATGTAAAATTTTGACAAAGTTGAGGGATGATTTAAGTCCCACTATTTTCTTCCCAGTCTTCCAGAACATATCTGTGTTGTGCCCAAGAGGATGGATAGGTATCTTCCTGCCAGGCCTCTGCCAATACTGCTTCAAACTGGCTTGTACAAGGTGCATGACATTTGGTCTCTTAATGGTTTTTCCCCATCATTTAAAGCAATCCAAAGTATTCATTTTTGACCCGTGGCTCCTTTTTAGGCCCAAAGTTATCCTCCCCCTCATGAATGTATCTGGGCTTATTGTTATTGCATATATCCTTGTTTATCTCCCCTTTTTCTCTACTCCTCTACTGGTTCCACAAGCACAGTGGGCAGGCTATCGTATAACTGAGCTTGATGTTGAATTCATCTAACGTTCACAAACATGCACATCCAGCAATTGTTCACGGAAAATGATCAAGAATGGGAACCCTGGCTAGAAATGTAAACACAGCTGTTGTCTTGACATCATTTCTAAAACTACTAATATAGAAGTGAAAGTGTGCCTGGTTGGTTTACTTAAGGGTGTGTACAGAGCCAGCTCTCTCTCTATACATTTAACTGACAAGCTCTTGGAAGTATTGCAGCTAACCATGGGGTAGGGATCACAGGCTCTCCGTGGAAGGCATGAGTGGCAGATATGATTAAATGTGGTAAAGCCTTTGTCTTGCAGGACATAGCAACAGCTATCGCTAGCCTAAAAGAAGATGGAATCAGTGTATTGATATGGCTCATTTGCCTGCTTTTTTTCCTACCCTGACTCAGCAATTAGCTGAAGATGATCAGATTTCATGTTCAGGATTAGCCATTTCTTTCCACTGTTCTACTGCTGAAAGCATTTCAGATCTTTGCTGGGGCTTTTATTTTTGATGTACTCATTTTGTTAGCCAGCAATGTTTACTAAAGTGGGATAAGAGAGAGGTAGAGATTTTTAAAAATTCTATGAGCATGAGCAAAAATGCATACCTTGGAACACGGTTTTGGTCTTGGGATTCTTGATTTTTAAAGTTTCGATTTTTGTATTGTGTAATGGTCCCTGCTTTTCTTCAGTCTCCTCCTCCCTCCTGACCTGTAGATAACATGTTCCCAGGGTTCTCTCTTGCCATTATTGCCAGCCACAGTAAGGTGTTCACACTTTTCATAACATTTTCCTTCGTCCTTGTTATCTCTGCCTCAGCCGCCTATTAAACTAGAGGCGGGAAGATGGCAGTGGAGCAGAAAACCAGTGGTAAGTCTACCGCTTCGATATTAACTCCCGTACCACTTGGTTTCTGAAAATCCATATGCAGTACATATGCTGCATTCCTTTTATCTATCCAGTCGGCCACTTCTTAAAAATAACTTTTAAATTTATCAAACATGACTTGCCTTTAACAAATCTGTGCTGGCTGTCTTTGAATAATCTAAACATTTCTAAATACTTACTAACTTTATCCCGAATTATGGATGCTAAGAGTTTGCTCATATAGTTACCCAGTTTATCCTTCTCTCCCTTCTTGAACAAGGGTGCTACATCGGCTATTCTCGAGTCACATGCATAACTTGCGCTTTTAAAGATTGAAAACCTGTGGCCAGATTCTCTGCTGTCTGCCCTCTTGACTTTTCAACAGCCTGCCTTATCTACCTTCAGTTTCATTAATCGTTTTGGAACCAATTCCTTTTCTACAGTTATCTCTATTAATTGTTCCATATTCTTCTCTAATACACCTATGTTCCCAATTCCACCATCATTTGTAAACAGCAGTTTAAAATATTTGTTTATCATTTATGCCATATTTCAATCTCAACGATTGGACTTCTTCCTTCATCCCTGAATGGTGGTAGAGGCAGGGACCATCAACTCTTTTTAAAAAAAAAAGTACCTGGACCTGCACCTAAAGTGCTGTGAGCTGCAGGGCTACGGGCCAGGTGCTGGAAGGTGGGATTAGAATGGGCACCTGGTTGTTCTTTGAGCCGGCGTGGACACGATGGGCCGAATGGCCCCCTTCTGTGCTGTATCTTTTCTATGGTTCTACCCGTTCTTTAACTCTCTTTCACTTTTTATGTGGTAATAAATGCCCTTACTATTTTTTCAAATTGTCTGCTAGTCTTTTTTCATAAAGAAAGTTATCCTGACAGTGGGTTTTGTTTGTTTTGAATTTTGTGAAGTCGGAATTCGTGACTATATAAACTGTCCACTTCCAGACCCAAATATATGGCAGCAAACCGCTGTAATTGTCTTCAGAGCAATTGCTTCTCCTTTGGTTGCCCCTCAGACACTCCAAACATGACTTGCCTCAGATCTGGCTTCTTTTGGGATTGTTGCAAAAAGGGGGTTAAAAATAAAAATCCACTGGAGTACTGTAAAAGCAGTTGGCTAGTTTTCTCCAGAGCTACCATCGTTGTTGCATAAATAAAGTGAAATGGCTTCCCTAGCAGTTTAATAGTGGATGCACTGTTCATGTGGAACTGAGTCACAGAGATCAGAAGTAGAAAAGAAAAAGAACGTACATTTATGCAGTGCCTTTCTTTATGCAGTGCCTTTCATGTCCCGAGGATGTTGCAAAGTGCTTCATAGCCAATGAATTAATTTTGAAGTTTAGTCACTGTTGTTATGTAGGCAAACGGGGCAGCCAATTTGTTCATAGCAAGATCCCACAAATGGCAAATGAGATGAATGACCTGTTAATCCTGGTTTTGATTCCCAATTTTTCCCTGGGTAAGCTGTTCTCAGTTGGGCAATGGTAGGGTTGCTACATTTAGTCAGTACAGTGAGGTGAAGGGTGGGTGGTATTATTCTTGAAACCAGCAAAGGATGACCAAAAAGTTGATTAAAAGGGAGAAAATAGAATATGAAAGTAAATTAGCAAGAAATATAAAAATGGATTGTAAGAGCTTCTACAAGTATGTAAAAAGGAAGAAAGTAAACATTGGTCCCTTAAAGGCTGAGAAAGGAGAAATTATAATGGGGAATTGGGAAAGAGCAGATACGTTAAACAAATATTTTGCATCTGTCTTCACAGTAGAAGACACAAAAAGCATGCCAGAAATAGTAGGGAATCAAGGGGCTAATGAGAGTGAGGAACTTAAACTAATTAATATCAGTAGAGAAAAAGTACTGGAGAAACTAATGTGACTAAAAGCCGAGAAATCCCCTGGACCTGATTGCCTACGTCGTAGGGCTCGAAAAGAGGTGGCTGCAGATAGTGGATGCATTGGTTATGATCTTCCAAAATTCCCCAGGTTCTAGAACGGTCCCAGCGGATTGGAAGGTAGCAAATTCAGCCCCACTATTCAAGAAAGGAGGGAGGGGGAGAAAGGGGAACTGCAGGCCAGTTAGCCTGACATCGGTCGTCGGGAAAATGGTGGAATCCATTATTAAGGAAGTGGTAACAGGGCATTTAGAAAATCATAATATGATTAGACAGAGTCAAAATGGTTTTATGAAAGGGAAATCATGTTTGACAAATTTGAGAGTTTTTTCAGGATATAACTAGCAGGGTAGATAAAGGGGAACCAGTGGATGTAGTATATTCGGATTTTCCAAAGGCATTCGATAAGGTGCCATACAAAAGGTTGTTACACAAGATAAGGGCTCATAGGGTTAAGGGCAATATATTAGCATGGATAGAGGATTGGTTTAAGGACAGAAAATAGAGGGTAAGAATAATTGGGTCATTTTGAGGTTGGCAGGCTGTAACTAGTGGAGTGCCGCAAGGATCATTACTTGGGTGTTAGTTATTTACAATCTATATTGATGACTTAGATGAAGGGACCGAGTGTAACATATGCAAGTTTGCTGACGATACAAAGCTAGGTGGAAAAGTAAGCTGTGAGGAGGACACAGAGTCTGCAAAGGGAAATAGACAGGTTAATTGAGTGGGCAAGAAGGTGGCAGATGGAGTATAATGTGGGGAAATGTGAGGTTATTCACTTTGGTGGGAAGAATAGAAAAACAGAATATTTTTAAATGGTGAGAAACTATTAAGTGTTGGTATCCAGAGAGACTTAGGTGTCCTCATACAAGAAACACAAAAAGTTAGCATGCAGGTACAGCAAGCACTTAGGAAGGCAAATGGCATGTTGGCCTTTATTGTAAGGGGGCTGGAGTACAAGAGTAAGCAAGTCTTAGTACAGTGGTACAGGGCTTTGGTGAGACCTCACCTGGAGTACTGTGTACAATTTTGGTCTCCTTATCTAAGGATGGATATACTTGCCTTCGAGGCGGTGCAACGAAGGTTCACTCGATTGATTCTTGGGATGAGAGGGTTGTCCTATGAGGAGAGATTGAGTAGAATGGGCCTATCCTCTCTGGAGGTTAGAAGAATGAGAGGTGATCTCATTGAAACATATAAGATTGAGGGGGCTTGACAGGGTAGATGCGGAAAGATTGTTTCCCCTGGCTGGAGGGTTTAGAACTAGGAGGCATAGTCTCTGGATAAGGCGTTGGCCATTTAAGACGGAGATGATCTTTGGGATTCTCTACCCCAGAGGACTGTGGATGCTGAGGTGTTGAGTATATTCAAGACTGAGAGAGAGATTTTTGGACTCTAGGGGAATCAAGGGATTTGGGGATCAGCCGGGAAAGTGGAGTTGAGGTGGAAGATCAGCCGTGATCTTACTGAATGGCGGAGCAGGCTCAAGGTGCTGGATGGCCTACTCCTGCTCCAATTTCTTATGTTTTTACATATTAATGTATATTTTCCCGCAGTCTGCTGATGCTCAGTCTCAGCTTACACATGAAGGATGACTACTTGGACAAGGTACTGAATGAAGGGCAACTAGCACCCATGGAACTTCCATGATTCAGTGGTGTCAAGCTCGGGAGGGGAAGAGGAATAAGTCAAGCAATTCAAATGCTATTTTGTAACTTCAGCCTTATACCTGGATGCCAGCCATTCTTTCGACTTGTACAGAGCAAAATCACAAACAATAATTTACGAAGACTAAAGAAGAAATGTGCACGAAGGAATGATTTCTCTTTTTCCACCATCCTCTCAACTTTGGCTTTTGATTGTTGCCTGTCTTCAGAGAGAGAAAAAGATGTAAGAAGAAGCAGACTGTGTAATTAAAGGTTGAAATAAAAAAGACTGCACGAAAGAAAAAAAACAGATCAGTCAGAAGATGTAACCTTACCTTTTTGTATGATTTCACACAGTGAGGCTCTCTGAAAAATGTATATTGGTTCTGCACTTCATTGGCAACTGTGAGTTTTGAAAGGTGGCCAGACTAATGGATTTCATTGTTGAAGAGATGGGACTGAAATTTAACCAAATTTTGAATTCCACAGTGTGTCTAATAAATATAATCAGTAGGCTGGAATCACATGAGCTATCGGTTGTGCATCTGCAGTTTAACTGTGCAGGTATGAAGGAATTAGCTTGCATTTTGACTACTTCAAGTTCATATCCTAGGATTCCAGACAGAAACTCTTTATCTCCCTCAGCCTCCTTCCTCCTACAATTCATGAGACATTAAAAACATTAGCTCTGCACCAGTTAATTACCATTTCTTGATTTATATTGTCCTTTCTTTTACTCTTTTTCAATCTTGATAGTGTCCTGCACTTTGAGCCTTCAACTTTAGCTAGGTTTCTCAGTAATAAAAAAAAGTTGGGGAGACTGCTTGAAGCTTGCTTGTTGTGTGTCTGTATCCAGCCGAGAAAGAGGTTCTAATGATGCTGAAAAATAGATTGTTGGTAGTGTTTTACTGTAATACGTATTTCCTAATGTCAATACTGTACCAGCCTGCGTTCTATTTTTTCCCTTGCGATGTTTGGTAACGTACAGCAGTATATTAACATACATTTGCCAGGCTGAGTGTTATTTCCCATCAATGAATAGTGAAGCATACATTCAGATTTAATTTGCTAATGGGTTGCGTGCAGTTTGTTACTACATAATTTTAGCTAGGATGTCAACTTTGTAATCGTAGTTCATTTTTATTGTATAATACGTGTGTTTGGAAGGAGGGGGCAACCTATCCAGCTATTTGAATTCCCATGAAGAAATAAGGTGGAGGAAAATCTGATTGGAACAGCCTCTTTTACAGTAGTTAGACAAGGCAGTAGTTAGCAGTCGGTGTCAGGAGAACTTTTATTTACTATTGCTGTGTTGGTAAGTGTGGCAGCTAATTTGCACAGCACAAGGTCACAAACAGCAAATGGGATGAATGATTAGCTTTTTTTGGTGGTGGGTGTTAAGAGGGAGAAATATTGGCTGGAACATGGGAGAACTCCATGCTCTTCCAGTGGTATCATAGGATTTTCTACATCCATCTAAGGTGGCAGACAGGGCCTCCATTTAACATCTCATTCAAAAGATGGCATAGTAATAATGTAGCACTCCTTCAGGATTGCACTAAACTGTCAACCTAAATTAGATACTAAAGTCCATATTGGGGTTTGAATCCCCGCAACCTTCTGACTCCGAGGCAACTGAGCCAAGCTGATACTTAGGATTCTCAGGAGCAAGAACCTCTAATTTTTTCCCTCCCTTTATCCAGGGAAGCTGAGGCCAATTATAGTGTCTTTACCGCCATCCCAGCTGAGATCAGTTAACTCAGCACAGACCAGGGATCAAACCAGGGATATTACGCTCTCGCTCTCTCGCGCCCCCCTGCCCCACCTGAAATCAGAGAGAGAGAGAGAAAGGATCCTTTTCTAGATATCACTTGTTCAATTATATCTTTTACATTCAGACAGCATTGTTCTTGGAAAAATTCTCTTCATAACAAATTGCACACTGTGTGCACATATGTGGCAATATGCACAGAATGTGCTCATGCACTGGGCCATTTATCACCATCAATAATATGGTTATTAAAAAGTACCCCTTACTTTGTGTCTGTAAACTTCAACTAATCTAAATCCTTGGTTTTGGCTTACCAAGTGCAGGCTACACAAACCCATGTTATCAATATGTTTGGCAATTTTTGCAGTGTGCATTATAGGGATCAGGAATTCATTTAGTCATACTCCTTTCAAGGATATGTTTTACTGTTTGCAAATGTTTTGGCTGTCTGCCAGTTTCAGCATAAGTGGAAGTACTTTTTGCCCTGCGTTTTCATATCTTTGAAAATATGCAAGTCATGATATTAGGTAGGAATTAATATATTTTAAAACAAGTTTAGCACTTCTAACAGGGTGAATGGATTTTAGACTACTGCAACCCATTTCTCAAATGGCATGTGTATTCTGCCTATTCCTGGTGGGTTAAATTGGGTAACATCAGCTATATTCCTGTAGGGAAAGGGGAGGGATAAGACCCTTCCCACTGCCACTTGGGAGGGGGGTGGGGGCGGAGATGGAAATAGAGAGCTAAATCAGAGAATGGTTTAGTTGAAGATATGCACAGGTTACACCAAGGTTTTCAGTGCAAACTCTAAGTGCACTTTGAATAGATTACTGTATAGCATATCTATCAATGCTTTATCCACCTATTTGTTATATCCAATTATCAAATCAACACTATTGAAAGAGGGCAGTGCCAGAAGTTTGGTTTGATCCCTTTCTGTTCTAGCTAGTTAGTTGACCTCAATGGTAATGGCAGTGGAGGAGTTACAAATGACTTCGGCCCTGAGCAAGGGTTCCCTCCCTTCAATGCAATCCAGTGACCTCTTTTGTAAAATGTGCATGTGTAGACTGTGGTTGAAGAAAGAATTTGGCTCATTTTGAAGCTTCCCATGGTCATATATCCTCCCTCTACACTCACACGGAAAGAATGGAATGCAGGCAAAGTATTGTGTTCGCATTCTTCTTTTTTCTCCCCTGTATCTATCTACTAGTCACATTCAGGGTTTTGTGGCTTTACTATACTCAGCAAATCTGCCAGAAGTTCTTCTGTGCCTCGATGTTTAACTTGGAAATAAACAGTGAACTCCCTATAATTAGTGACACATTGTTTTCTTTTTGCTGATCATTTTTTCCCTCCAGCTTGTTATACAATGTAATGGTGATAATTGATATCAGAGTGCCCTTTATTCCTGTATCTGTATCAAGAATGACTTATTATTGGCACTGTTGTTTGGCTTTAATTGCATTTTATATCAAAAGCTCTGAAGTTAAAAGATTAGGCATTTAGCATGTGATTAAAGGCAGGCCAGTTGCTATAACACAATTGTTGGTTAATTGACCAGAATCGCCCCTCATTTGCCTCCAGGACAAGATGGGAGGAAGAGAAAACTGGCTGAGGGGAGAAATATTTCCTTACAGCCCCTTTTAAAATATGCCTGTTAGATCAAACTAAGGAACAGATAATGGTATCTTTGAAGATAACCACAGGCTAGACAGTTCCACCCCTCTGACTAAGAATACTTTGGAAGGGGGAGGAGAACTGAGGAGTTAATGGAGTTGGAAGGCAATGTGTTTTTAACATTATGAAAACCATTGTTGAAGTAGCATCTTAAACTTTTTAAAAGTCACATGCCATATCACTGGATGTATGGCAAAAGTGTTTTCTTCATAAACCAGTTAATGTGGTTCTTTTATATCTTCCCAAATCTTAAGCAGCCACCATTACTCAGGATGCTTGTGCCACTGAGGAGCTGAGTTAACTTTAATAGGTACATAGAGAGCTGTCATAGCTAGTGTTGGGTTTCTAATGCATTGCACCATAGAGTGGGAGGACATGTGCTTGCGCTTCTGAGTCTCCTTAATAAAGAATTACCTGTGTCTGTTTGGCCTGAAAGGGGAGCAGCTAGGTATTTCTCCCACAGGAAGGGACAGAAAACCAGAAGGCACAACACTGTTGCACACCACTTACTAGCTATGTACCAACTGGCATTAGAAGGGACCAGGAAGCTGGTTGCCCGCTGCATCCTCTTCACTGGGGAGAAATGAAAATAATGTATAAAAATTGGAAAATGTAATGGGTGTTAAAATTTAAAAATCCAATAAGACAGTAAACTTGGCCAAAAGCTTTTAAGTCAAAATTATGCGGGTATGTCGTGTAGTCGTTACGTTACTGGACAAGTAATCCAGAGGCCTGGATGAATAATCCAGTAAATGTAAGTTAACATCCCATCTTGGCAGTTTGAGAATTTGAATTCAGTTTTTTAAAAAAAAATCTGGAAATGAAAAGGCTCGTACCAGTAAAAGTGACCAGGAAGCTGTCTGATTGTCGTAAAAACCCAACCGACCTTTATGGAAAGAAACATGCTGTCCTTGTCTGGCCTATATGTGATTCCAGTCCCACACTATCGTGGCTAACTCTTATCTGCCCTATCCAGGGCAACTAGGGATGGGCAATAAATGTCAGCTTTGCCAGTGACTCCCCATCCTGAGAAGGAGTATTAAAAAAAATTATAGTGCTATGACAGGCTTTTATCAACCGTTTCATTGGCAAGTTGAGCTAGTTCTTCTGTTGCTACAGTACCTCCACACTGCACTTTCATGACAGCTGCAGGTTTGTCTTTTCAGATCAGTAATTCCCATACAGTGAAGACAATAGCCATGGGCCTATGCATTGCTAGCAGGAAGAGTGCGACAAGGAATTTATCTCGCTGTTTGTTTGCAAAAAACAAGGTTAATACAGTAGGTTAGATTAAAAAATTTCTCATTGGCCTAAACATGGACATACTTCATTTCCTTTATGTAAATTTTTTAAAAAATGAATGTTTTTGCTTATCAATGTGAGGGTTGCTGCTGCTGCGAAATGGAGTATTTTCCTATTTCAGGCGACTGATGTAAGCATCGAACACGCCCAGCATGGTTACTTGCAGAGTGAATCTCCTCTGCTGCACAAATATAACTGTTTAAATTTTGCACATCAGCCTTCATACAGCCTCTTTCAGTGAGGTTGCCAATTTAGTGCCAAATTGGGGGTAGTTTTGTGCTGTGTGCCATTGTCCACTAGGAACTGCGTTGCGACTGCCCAAACGTATTTTGCTCAGCAGACCACTAGAGATTTTTATCCTATTGCCCTGGGTTGAATTCAAACCTAGGTCTTGGAGGTGAAAGCAAGTGTGTTAATCCACTGAACCACCCCGTCTCATGTAAGCTCTAATTATATTAGGACCTAAGTTTTTTTTAAAAAAATACTATAATCATGACTTTGTTTGTTTTACAACTGCAGAGGAAGTGTCCCATTAAAACTTCCTGTGCTGTGAGTCATTCCTCCCAGTGATCTTTCATAATACTGACACACTGCTTGAAGAGGATGTCAGAAATACTTACTCGGCAGCACTGAATAGCTTCTGCTTCATGCAGTTTAAATTGAGAAATTTGCTGAAAAGGAAAAGTATTCAGCACTCAGGGCCTGATTCTGACCCAGAGTCAGCACTGGCACAAAGCATATCAAATGTTGTGCTGCAGCTACCACAAAATTGTCTAATTGCTTCAAACCCTGTAACAATCTGTTTGAAGCTGCAACCATTGATTATGGTTGAAAATCTCTACTGTAATCACTCATTTAGTTTAAGTACTTAACTCGCTGTAAATTTTAGTTATGATTTGAGTTAGTGCTAAGAACATGCAATAAACATTTGGTGCAGCCCATATTAAAGTTAGGAAAACATCTTAGATTATATATTTTTTAAAAATCCCATCAAAATTCAGGAGAAAGGTGTGTAGACTATGTGGGAAGAGAAGGGCTTAAGTAGTATTCGCTTTTGAAAAGTTAGAGGAACAAAGCCATCCCATTTTTTAAAAGAATGACAAAGTTCCTGTGTACACTTAGTTGTCGAAAAACAGTGACTTTCAAAGGATGCATGAGGCCTCAACCTAATTTGTTTTTAATCAGAATTCTTTTTGCTTTTTACTCCTAAATGTGCTTATTGTTTCTGAAAGCCCCAAGCTGTCCAGCCAATAACCTACAGTGAAAGAAAGAGAATGGTGCTATTCCAGGTTTAGCACTCTCTGAATTTCGAATGTCCATCAAATACATGCAGAAATACAGGACTGATCACGGAAAACTAGTTTTGAAATTTAATAGACCAATCTGATAAGATTGCAGGTTCCAATGTCTGGATAGTTTTAGATTTCAATATTTAATCAGATTACTGAATTGTTACCAGTTAAGATCTTACAGGGGATCTGCAGCTGAAAAACATGACTTTCTTAATCAATTCTCCCATGATTTTGAGTGGTATCCATTGCAACAAGAATGAAAGATTCTTGATGTAACACAATGTACTTGAACACCATACTTTTACTGAAAATTTGCCCTCATGGATGACTGGATCGACTGTAGAAATCAATTTTTAATTCTGAAGATGGACTTTGAGTAAAGGTGGTTTTTTTTAAGTTATCATCTCTGTTTTCCCCAATTGGCTCTCCCCTGATTGAGGGAAGTTGCTCCCAGAATTCTGCAATTGTTGTTCTGAAATCACTAGGTATGTGAGAGTCTTGCAGAGTGACTATCCTTTTACTTTTCTCCCTCCCTGTGGGCAAAACACCTGGTGTTTGCTTGGTGCATCCCCATGGTGGTACATATAATGGGGGACAGAAGTCTTAATTGTAATATGTTGAGTAAAGATGTCCTCGCATTACTGGATGTAATTGTTAGATGCTGGGAATTTGAACTTGATAGGTAATGGTACAGTCACTCAACTGCTGCATTGTTTATCTTTGAGATGGAGGGCCAGAGAAATTATGATCCCAAAGTGACGAAACATAGAAATATAGAAAATGGGACCAGAAGTAGGCCATTCGGCCCTTCGAGCCTGCTCCCCCCATTCAATATGATCATGGCTGATCCTTTATCTCAATACTATATTTCCGCTCTCTCCCCATACCTCTTGATGCCTTTTGTGTCTAGAAATCTGTCCAGCTTCTTTTTAAATATATTCAGTGATTTCGCCACCACAGCCTTCTGTGGTAGAGAATTCCACAGGTTCACCACCCTCTAAATGAAGAAATTTCTCCTCATCTCAGTCCTAAATGTCCTGCCCTGTATCCTGAGACTGTGACCCCCTCATTCTGGATCCTCCCTGCATCCAGTCTGTCTAGCCCTGTCAGAATTTTATGTTTCAATGAGATCCCCTCTCATTCTTCTAAACTCGAGTGAATACAGGCCGAGTCGACCCAATCTCTCCTCATACGACAGTCCTGCTATCCCAGGAATCAGTCTGGTGAACCTTCGCTGCGCTCCCTCTATGGCAAGTATATCCTTAGGTAAGGACAAGGTAAGGCAAGGATGAGACCATGGAACACAAGATTCAGTCAAATAGACATGAGGCAGTGAGGAGAGGAATTGAGAACCTCCCAACACAGTCTAATTGTATAGAGTTGTGGAAGGAATGCAGAGTGGTAACTGCTGCAGAAGGGTAGTCCGATAATTATAAGATGAGATGGGGAGATTGTGAGTAGGAGGACAGCTGTACAGAAGAATTAAGAGAAGTCTGATTGAAAGTGTTTTTTATGGCTTTGGGATGTTGCAGCTGGTGACAAGAACATTATCTGAATCGAATTTAAGAACTGCAATGGTTCTATTAAATTTCTTTTTATAGACTTGAGAGTTTACAAGACTTTGCTACATTGCAAGATTCTACAATAGTTTAAAGACTCCATATGAATAGATTTTAATGTAGGTTATTTGAAGGTTAAATTAAATACTTTGCTTCTATGTACAAGTAAGTGAGGGATTGTATTTCTGAAGCTTCTATTTGAATAAAGGATAATTTTATATAACCTCTTAGCCACCTATTTTTTTTTTATCCTCCACCTCTTTTGGGCATTTCCTTACAGGGTAAATTTTTGAGCTTGGTTCAAGAGTTGCCAAGGAGAATGTAGCTGCTCCCTGGGGATTTAGGGAGGGGGAACTGACAAAATGGAGGGTGAGCGCTGATGGTTCCCACTTGTATGTTTCTTAGCTGTTAGCTTGAGAGACCTAATGATGATGATATCAGCTGGACGCTCTTTTTCAGCAGGGAATGGCAGGCAGCCTGGGGAGGCTTGACAAGAAGGGGAGGGGGAAAAAGTATTAAATGAAGTGAACAGAAGAAAGCACTGTTAAAGAAACCATGACCTGAGGGAAGATGTTTTGTGGCATGGGAGGTAGTGATGAACAGAGTGCAGTAGTGTGTCATGGCTATAGGATGAGCAATCCTGACTGAAGGGATTGGATCAGGCAATGGTCCCAAGGTATGTTTTTCATTTTAAAAAAATTGTTTAGCTTTTTGCTCTCTCTCTCTCTCTCTCTCTCTCTCTCTCGTAAAAGGAGTGATGAGAGATTTGTAGCAGCTAATTATAGAAAGGTATTTTAGATATACAGAGGACCTATGTATGTTTCACTATAGCTTCATGTGTATTCAATGTTCAAAACCAGTATTCTGGCAACACTTGAGTACCATCTTCCTTGCCCCACAAGTTTAGATTTTTATTTTTGTGTGCCTTTATTGAAAAGTGTTAGATTGGATTTTTGAGGATGGTAGTCCTTTTTGCCAAGAAATAATTTTAGAATATAATTTGAAACTAACTTGGGCAATACTGATACAATACCGTTGTCCTTAAATAATCTCTGCAAAAGACAATTAAGAATGTTAAGTTTATTGCATTGTCGAATTGAAACTTGGAGACATCAGGGCTTTGGGAAAGCCCAGCTGCTGTCTACCCAAAAGGCTCAATGTCAAAGTTGATCCGATTAGTTTTTATTTGGGGAATTCTGACTAGGGTTGGAATAGTGTAGTAACATTTAAAATAACAGGAATAGACTTTTTCTGTGAGTGGCGAATGAGGATGGTTGTTAAATTTAAGAACATGCGTCCCAACCCCTCATGATGTTGCTGCTGTCGGAATTTCTGCCATTAAAATGTTTGTTTTTTTAGGCCTGTTAGTTATTTTGTTTAGTTTTGAAAACTTTCCACTTGTGTTATATGCCATTCCTTGGCTGAGATAGTGGCCAGGCAGCCTCCTCTAAGGCCTCAAATATTTCACTGGATCCAATTGCTAGCAGACATGTGTGAGTGACTCTGGATGAGTTTTATTTTTGTTTCCTTTTCTACTCACCTCTATGTGCTGCCTTTCCCTACTGACCAGGCTGAAGTTGGGAACTTGTGTGTGCAACTGCAGGATTTATCTTATGCGAACCTGTTACTGAGCTGCCAGAAGCCAAACTTCCCTCATGGTTCAAAACTTAGAGAAAAGTTAAGTTGGATTATGCTAAGCAATAGCATGTTTGGACCACCTAGGGTCATGCCGTTCACTTTCTCAACCAGGAGTAGAGTTTTTTGAGCATTTCTTGAGTGAATAAAATCTGGGATTTTTTTTAATCTACATACTTTTTCCTGACCGAGTGTTGAGTTGTGTGCTTTATTGTTGACCTTTATGAACTGGTTGGTGGCTTCCATCAGATTATTACTGCTCAACTTTTGAATTTCAAACATTCTTGGGAAGAACAAGGTGTTCCAAGTTTTACCCCTTGGTTCCTCAGGTTTTGTGAGCCATCCGGGAAACTCTTGGGGCGGGGTCGGGGGTGAAAGGGACATCCCCCTTAAAATGGGTTGGCAAATCTAAAGACAATCCAATCGTGTGTTATCATGTAATTTCTGGTGGATGGCTTGATTGGGTTGGATGCAATGCTGGTAATAGGTCAGATGCAGTAATAAGAACAAGTTACTCCCCCGCCGCCTTAATTTGAATGTTAGTAGAATTAAATGATGGTTCGGTGATATGTAGCCACATAACGTCAGCCTCAGAATGTGTTGATATCCTTGTCACAAAAAGACAGAAATAATCTGATGTGCCATTTCTTTTCAATTGTGGTGAGAATGCTGTAACGTGTTCCCACCCCAATCCCCTGCAGCCCCCTCCCCATTGCTCCCCTCTCCCGAAGGTGCTGACTCATGTTGGGATGTGGTTCCATGAATGGTGTCACCATGCTCGAATGGCCACTCTTCATGCGTGAGTCTAAATAGCGAGTGTTGATGTGCTATTCAGCAATGGGAGGCATTAAAGCTGTGCCTGATTGTGATCTCCCTCACTGTTCACGTGCACATTTTTAAGCAGTGACCAATGGACAGTAGTTAGGAGCAAGTACCTTGGCAGACATTGCTTCCCTGAGATACTGAATTGACCACCCCAACTGAGATCAGCTAGTTCAGCACATGGATTTATTCTGGGATCATCTTAGTCTGTATGGCATATTGATTTACTCACTATGGTATGCGGCTAGCCTGAATGGCATCTTTCTCATTTTACTGGTACGGTAACATAGTGGTTATGTTACTGGACTAGTAATCCAGAGACCTGGACTAATTATCCGGAGTCATGAGTTCAAATCCCGCCACGGCAGCTGGGGAATTTAAATTCAATTAATTAAATAAAGTCTGGAATTAAAATACTAGTATCAGTAATGGTGGCCATGAAACTACCGGATTGTCGTAAAAACCCATCTGGTTCACTAATGTCCTTTAGGGAAGGAAACCTGCCGTCCTTACCCGGTCTGGCCTATGTGACTCCAGACCCACAGCAATGTGGTTGATTCTTAATTGCCCTCTGAAATGGCCTAGCAAGCCACTCCGTTGTAAAATCTCGCTTAAAAAAAGTCACTAAGAATAAAACCGGATGGACCAGCCGGCATCAGACCACTAGGCACCGGACACGATAAAGGCAAACCAATCCCAGTCGATCCTGCAAAGTCCTCCTCACTAACATCTGGGGACTTGTGCCAAAATTGGGAGAGCTGTCCCACAGACTAGTCAAGCAACAGCCTGACATAGCCTTACTCACAGAATCATACCTTTCAGCCAATGTCCCAGACTCTTCCATCACCATCCCTGGATATGTCCTGTCCCACCGGCAGGACAGACCCACCAGAGGTGGCGGTACAGTGATATGCAGTCAGGAGGGAGTGGCCCTGAACATGGACTCTGGACCCCATGAAATCTCATGGTATCAGGTCAAACATGGGCAAGGAAACCTCCTGCTGATTACCACCTACCATCCTCCCTCAGCTGATGAATCAGTCCTCCTCTATGTTGAGCACCACTTGGAGGAAGCACTGAGGGTAGCAAGGGCGCAGAATGTACTCTGGGTGGGGGGCTTCAATGTCCATCACCAAGAGTGGCTCGGTAGCACCACTACTGACCGAGCTGGCCGAGTCCTAAAGGACATAGCTGCTAGACTGAACCTGCGGCAGGTGGTGAGCGAACAAACACGAGGGAAAAACTGACTTGACCTCGTCCTCACCAATCCACCTGTCGCAAATGCATCTGTCCATGACCGTATTGGTAGGAGTGACCACCGCACAGTCCTCGTGGAGATGAAATCCCGTCTTGGCACTGAGAACACCATCCAACGTGTTGTGTGGCACTAACACCGTGCTAAATGGGATAGATTCAGAACAGATCGAGCAGCTCGAAACTGGGCATCCATGAGGCACTGTGGGCCATCAGCAACAGCAGAAATGTATTCCAGCACAATCTGTAACCTCATGGCCCGGCATATTCCTCACTGTACCATTACCAACAAGCCAGGGGATCAATGAGGAGTGTAGAAGAGCATGCCAGGAGCAGCACCAGGCGTACCTAAAAATGAGGTGCCAACCTGGTGAAGCTACAACTCAGGACTACATGCATGCTAAACAGCGGAAGCAACATGCTTTGGACAGACCTAAGCGATTCCACAACCAATGGATCAGATCAAAGCTGTGCAGTCCTGCCACATCCAGTCGTGAATGGTGGTGGACAATTAAACAACTAAGGGGAGGAGGAGGCTCTGTAAACATCCCCATCTTCAACGATGGCGGAGTCCAGCACGTGAGTGCAGAAGACAAGGCTGAAGCGTTTGCAACCATCTTCAGCCAGAAGTGCCGAGTGGATGATCCATCTTGGCCACCTCCCGATATCCCCACCATCACAGAAGCCAGTCTTCAGCCAATTCGATTCACTCCACGTGATATCAAGAAATGGCTGAGTGCACTCGATACAACAAAAACTATGGGCCCCGATAACATCCCGGCTGTAGTGCTGAAGACTTGTGCTCCAGAACTAGCTGCGCCTCTAGCCAAGCTGTTCCAGTACAGCTACAACACTGGCATCTACCCGACAATGTGGAAAATTGCGCAGGTTATGTCCACAAAAAGCAGGACAAATCCAATCCAGCCAATTACCGCCCCATCAGTCTACTCTCAATCATCAGCAAAGTGATGGAAGGTGTCATCGACAGTGCTATCAAGCGGCACTTACTGACCAATAACCTGCTTACCGATGCTCAGTTTGGGTTCCGCCAGGACCACTCGGCTCCAGACCTCATTAGAGCCTTGGTCCAAACATGGACAAAAGAGCTGAATTCCAGAGGTGAGGTGAGAGTGACTGCCCTTGACATCAAGGCAGCATTTGACCGAGTGTGGCACCAAGGAGCCCCAGTAAAATTGAAGTCAATGGGAATCAAGGGGAAAACTCTCCAGTGGCTGGAGTCATACCCAGCACAAAGGAAGATTGTAGTGGTTGTTGGAGGCCAATCATCTCAGCCCCAGGACATTGCTGCAGGAGTTCCTCAAGGCAGTGTCCTAGGCCCAGCCATCTTCAGCTGCTTCACCAATGACTTTCCCTCCATCATAAGGTCAGAAATGGGGATGTTCGCTGATTGCACAGTGTTCAGTTCCATTCGCAACCCCTCAAATAATGAAGCCGTCCGAGCCCGCATGCAGCAAGACCTGGACAACATCCAGGCTTGGGCTCACAAGTGGCAAGTAACATTCGTGCCAGGCAATGACCATCTCCAACAAGAGAAAGCCTAACAACCTTCCCTTGACATTCAACGGCATTACCATCGCCGAATCCCCCACCATCAACATCCTGGGGGTCACCATTGACCAGAAACTTAACTGGACCAGCCATATAAAGACTGTGGCAACAAGAGCAGGTCAGAGGCTGGGTATTCTGCGGCGAGTGACTCACCTCCTGACTCCCCAAAGCCTTTCCACCATCTACAAGGCACAAGTCAGGAGTGTGATGGAATATTCTCCACTTGCTTGGATGAGTGCAGCTCCAACAACACTCAAGAAGCTCGACACCATCCAGGACAAAGCAGCCCGCTTGATTGGCACCCCATCCACCACCCTAAACATTCACTCCCTTCACCACCGGCGCACAGTTGTTGCAGGGTGTACCATCCACAGGATGCACTGCAGCACCTTGCCAAGGCTTCTTCGACAGCACCTCTCAAACCGACTACCTCTACCACCTAGAAGGACAAGAGCAGCAGGCACATGGGAACAACACCACCTGCACGTTCCCCTCCAAGTCACACACCATCCCGACTTGGAAATATATCTCCTTTCCTTCATCGTCGCTGGGTCAAAATCCTGGAACTCCCTTCCTAACAGCACTGTGGGAGAACCTTCACCACATGGACTGCAGCGGTTCAAGAAGGCGGCTCACCACCACCTTCTCGAGGGCAATTAGGGATGGGTAATAAATGCCGGCCTCGCCAGCGACGCCCACATCCCATGAACGAATTAAAAAAAAACTGCAGTATTTGTAAGATAATATTCGGTATCATGTGTCAGCCGTGGCTCAGTGGTAGCACTCTCGCCTCTGAGTCAGGAGTTTGTGGGTTCAAGAGACTTGATCACAAAATCTAGGCTGACACTCCAGTGCAGCACTAAGGGGGCAGGCAGAGCCTCGGTTGAACGTCTCATTCAACCGAGGCTCTGCCTGCCCCCTCAGTTGTACGTAAAAGATCCACTCCAACTGAGATCAAGGCGAAGGCTCACCACCATCTTAGCACAACGAGGAATGGGTAATAAATATAGCTTTGCCAGCATTACTCACATTCCAAGAAGAGCAGGGGGGTACTCCCCGGTGTCCTGGCCAATTTTTATCCCTCAACCAACATTACTAAGAAACAGATTATCTGCTCATTATCACATTGCTGTTTGTGGGACCTTGCTGTGTGCAAATTGGCCACCGCGTTTCCTACATTACAACAGTGCCTACACTTCAAAAATACTTCTTTGGCTGTAAGCACTTAGGGACGTCCTGAGGTCGTGAAAAGCGCTATATAAATGCAAGTTCTTTTTTGGTAGCCATTTTAAAATATTAATTTCTCAAATCTTTTTGTTTGTCATTGCTTTTGTTGACCATAATTGAGGGTACTGGCTGGGATGGGTGACCGAGCATGATCAGTGTCAGAGGGCTGAAGTAATATCTGGAAACAAAGTTTTTTTTATATATTTGTTCTTTGAATGTGGGTAATGCTGGCAAAGCTGCATTTATTGCCCATTCCTAGTTGCCCTGAGAATCGTAGAAAGGTTACAGCACGGAAGGAGGCCATTCGGCCCATCGAGTCTGCGCCAGCTTGATGCAAGAGCAATCCAATTAGTCCCACTCCCCCCTCCCTATCCCTGTAGCCCTGCAAGTTTTGTCCTTTCAAATGCTTATCCAGTTCCCTTTTGAAGGCCATGATTGAATCTGCCTCCACCGCCCCCTCAGGCAGTGCATTCCAGATCATAACCAGTTGTGATTTTAAAAAAAAGTTTTTCCTCCTGTCACATTTGGTTCTTTTGCCACATCACTTTAAATCGATGTCCTCTGGTTCTTGACTCTTCCGCCAATGGGAACGGTTTCTCTCTATCTACTCTGTAAGACCCTTCATGATTTTGAATACCTCTATCAAATCTCCTCGCAATTGTCTCTGTTCCAAGGAGAACAACCCCAGCTTCTCCAGTCTATCCATGTAACCAAAGTCCCTCATCCCTGGAATCATTCTAGTAAATCTCTTCTGCACCCTCTCTAAGGCCTTCACATCTTTCCTAAAGTACGGTGTCCAGAACAACCATTCACCACGACTCTCTGTTTCCTGTCACTTAGCCAATTCTGTATCCATATTGCTACCGCCCCCTTTATTCCATGGGCCGCAATCTTCATAAGTCTACCATGCAGCAGTTTTTCAAATGCCTTTTGAAAGTCCATTTACACCACATCAACTTCATTGCCCTCATCTACCCTCTCTGTTACCTCATCAAAAAACTCTATCAGGTTAGTTAAACACAATTTGCCTTTAACAAATCTGTGCTGGTTTTCCCTAATCAATCCACACTTGTCCAAGTGACTGTTAATTCTGTCCTGGATTATCGTTTCTAAAAGTTTCCCCACCACTGAAGTTAAACTGACTGGCCTATAGTTGCTGGGTTTATCCTTACGCCCTTTTTTAAACAAGGGTGTAACATTTGCAATTCTCCGGTCCTCTGGCACCACCCTCGTATCTACAGATGTTTGGAAGACTATGGCTAGTACCTACGCAATTTCCACCCTTACTTCCCGCAGCAATCTGGGATGCATCCCATCCGGACCAGGTAACTTATCTACTTTCAGCCTTTCTAGTGCCTCTTCTTCTTGATCAATTTTTAGCCCATCCAGTACCTCAACTATATTTTCCTTTACAGTGTCGTCTTCCTTGGTAAACACAGATGCAAAGTACTGATTTAGTACCTCAGTCACCCCCTCTGCCTCCCTGAGTAGATTACCTTTATGATCCCTAAATGGCCCCACCCCTCCTCTTACTACCCGTTTACTGTTTATATGCCTGCAGAAGACTTTTGGATTCTCTTTTATGTTGGCCGCCAGTCTATTCTCATACACTCTCTTTTACCCCTCTTATTTCCTTTTACACTTCCCCTCTGAACTTTTTATATTCTGCCTGGTTCTCACCTGTGTTATCAACCTGACATCTGTCATTCGCCCCTCTTTCCCGTTTCATCTTACTCACTATCTCTTTTGTCATCCAGGGAGCTCTGGCTTTAGTTGCTGTACCTTTCTGCCTCGTGGGAATGTGCCTAGACTGTACCCGAACCATGTTCTCTTTAAAGGCTGCCCACTGTTCGATTACAGTTTTTCCTGCTAATCTTTGATTTCAATTTACCTGGGCTAGATCTGTCCTCATCCCATTGAAATTGAGTATTTTTACTTGAGTGGTCCATGTCCTTTTCCATAACTGTTCTAAACCTTATGATACTATGATCGCTGCTCCCTAAATGCTCCCCCATTGACATTTGCTCCACTTGGCTCGCTTCATTCCCGAGAACCAAGTCCAGCAATGCCTCCTTCCTCGTTGGGCCAGAAACGTACTAGTTAAGAAAGTTATCCTGAATACTATTCAAAAATTCCACCCCCTCTTTGCTCCTTATATTGTTATTACTATCCCAGTCCATATTAGGATAGTTCAAATCCCCAGTTATAACTACTCTATAGCTTTTGCACCTCCAAATCCTTCCCACTAGTTCGTGGCCTATAGAATACACCCAGTAGTGTAATGGCACCTCTTTTTCTAACCAAATAGATTCTGTCCTTGTTATGAGCAGTATGTAACTGAACCTACAAGGGGGCAAGCAACCTTGGACCTGGTCCTGTGTAATGAGCCAGGATTAATTAATAATGTCCTAGTTAAGGATCCCCTTGGAATGAGTGACCATAACATGGTTACATTCCATATCCAATTAGAGGGTGAGAAGGTTGGTTCTCAAACAAGCGTACTGAGCTTGAATAAAGGAGACTATGATGGTATGAGAGCGGAATTGATTAAAGTGGACTGGGAAAATAGATTAACGGGTAAGACGGTACATGAGCAGTGGTGTTCATTTAAGGAGTTATTTTACAACTTTCAAAAAATATGTATTCCACTGAGGGAAAAAAGGGTGTAAAAGAAATGACAGCCATCCGTGGCTAAGTAAATAAATTAAGGATAGTATCCGACTAAAAACAAGGACATATAAGGTAGCCAAACTTAGTGGGAGGATAGAAGATTGGGAAGTCTTCAAAAGACAGCAAAAAGTAACTAAAGGATTGATTAAGAAAGGGAAGATAGATTATGAAAATAAATTAGCAAAAAATATAAAAACAGATAGCAAGAGTTTCTACAGTTATATAAAAAGAAAAAGGGTGGCTAATGCAAACGTAGGTCCTTTAGAGGATGAGACTGGGAAATTAATGGTGGGAAACATGGAGATGGCAAAAATGCTGAACAAATATTTTGTTTCAGTCTTTACGGTAGAGGACACTAAGAATATCCCAACACTGGACAAACAGGGGCCTCTAGGGGGGGGGGAGGAGCTAAATACGATTAAAATCACTAAGGAATTGGTACTCAGTAAATTAATGACACTCAAGGCGGATAAATCCCCTGGACCTGATGGCTTACATCCGAGGGTCTTGAGGGAAGTGGCAGTAGGGATTGTGATAATTTTCCAAAATTCTCTGGACTCGGCAAAGGTCCCGGCAGATTGGAAAACTGCTAATGTAACACCGTTATTTAAAAAGGGTAGCAGGCAGAAGGCTGGAAATTATAGACCAGTTAGCCTAACATCTGTGGTGGGTAAAATTTTGGAGTCTATTATTAAGGAGACAGTAGCAGAACATTTGGATAAACATAATTTAATAGGACAAAGTCAGCATAGCTTTACGAAGGGGAAGTCATGTCTGACAAATTTGCTTGAGTTCTTTGAGGATATAACGTACAGGATGGATAAAGGGGAACCAGTGGACGTAGTGTATTTGGACTTCCAGAAGGCATTCGACAAGGTGCCACATAAAAGATTATTGCTCAAGATAAAGAATCACTGGATTGGGGGTAATATTCTGGCATGGGTGGAGGATTGGTTATCGAACAGGAAGCAGAGAGTTGGGATAAATGGTACATTCTCGGACTGGCAACCTGTAGCCAGTGGTGTACTGCAGGGGTTGGAGCTCGGTCCCCAACTCTTCACAATCTATATTAACGATTTGGAGGAGGGGACCGAGTGTAACATATCAAAGTTTGCAGATGATACAAAGATGGGAGGGAAAGTAGAGAGTGAGGAGGACATAAAAAACCTACAAGAGGATATAGACAGGCTGGGTGAGTGGGCGGAGATTTGGCAGATGCAATACAATATTGGAAAATGTGAGGTTATGCACTTTGGCAGGAAAAATCAGAGAGAAAGTTATTATCTTAATGGCGAGAAACTGGAAAGTACTGCAGTACAAAGAGATCTGGGGGTCCTAGTGCAAGAAAATCAAAAAGTTAGTTTGCAGGTGCAGCAGGTGATCAAGAAGGCCAACGGAATGTTGGCTTTTATTGCTAGGGGTATAGAATATAAAAACAGGGAGGTATTGCTGCATTTATATAAGGTATTGGTGAGACCGCACCTGGAATACTGCATACAGTTTTGGTGTCCATACTTAAGAAAAGACATACTTGCTCTCGAGGCAGTACAAAGAAGGTTCACTCGGTTAATCCCGGGGATGAGGGGGCGGACATATGAGGAGAGGTTGAGTAGATTGGGACTCTACTCATTGGAGTTCAGAAGAATGAGAGGCGATCTTATTGAAACATATAAGATTGTGAAGGGGCTTGATTGGGTGGATGCGGTAAGGATGTTCCCAAGGATGGGTGAAACTAGAACTAGGGGGCATAATCTTAGAATAAGGGGCTGCTCTTTCAAAACTGAGATGAGGGGAAACTTCTTCACTCAGAGGGTAGTAGGTCTGTGGAATTTGCTGCCCCAGGAAGCTGTGGAAGCTACATCATTAAATAAATTTAAAACAGAAATAGACAGTTTCCTAGAAGTAAAGGGAATTAGGGGTTACGGGGAGCGGGCAGGAAATTGGACATGAATTTAGATTTGAGGTTAGGATCAGATCAGCCATGATCTTATTGAATGGCGGAGCAGGCTCGAGGGGCCGATTGGCCTACTCCTGCTCCTATTTCTTATGACCCCTCCAGGACATCCTCTCCCTCCAGTACTGCAATATTCTCCTTTTAATACTGCCACCCCCCTCCTTTCTTTCCTTCCCTATCTTTCCTGAACACCTTGTATCCAGGAATATTTAGTACCCAATCCTGCCCTTTTTTGAGCCAGGTCTCTGTTATCGCTACGACATCGTATTCCCATGTGGTTATTTGCATCTGCAGCTCACCAACCTTGTTTACCATGCTTTGTGTGTTTACACACACGCACTGCAAACCACTTTTAGACTTTCTTGTACTCTCTCTTAGTCTGATGAAGGTGATGGTGCGCCTTCTCCTTCAGCTGCTGGTGCCCCCACAATTGTGTAGGGTAGGGAATTCCAGGATATTGACCCAGTGACGATGATTGGAACGGCAATGCGTATTCAAGTCAGGATGGTGTGACTTCAAGGTGATGGTGTTCCTGCGACATTTCTGACCTTGTCCTTTTTTGGTGGCAGAGGTCATGGGGCTGAGAGGTGCTGTTGAAGTTGCTGTGTTGTTCAAATGAGTCTGCTTCATAGTGTGCTGCCATGAGCATTTCTGACCCATACAGGAATTGTTCTACTGGTGGAACCATTACTATCCTTGCTTTGATTGCAGATCCTGGAAATTGGTCTTCAAGTAGAATTCTTCTCTGGAGGTTAGGGTTAATAAAACAGACTAAAGATTTTTCTCTTGATTGCATTGCTGCCTAGGACACTGCTACCTTATAGCTTGGAGCTGCTGCTGTTATGAAGGAAGCACTACATCTGGCATATTCTCATTCATTATATTTACTTCAAAACTGCTTGCCTTTTAAGTTTGTTGTGCCAATTCCATACCCACCAAACTTGTTTTTAAAATAAAACTGCAAAGTGTGTACTAAAGTGAAAGCAAGATCAGGAATGCAAAATTTTAAAAAAAGTACAGATGCAGGCACTTATTTGGCCAAACTTTATAACTAAGAATACTTAGACCCCTTTGAAGGGAGGATTTTTTGAATTTTTACTTGGATCCACTTTCTGTGTTGAGACTTCAAGCTCCAGTATACTTCAGTGCTATAGTGCTAAGGCTTGCACCTCAAGGGCAGGGGATCAAACCTTTTCAACAGTGCTGGAAACACTCAGCAGGTTAGGCGGTATCTATGGAGATCATGTTTTGAGTGTGCGGACTCTTAGTCAGAACTGGAAGATAATTACAGATGAACAGAAGACATGAACACACACACCTGTGAATGCTTAAGTGGAGAACAGGGTATGGTTAAATGGCAGAAGTGATAGAAGCATGAGATAACAGGAGGCATAATGATAGCAATCAATGAAATTAAAGACATATACCAGATATAGAGAGTGTGTGAATATCTAGAAAAATGAGGGATAGGTCGGTGAAAAGCAAGCATGAAAAACTAGAAAAGCAGAGCAGTGACCTGAGAGAAGAAAAAAAGCAAGTTGACGCCAAGAGTGCAGACCATCCTGCCAGCACTATCGCTATTCCAAGCACCAACTTATTTCTTCACCCCCCCCCCCCCCCCCCCCGCCCCAATTCCTGGCACACCTATCACACATTGCTAGCTCTTCCTCTTGGAGAGAAAATGCGAGCTATAGTTAAGATCAGATGGTGTTATAGTCGATATTAAGGGCAGCGGGCTGTAAAGTGCCTTCTAGAAAGATGAGGTGCTGTTCCTTGAGCTTACATTGGAACAGTGGAGAAGGCCAAAGACAGATAGGTCAGAGTGGAGTAAAACAGAGAATTGGGGTGGCAAGTGACAGGGAGCTCAGAGATGCACTTAGAAAGAATGGAGGTGTTCATCAAAACAGTCATCTAATCTGTGTTTCTTCTCTCCAATGAAGAGATGACCACACTGTGAGAAGTGAGTACAGTCTACTAGGTTGGAGGAAGTACATGTAAATTGTCATTGTACCTGGAAGGAGTGTTTGTGGCCCTGGACACTGGTTTGGGAGGAAGTGTTGCATCTCCTATGCTTGCATGAGAAGGTGCTGGGGAAGGAGAGCAGATTGTAGGGGTGAGGGAAGAGTGAAACAGGGTGTCATCGATGAAATGGTCCCTTTTGGAAAGTTGAGAGTGGAGAGGAGGGAAGGACGTGGTTGGTGGTGGGAACATATTGGAAATGGCAGAGATGATCTGTCGATGTGGAAGGTGAGGACAAGGGGGAACCTAATCATGATGGGGAAGGGATAAGGGCAGAAGCATGGGAAATAGAACATACTTGGTTGAAGGTCCTGTCTCTTATGATGGAGGGGAATCTTTAGTTGAGGAAAAAGGACATTTCTGAAGCTTTGGTGTGGAAGGTGATATCATCAGAAGAGATGCGATTAAGATTGGGCCGGGGTGCAGTGGGGAGAAAGGGAGAAGGGGAGAAGGGAATAGAGTCCTTACAGGAAGCTGGTGGGAAAAAATATAATGCAGATAATTGTGGAAGTCTGAACTTGTAATAAATGTCAGTGGAAAGCCCAGTAAGGGAGGAGTTGGAGATGGACCATGTAAAGGCAAGGGAGGGGTGGAAATTTGAAGCAAGATTAATGCTTTAGATCAATTTTGAGGTTTGGTTACTTTACAAATTGATTTGATTTCTTAACTGTAACAGAGATTAGAAGGTTTTATTTGAGAATGTTTAGGCTGTAGTTATGAATTTTTTTCGTGTAACAGTTTTACCAGCAAAACTTAGATAAAACATTTTATAACCTGGAAGACAAAAGGAGTTTGATACAACTTGTGCTTATTCTTGACATTTAATTTGTTTGTTCCTCTTTCTCCCCCACCCTCCCCTTCCCTAACCAAAATAAATAAAGAACAAAATGTGTTGGAAGAGTTGTAAAATCCTGCAATTTTCAGCTGACCTGGTCACACCTGAATCAGCACCTAGCCTAGACCTCTTGATTGTGTTTCACAGACTTAAACAGATCACAAGGATGCAGTGTCTAATCTTGGATTCTTGATAATTCGTAAAGAACGTTAGGCACATCTGACAAAGTGACTGAAATGTGTATTTTAATTGATATAACAACAACTTGCATTTATATAGCGCCTTTAACGTAGTAAAATGCACCAAGGCCCTTCACGGAAGTGTTATCAAACAAAAATTCGACCCAGAGCCATATAAGGAGGTATTAGGACAGACGACCAAAAGCTTGGTCGAAGAGGTAGGTTTTAAGGAGCGTCTTCAAGGAGGTAGAGAGGCGGAGAGGTTTAGGGAGGGAATTCCAGAGCTTAGGGCCTAGGCAGCTGAAGACACGGCTGCCAATGGTGGAACGATTAAAATCGGACATGCGCAAGAGGCAAGAATTGGAGGAGCGCCGAGATCTCGGAGGGTTGTAGGGCTGGAGGAGGTTAGAGATAGCGAGGGGTGAGGCCATGGAGTGATTTGAAAACAAGGATGAGAATTTTAAAATCGAGGTGTTCCCAGTCCGGGAAAACATGTAGGTCAACGAGCACAGGGGTGATGGGAGAACAGGACTTGGTGCGAGTTAGAATACAGGCAGCAGAATATTGGATGAACTGAAGTTTATGGAGGGTGGAAGATGGGAGGCTGCCCAGGAGAACATTGGAATAGTCGAGTCTAGAGGTGACAAAGGCATAGATGAAGGTTTCAGCAGCCGATGAGCTGGGGCTGGGGCGGAGATGGATGATGTTAGAGGTGGAAGTAGGCGGTCTTGACGATGGAGCGGATATGTGGTCGGAAGCTCATTTTTAGGGTCAAATAGGATGCCAAGGTTGCGAACGTCTGGTTCAGCCTCTCAGTGGCCAGGGAGAGGGATGGAGTTGGTGGCTAGGGAATGGAGTTTGCAGTGGGGACCAAAGATGGCGTTGGTATTCCCAATATTTATTTGGAGGAAATTTTTGCTCATCCAGTCGGACAAGCAGTGTAACACATGAGACACAGTGGATGGAGGGGTTGAGAGAGGTGGTGGTGAGGTAGAGCTGGGTGTCGTCAGCGTACATGTGAAATCTGAAGTTGTGTTTTCGGGTGATGTCGCGGATGATGCTTGTAAAATGTATTAAGAGAAATTACGAAAACCAGCAGTTACATAGCAGTATACTAGTAATTACAGTCTTGTTAAATAACGTGGCCAGAAGGCTTTATTTTTAATGAAAGCCTTATAAATAGGCAATACACTAAATCTAAAGTGCAAAAAGTACCTTTTAAAAAATCTTTCTAAACTCTGGTATGATTTGAACTGAAACGGTAAATGGGGACCAAGGATTTCCCACTAGGATTGTTTTTCATCGACGTCTTTTCCTCTGTTTCCCCCGTGCCTCCACCCCCCCCAATCCCCACAACAATTTTTTATGAACAAGACTAAAATAATTCAGATTGCAGAATATCAGGGCTGCTGCGTTTGAGGCTGGAAACCGTCCAGTAAAATGTTAGTCTGATGGAGGCATTTTCTCTTTGGTGGCTTGTTGGCTGCAAAACTGGGTTACAAGCGATGCAGTGTTTTTAATCTTGGGTCTCTTTGTCACTGGTAAGGAAACTTGTAATCTGTGTCCAAGCAACATGAGTCTGTTGGGATTCAAGTCAACTATTTTCTGATGCTCTGTCATGATCATTCTGTGTATTGATTATCAGGGTGTACTGGGAGAAGGGTGGCGGAAGACCAGAAGAGGAGAGATACTAAGCACTTTATGTTCTCACTACTTTATATAGAGTGATAGTTTTTTTTTCTGCACTGTGCTGGTTTGCTCACATTTTTGTTCCCAATAAAGACAGTGGGTGGAAACTTCCTTACATCGTTTCTGTTCTGGAGTTATTGCTATGTGGTACATGTGAATATTGTCATATAGAACAGGTACAGTGGCATGTCACAAGGCAGTAAGCTATTTGAGGGCTTCAGGTAACAACTTAAGCCAGGACTGAGTGAAGCTCGAGTGATTTGTAAACTTTATCTGAACCATATGATTAGGTTACAATGTGGCTTTTAATTGGCTCCCTGTGGTCTGATTAAAATAATCACTGATCCTGGAACTTTTAATGCAAAACATTCCATGCCATAATTTTTGGGGGAGAATTTGAAGTCTCCATGCAGGTCCGAGTGATGTCTATGGAAAGTTATTAAAGTTCTGTGATCTCATTACTACAGGCTTATTAGAAAATGACTTGCAGGTGATACACACATATTTGGGGGGAAAAGATTTTCTCTGGGTTGTGCAACAAAACCATAAACCCATTGTTTATAAACTACTGTACTTTGGTACAGCTGACATGGAGGAAATCAATTCCCTTCATGTATTATATACTTCTAAATAGTCTTTTGTCCTTGTATATTATTGCATAAATATTTAGGACTTCAAATATTTTTAGTCAAACTCTCTCTTGTAGGCACGATGAATTTCTTAGTTTTGAGAGGGCTGTACCTATTATGCTAGATCCAGAAATGAAACAGCTACAAAGAATGATAAACTTTTTGGTTTTTCTTCCATTTTTGTATTTTTGTTTAAACTGAGTTCTGATGCCATCTTGGGGAGTGAGGGAGTGGGGCTCATAACCAAGCCTGATCCTGCCCTCCTACTGACCACAATTCAGTCGGAGTTGATGGATCTCTGCCTTCCTCCAATTCTAGCCTCTTGCGCATCCCTGATTTTAATTTCTCCACCATTGGTGGCCGTACCTTCAGCTGCCTGGGCCCTAAGCTCTGGAATTCCTTCCCTAAAGCTCTGCGCTTCTCTCCCCTCCTCTAAGACACTCCTTAAAACTTACCTCTTTGACCAAGCTTTTACCTGTCTAATATCTCCTTATGTGGCTCGGTGCCATATTCTGTTTGGTAATCCTCCTGTGATGCGCCTTGGGGCTTTTTACTATGTTAAAGGTGCTATATAGATGCAAGTTGTTGTTGTTGTTGTTGTTGTTGTTGTATGTGATCCTCTCCCTAAAGGGCAGTGAGGCAAATGGTAATGCCCTTACCATCAACTCAGCTGAGAAGAGACTGCATATTGAAACCGAGACTTTCTGGTCTTTTAAGTAACAGCTATTTGCTGCCTTTTACTAGCTGAGCCATTGGGTAGAACCTGACTAGCAAATTGGGCTTAAGGACTGCAGCAGATAACCAGTGAAGAATTGATGGCCCCTTCCATTCAATATCTATCATAAGCACATTTTGTGAACTGCAGAGGTTCCACCAGTAGGCAGCTGGATATCTTTTTCTGGCTTAAGTGTTGTCACATGTTTGCTGATATTTCATTTGCCTTTATCACTGCTTTGACTGCTGTCTGTGGTATAATGGTATTGTGTACAGAACGATACATAATACTGACACAAGGGATATGGGCCAATGATTTTTCAGTGAATCAGTTTCTGTGTTTAAGCAGTCATTTTCTGTTTATGGCTAAATAACTGCACTTGCATCCCTAATAGGAAACTGGTGTGTATTCTAAGTTAGCTGATTATTCACTGTCAGCAGAGTTTCTGAATAATACCTGAACTTATACAGTTATTGAAGGCTTTATCCTTTTACTGATACTTTAGAAAGTCATGAAGTTTAGACTACCTATTTTAAGGTATGGCAATATTAACTTGAGATACATGAAAGGAGCCATGAACTACTTCAAATCCTAAAATGGTCATTGCCCAAAATGACTATTGGGATTTGAGAGTGGGATTGCATTTACACTATAACTGTTATGGCACGAAGCGACCTGCAATTCCGACTGCACTTTACTCAAAAGCAGAACTCTCTGGGAGTTGACTTCTTTAATGATGCTCGTGATCAGAAAACAGTAAGCGAGTTTACCAGCACTAGATAAATCGCTTTGGCAAGTTATTCTCTTTGGGTGAAGGGCCTGACCTGACTCCAGAGTGAAGTGGAGGTGGACTTCCTGGTCACTTCACATCAGTGCTACAGTTGTAGTCTAAATGCAATCTCACACAAGCGTCTAATAACTAAATGTCTAGAGACATTAAAGTGAATTCAGTTAGACTGCAGTCTGGTAGTTGCAGTCATTGGGTTCTAATCTCACTTTTGATATCTGAACTCTGTTATTCTCTCTTAGTAGGTTGGTTTGACGTGGCCACCAGGAGGAGTTGCCTTGTTTCTTTGAAGAAGAATAACGTAGGAGAGAGACTTAGCTAGTGCTGGTAAACTTGCTTCCTCTTTTCCTTTTAAAATCTACCTCTTTGACCAAGCTTTTGGTTGCCTGTCCTAATATCTCCTTATGTGGTTCGGTGAAAAATTTTGTCCGATAACGCTCCTGTGAAATGCCTTGGGATGTTTAACCGCGTTACAGACGCTATATAAATGCAAGTTTATGAATCCCATGAATGAATTTAAAGAAAAAAACAAAATAAGTTGTGTATTTAGTGCACTATTGAAGTCCACCTCCTAGACAGTTCTGCTTTCTTGGATGAAGAAAAATCATGCAGACGAAAGGTGAGGGGAGGATTCCTGATTGAATCAGTAGTTTTTTCTGCCTTGCCCACAACAGTCTGAAGAGGAAGCTATAAACCTCATCCAATCACCTGTCCTTTGGATGAGATGTTAAATGGAGGTCCTGCATGAAAACATTGCTTAGCACTATTTGAGGAAGAACAGCAGGTTCTATCCATGTCCTGGCCAACTTTTCTGCCTCAACAAATATCACCCAAAAAAATTAATGAGTTAGTCATCTAATTTACTGTTTGTGGGACATTGGTGATGCAGAATGGCTACCACATATTGGCAACTTAAGTTGCTGCACTCCAAAGGTATGAGCGCTATTTCAAGGATGTGACAAGGCGTTGTATAAATGCAAGTTAAGCTTTGCAATATCCTTTTGTCACCTTTTGGTTGTGATCTTCCAAAATTCCCTAGAATCTAGAACGGTCCCAGTGGATTGGAAGATAGCAAATGTAACACCGTTATTCAAGAAAGGAGGGAGAGAGAAAACGGAACTACAGGCCAGATAGCCTGACATCAGTCATTGGGAAAATGCTGGAATCCATTATTAAGGACGTGGTAATGGGGCACTTAGACAATCCTAATGTGATTGGGCAGAGTCATCATGGTTTTATGTTTGACAAATTTATTTGTTTTTTGAGGATGTAACTAGGAGGTTAGATAAAGTGGATGTAGTCTATTTGGATTTCCAAAAGGCATTCGATAAGGTGCCACACAAGGTTGTTATGCAAGGTAAGGACTCATAGGGTTAAGGGCAATATATTAGCATGGATAGAGGATTGTTTTCTGCCCTTTAACCAGAGAGTAGGGATAAATGGGTCATTTTCAGATTGGCAGGCTGTAACTAGTGGGGTGCCGCAAGGGTCAGTGCTTGGGCCTCAGCTATTTACAATCTATATTAATGATTTAGATGAAGGGATCAAGTGTAACGTATCCAAGTTTGCTGATGCTACAAAGCTAGGTGGGAAAGTAAGCTGTGAGGAGGACACAGAGTCTGCAAAGGGATGTAGACAGATTAAGTGAGTATGCAGGAAGGTGGCAGATGGAGTATAATGTGGGGAAACGTAAGGTTATTCACTTTTTGGTAGGAAGAATAGAAAAACTGAATATTTTTTAAATGGTGAGAAACTATTAAATGTTGGTGTTCAGAGGGATTTGGTGTCCTTGTACATGAAACACAGAATTTTAACATGCAGGTACAGCAATCAATTAGGAGGGCAAATGGTAAGTTGGCCTTTATTGCAAGGGGGTTTGAGTACAAGAATAAGGAAGTCCTGCTGTAATTGTACAGGGCTCAGGTGAGACCACATATGGAGTACTGTGTGCAGTTTTGGTCTCCTTACCTAAGGAAGGATATGTTTGCCTTAGAGGCAGTGCAACGAAGGTTCACTAGATTAATTCCTGGGATGAGAGGGTTGTCCTATGGGGAGAGATTGAGTAGAATGGCCTATACTCTCTGGAGTTTAGAAGAATGAGAGGTGATCTCATTGAAACATATAAGATTATGAGGGGGCTTCACAGGGGAGATGCTGAGAGGCTGTTTCCCCTGGCTGGAGAGTCTAGAATTAGGGGGCATAGTCGCAGGGTAAGGGGTAGGCCATTTAGAACTGGAGATGAGAAGAAATTTCTTCGTTCAGAGGGTTGTGAATCTTTGGAATTCTCTACCCCAGAGGGCTGTGGATGCTAAGTGGTTGTATATATTCAAGGCTGAGATCGATAGATTTTTGGACTCTGAGAATCAAGGGACACGGGGATTGGTTGGGAGAGTGGAGCTGAGGTAGAAGATCAGCCATGATCTTACTCAACGGTGGAGCAGGTTCGAGGGGCTGTATGGCCTACTCCTGCTCCTATTTCTTATGTTCTTACCAGAAGGTATTGCACAAGTACTTTGTACAGAATTCCAGTTGTAGCACCTAGTGGCAAGAAATCAGTACTACATACATTTTGCTTTTAATTCAAGTCTTGGGCAATCATTTGACCAGATGGGAAAAAAATTCTGAAAATTCTTGCTCTGGCTGAATGCTGAAGAATATTTCTGTGGGAAAGATGATATCCGCCCAGCACTGTAACTCCCTTGGTGTTCAGTTTAATGGAGTTGTTTGTGTGTTGGACAGATGGGGTGCGTTGAATGAGTTGATCTTGTTAACCCGTCTTTCTGCACTGTACCCTTTTAGCTTGTGGCGCAGCGTTTAGTGCAAAGTGTACATTGATCTTTTTTCAAAGTGGGTTGCACTTACTGAAGTCTGTTTCTACTCTTGAGGTGTATGAGGTGGTGAGCCAGTGTAGACAACTCTTCTGTAGCCAATTGGTCAAATTTGGCCTGTTCATAGCTAGGGTGACAGTTACAGTCAGCGTGTTTTTTGAACTTTTGTTTGCATACAGTTCGTGAGGCTTACCATAAGTGGACCATGGGGTTCCACTTAAGCTGGCTGAACCCTCTATTCCTGTATCCAACAACTGTTCAAAGGGGCTAAGCATTGTTAATGTGGATCAAAAGTACCTTGAGCTGAAAGATAGCTGCTGGCTGGCTCAAGCACGATTGATGTTGAGAGCTCTAAGGGCGGCCGGATCTGCCACCCTCCCAAAGTAGCAGAAGGCATAAAATGTTTTTTACAGTTTACAGAGAAAAATGTTTCCCAGACCAGGCAACTAGGCACAGCACCGAGCACAGCTGATGCCAGTGTCAGGAGCCTTGGGTTACTGGACAAGCCCAGGTGTTCCATCCATCAGAGAGACATAGTTTGGCATGATTAGGAGGTTGGTTTGATTGTAAGGTGGTTAAATGGTTGAACCTGCCACACATGCTGTTCATTATATGAATATAGAACAACCAATGATCTTAAAGTAAAATTATACTGATTTTGGATGTTCTTCAAATTTAAAAAAAGAGACTACCATCACAACAACAACAACAACAACAACAACAGACATTTATATAGCACGTTTAAGGTAGAAACGCACAGAAGTGTAATCAGACAAAAATCGATGCCGAGCCAAAGAATGAGCTATTAGGAAGAGTGATCCAAGGGTGATCTTGGTCAAATAGGTGAGTGTTAAGGAGGGTCTTAAAGGAGGAGTGAGGTGGAGAGGTGAAGAGGTTTAGGGAGGCTGAAGGCACGGCCGCCAGTGATGGGGCGAAAGGAGTGGGGACCCACAAGCTGGATTTGGAGGAACCGCAGAGTTCTTGGAGGTTTGTGGATCTGGAGAAGGTTACAGAAATAGGGAGGCGCGAGGCCATGAAGGGATTTAAACATGAGGATGAGAATTTTAAATTGGTGTTGGGGGACCGGGAGCCATTGTAGGTCAGCAAGGACAGGGGTAATGGGTGAGTGGGAATTCATGTGGGACTGGGTATGAGCAGCAGAGTTTTGGATGAGCTAAAGTTTGTGGGGGATGGGAGGCTGGCCAGGAGAGCATTTGAATAGTTGAGCCTGGAGATAACAAAAGAATGGATGAGGGTTTTGGTAGCAGATGGACTGAGGCAAAGCGATATTTGAGGTGGAAGTAGGCAGTCTTGTGATGGAGAGGATTACGGGGTCGGAAGCTCAGCTCAGAGTCAAATAGGATGCCGAGGTTGTGAAAAGTCTGGTTCAGCCTGAAACAGTGGCTAGGGAGGGGGGTGAAATTGTTGGTGAGGGTATGGAGCTTGTGACATGGGCCGAAGATGATACCATCAGTCTTCCCAGTGGATAAACAGTCTGACAACACAGAGGCAGTGGAGTGGTCGAGTGAGGTGGTGGTGAGGTAAAGCTGGGTGTCATCAGTGTTTGCGTGGAAGCTAACCCCATTTCTTTAAATGTTGTCACCAAGGGACAGCATGCAGATGAGGAAGTGGATGGGGCCAAGGATAGATCCTTGGACTCCAGACGTAATGGTACAGGGGTAGAAAAAGGAGCTATTGCTGAGATAGGAGAGAAACTAGAGAAGGACATGAGTTCAGGGCTAGGGCAGATTTGGCTTGGTGGATGAGGAAGGGAGAGAGGGGGATTCAGCAGAGGCAGCTGATTGGTCTCAATCTTAGTGATAAAGAAGTTCATTTGCTCCTTTTAAGTGTGAAATTAATTGTTTGGCACATCACTGTAAATTTATGAACAATCTGATTCCTGTGTTGGTAGCAACCTTTAGGTACTTTTGGTTACTTTCCTATGTAATTCCATACTGGTTTCATGGAATTGTGGTTTGTTGGGGCTAAGCATTCAAAATGGTCTCAATAAAATTCCTAGTTACTGAGAAGGAATGGGAGGGTGAAGATAATGGATCTAGTTACTCCTACATTTTTAACTTTTTAGTTTTAAAAAATCTGCTTGCAGTAAAACTGTATTAAATTTAATAGTTTAAAAACACAAATTGAAACAAACTAAAAGTTTGCAGTGTTTCCAGTAAGGATTCATGATTTTAAAATCTGAAACTAGAAGTTTATTTTGGTTCTTACTCCTTTCTCTTAACTTAATGCCTTTTAAGGTATTATGCAAACAATGGACTGAATTGCCCCTTATGTGCTGAAAGCTTCCCTGATTCTTTGGCGTTTATGACCTGCACTCAAGAGAACTGTGACCTTTATCATTTGCTACTTAGCAGATCAATTGTAAAAGCTGTGGGTTGTGGCCAGGTAAGCCCGGTGCAAAACAGGGTGGTATTGTTTGCAGGCCACTGTGTGTTCCAGAAATACGACAGCAGCAGCAGCGCTTGGAATTCAAAAGAAAGTACTCGACGCTCTAGCCTCATGGTCGTGATCCAAAACCAATCTTGTGGCATTTCTGTGATCGCTAAGGGAGAAAGAAACAATAAAATTTAGAAATGCGTAACAATAAAGTTATGGCTACTTTCTAAACTAATTTTGAAGGCTGCATCTTTTTTAAAAAAAAGTACCATGAGGATATGAGTCAGTCTTCAATTTAACCTTGTGTTAAATAGCTCTATGAAGTGGAACAACCGCTATCAATTACTGATCTGAATAAAGCCCTTGCAACATCAATGCAGAGCTTGTTTAGTGTTCCAGTGACCTGTGGACACTCTGCTCACTGGTGCCCTCTGTTGTTCCTCAACTTTTAAAAAAAAAAGTCAGTGCACAGGTATGAATAGTGTTTCACTCATCCTGGCAATGAAATTTCAATAACACTCAACAAGCCTGGTTCTTTTAGGTGAAAATAAAGCTTAGATACAGAAAGTGGCCAGTTATGTGTGTCTCCAGTCTTATTACAGTAAGAACATCAAATTTTAAAAACATGAAATTAAGTTTATTTTAGTTTCTCTTTTTCTTTTCTGTATGGCCTTTAAAAGCCAGTCAATTAATGTGCTTTTTTTTCCTTTTGCAGGTTCAGTAACCTCTTGCAGAAGCTCCTCTTTAATGGAATGACATTTTCCTCAAGTCATAAACGGAGAAAGTGGGACCCAGAAGGGAAACGTGCTCCGGGGGGACTTATTTCTGTGCTGCACAATTTTTTTTTGTATGTTTTGAAGAACACTTCTGTTAAGTGCTGTATGATTCTGTATGTGCCCAAAACAAAAGGGTCTTTTCAGTTTTGGGAGACTGTGAGTCCAACACACTGCTGTGTGAGGAAGGTTTGTTTACAGCACCCATAGAGGCCCCAGGGAATGTGCTATGACATCAGCGGTGGTGGATAGTGGAGGCCTGGTGTTTGACTTTGCCAGTAATGGAATGGAGAACCATCAGCAGCAGGTCAGCGAAGGGGCATTCCCCCTCCCCTCTTTTTATTGATGAATACCTTGCTTCTGTCCTATTTAACTTTTTTTTAATATATATATACACACTATGTTGATGCTTTTTCTACATCGTTCCAGAATTCACTTGTATTTCTGAAATATTGTGTGCTATGAATCAAAACTGTTTTACTTCACAACATAATTTGTGTGAATTTCTGCACTCTCAATGTGTGTGTATGTGTGATGTGTGACTACTAACTTTTATACATTTATTTTTAAAAAACTCTTAATATGCAATATACAATGCAAACTCGATTTATTCACACTCCCATTATCTGTCAGTGTTTTTGTGGGAGTTGAGGCTTAATTTTGCACAAACCAGGTAAATGCAATTTAGCTTTTTTAGTTGATTTTTCTTAGACACTCTCTTTTTGGTCTAATAGGCTGGCTACCTATTTGGTTTTCCAGCAACTGGCAGAATTTACTATTTGTGGAGCTCTGATATTTTCACTTCAGTTTGAGGTTAGCAGGAGTCAGGGTTTCAGGCCCCAGAGACCAGCAAAAGTCTGGCTGCTGGCAATTTTGAGAATATTTCACTTTCAAACTGAAAGAAATAATGGGCCTCATCTGGACACGCAGGGAACTAGATTAGGTAATCTAAATTACCAAGACTTCTTCGGCAGCACCTCCCTAACCTGTGACCTCCACTTCCTAGAAGGATAAGGGCAGTCGTTGCATGGGAACACCATCCCCTCCAAGTCACACCATCCTGACTTGGACATATATTACCGTTCCTTCATTGCTGGGTCAAAATCCTGGAATTTCCTACCTGATAGCATTGTGGGAGTACCTTCACCATACGGACTGCAGCGGTTCAAGAAGGCGGCTCAGCAACTAGGGATGGGTAATAAAATGCCAACCTTGCCAGTGACGCCCACTTCCCAAGAATGAGCTTAAAAAATAGAATAATCATAAGCAGTGCCTCTGAGTCAGAAGGTTGTGGGTTTAAGCCCCACTCCAGGACTTGAGCACATAACCTAGGCTGACATTGCATTGAAATACTGAGGGAGAGCTGCATTGTTGGAGGTGCCGCCTTTCAGATGAGACGTTAAATAAAACCCCCATCTGCCTTCTCAGCTGAATGCAAAAGGTCCCATGACGCTATTCAAAGAGCCGGGAGTTCTCTGTCCTGGCCAACATTCCTCACTCAACCAATGCTGCCAGAAAGAGATTATCTGATTACTGTTTCACTTGCTGTTTATGGAACCTTGTGTGCAAAGTGGCTGCTGTGTTTTCCTACTAAAAGGTAATTCATTGCTTATAAAGCTCACTGTCAGTCTAAGTGGAGGGGTACGTTTAATTTTTTGCCAGTCTCCATTATCCACTGGGGGAGGGGCCTTCATTACAGCTGATAATCGAGATTCCACTGTAACCTTGAACAGCACATCTGTACACATCAGGTGCACGATTCAGGGATGCATTTTACATTGTGATGCATATAGGATGTTGATGAGAAGTTTGAAAGAAACTGTAATTGATGTGCATCTAGTGTTAACATGATATGGGAAAGAAATGTGTTGTGAAACTATTTATAATTTAAAATTTCTCCCTTCTCAAAATTGTTTTGACAGGGCTGGGTGCGGTGTTTTATGTGTGTGGAACATAGGAACAGGAGTAGGCCATTCAGCCCCTCGAGCCTGTTCTGCCATTCAATTAGATAATGGCTGAACTGTATCTTAACTCAATTCACCTGCTTTTGCTCCATATCCCTTAATACCATTGTCTAATGAAAACCTATTAATCTCAGTTTTTAAATTTTCAATTGACCTAGCCTCAGCAGTTTTTTGGGAGAGAGTTTTCCAGATTTCCACTATCATTATGGCCCTTTTACATGCTTTAGTAGATGCTTTTAGATATGCTCCCTGACATCACCCCTGAACGGCCTAGTTCTAATTTTAAGGTTATGCCCCCCTGTTCTGAACTCCCCCCTAGAGGAAATAGTTTCTACCTACCCTATCAAATCCTTTGATCACCGTAAACACCTCAATTAGATCACCCCTTAATCTTCTATGCTCAAGGGAATACAAGCTAAGTCTATGCAACCCATTCTCATAATTTAACCCTTTTAGTCCTGGTATCATTCTGGTGAATCTGTGCTGCACTCCTCCAAGGTCCATCTATCCTTCCTGAGGTGTGGTGCCAGAACTGGACACAGTGCTCCAGATGCGGATTAACCAGAGCTTTATACAACTGCAGCGTAACTTCCACCCCTTTGTATTCCAGCCTCTTTGGGATGAAGGCTAACATTCCCATTAACCTTTTAAATTTATTTTTTGTACCTGTCCATTAGTTTTTAGTGATTTCTGTACATGAACCCCTAAATCTCTGTTCCTCTGCAATCCCAGCTTCTCACCATTTAGAAAATACTCTGATCTATCTTTCTTAGGTCCAAAGTGGATGACCTCTCACTTCTCCACATTGGACTCTATCTGCCACAGTTATGCCCACTCACTTAATCTATCAATGTCTCGTTGCAACTTTCTGCTCCCACCTACACTACTTATCGTATCACCTAACTTAGTGTTGTCAGCATACTTCGATATCCGGCTCTCTCTTCCTTCATCCAAGTCATTTATAAATATAATGAAAAGCTGAGGCCCCAGTAGAGATCCCTGGGGGACACCACTTATCAAGTCCTGGCAATTGGCATACATATCCATTATTCCTACTCTGTCTCCTACTTCATAACCAATTCTCTATGGTTTGTATTTGCTGATATAATAGAATTCATTTTAGCTTCAGGAGATTGCTGACCTTGAAGTTTTTGTGTGTAAGAAATTTTTTGCAGCAAATACTAATATAGTTATGGTCATCTCTATAGTTCTGAATACTCAGTGGAGGATTACCAGTCTTGTGTAGGTCTATAAAGTGAGTGTTGGTAGCTTATTTGACAGGCTGGGATGGTCGGTGGGTGGGGTGGGGGGGGGGGGCGGCGTGGTTTACAACTGAGCCTGATTCTACCCTCACTTGATGTTCACGTAGGTGCACTTTCTTGCAGGGGTCGCTGGATAATAACCAAGAGCAAAACCGTGGCTATTTTCTTCTCCCTAGCCTCTGGGCACTGAAGCCAACTGTAGCATCCTCAATACCTCTGCCAACTGAGTCATCAGGGAGCTGGAACCTCATGTTTAAACCCAGTTGCTGCTAGAAATGAAGGGATTCATGGGTGAAAGAGTGACAGGATTTTAGCATGCTGGCCGCCCAGTGCGATGGACACAGGGTTCAAATTCCGTTTTGTTCAGTCCTTGTCTGAGCCATGTTGAGCAAGGAGATGCCAAACACTGATTTATGGACTACTTTGGGCTCTATTTTAGCAGGCCTGCGGGTTCCCAGCGGGTGGTCCTCCGGGAGCGTGGAAAATGCGGACGGCTAATTGCGTGTGTCCCCCGCGCGATCGTGGGATAATTGAACTGCTTAAGCCCTGCTTCCGGGTTCTCCGCTCCCCAGCTGCGTGCCGGCGGGCTGCGCGTGCGCAGTACCGTCGACGCGATGTAGGAGCTCCACTTAAAGGGGCAGTCTCCCAAAGCCCCTCCTGCTGCAATCGGTAGGCTACAGATGATGGCTCACACGAGGGGAAAGGCTGCGCCACGTTTTTCGGACCTTGCGCTGCAGCTGATGCTGGAGGGCGTGAGGAGGAGGAGGGACACGCTCTTCCCTGCGGATGGACGCAAGTGCCCTGCCGCCGCCACCAGGAAGGCATGGGCAGAGGTGGCGGCGGAGGTCAGCAGCAGGGCCAACACCCCAAGGACATGGGAGCAGTGCCGCAAGCAGTTCAATGACCTCACTAGGTCCGGCAAGGTGAGTACACCAACGCACCCTCCCGCAACCCGTCCCCACCATCACGCCAAACAGATCACAACCCCTCCTGCAGAGCCACCACAGCGCTCCCACAGCAATCCTCACAGCCACTCACTCACCATCCTCGCCGTGCCCGCAAGTACCCACCGTCCCTGTCCCCACCCGAACACTACCACACACCCCAATCCCCATGCAATGGGATGGGCATGTGGCACACGCATCCTCCCATCCATCTGCCCCACGCTCAACCCACCCACACCGATGCTCGATGCGTCTCACTATGCAATACGCACCCACTCACGCATCTGTGTTTTGCCTTGACAGGAGAAGAGGAGCAAGAACAACAGGGAAAGGGCACGCACCGGAGGTGGCCCGCCGCACCTGGTAGACCTCACAGACGCAGAGGTGGAGGCGCTCGACCTCGCCCGCACGCCACATTGCCTGTCGGTCGCAGATGGCGAGTCTGTCGCTGCAGAAACGGCCGGTAAGGGAAAGCTGACACTCAACACCCATGATCGCGAGTGACCGTATCATCACCTGCCATCAGGCACACCGTAACGTTGGTGCACATGCCTCATAGTGCCCTCTGTTCTCTTGCAGGACCGTCTGCGAGCGCTGCGATTGAGGAGGGTGATTCCTCAGAGGACATGGCGGTCTCTGAGGGTGCATCGTCACATCTGAGCCAACCATCCACCAGCGCAGAGACACGCACCTCGGTGGGTCCCCCTCGCCAACTAGTTGGGGTAGCACTTGGTGATTCACTGCGCACGAGTGAGCATGAGCAGACCCTGGTGGCAGGGGCAGCCGCGGAGGGTCCGCGTCGGTGGGAGCACTCATCTCCAGGCTCTGCTCAGCCGGACCCAGATGCTGAACCCAGGGGGCCACCAGTGAAAAGGAGAGTCGTCGAGGGGCACCAGCTAATTGTGCGCGGCACCTCTCCCAGTACCTCAGCATTGTCCACAATTGCGCAGGCGATGGAGGAGTCCAACTCCTGCATGAGGGCATTGGTGGCGCAGGTACAGGAGGTGCGGGAGTGTCTGTGGTGGAGGACAGGCTGGCCTCCCTCGAGCGTCACGCACAGCTCCACATCGAGTCCGTGCAGGCCCTGACGACGGCTGTACGGATTCAGGGTGAGCAACATTCCGCCGCCATAAACAGGCTGACGGATACACTAGGGGTGGCCTTGCAAGGCCTCACACATGCCATCCAAACTGCCGTCCAGCAGGGTGGAAGGGGTGATGTGGGCCGAGGCCACGAGAGGGATGATGGTGACCGGGGACATGGAAGCGGGGACGCTTCTCAAGGCGCCCCCACGTCCCACCCGTTGCCCCCCTCTCAACCAGTACCCGCAATGGTGCCTCCTCTCCAGGTGGCCGAGTCTGCCCCTGCCCCGGTGCAGGAGGAGCAGTCTGTGGAGGTCCCCTCACGGGCACCGAAACCCAGGGGGCGTCGGCCCAAAGCATCTACCCGGTCAGGGCAGGAACAGGAGCAACCTGCCACCACCTCTGCTGGAGCCACAGGGGTAGCACCACGTAGGGGGTCCCGAAAACGAACGCCTAAAGTTCCGTGAGCACACAGGGATTGCACCACGTAGGGGTACCCGCAAAAGAAATCCAAAGGCGTTATAAGCACAAAGGGAATGCACCAGGGTGTCTATTAATTTGTACACTTTTTGTTTATATTATCTCACATTGTACATATTAAACACTATATTCTCACCACTCCTGCCACCTCTCGTCCATTCTTCCGCGGCCTGTGCAATAGGTGCGTTCCGTGCAGCCCATCATGACGGCGAACACCTGCTGCCGCCCATTGGGCACACTGCTGTGGGTGCAGGAGTACTGGCAACAGTCTTCAGTGGAGGGGGCTGGTATGGCCCCTCGCATGTGCAGGTGAGGAGATGCGAGCGCCTCGCACTGTCTGACTCTAGGAGAACCGTTGACGTATGAGTGCCTCCCTGGCCCGGCGAGCATCCCGGTGAGTCGTGGTTCGGCGCCTGGGTCGTCCACCATCCTCTGGCGCCTCCTCCTCCTCCTCCTCATCGCCATCCTCAATGTGGGTGGCGGGTGTGGATTGGGCCTTCTCCAGCGGCACCCCTCTCTGTAGTGCCATGTTATGCAGGGCACAGCAGACAACTATGATTCGTCCCACTCTGGTGTGTATTGGAGCGCTCCCCCAGAACGATCAAGGCACCTGAAGCGCATCTTGAGCAGCCCTATGGTCTGCTCAATTGTAGACCTGGTAGCAGTGTGGCTGTCATTGTACCGACGCTCCGACTCGGTGATGGGGTCATGAGCCACGTGTGTAGGGGATACCCCTTGTCGCCGAGGAGCCAGCCGTTGCCGGCGTTGGGTGCCTGGAGGATGGGCGGGACGGTGGACTCCCTGAGGACGAAGGCATCGTGGCAGCTGCCGGGGTATCTGGCGCACACGTGTAGGAATCTCTGGCGGTGGTCACAGATGAGCTGGGCGTTCATGGAGTGATACCCCTTCCTGTTGATGAACAGCCCTGGCTCATGCGGAGGTGCCCGTATTGCGATGTGGGTGCAGTCGATTACACCATGTACCCGTGGGAAGCCAGCCATGGCATGGAATCCAACCGCCCTCTCCATCTGGCTGCGCTCGTCCATGGCGAAGTTGATGTAGTGCGAGGCCCTGCGGAACAACCCATCGGTGACCTGCCTTATGCACTTGTGTGCAGACGACTGACAGACCCCGGTGATGTCCCCGGTGGCACCCTGGAAGGATCCGGATGCAAAGAAGTTGAAGGCAGTGGTGACTTTGACGGTGACAGGTAAGAAGATGCTGCTTGGTCCATCAGCGAGCAGCTCATCGTTAAGGAGGCTGCAGATGTCGGCGACTACCTGGCGATTGACTGAGCCGCCGTATGCACTGCTCCTCGGAGAGGTCCATGAAGCTGAGCCTCGGTCTGTACACCCTGTGCGGAGGGTAGTGCCTCCTGCGACGCATCTCTCTCTGCGGTTGCCCTCCCTCCTGCTGTGCAAGTGGGTGTGCCACAGCACCGTGTTGGGGGGCTCCACGTCTCCGAGGCGGACGGCGTGGACTGCGAGGCTGCTGGGGCTGGTCATGCTGTTCGTCCTCCGAGGATGTCAACGCACCACCCATCTGGCAGGTCTTGGTCTGAGGGGTTGTGCAGGGTAGGTAGGTGGTTCCTCGCACTGGGGCTGCGGTTTCACGTCGGTCTGTCCTCTGGCTTGGCGGGGGGTGGTGGAGGGCAGGGCTTGCCCTACGTGACGCGGTGGCCTCCTGCGTGGGTGAGGGCTCTCCCACCCGCTGTGGAGTGCACCTTGGCAGCTGCCACAGGCTGCTGGCTGGAACACGACCGGTTGAAGGGAGACTGTTTCCCCCAGTCTGCGTTGAAGCTAAAATCCCACACTTCCTGTTTTGACAGCTGCTTCAGCTCATTTAATGACCTCAACAAGCAAGGTAAGTACACTCAAGTGGAACCCCGCTGGCTTTAATTGCCTGCGGGATTCCCACCAGCGGGGCCTGCGCACGCAGCCCCGCACGTCAGCGCGGCACCCGGAAGTGGCCGGGATCTCGGCGCGATCCGGTCACGTGACTGGATATCGGGATTTTCGGGGGCCCCCCGCTGGAAACCCACAGGAAACCCGACGGTAAATTCGAGCCCTTTGTGTCCAAAATCAAGGATATCTGCACAACTGCTGCTGCCTCTGTCTCGTCTCATCTCCCCTTGACTCTCATTGGTGTATAGGGAGAGTTTCACAGAACAGTTCTAAAATTGTTTTTGTTTACATTACAAATAACATCAAGCTTTTCAAACCAATTTTATTATTAATCTTGATAATTTGACAAATTTAGGGTAACAATTGGAGACTGAGTGGAGAGTGATAAGTCTTGTACATGAAATAATTATAGCTATATTAAAGAGAACCTAGAAGCTAAGATTCCAACATTTTCCTTTAATTGATTCTTCCAGCAGGTTTTTTTTGTCGCATGGGTGGGTACTGTTGAAAAATGACCCCTGTAGGATAGGGGAGTTTTGAAAATTAAAAGTCCAATAATCAAGAGCTTCCTTTCAGTGTCTTGAGTTCCTTTTCAAAAGTATGGGACTTGATGCTGTATCAGTGCAGACTGTGACCTTGAACAGTAATTTGTTACTGCTAAAACTTAGAAAAGTCCAAGTTTTCATCAAACTTGATAAATCACTTCCCCTCTCCAGACACTCCACCTTCCAAAAACTTGGGACTGAGAATTATTCACATCCCGTTTTGCACCTTTGTACGTGGCTTCAGTAAATGAACTCTTAAAATTTCCGTCAGACTTGAGAAGTGACTTCCCCCTCATCAGAGCCTGTGTTCCCTTGAGAAGAGCCTTTTTTTAAGAATTGTCAGTATGCTAGACCGTCAACCTGGCACACATTCTGTACCATTCCCAAACTTGATGCCATAGTCACTTAAAACATACGATCCTCAAACATAGTGCAGCATTTTCTGTCTTTGTCCCAATAAGCAAGGTTTCATTATATTTTATAGAACCATGGAACTAAATTGCTTTCTTTAGATGCTACAGTTTAACTAAATTACTGTGAACTTTTTTGGTTTATGTGCGCGCAACTAATTAGGCTTCTAAGACATGTTGAGTGGATGCTAAGCCCTTCCTGCGGAGTCGTCGATTAAAGCTTAGTCATCCAAGCTGCTCATGCCCACTCACAAGCAGTCACTCATGGAGCACATTGGTGGATCCCAAAATAAAACCAAAATATCAATGTTTTTTTTATTTAAAAAAAAAAGGAATCTCCTCTGCAAAAGAAAAAGTCTGGTTGTTGCAATATTTCTTATTCTCTTGGCCCAGTCCTAGTTTTGTTATTTCTGTATAAATAGAACCTTGTTTATTTTTACTGTATATGATCTAATAAATTGGCATTTATGTGAAATGTGGAAATGCTGTACATTGTGCTTGTTCTTACTGGCAGTATGTTTTGCTGTGTCGTGGTATTGTGTGTATGCAAAAGCAGGTAGGTATCTGTCCCCAGTGATTTTTAAGCCAGGACCATGAATGTTCAGTATCTCCATTTCATGTTGTGGATTTTTAAAAATCCATTACAGAAGTTGCTGCAGAGAGTATAGCAGCTAAGAATTGATTTTATTTCTGTCATTTGAACATCGTATGTATGCATTAGTTTTTGTATGAGCTGTAGGATGGTTTGCGTGTCTTCAAACAGGATAAATGTTCACGCTCACTAATTTTTGGTGCTGTAAATTTAGTTATAATACTACAAGTTCTGGGCTGTCATGATCCACGGTCACAGAAGTAGATAAGCAGACAGTGTTGATGAATGTTTAGATAGCATGTATTACCATCAGAGTGTAGTGGAGAGCGGTTGTTTTTTAGATTGGAGAGAAGTGTGCAGTGATGTTCCCCAGGGGTTGATGTTGGGACCACTGCTCTTTTTGCTATATATTAATGACCTGGACTTGGGTATACAGGACATAATTTCAAAGTTTGCAGATGACACGAAACTCAGAAATGTAGTAAACTGTGTGGGGGATAGTAATAGACTCCAGGGGGACGTAGACAGACTGGTGAAATGGCCAGATGAAATTTAACGCAAAGAATAATGAGGGGCATAGATAAGGTAGATAGTCAAAATCTTTTCCCAAAGGTAGGGGAGTCTATAACGAGGGGGCATAGATTTAAGGTGAGAGGGGAGAGATACAAAAGGGTCCAGAGGGGCAATTTTTTCACTCAAAGGGTGGTGAGTGTCTGGAACGAACTGCCAGAGGCAGTAGTAGAGGCGGGTACAATTTTGTCTTTTAAAAAGCATTTGTCCAGTTACATGGGTAAGATGGGTATAGAGGGATATGGGCCAAGTGCAGGCAATTGGGACTAGCGTAGTGGTATAAACTGGGCGACATGGACATGTTGGGCCGAAGGGCCTGTTTCCATGTTGTAAACTTCTATGATTCTAAGGGAAGTGGTTCATTTTGGTAGGAAGAATGAGGAGAGGCAATATGAACTAAATGGTACAATTTTAAAGGGAACACAGGAACGGAGAGACCTGGGGGTGTACGTACACAAGTCTTTCTAGGTGGTGGGCAAGTTGAGAAGGCTGTTTAAAAAGGCATATGGGATCCTTGGCTTTATAAATAGAGGCACAGAGTACAAAAACAGGGAAGTTATGCTAAACTTTTATAAAAGACTGGTTCGGCCCCAGCTGGAGCATTGTGGCCAATTCGGGGCACTACATTTTAGGAAGGATGTCGAGGGCTTCGAAAGGGTGCAGAGGAGATTTACTAGAATGGTACCAGGGGTGAAAGACTTCAGTTACATTGGAAAGACTAGACAAACTGAGGTAGTTCTCCTTAAAGCAGAGAAGGTTAAGGGGAGATTTGATAGAGGTGTTCAAAATCATGAAGGGTTTTGATAGAGTATGTAAGGAGAAACTGTTTCCAGTGGCAGAAGGGTCAGTAACCAGGGGACACAGATTTAAGGTAATTGGCAAAAGAACCAGAGGCGACATGAGGAAACAAATTTTTACGCAGCAAGTTGTTATGATCTGGAATGCAGTGCCTGAAAAGGTGGTTGAAACAGATTCAGTAGTAACTTTCAAAAGGGAATTGAATAAATACATGAAGGGGAAAAAATTTAAAGGCTACGGGGGAAAAGGCAGGGGAATGGGACTAATTGGATAGCTCTTTCAAAGAGCCGGCACGATGAGCCGAATGGCCTCCTTTGCTGTAACATTCTATGATTCTATCAGTGCTGTAAGCCTTCCATTGTGCTGGAGTACAAATGATTTCTGTTTGTTTGCACTGTTAGTGTTCATCATTTATATTTGTACAGTGCCATTTGTTTATAATTTATATATGAAAACTAATTAGTTCCCTCGATGGCTCAGTTAGGGTATACACTGCCTGGTATGGTACTGAGCCATTCAAATGAGATGGCCTGATGCAAAGTGCCGATATGTACAATAATGTTGTTCTTTGAGTTTTTCTCACCAGGGACAAGAATACTGGCTTGGTTTGATTTTTTTAAATTATTAATGTAGCACAGTGAACTACGTGCCACCAGAAAACATTTTAGAAATGTTTTGAGGATGTGATTCCCTTTATTTTCTCTGTAGGCCACACACCATCAACAGCCAAGAGTGCAGGCACGTGACCTGCTCCTAGGCCTTTGCCAATCCTAAGAGGTTTGGGAAGTAAATGGTTGCTCTTTCACCCATGCTGCTGCTTGTTCCCATTTGATGTGGCAGAGATTAATACTGCACTCTTGTAGGGAGATTAAAGTTCTGTCCCATACTATGGTAGTGGCACACGTTGGAGATTTGTCTCAAACATCAATTTAATTTTGCAGACCTGGAACAAACATCGAAGTGGTTTTAAAAAACAACTTTTTTTTAGATATTTGTATCACCGTGCCATTCCAAATATTTATTAGAGCCTTTCGATTGTCAAGTTATAAAATTAGTTCTGAATTGTGTAGGAAATGGAATGCCTCATTTATTCCAAATGAATGACATTTTGTTTATAAAACCAACTCAAAATTGCCATGTAAATCTGGCAAAGCCAAGAGCCCCAGGCAAATACTGACACGTTTGGAGTTCTGGGTAGTAAACAGGTAAAATGGGCTCCACTGTCAAAACCCCTTACTAAAAAAATGAAGTTTTCTGTTGCTGTTGCTGCTGCTCCAACATGCTCCAGTTCCCTCATAGTTAGCATGTTGTACTTCCACTTTTTCTTTGGAACCAGCTTTCTCATCTTCTCTCCTTGGTACCCCGTGTATGAGTAAATGTTGCCAGGCTATTCTACTGGGGAGGACATCACAGCCTAGTTCAATTCTGCCCTCACCTGATGTCTATTACACACATGGACGTTCAGTAGGAGGTACTAGATGATAAGCAGAATCAGGAACTCTGGTTTTACTTCCCTGTACTCCCTCCCTAGTCCAAGGGTACTGAGGCCAATTGTAGCTCATACAGAGGTTTACTTACCTTGGCCGTTTTGTGGAGACCAGTTGAAGACATTTGGAATCAGCAGCAGAAATTCTTTTGTTCCCTAAGACGCCGCTGAAGTGAATGTGGGAAGAACCAGTGTTGAAAGTGTTGGGTATTCGGGTGGCCACTGTGGCTGCTCTTCCCCGCCCTCCCCAGCCTTTGTCCTTGGAAACTATAAATGGAACAGATTTACAAGCTGTTGGATCCATTTGATGTATTTGACATACAAATCACTTTGACATTGTATTAGATCATGTCCTGTATCTGCTTAAACACAGGGCTTTCTTCCAAGTAAAACCTTAGCTCTTAGATTTTTTTTTTCAATGCAGTATATTTAAAAATCAATATACACGTAATTTGTTGACTTGGAAGATGATGCTTTCCTTTTGATGGCTGTTAATGGACAATGAGTTTTGCTGGTTTTTTTTCCATCTAAAAGCTTGAACATAAGATATAAACAACAACAGGTGATTCAGCCCACCTAATTAGCCATATGTACAGGATATGCTCAGATTTTTTTTGTCTCTTCTCCCTCCTCTCTTCCTTCTCCTGGGCCTGGTTCCAAGTCACTGTCTCAATCAGAATCTACTCACCATTGTCTGCTCTCCTCCAGCGAGGGGAAGAGAACAATCAAGCCGCAGTTCTTTTCACGAGTGTCACTATTGCTGGTGGGAGGATTTCATTTTATTGCGCTAAGACTAACAAATTAGCTGTTTCACAAATGAGGGAGATGCCAAAAAGCACAAAGTGACTGCAAATAATCCAAGATCAGTGTAATTTAAAAAAAATAACATAACATTGTTGTGCTGTGTAGCCTAGTTTTATGATGCATTTTTATGATGATTCTTGTGTTTTGTGCTACTTTCCCCCAAAGGAGGCAGAAAAGGGTACAGACTACCCTGCAGTGATCGTGGAGCCAGTTCCCAGTGCCAGGCTTGACCAGGGCTATGCAGCACAGATACTGGTCTACGATGATGAAACTTACCTGATGCAAGATGTTGCTGAAGAACAGGAGATTGAGACAGATTCATCAGAAACGGGTAAGAGCTGTACTGACGGGGAAAAAAAATACCATTTACAATTTATCCTGAAATCCTGTGGATTAAAAACTTACACCCTTCAGTGCATCACCAAAGTGGGGAGAGGGGAAATTGATGAATGTTTTGAAGTTTTCACACAGGTCTTATTTTAATGGCAGATGCTTAAAAAAAAATTGATTTTGATAGCTAACAAAATAATGTACAATTGCACATTCAATATGAGTGGGTGGATGTTTTAAAACTGATAAATTTTCTGTATTAATTTTCCTTAAGTTATTTTGGTGTGTGTGTGTGTCTGTGTGTATCCTGAACCTTGCTCCCAAATGTCACTTGGTACCGGCCAGGCTCAAGGTGATGCCCCCTCCCTTCAATGCTTTTTGGAACTCCTCCCTCCCTCCCTGTAGGGAAACACCTGCATTATGCTATGTGCTTCCACAGCAGAAGGCTGAGATCCATGAGAATATTAACTATATAGAGTGTTGCAGTGTAGCTATGAATCTGCATCCTGCCACTTTCTGGGACATCAATATATATTTTTTTCATTCTGATTTTCTACCTTCCCAATTTCCAAAACACAGTGACACATACAGAGCTGTGGTTGGCTATATTTTGCTTTGGGACTCACCAAAGTGGCCATTCTTAACAAGTGAACCTGATCTATAAGAGTCGGGAGGTTACTTCACTGTGGAATGCACCCCAGCCAAGTTTGATAGTGTTTTTGCCCAGTGTATGTTTGTGCACTTTACAGGGTGAATCACTGGCTCAGCATTGTAACCATTGTTGATTGTTTCACAGCCTGGAGACATTGAGCCATAGGCTCCTTAAGTAGCCTTGTTCATAAAGACTTGCACTACTCAGACTCTCAGTGCGCACTCTACTTACGTGAGTGGACCTGTCGCCTTGAGCATGATTAGTCGCAAATTGCAAAGACAGCTAATAAAATATGACATTTTCCAATGGACATGAGCTGGCAGTTGCCCTATTTATGTTTACTATAATTGGGTCCATTGCAGTATTTCATTTTAGGTAAATGAACCCCAAAAAATGTGTAAATGGGAAACGTCTGTCTCTTTACTATCATAACTACAGTGCTGTATCTACAACCTCTGAGTCTAAGCATAACATTGCCAGTTATAGTAGTAAAGAGGCAGATGTTGTCCCATTCACATTTTCTTTTGGTCGCAGCTTTTCAATTTCCATTCATTGACGTGTTTGTAAAATATACTTTTGTCTCCTTGTTTTCTATGTAGACTTGTGTTATCAATACTAATTGTATTAAGCTGTAAAAGTACTGCATATCTTGTAACCACTTTTTCACTTTGGTTTGATGGTATTTTAAACAAAGATTATTAAATGGCCAGTAAAATATAACATTTTTCAAAATATGTTTCTTCATAGTGTGAAAAATCTATTTTAACTTTAAAGGTAGTTATCTCATCACTGGTGCCAACGCTCATTGATTAGATGACATTTTTTTGGGGATAAACACAATTAATAAGACATAATGCTGTATGTCGATCGAGAATTCAGCCCAGATGGAATCAAACCTGGGTCCTTCCTCATCTGCATGACTCAGCTATTCCTTGCCTTAAATAACTGAGCCATCAGGAGAGCTGGCAAACATAGCTATTTCATGATAGTTAAACAATTCAATTTTAAAAAATGAATTAACTTTTACATTTGTTATACTCCATATGCCATGAATAAAATGACTTACTTGCACAATACAAAGGATACGAGTCACTTAATGAAACATTTTTGACCAAAATTCATGTGGCTTTCCCTTCCTCCTTTAAACAGTGGCTTCACTAGTAGACAATTTCAGTTATTTTTCTTTTGTTAGTCCCACAATAATCTGACTGTTCTCTTGCTCCCTCCCACCCCCATACTTTTGACCTGTTTCTGAAAATCTGGAAATGTTTCATTTTCCTAGAAGTTACATGTGTAGTCTGGGTTTCAAATATTGTATCATCAGGAGGTCACCATAACTGTTAAACCTTGTGTCTTGGGCGCCTGCCTTTTGACCACAACTTTGCCACCTGCAGATGTGGTCGAGGAGAATGAAACAATAGAGACTAACTTTTTTTTCAAGATCATCCAAGCTGAGGTGACTGTCAGTATCACCCACAAAATACAACGTAGGGATAAAGAGTTTGGTCGGAATACCGTTTTTACACTTCTGTGCAGCCTGGGAAGAAGCAGAATGAGGAGTAGGTTTGGTAACCAGGCCCTCTTTGGGAGAAGATACTGTTACTGGTATCGGTGAAGGAATGGGCTCAACAGGTAACCATTCCTGAGTTTCACAGTAACTTGTAAGCAGACTCTCGGTTGTTGCAGCGTGACATGTTGCATCAGATCCAGGGTCCCTGAGCTTGGGCAATTCCACTGATGAAGTGCATCTTACAAGTGGTGCCTGAAGAATAGCTTTGACTTTGGTGTCAGACGAAGAATTGTGCTTGAGCCCAGTGCTGCTCTTTGCAATGTCTCTAGTGCTTGAATGTCTCCCTTGTGTCTTAGTAAAAGGGCTATAATTTGGACGGAATATGTATTTAGTTCATAATTATACTCAGGTGGCAATATTTGTAAGGTGGTAACTGGAGAATTTCACAACGGTGCAAAATCAGGTGCTGTTCAGATGTTACAATAACGTAGAAAAATGTCCAGGGGTGCTTCACAGGGCGTAATCAGACAAAAATAGACGCTGAGCCAAAGAAGGAGATATTCGGAGGGGTGATCAAAAGGTTGGTCGAAGAGGTGGGTTTTAAGAAGGGTCCTAAAAGATGAAATGGACGAGGAAAGGCGGAGAGGTTTAGGGAGTAAATTCCAGAGCGTGAGGCCTGGTTGAGGAATTAGATTGCTGAGTCTACCACAGAGAATTGCTTTGGTTCCAAGTTTCTGTCATCAGACTTGTCATCGTGGAACCACCTGAATCCCAAATTTGCCTCCAACTTAATATGAGGAGCGATCATCAGCCAACTGATGAGCATGGGTTTTGTGTGCTTGCTAGGTGGACAGCAGCACCAGGAGATCTTCTTGACTGGCATTGTGAATAGCACAACTCACCATAAGATGTGTGAATGCTTTGCCACCATCTTCCTTACTGCAGCATAGACATGTGCCATTTCATATTGAGCAGTGGTTCCACAGTTGGAAATAGAGTTTCAGCAGTAGCTGCTTGCCTCTCTACAACCCAATCATTACAGGCACTGAACCCATGATATAGCTGACCACCAGGTATTCTCTTAGGGCAGTTGTTGTCCCAAGTCTGAGTTTCATCATCATTTATACAATGGACATCTGCTGTAAGCATGACAATGGTGGAAGGACCTACGCAAGGCACATTGTGTAGTATTGATTTCAAGTAAAATACATAGTAGCTTCGTGCAGTTTTTGAAGGCTGAGCACAGATTTTATGGTTCTGTTTTAAATAAACCTAGTCATTCTGTGGTGAGGAAAACCAAGGAAATGGGGATAGTGGATGAATTAAAGTTGGTAAACCTAGCAAGAAAAGCAAAAAGACTTGTGAAGTGACTCAAAATTACAATAGCTAACCAACGTCGGGCACTGTCCAATAATGCAGAGAGAAACGAGGTCATAGAGGAAGAGATAGCTAGAAAACTACAGAAGATAGCATGGATAAAGATTCATATTGTAGACATAGTGAACTGTCTGCTCAGAAAAATGGATAGCCATGTTTGTTGTAAGGACCTGTAGGATGGTAAGTTCTTTACTTGGGGCTAGGGCAGCATATAATGAAGAAAAATTAGAAGTAATACTGAAGGAGATAGGGGATCCACTGGTGGTGATCTATGTAAGGGTGAATGATATAGCGAGAAATATTAGAGAAGTCTGAAACTCAAAGGAGGAGTCTCAAATTCAAAGATAGGGAATGCAAAGTATTGTTCTCTGGTATACTTTGTGTTTGGGTATGGAAGAGAGTTTATTAAAATAATTGAGGGTGTAAGTGAATGGCTGTCAACTGGTGTGTATATATAAAAATACATGCTACTTTTATAGCTAATGGAAGACTTTCAGAATCAAAAGGGCTAGTGCAGGAAAGATGGACTGCACCTAAACCAAGCAAAACGATTATCTTGTAAGGAAAATTGAAGCAGCTATTGAGAATAATTTAGATATGTGTGAGGGGGGAGGGGGGGAGGAGGAGGAGACTGGATGCCAAATGAAACTTATCATGGGGTGGAATGTAATCAACAGGCAATGTGATCACAAACTCAGACATTCATGAACTAAAGACGAGGAAAAGGTAGACATAGAAACATGAAAAATAGGAGCAGGAGTGGGCCATTCGACCCTTCGAGCCTGCTCTGCCATTCAGTATGATCATGGCTGATCCTCTATCTCAATACTATATTCCCACGCTCTCCCCATACCCCTTAATGCCTTTTGTGTCTAGAAATCTATCTATCTCATTCTTAAATATATTCAGTGACTTGGCCTCCACAGCCTCCTGTGGTAGAGAATTCCACAGATTCACCACCCTCTGAGTGAAGAAATTTCTCCTTATCTCAGTCCTAAATGTCCTACCCCGTATCCTGAGACTGTGACCCCTTGTTCTCTACCCCCCCAGCCAGGGGAAACATCCTCCCTGCATCGAGTCTGTCTAGTCCTGTCAGAATGTTATATGTTTCAATGAGATCCCCTCTCATTCTTCGAAACTCTAGTGAATACAGGCTGAGTCGACCCAATCTCTCCTCATACGACAGTCCTGCTATCCCAGGAATCTGTCTGGTGAACCTCTATGGCAAGTATATCCTTTCTTAGGTAAGGAGATCAAAACTGCACACAATACTCCAGGTGTGGTCTCACCAAGGCCCTGTATAACTGCAGTAAGACATCCTTGCTCCTGTACTGAAATCCTCTTGCAATGAAGGCCAACATACCATTTGCCTTCCTAACTGCTTGCTGTGCCTGCAAATTTGCTTTTAGTGGCTGGTGCACAAGGACACCCAGGTCCCTTTGTACATCTGTAAGGAGTCTTACAACACCAGGTTATAGTCCAACAGCTTTATTTGAAATCACAAGCTTTCGGAGGCTTCCTCCTTCGTCAGGTGAGGAAGGAGGAAGCCTCGGAAAGCTTGTGATTTCAAAAAAAGCTGTTGGACTATAACCTAGTTTGTAAGACTCCTTACATTTGTCCACCCCAGTCCATCACTGGCATCTCCACACCTTTGTACATCAACATTTCCAAATCTATCACGATTTAAATAATACGCTGCCTTTCTCTTTTTCCTTCCGAAGTGGATAACTTCACATTTATCCACATGATACTGCATCTGCCATGTATTTGCCCACTCACTCAACTTGTCCAAACCGCCCTGAAGCCTCTTTGCATCCTCCTCACAACTCACGATCTCACCTCGTTTTGTGTCGTCAGCAAACTTGGAAATATTACATTTGGTTCCCTCATCCAAATCATTGATATATATTGTGAATAGCTGGGGCCCAAGCACCGATCCCTGTGGTACCCCACTAGTCACTGCCTGCCACCCCGAAAAAGACCCATTTATTCCTAGTCTCTGTTTCCTGTCTGTTAACCAATTTTCAATTCATGCCAGTATATTACCCCCAATCCCATGTGCTTTAATTTTGCACACTAACCTCTTACGTGGGACTTTATCAAAGGCCTTCTGAAAATCCAAATAAACCACATCCTCTGGTTCTCCCTTATCTATTCTACCAGTTACATCTTCAAAAAAAACTCCAGTAAGTTTGTCAAACATGATTTCCCTTTCATAAATCCATGTTGACTTTGTCTAATCCTGTTGATATTTTCTAAGTGTCCTGTTATCACATCCTTTATAATAGACTCCAGCATTTTCCCCACTACTGATGTTAGGCTAACCGGTCTGCAGTTCCCTGTTTTCTCTCCCTCCTTTTTTAAATAGTGGGGTTACGTTTGCCACCCTCCAATTTGCAGGAACTGTTCCATAATCTATAGAATTTTGGAAGGTGACAACCAATGCATCCACTATTTCCATAGCTACCTCTTTTAGTACTCTGGGATGCAGATTATCAGGTCCTGGGGATTGATCGGCTTTCAGTCCCATTAATTTCTCCAGCTCTTTTTTTTAATAAGAACATGAGAACATAAGAAATAGGAGCAGGAGTAGGCCAATCGGCCCCTCGAGCCTGCTCCGCCATTCAATAAGATCATGGCTGATCTGATCCTAACCTCAAATCTAAATTCATGTCCAATATCCTGCCCGCTCCCCGTAACCCCTAATTCCCTTTACTTCTAGGAAACTGTCTATTTCTGTTTTAAATTTATTTAATGATGTAGCTTCCACAGCTTCCTGGGGCAGCAAATTCCACAGACCTACTACCCTCTGAGTGAAGAAGTTTCTCCTCATCTCAGTTTTGAAAGAGCAGCCCCTTATTCTAAGACTATGCCCCCTAGTTCTAGTTTCACCCATCCTTGGGAACATCCTTACCGCATCCACCCGATCAAGCCCCTTCACAATCTTATATGTTTCAATAAGATCGCCTCTCATTCTTCTGAACTCCAATGAATAGAGTCCCAATCTACTCAACCTCTCCTCATATGTCCGCCCCCTCATCCCCGGGATTAACCGAGTGAACCTTCTTTGTACTGCCTCGAGAGCAAGTATGTCTTTTCTTAAGTATGGAGACCAAAACTGTATGCAGTATTCCAGGTGCGGTCTCACCAATACCTTATATAACTGCAGCAATACCTCCCTGTTTTTATATTCTATCCCCCCAGCAATAAAAGCCAACATTCCGTTGGCCTTCTTGATCACCTGCTGCACCTGCATACTAACTTTTTGATTTTCTTGCACCAGGACCCCCAGATCCCTTTGTACTGCAGTACTTTCCAGTTTCTCGCCATTAAGATAACAACTTGCTCTCTGATTTTTCCTCCCAAAGTGCATAACCTCACATTTTCCAATATTGTATTGCATCTGCCAAATCTCCGCCCACTCACCCAGCCTGTCTATATCCCCTTCTCGGTTTTTTATGTCCTCCTCACTCTCTACTTTCCCTCCATCTTTGTATCATCTGCACATCTGCAAACTTTGATATGTTACACTCGGTCCCCTCCTCCAAATCGTTAATATAGATTGTGAAGAGTTGGGGACCCAGCATCGACCCCTGCGGAACACCACTGGATACTGGTTGCCAATCCGAGAATGAACCATTTATCCCAACTCTCTGCTTCCTGTTAGATAACCAATCCTCCACCCATGCCAGACTATTACCCCCAATCCAGTGATTCTTTATCTTGAGCAATAATCTTTTATGTGGCACCTTGTCGAATGCCTTCTGGAAGTCTAAATGCACTACGTCCACTGGTTCCCCTTTATCCACCCTGTACGTTATGTCCTCAAAGAACTCGAGCAAATTTGTCAGACACGACTTCCCCTTCATAAAGCCATGCTGACTTTGTCCTATTAAATTATGTTTATCCAAATGTTCCGCTACTGTCTCCTTAATAATAGACTCCAAAATTTTACTCACCACAGATGTTAGGCTAACTGGTCTATAATTTCCAGCCTTCTGCCTACTACCCTTTTTAAATAAGGGTGTTACATTAGCAGTTTTCCAATCTGCCGGGACCTTTGCCGAGTCCAGAGAATTTTGGAAAATTATTACCAAAGCATCCACAATCCCTACTGCCACTTCTCTCTAGACCCTAGGATGTAAGCCATCAGGTCCAGGGGATTTATCCACCTTGAGTCCCATTAATTTACTGAGTACCAATTCCTTAGTGATTTTAATCGTATTAAGCTCCTCCCCCCCCCCCCCCCCCCCCCCCCTAGAGCCCCCTGTTTGTCCAGTGTTGGGATATTCTTAGTGTCCTCTACCATAAAGACTGAAACAAAATATTTGTTCAGCATTTTTGCCATCTCCATGTTTCTCACCATTAATTTCCCGGACTCATCCTCTAAGGGACCTACGTTTGCCTTAGCCACCCTTTTTCTTTTTATATAACTATAGAAACTCTTGCTATCTTTTTATATTTTTTGCTAATTTATTTTCATAATCTATCTTCCCTTTCTTAATCAATTCTTTTGTTACTTTTTGCTGTCTTTTGAAGACTTCACAATCTTCTATTCCCCCACTAAGTTTGGCTACCTTATGTCCTTGTTTTTAGTCGGATACTATCCTTAATATTTCTTTACTTAGCCACAGATGGCTGTCATTTCTTTTACACCCTTTTTTCCTCAGTGGAATATATATTTTTTGAAAGTTGTAAAATAACTCCTTAAATGAACACCACTGCTCATGTACCGTCTTACCCTTTAATCTATTTTCGCAGTCCACTTTAATCAATTCCACTCTTATACCATCATATTCTCCTTTATTCAAGCTCAGTACGCTTGTTTGAGAACCAACCTTCTCATCCTCTAATTGGACATGGAATGTAACCATGTTATGGTCACTCATTCCAAGGGGATCCTTAACTAGGACATTATTAATTAATCCTGGCTCATTACACAGGACCAGGTCCAAGGTTGCCTGCCCCCTTGTAGGATCAGTTACATACTGCTCAAGAAATCCATCCCTAATACACTCAATAAACTCTTCCTCAAGGCTGCCCTGCCCAATTTGATTTGTCCGGTTAATATGATAGTTAAAATCCCCCATAATTATAGCTGTTCCCTTATTACATGCCCCGACTATTTCCTGATTAATAATACTTCCAGCAGAGTTGCAACTATTAGGAGGCCTATATACTACGCCCACTAGTGTTTTTTTCCCCTTATTATTCCTTATCTCTATCCAAACTGTTTCATTGTCCTGATCCTTTGTCCCAATATCATTTCTCTGCATTACAGTGATTCCTTCCTTTATTAACATAGCCACCCCACCTCCCCTTCCTTCCTGCCTGTCCTTCCTGATTGTTAAATACCCTGGCATATTTAATTCCCAGTCGTTGTCACCCTGCAGCCATGTTTCTGTAATGGCCACAAGATCATACCCATACGTAGTTATTTGTGCCGTTAACTCGTCCATTTTGTTACGATTCAGATAAAGAACTTTCAAATATGTTTTGTGACACTTAGTTCCTGTTTTTTCCTTTTTTAACACTTTACCTTTTACTCCATACCTTCTGTCCCTTCCTGACACGCTTTCCTCTGTCTCCCTGCTCGGGTTCCCAACCCCCTGCCACAGCTTTGATGCTGGGTTAATCGCCTTACACCTTCTAGTTTTTATTTTATCTGTCGTGCCTAAAGTACACTTTCTTTCCGCTGCTCTACGCTTTTCCTTTTCACTTGTTCTTGAACAACTGTTTGTACTATTTGTATTGTAGATTTCCCCTTGGTCTTCCCCTCTCTTGCTGCTCTCAACTTTATTCCCTTCTGACTCCCCGCTCAGGTTCCCATCCCCCTGCCACTCTAGTTTAAACCTTCCCCAACAGCACTAGCAAACACCCCCGCGAAGACATTGGTTCCGGTCCTGCTCGGGTGTAACCCGTCACGCTTGTACAGGTCCCACCTTCCCCAGAACCGGTCCCAATGTCCAAGGAATCTCAATCCCTCCCTCCTACACCATCCCTGCAGCCACGCATTCATCCTGTCTATTCTCCTGTTCCTATACTCACTAGCACGTGGCACCGGTAGTAATCCTGAGATCACTACCTTTGAAGTCCTGCTTTTTAATTTATCTCCTAACTCCTTAAATTCACCTTGCAGGACCTCATCCCTTTTTTTACCTATGTCGTTGGTACCAATATGGACCACGACTACTGGCTGTTCACCCTCCCCCTCCAGAATGCCCTGCAGCCGCTCCGTGACATCCTTGACCCTAGCACCAGGGAGGCAACATACCATCCTGGAGTCACGTTTGCGGCCGCAGAAATGCCTATCTGTTCCCCTTACAATTGAATCCCCTATCACTATAGCCCTGCCACTCTTCTTCCTCCCCTCCTGTGCAGCAGAGCCACCCGTGGTGCCCCGAACCTGGCTCTTGCTGCTTTCCCCTGATAAGCCATCTCCCCCAACAGTATCTAAAGCAGAATATCTGTTTGAGAGGGAGATGGCCCCAGGAGACTCCTGCTCTACCTGCCTAGTCCTTTTACTCTGCCTGGCGGTCACCCATTTCCTTTCTGCCTGCGTATTCTTTACCTGCGGTGTGACCACCTCACTGAACGTGCTATCCACGATAGTCTCAGCATCACAGTGAATCTACCCGCAGCTCCAGCTCCGAAATGCGGTTAGCCAGTAGTTGCAGCTGGACACACTTCCTGCACACATGGTCGCCAGGGACACTGGTAGTGTCCATGACTTCCCACATAGTGCAGGAGGAGCATATCACGGGTGCGAGCTGTGCTGCCATGACTTGCCTTAGACTCTCAGACTCTCCTCCCGCTCTCGGTGTCTCCTTTTATACTCTGCTCACCTCTCGGACTCTCCTGCCTCACCTGTGACATCTCACAGTCGTCGTCTCTTGTTGCAGGTCTGCTGCTGCTTTTATTCCCCAATCTCAGTCTTCTACTCTCAGGTCCACTGCCGCTCTGGGGAAAAAGTTAGGAAAAGCAAGGCAAAGCAGCACCTCCTTCCCCCAACTCCCACACTTACCAAACTCTCAGTTCACACTGTGTTGTCCGCACACCGTGCTGTCGCACTGACCGGCCTCTGTATTTCTACAGTTTGTGACTCCGATGAGTCAGGCCTGCCCCACCTTCAGGTACCAGTTTAATCTAGCTAACCAATTAACTTGCTACAGCAGCTCTCTCTGCTGAAGCCTGACAGAAACTGAAAAATTTAAACTTTAAAATTGAACATAAACAGTTGAAAGCAATATGCACTATATTTTAAAGAGATTAACCCTTAAACTCCCATGCGTACCAAACTCTCAGCAGTTCACACTGTGTTGTCCGCACACCGAATTATGAATGCTAATTTCCTTTAATTCCTCCTTCTCACTAGTCTCTTGGTTCCCTCGCATTTCTGGGAAGTTATTTATGTCCTGTGAAGACAGAACCAAAGTATTTGTTTAATTGCTCTGCCATTTCCTTGTTCCCCATTATAAATTCTCCCATTTCTGACTGAGGGACCTACATTTGTCTTCACTAATCTTTTTTTCTTTTTACAAACTTGTAGAAGCTCTAGTAGACACTGGAGTTCAAGAAAGAAGATAAATCTGCAATGAATATATGAATGCTAGTAGCATTAGAAATATGGAGTATTGACACAACTGTGTCAGCCAATGAGTTGGAGGCGGGATGGGACTTACAGCAGGACTTACAGCAGAGTCTGTTCACTCAGCAAACAGAATTCATGATCGAAACTAGAGCAGTCTCCCAATAAAAGCAGGACTTTTTCTCCAGCAAAATTCACCTGAATGGAGGATAGTTATATGATACAAATAATGTGCGTAAAATCAATCCGTCACTTCCAGCAGTGCGCTCTTCAGGCGTTTGTCGGGGGAATTACCCAATCATCTCCATTTTGGCTGGGACTTGTCACCTTAAAAATAAAATGCCGAAACTGGATGCTGTTGTGGCAGTTGGGAACTATACAGTGTAGTAGGAATATCCGATGTGGCTGACTTGAGAAAATGGTAACAAATATAACATTAAGGTTATAGAGCGCTCAGTAAAGATAGTGGATAGAAAAGGGGGTAGTGTAGCCCTATATAAAGCTGTGGGAGCTGGAAGTCTACATAATTAACTGCACTGGTTAGACATCACTAATGCGTTTTTTAAAAAAAATGCTAACACGGGTATGCCACAGATGATAAGGTCAGTGAAAGAAAGAACATACTTTGCTCCATGAAGAGATAGGAAGGGTTTGTGAGAACATGAGTCATTTTAATGGATAACTTCAAACAAATATAAATGGGGACACCTCAAATGGTTTCGAGTCAGTTTTGGTAAATGTAATGCATGATTGCTTCATGACCCCATCTGTCAGGAAGACCGCAAGAGGTAGTGCTCACTTCGACTCTGTATCTGTACATGACCCAGATAACATGCAAGAAATGGAAGTTGTGGCATCCTTGGGGGACAGTGACCACAGAATAATCAAGTTCAATGATGTCGGATTCAGAAATACCAAAGACAAAGAAGCAGGTGTGTGTATTTCTGAAACCCACAGAGCAAGAATGCTGTGTCTCGTTCTGGTCATCGAAACACAAGGGAGACATTCAAGTGCTGGAGGCAGTGCCATGAGGCTGATCCCTAGTGTTAAAGATGTGAGTTATTGGAAAAAATTGGAAAAAAAACTTGTCTTTTCAGCCTTGAAAGTGTCCGAGAGGTGACTTTTTATAGAGGTAAGCAAAATAGTAAACTGTATGGAAAAGGTAAATCTGGACAAAAATTTCTTTAAACTCAATTGAGAGTAGGACAAGAGGAAACGCTTCAAATTATTAAAAAGCAAATTTAGAAAGAAAGACTTCCATTTATATGGTGCCTTTCATGACCTCAGGATGTCCCAAAGCACTTTACAGCCAATTAAGTATTTTTGAAGTGTAGTGACTGTTGTAATGTAGGAAACGTGGCAGCCAATTCGCGCACAGCAATGTTCCACAAACAGAAATGTGGTGATGACCAGATAATCTGTTTTTAGTGATGTTGGTTGAGGGATAAATATTGGCCAGGACACCAGGGAAATTTCCCCAGCTCCTCTTCGAAATAGTGCCACAAGATCTTTTATGTCCACCTGAGAGGGCAGACCAGGTTTAACATCTCATCCAAGAGACAGCATCTTTGACAGTGCAGCACTCCCTCAGTACTCCACTGGAGTGTCGGCCTAGTTGTTGTGCTTCAGTCTCTCGAGTGGGGCTGATGTCAGCAAATTCTTCAGTGAAGAATAAATGGAATGGACTCCCAGGTAGAATTGTGAAAGCCTGAAATCATTTAACAACTAATTAGATGGTACAGTGGGACCTTTTGGGTATTTCTGAATGGAAGGACTAATATGGATCAAATGGCTTTCTTCCATAATTATTTTGTGACCTTGTGAACTAATAGAGAATCTGAAATCCACGTTGTATACGTTCTTAAAAAAAATCTGTAGGAACAAGAAAACTTTGGCTTTGCTTGGAAACACAGGTATGGCAATTACTTCCACAGCAGTGGTCATGGGTTTAAGATCCAGATGTCACCTTAATTTTGCCAGTTAATCCCCCTTTACCATAAGACAGAATTGCTCCTGTGTTTACCCGCCCCCCCCCCAGCTGTAAATGTGACTCTGTTTTCACTTTGCTTCAGTCAAACGTAACATCATTAATTGGTTTAACAGGTTTAAAACTTGCTATCAATGGCTGTCACATCTGATTTATCTAGCCATGTACTGCAGGGTATGCCTCATTCTGAAGTTGATAACCTCCCTTGAAGAGGTGCAATGTGAACACTGTCAAATAACAATTTGATTTTTTCCTAGGGTGTTAAATCTGTTCTGGTTGATGATCAGTGCTGCTTTTTACTCGCTCATAACGCCCTTAGTTTTACTATATTAATGGTATTCTCTATCCCTTAGCTGATTATAACCTACGTTTGATTTACGCCCCAGGATATCATTCTATGGTAGCCTGATCCTGTAGATGCGATTTCCGCTGGCAGTACGCTACTTTTTGACCCAGTGAGCAAGCACCATTGGCATTCAAAGCAAGAGAGAGGCTGAGAATGTTGTGACCATAATATGGTAGTGAATATTAAAAGAGGCAGGGTGTTGTAATCAATTAAATTACAAAAAGACTGGATAGTAGGGTATCTAGTGTAATGTCATAATACCACAGCGGAAAACCAGTTTCCTTAATTGATGACAAAGGAAGTCTTTGTTAATCTTGTGCGCAATATGTCACTGACTCTAAACCTACAAGTGGTTTGCATGCTAGTTTTTTTTTGGACACTGAAGTGTTTTCAGATGTGATTGGACCACAAACCTACCAAAGACAACCAAGTAATTTGGTGGTAATTTTAAGAAAACCATGGTGAATTTGTTTGCTGTACAGAATCAACTTGGCGAATTGAGGTGTTATTACTGTATTATTTTACATACACCAATTTGTAATTAATTTACAACAATAGTAAATATCTGAAAATCATTTTCCACTTGCTCATGAAGAATGCCACCACAGAACAGTGCTAATTAAATGTACAGATGGATTGGATGGCTCTTGCTGATACATCTGAGAGTTATATCTTACTAGTTGAGCAGTTGGTGTACTCGATGCTGGCATCAGTAGCTGGCTTTGAAGATAGATTGCTCCAGTTTTAATTTGAATTTGAAGGCAAAGTCATGAAAACTGACATACTGTGTTTTGATGTACAGTATGCACAAGAGGACTGTGTGCATTTTCATGTGTTTTATGTTAACAAAAACAACTGACCATCTGAGCTTCTCCAGAACTTGCATATATATCAACTGTTCATATTGAGTAAGATCTTGTATCTTATTTTATCAATATTTTTCCTTTTTGAATTCCTAGTTTGTGCAGTAAAATGATCCTATTGTGCTCGTTAAATTATAGTTTTGTAAAATATATGCTTTTACTTTTCAGATGAAGTGCATTGGCTAAATTGTTGGGTGATCTTGTTTTGCATTTGCCCTTTATATAATTACACTGAAGACTAAATGTGTAAATAATGTAGTTTAATCAGTTCAGCTTTTGACCTGGTTTGGAAATTTCCAGATCATAGCACTGTGATGGACCTCCATAACTTGTACAGTCATCCATTTATGAGTGGTGTATATGCATGTGCTTTTATTTTCTCTCTTTTGAGTAACAAATCTGCAACAGGAGGGTTCCGGTGACTTCATAAAGCAAACAAGCAATGATTGAGCAGTGTATAACATTATCCACAACTCTGTTCCCTCGTTTTCCCACCCCCAACACACACACTATTTTAAAAGAAATTACTAGGTGGGGGTCTACTGTGGTGTTGCCATGCCCAGTAGCTTAGTTAGGGTACTGGAGGCAAATCTGAATACATGAGAGTGGGATAGTTGGTGGCAGGGAAGGCTTAGAGCAGGTGGTCAAAAAGATCAGCATGTCACACCTGATGGCAAGGCCAAGAGCAGACCGAGAGGTGGCCTGGGTCAGGAAGCAGCTATGTTCTTAGGAAAAAAGAATTGTGAAGGAGCTGGAATAACTAACAGGAGGGCTGGCACTGATATGCAGGTGGCCTAAATAATATCTGAAGGGATAGAAGCCCCACTCCTGGACTAAAGCACATAATCTAGGCTGCTAATATTTCAGTGAACTACTGTACTGGCAGCATACAATCAGCAAATATAATTAAAATGCATTTCGTGCTTAAAACTGCCTTCAGTTTAGGACCCAGGCTGGTCGGATGGGAACTTGTAAGGAAGGGGTGCCTACTGGTGAGAACAAACCATGGACTGGTCGAAGTGGAGCTTAATGCTGTGAATGGGTTAGGTGGCAAAGCAGGGTTAGGGTTTGGAATCGGGAGGGGGAGGCTGGTATCTGGGAGCCACAATACACATGTTCTTTGCCTCGCTCTCTAACACACTATTTATCTGTCTTTCTGATTCTTGTACTTGCCCCATCCCGGTCTTGCACTCTACCTCTCAATGCACGTACAGCACCAGTCTCTGGAAAAATTCTAAAGCTTACTTGAGAAATTAGGTTTCACCTCATCACTTCAGTGTCCGTTCGACTGAAAAGAGAAAGGTTCTTGAGTATAGTGAAGCAAGAGTTGAGGGACTTGCCTTGAGAAAAATAAATTCTTTGTTTAGGCTACAAGTATAAATAACAAAGTTGCTGTGTGGCTTTCTGCAAAGTAAAACTTAATTCAGCTTGAGATATTAATTAAAATGTAAACCTTACCTGAAGGGGAGAAAAACATGTTTTTTAAGTATGTTTTGGAATCATTTGGAAGAAAATGAGTAAGTTTGCATGTCACACAGCTGCAAGAAATTTGGGTGTGATACAACTTTATTCCACCTCAAGCAATCAACTTTAAAAAGTCTGCAGCATAAATTTGACTGCTTGTCATGATACATAGAATCATAGAATCATAGAAGTTACAACATGGAAACAGGCCCTTCGGCCCAACATGTCCATGTCGCCCAGTTTATACCACTAAGCTAGTCCCAATTGCCTGCACTTGGCCCATATCCCTCGATACCCATCTTCCCCATGTAACTGTCCAAATGCTTTTTAAAAGACAAAATTGTACCCGCCTCTACTACTGCCTCTGGCAGCTCGTTCCAGACACTCACCACCCTTTGAGTGAAAAAATTGCCCCTCTGGATCCTTTTGTATCTCTCCCCTCTCACCTTAAATCTGTGCCCCCTCGTTATAGACTCCCCTACCTTTGGGAAAAGATTTTGACTATCGACCTTATCTATGCCCCTCATTATTTTATAGACTTCTATAAGATCACCCCTTAACCTCCTACTCTCCAGGGAATAAAGTCCCAGTCTGTCTAACCTCTCCCTGTAAGTCAAACCATCAAGTCCCGGTAGCATCCTAGTAAATCTTTTCTGCACTCTTTCTAGTTTAATAATATCCTTTCTATAATAGGGTGACCAGAACTGTACACAGTACTCCAAGTGTGGCCTCACCAATGCCCTGTACAACTTCAACAAGACATCCCAACTCCTGCATTCAATGTTCTGACCAATGAAACCAAGCATGCTGAATGCCTCCTTCACCACCCTATCCACCTGTGACTCCACTTTCAAGGAGCTATGAATCTGTACTCCTAGATCTCTTTGTTCTATAACTCTCCCCAACGCCCTACCATTAACGGAGTAGGTCCTGGCCCGATTCGATCTACCAAAATGCATCACCTCACATTTATCTAAATTAAACTCCATCTGCCATTCATCGGCCCACTGGCCCAATTTATCAAGATCCCGTTGCAATCCTAGATAACCTTCTTCACTGTCCACAATGCCACCAATCTTGGTGTCATCTGCAAACTTACTAACCATGCCTCCTAAATTCTCATCCAAATCATTAATATAAATAACAAATAACAGCGGACCCAGCACCGATCCCTGAGGCACACCGCTGGACACAGGCATCCAGTTTGAAAAACAACCCTCGACAACCACCCTCTGTCTTCTGTCGTCAAGCCATACAGAAATTATGTGACAACGTATTGTATGCAATTTATTTAATATACTTGGGAATCTCCTGTGGCATAGCTCACAGTAAGTACAATATGTTAGGGTAGATTTTGATGCCTCCAACCCATCAAAAACAGGGCACTGGTGCCCTGAAAATGGTGGGGAATGATTTACCACCCCATTCCAGTTGTTGCTGTGGTTGCCTACTGCAGGGCAGCTCGATCGTCTGCCTGCGTTAGGCCCATTTAAAATACAAATCAGGGATTTATGAAATATATAGCACCCTGTTTTCCATTTGCTGATTGAAGCTGCCTGAAGTCTCCTCTTTCTGACTGTCTTCCATAGTTGTTAACAGTTGATTGAAGCTCCTTGAGACCTGACTTTGCCTAAAATCAGTGGAACTTTTAAAACGGTAAGTACCAAATGGCACAAAATAGCCAGTGTTTTTAAGTGGCGCATTCGCAATTGACACCTATAGAAATGACATGGTTAGTGCCATTTGCCCGATTATAGGCGACTGTCCTTGATATGCGTAAACGAACTGTGTAATTGGTGGGGCCTGTACTTGGAAAAGGGCAAAATTTAATGGGGAGGAAAATACCTAAAAAATTAAATACTTGCCTTGCTATTTAACGCACAGCGGGAGAATCGGCATGGGCCACATGCTGAAAGTTCACAAAGTTTAAAAACTGCTCTGCAGCACCATCTTGTGGCCAGGGCCCACACACGCACTCAGACTGAAAGCATCCAAACTTATAAGTAGTGACGCATGACATTGAAAAATCCTATAAGGAATGCATTACCTATAGGCCATACAGGTGAAAGGGTAACATAGGACTTTTCAATGGAATGCATCACGACATACTAAATTTAACAATATCTAGATTATTAGTGAATGTCCTGTGGTGCTGCTCATGGTAAGAGTACAAGCTGTTTTTATAAGGACAGGAACATTAAACCATGTAAAATGGGATATAGGTGTGGGTTACTTTAGGGCTCTGCTCACTGAAGGGTCAGTTACAAGTTAGGCTGCAGATCAAAAATTCTGGATTTGTTTGACTGGTCAGAAGTTGTAAAGCTTGTAACATTTCAATTTTTGGGATGGCGCGAGCTGAAACAAAAACATTTTAATATTGCTTTACTGCGAGAGCTGAAAAGTGACTACCTTAATTGTAAGAATCATTGTTTAACAAGTTTAAACTTTATACATTTGACTTGGAGCTATTTATTTGCTTTTAAGCATATTTTAACCTACTTGGTCTACTGCAGCTCTTGAGAAAATGGAAGTCAGGGGACAATCACTTATTAGAATCAGCCAGAGGTAAGTTTAAAAAAAATAATGGGAGGATTAGAATAAGTTTGGGAATAATTATAAATTTGACAAATTACAAAGTTACACTTACAAGAAATGCATGCAGGTCAAGACTTTTAATATATTACTAATAATAGAGGTGTTAGTGCAAAATGGGTGTGTGTCTCTCGAAGGTGTCATTGTTATGGATTCTTGAAATAAATGATGGGTTCAGTTATAGGTCAGGCTGCAGTTCAGAACCCTGACCTTGTTCAAGTCAATAAAAAATAATTGGGGGCCATTGCGAATTGGTACATTCTTGGAGAGATAGATAGCTAGAACACACCATTTTAAAAGTAATTTATAGAGCTGAGTGCAGGAGAGATAGAAAGGGTATAATTATCTAAATTGTAAGAATCATTGTTTTTAAAACTTCAGTGTTCTTGCATCTACACCTAGCTTGGAACATTTGCTTATTTCTCTATGGTCTGCGGTAGCTGTTGGGAAGTCGGGACTGGGAGTCAAACAGGTGTGGCAAAATAAATTTGATTATGACTAAGAAACATTACAGGAAGTCCAATGGCATGTGCTATATGCAAGACATTTAATTTAAAAAAAGTCTTTCAATTATATAGTGCCTTTCATGACGTCAGGACATCCCAAAGCACTTTACAGCCAATGAAGTACTTCTGAAGTGTAGTCACTATCATAATGTAGGAAATGTGGCAGCCAATTTGCCCACAGCAAGGTCCTGCAAACTGCATTGAGATAATGACCAGAAAATCTGTTTTTGATGTTGGTTCAGGGATAAATGTTGGCCAGGGCACCAGGGAGAACTACCCTGCTCTTCTTTGAAATAGTGCCATGGGATCTTTTACGCCCACCTGAGAGGGCAGACGTGGCCTTGGTTTGACATCACCTGTGACAGTGCAGCACTCCCTCAGTACTGCACTGGAGTGTTGGCCTAGATTCTGTGCCCAAGTCTCTGGAGTAGGGCTTGAACCCAAACCTTCTGACTCTGAGGCGAGAGTGTTACCAACTGAGCCATAGCAAATACTGATAAATTATGTTATACACAATATATGTAGCAATCATTTATAGCAATAAGCAGAATGTTAATCTTCAGGCACCCAGTGACTGATTATCTTTATCACACAATTATATGGCAAAAATCAGCATGATCTTGCACTTTTATTTTCAGTGTGCAGTCTGTTGCCATCTGTGACTGGTTTTGTTTTAGATAGTAGTTACGATAAAACTATTCCTGTTAATATCCTGTGACAAAGAAATGAGGATTTTCCTGAAAGTTTTGCTATGATTTTTAACATTTTAGATTTTAAATGCCAGTAGAAGCAAAAGAATTTTCAAATTAATAAGGAAATGTTTTTGTTCGTCTTAGTGGGCGATACCAACAATCTTTGTTAAAAATCCATCAAAAGTATTTGGATCACGTAGTAGTTATTTTTTCAGTAAAATATATATCTATATAAATGTTGAGTGTCCTTCACACTTCAGATAGTCTGCATGTTATGTTTCCTTTGTGACATTAAAAACCATTTTAAAACTTCTTTCGCATGAAACTGTATAAAGTGTTAACACTTAAGACGTCACACTTCAAATTGTCAAAAAGAAAGGCAGTCATTGCGTGCTGAGGTCAAGTGGGATAATTGTTATTGGAGAGGGAAGTGTGCAGATTGTCCTGGAACTGGAAATTTACAAGCACCGCACCTGTCATTCTGCAAACACCCCTCACTTAACAGCATTTAACCTTTTTTAGTGACCTCGGGATTTACAGATAGTGGACTTTGTGGGCTTAAAGGGGCACGCTAGTTTAAACGCAGCTGCACTTTGCAGAATAGCACATCGTGCGTTACAGGGTAACGCGGGTTTAACCACGTATCCTTCACCTTCCTGTGCTATAGGAGATCCACTAGTTTTCAATATTTTCACAAAGATGCCTGGCTTGTGAAGATATGATTGAAATGTTTGTGTTGGGAAGTGGGTGTTACGCTGCGAATTTAGAGTTAGAGCATAAACCCACCTGTTTTTGTGCAAATAAACAACAATCCACTGTAACTGGTATCTTAGTCTGTTTTATATAAATTTCTTGATAGAGAACAAAAGTTTTGCAAAAGATTTTTTAAAAAAATTACTTGTTGTTTACGGTTTGTTGCTTGAAGTATGGAAATCCTACTTTCGAATAACTTGAAGCCTCTCAGTCATTTAAATGACCCGAACTAGACTTATGGATCACTACACTATATATACAGTGTAACTATATGGTACTATGTTGGGAGGTCCGTAGCGCTCGAGGTTCCTGTCTTAAATAAAACAGGAACTGATTCCATGTCTATCCAGTTCTGCACACTCGCTGAATTTGAAGAATATTTAAAATTGGTTGTACTACAAAAATGTACGTGTCATTACAGTAGTTTTGAGTTTGGCGGGAAAAACCCTGAATAAGTTATAAAATCGTGGAACCTGATTCACTTTAGGAAATGTGATGATATTGCATGTCTGTGGACCTGTTCTCAGACTGGATAGTGACAATAAATTCTAAAACGCGGGCTCCAATTGAAACAATAGCGGGACCGTGTCTATGGCTCTTGATCTGGATCTCTTTCTCACCCTTGAATGTGGGGAGAAACTATCCCTCTTTTCTTCGGGATTTGTACAGTAAGCGTACTTAGGTGAGAACGAAAAGAAAATGCTCAATCATATTGGATGTAGAAGTTTTTTAAAATAATTTTCTTTTTAAAAAGAGGACAATTTGCAGTGAGTTTTATTTTCGTGCGGTGTTTTCTTTTTGTTTTGCTTCATCCTGCTGGCTCTGGTCTGTGCTCAGATTTGTTTTAAGTTGCGGTTGCTCTGTGGCTCTGCGGACGGATACGGCTGTGTGTGTGTAAAGATTTCCTGTCGCTGCGCAGTGATACGATCAGCACTCTCTGACTCTCTCTCTGGGAAGCTGCTGCTGTTTGCAGAGAAGATGGCGACTTCACTTCACGAGGGTCGGAAAAATCAGCTGGATTTACTCATCCAAGCCGGTAAAACTCATCAGTAAGAACTTTGCAGCCCGTGCACGCTGGCGGGAGCCGCGCGGCGAATGTCGGGGGCATCTGACTGCACTCTGCTTAAGTCCCGTTACTGTAAGGAGGAGGGGAGGAGGAGGGGGGGGGGGGGAGATCAGGAAGTGATCACCTTGTTAGCAGCCTGCATGGCGAGATGGGCTCTTCCTGATGATTTTTTTAAGAGGGGAATAAAAACTTAAATGATTTTTTTCTTACAAATTGCGTCAATGCAAAACAGAATTTGCAGAGCTTAGCGGTCCAATGCGATTTTATTTACAGGAATGCATTTATTTCCAGAGTGCTGTTTGTTTGTGTGCGCGTTTGCCGTTAGTTTATATTAATAGCTTACTGAACCAGGAAGTGTGGTGGATTGTTGTCTTTCCTACGTCTTGCCACGCTGTCTTGCTCTGCGACTACTTGAGGCTTTAAATCAATAGTTGATGCTTTTGAGTAATGTATGTATGTAACTCAGTTAATAAATAAGGGGGTGTTTTTTTTTATAATATAAGGGGCGTTGTATATTTTTGGCGGCTTAATATATCTTCTGTTAAATCATTCATTTTATAACTGCGCGGCTACAACCAATCTTGATGGCGGAAGCGCCACCGAACGGTTTCGGGTGATTGACGTGCGGTGCTGCTTTTATAGCGGGGGGGGGGGGGGAGCGGTGGTGAGGGTGGGATTGGAAAATGTAACGTTTGGTTCGGGTCGCGCGCCTATTTGGAACGTGCCCCGGGGGGGGGGAAGACAAGAGAAGGTGAGGAAGAGACGTTCGGAAATTAGAATGCGAACGCTGGCGGGTTCGAATGGAACCTGACTCCGCGATCAGGTTAGGTTGCGCCCCGCGGACAAGGAGCGCGGAGCGGGAGGGGAGGGGAGGGTCTGTAAACACGGAAGTGAGCGGCTGTTGCTGCTGCTGCTGCACTCAGTCCGCTTCACTCACTCACCGAGGAAGCGCGCGATTTAATAACGGAATTCTGCAAGGAGAGGAGGCAACAGCAATTTTTTTTTCTCTTTTTAAAAAAAATTCTTTTTTTTAAAAAAAAAAGAAACCTCCCGTTAACGATTGGGATCTTTTCGTAAATTGCACGAAAGCCCCAGAGATGCAGTTGCTGTAATGAATAATAAAGTGAAGTTTCTGCAAGATTCATCGTCGTTCTGTTGACCTAAGACCATACACACTTAACGAGATCATCATTTACCTTCTTCCAGAAGTGTTATAAACTTGAAGGGGGTGGTTAATGAACAGACATTACAGTAATTTGGTGAGAGGTTTTATGTTCCATGTACATTTATGTAGGTACTTGGTTGGCCCAGTTGTGAAACAATCATTGCGAATGCCACTTTTAAAATGCAATTACAACAATTTTGAATACTGAAAAGTACCAGAAGAGTAAGTAGTTAATGCCAAGACACATAATTGTACATGTCCATGTGGACAGTTTTGAAAAGAATATTGTGAAAATATTTTGCACGGAGTAAGGGCAGTTTCGTGAGTGCAATGTGTGGTTTTAAAAATCGTTAACGCTCCACGCCCCTCCCCATACTTCTGAAAACTTTGGGAAAACAAATTAATCTAACGAGAAACTTCAACTTTTGAATGCTATTCACGCGTAGTAAAGTGGCCGAGGCTCTCACTGAACAACCGGTTTATTTTTTGAGGGTAGGTGATGACGAAAATCACCTTCCTCGTAACTATAAATCAGAAATGAACACCAATAACCGTATTGTAAACTTTGAGCATTTTTACAAAAAAAATCTTAGGCAGATTGTCTTACCGACTTAGTCGCAAACTTGAATTGTTAAACTTCATTTTTTGAAAAATCGGTTGTTCACTCAAGTAACAAATTCCAACATTTTTCTGTTTGTGAAAAGGGGAACGATCTTACAACAAGTGTGAAATGCGACAGTTCGATCTATAAGGAAAACGATACTTTATTTTTATTAATGAAACGTGATGTTGCGCGGCAGGTAATACTTCCGCACTTAAGGCTTGTATTGTGTCTTCTGACTGAAAGCTTTGGACGCTTGCCATATTGCCTTATTTTGAGGCAACTGCACGTATAATTCGGCTGCTGGTTAGGGCTAGGAGATTTGTGGCGTGCTTAAATTTGGAAGTTGTAAATGCTGCATCAACCTGACCGCCACACTTCAGTAGATTTATGTGCATTTAACTTTACTGTACAGTCTTCCTCGGGAGGGGATTTAAAATTCAAATCGGTCTGCGCGTTGACGCAGCTACAACTACAACGCTTACGATTAAAATTTGATGAGGTTTTTAATGCGGCTTAATGTGCATCAAGTAATTGTGATGCTTTTTTAAAAAAAAAGTTAGTGAAATGGTAAGTCTAGTTCATGCTAGCTGCGGTTTGAATTTAAGTTTGCAAATGGAAACGTGCTGTGGAACATGTCCTCTGCGCCAGCCTCCTTCCTCCCAGATTAAAAGTTTACTTGGAGCCTGCTGTTCAGCTTTTGGGAAAGACGGAGTTGGACGGGTTGTGCACAAACTGCACATATATTCGCTCGCACGGCTGTACCAAGATCTGGCTTCCAATACATTTCCATAAATGGAAACAACCGCAAGCGGGATACCTTGGTGAAAGTTGTGTTGATCTGTAACAGGTGGCAATGCTATACGAGCTTGTGTGTGTGTGTGTGAGAGAGCGAGCGAGAGCAACAGACTACTTCTGACCTAATGTTGTTAGACTACCGTATGAAATCTAAAACTGCAGGCTCCACATTAGAGCCCAAATTTATATCAAACTACACAGCTGTGTATTTATAGCTGCCCTTTAAGCAAAGTTTGACCTCCTATCGTCAGTTGAGAGTATCAGCATTACATTTTTTCTGAATAACATTTAATGCGTTTTATTGGATGCATTCTGTAAAATGGCGTCTGCTTTTGATGACCAGAATCCTGGAGTATTAGATCCATAGTTTGACATGTTTTACTTAGATTATAACGTTAAGTATTATTCATTGGCCAAATCTGAGTTCCTGATAAAATGTTGGGAGGTATTTGAATTATTCTTGCCAATTTTCTTGCCTACTGCTGGGATACCAGTGCTGGTTCTGCTCCACTACCTTGCTCAAGTGGCCATTCTCAATGTGTAAGCCGACACAATGAGTATCTCCAGATTATTCTATCCTAGGGGGCATTACAATTGAGCCTGAACCTGTCTTCAACCAAGGACTGCATGTGCACTTACTGGAGGGGTGGAGTGTGACTGAATGCTTAGCTGGCTGACTTTCCACACCACCACCCGCCCCCCCCCCCCTTAAGCGCTGGTGACAGTTTTAATACCCTAGCTGAGATCAGCTAACTTTGTACAGACTGCAAATTGACCCTGGTATTTCTGACCCATATGACTGTTAGACGTTGTCTTACTGACAGAGCAATTGGGGGAGTTGCTGATTTTTTTTAAGTGGAGAGAAAATAAATAGGGGTGTGCAAATCATTATAATGTCATTGATGCTAGGTATGTCTTGAGCATAGTAACTTGTTTACAACTTTGGTAGTTCAGTTCCCCTAATAAACACTATGAGTCATGCATGCACATCATTCAGGAGCAATATACGCAGAATAGCATTTCAACTCTGATCCTACTACATGGGGCAGAACTGCATTAGTGGTGACTTATGGTGCATTAATGCTTTAGTCTGCTGGTTTTGCACTGCTGCTATCATCTTTAGGACAGTGCTTACCTAACGCGCTGGGGAAAGCAGTGCTCTGTGCACATGTACTTAAGTGCACGTCTGACCTCAACACACTAGCTTCCAACTGTTGGTGAAATTTCTAATGTTACAAAAGAACCAGCTGGATCGAATCTTAAATGTTCTGCAATGACACGAGTGGGCTCTTGAAAGTGTCAGTTTTAAATTTTGAAATGTTTGTTTCAGGAAGGTAACACTGGTGTACTGCAGCTGGTGCAAAAGGTGAGGGGACCCCATCAACCTCCTGAACTCAGTGGTGTGCATCCTTAGCATTCCTTTTGATCCTGAACTGAGCTTTCAACCTCACACCAGGTCCATCACCGAGACTGTCTTCTTTCACCTCTTGAACTTAGCCTACTTGCGTGCCTATCTTAATTCCAGCACGGTTACATCCCTCATCCATGCCTTCACCTTGAGGAATTGATTTATCTAATATCGTCTTTCCCTCTGCCCCCTTAACCAACCAAGATAGTTTTGTCTTGAGCTATAGTTTCTAGAGAATATGTAAATAGGATGTACAGTTGCATTTGTATCACTTGGGAATAATTTTGATAGGTTTGCTGCTCTTATGTTACGCATATGCTTGGGAGTAAAATGCTGCAATTCTAATTTTACAGTACTTCATAGAATCATAGAAAGTTACAGCACAGAAGGAGGCCATTCGGCCTATCGTGTCCGTGCCAGCCGAAAAAGAGCTATCCAGTTTAATCCCACTTTCCAGCACTTGGTCCGTAGCCTTGTAGGTTACGGCAGTTCATATGCACACCCAAGTACTTTTTAAATGAGTTGAGGGTTTCTACCTCTACCACCCTTTCAGGCAGTGAGTTCCAAAGCCTCACCACCCTCTGGGTGAAAAAAATTCTCCTTCGCTCCCCTCTAATCCTTCTACCAAATACTTTAAATCTAAGCCCCTTGGTCATTGATCCCTCTAAGGGAAATAAGTCCTGCCTATCCACTCTATCTAGTCCCATCATAATTTTATACACCTTAATTAAATCTCCCCTCAGCTTTCTTTGTTCCAAAGAAAACAACCAGAGCCTATCCAATCTTTTCTCATAACTAATATTCTCCAGTCCTGGTAACATCCTTGTAAATCTCCTCTGTACCCTCTAGTGCAATCACATCTTTTCCTGTAATATGGTGACCAGAACTGTATGCAGCACTCAAGCTGTGGCCTAACCAATGTTTTATACAGTTCTAACATAACCTCCCTGCTCTTATATTCTATACCTCAGCTAATAAAGGAAAGTATCCGGTATGCCTTTTCAACTACCTTATTTACCTGTCCTGCTACCTTCAGGAATCTGTGGACCTGCACTCCAAGGTCTCTTTGTTCCTCTACACCTCTCAGTATCCTCCCATTTATTGTGTACTCCCTTGCCTTGTTTGCCCTCCTCAAATGCATTACCTCAGACTTCTTTGGATTGAATTCCATTTGCCACTTTTCTGCCCACCTGACCAGTCCATTGATGTCTTCCTGCAGTCTACAGCTTTCCTCCTCACTATCAACCACACGGCCAATTTTTGTATCATCTGCAAACTTCTTGATCAAGCCCCCTACATTCAAGTCCAAATCATTAATATATACCACAAAAAGCAAGGGACCTAGTACTAAGCCTTGCGGGACCCCACTGGAAACAGCTTTCCAGTCGCAAAAACACCTGTCGACCATTACCCTTTGCTTCCTGCCATTGAGCCAATTTTGGATCCAACTAGCCACTTTCCCTTGGATCCCATGGGCTTTTACTTCTTTGACCAGCCGTGTGGGACCTTGTCAAAAACCGTGCTAAAATCCACGTAGACTACATCAAACGTGCTACCCTCATCTACCCTCCTTGTTGCCTCCTCAAAAAATTCAACTAAGTTAGTCAGCCACGATCTTCCCTTAACACATCCTTGTTGACTTGTAAGAAATGTAACTTTTAATACAGTTTCATCTTGTGCGCTTTGGATCATACGCAAACATAATCCCATTTTTCTTTTGCTTATTTAGTAAATAAGATGTGTATACCCAGTTTGATTTTCAAGCTATCGTGCTTCATAATTCCTCTTTCCTCCCCCCCCCGCCCCAAAAATGCCATTTCTTGTCAGATGCTAAAGAAGCCTGGGTATATAAAGTTTTCCTTGCCTCTATTTTCCAGTTCTTATTAAAAAGTCACCTTTTGTGGCAGAGGTTGATGAGGGAACCTTTTTTTTTGTTTGTCTTTTGGATTAGAATTAAGTCAGAGAGTGGAAGTGACTATATACTGCTGATGTTTTTCATTAAGGAGTAACATTTTTTAAATGGATGTTATGGAGAACAAAATGCTTTTTACAGCCAGGCTTCTTCAGCTTCTAGCAGCAATGGAGGTGAAAACTGATTTTGGGCACTGCATCTTTACAGTTACAGTATAACCTGTCTGAGTCTGTTTGTAGTTGCCACTGGCTTTTTCAGGAAGCTGTTGCTCTTCAATTAAATTCCTATTTTTTAGTGAACTTTAATTTCTCCATCGTCCTTTTATAAACCTAAATCTGCGGTGTGTAGTTCTTAAAAAATCTAGGTAGGGACTACATTCCTTCAGACTTGTTTCTTCACTACTTTTTGCTATCTGGGAAAAAAAGGTCAGGCTGCAGGTGGGCAGGAACATGCGGCTGCAGGTGGGCAGGAACATGCGGCTGCAGGTGGGCAGGAACATGCGGCTGCAGGTGGGCAGGAACATGCGGCTGCAGCCTGGTTGGTCCGCTCACATTCAGACTGATGGTCATAGCAGGCTGGCGGAAATGTTACTCTATCTGTAGTAAATATTTTTTCAATTACATATTTTTGGTAGAATTATAGTAGAAATTGCACCACCAGTGACACCACATGAATGAAATGCATCTTTTAAGAAGTTCAAATCCACTAACTTAACTACAATATTTTTTTCTTTTGAATTTAAGGTGTTTTCAATTATAAATAAGCTGATCTGGAAGGTCTGTCCTGTATATGGATGTCATTGAGGTGGTTTAACATGCATCAAATGACCATTTCAAATAAACTTTTTCTTTTTGCAACCATCTGGCACAGAGTAGTTTAAATCTGTTTTTGAATTATTTCATTTGCAGTATGACTCTTGTGCTGTACAGTACTGTGATTTTCTGTTTTGAGTTCCAAGTGTTAAATATTGTGGTTTCCTGTGTAATGGTGTGGTCACCACTGGAAAGTGACCAATTAATTGTATGGGACAGAGTGTAAATGGTGATATGTAACAATTCAGTGAGATTTTTCTTTGCAAATAATATAGATCACTTTTTTGTACATTTATCTGTGGTGCAGCATTACGCAAGGATTTACAGTTGTGTGTATGTATAATTGCATCTCTCCAACCAGGGAAGTTGCACAAAATTTGAAGATCAACTGCTTCTATTGAAAGGAGCTAGTATTTATTTTAACTTGTCTAATAATATGGCTTATTTCTATGGCGGTCCTTTTACTTTTTGAATTTTTTTTGGTGCATGTAACAAGGTGAGGGATGTCAGTGCTTGAAAATTCATAATTTTTCTACTTTGGCCATCCTGTATTAGCAGGAAGCTGTCCATATTTGGCAGAGCTCCCTCAAGAACGTGCCTGAATGCCTTTTCTTTCTATTTCCCATATTGTATCCGCCATTCTTGTAGCTTCTTTCTAAATGAGAGTGCTAATTGATGCTGAACCATAAGCAGTTTTTTTTCTGTGGATTATGCTTGTTGGGAACTGGCTTCAGAATGTCTAAATTCATAATACTCTCACAGGTACTGAAGAAAGGAGACATCAGTCTAGACTGTATTCTAACCTGGTTCCCAGAAGTGAAAGAACTATATGATTGACTGGCTGTGCCACCTAATTCACCAAATCAAAGAAAATTTCAAAACAAAAGCTATCATTTTGATTTAATTGTTAAACTAGTAGGACTAGCTTGGAGAAGTGTACTCCTCCTAGATCAGTTGGAGTTACACAGTAGTGTGCTTGTGTCTGCTGTTCAACAGGCAGATTGCCCAACTGCAAGTAGGCAGGAATTTGCAGCTGGAGTTAAACCATCTTGAAGGTGAGGGAAGGGAGTCTTGGAGGATTGTAGTGTTCACAATTCGACAACAACAATGGTATTCAATCAAGTCTTTAAAAAATATTGAAATTTCATTGCAACTTCTGTCACTAGAATTCTGTTGGTTTATGATCTCAAATTGCATACAAGTAATGCACCGTATGCATCCATTGGTACTTTGGCTTACAAAGTGTGTTGCTCTAATCTCACAGTGGAAGCATCTGTCCATAGCAGTCATGTCCACTGCACAGATAAGACCATCGAGGCTGCCGAGGCACTGCTCCATATGGATTCTCCATCCAGCCTGAGGGATGACAAGAACAGCGGTATGTAATCCTCTTTCTGAAAGTTGAAAGGTTTTGTCTTAAATATAAAAAGTAAAGTTTATTTTGTACAACTCATCCTTATTTGTTAGTTTTAATTCATTTTACAAACTCATTTATTGAACACTGTTCATGATTGGTCTGCTCTAAAGGTTAACACCGTTTTAAAAAAAAAAATAGCCTTCTGATGTCCGTGAATTGTTTTCACCAGAAAGATGTTTGCTTCACCGGAATTCTCTTCTTTGTCTAAAGTCAGGGCAAAGTGCCTCTCCTGAGTTCCATCTTGGGTGTAATTAATTTGCAGAATGTGGTCCAGGATGGGAACTTCACAGTGCAAACCTAAAAGCCGTACCTGAGTTGTCCTGGAGACATCATGTTCAAATCTGTAGAAAGTGAACTTCGGTCATCGGAGCCTTTTGGGAGATATCAATGGGGCAGAAATCGCTCCCGAAATAATGGAGAGCTCAATAGCACTCTCCGTTGTTCGTGGCGAAATGGCGGAGCAAGTTCCAGCGTTCGCACATGTGCAGTGAAATGCGGAAATCTGGAACTCGCTCCTAGCGGTTCACCGACTATATGACCGCTTTGAATTAAAGGGACATCACACACTGCAATCAGAGATATCATTGAAAAAGTGCAAACTTGCTTATTTGCCCAACTGGAAAGTAACTAATTGCGCCACCAAACAGGTATGCTTAAAAACACAGGTCCAAACCAAGTTTTAACAGCGCAGTAAGTCTTGATGACTGCCATACCACTAAAAATTAACTTTTAAAAATGTGGAGTCTCAGTTACTCATTTTAATAGTTTTTGGTAATTAAAAATTTTTTTTTTGACTTTTCCCTTCTGTCTCTTTTAATTCTTATTTCTTACCTTTTTTCACTATCTATAACTGTTTTTAACATTGATTTAAAATGTTGTATCTTTCACTTCCTGGTTTAACGTTCCAAGCCTGCAGAGACCGTGAACACAGCTGTCAAAAATGCTGTGATCTGATTGGTTGAGGGCAGAGCTTGATCCTCTCGCTTCTCCCAGGGTCCCTGCTTCGCCTGAACTGACGCTGGGCTCTTCTCCGCTTCCTAATAGAGGAAGTAGCCAACAAAAAGACCGCGGTAAGTTAGAGGGTTAGTATAAATCTATGGAGCGACGAGCAGTGTTGGTTCGCTGCTCTGAGCCATTTCTACCCCAATGAGTTTGGATTATCAAGAGAGAGCTTTTGATTTGCAATGCTTGGTTTTCAAAAGTTTCTCTATTAATAAATAGTTTCGGGAAGATTGACAAAATGGATTTTGTCAGTGCCTACTTTTGTCATTTTTATTGGGGTCGGAAATATCCAAGTTTTTAAAAATTCTTTCATGGGATGTGGGCATCGCTAGCAAGGCCAGCATTTATTGCCCATCCCTAATTGCTCTCGAGAAGGTGATGGTGAGCCGCCTTCTTGAACCGGTGCAGTCCGTGTGGTGAAGGTTCTCTCACAATTTTGATCAAAATCTCTGGCGTTTTTCTGCTTAAATCTTTAACCCATTGGTTAAAAGATTTTGTAATTTTTTTTTTTCTTCAGCTTTCTGTTTTTATTTAATTTACAGAAAAGGCTCTGCCTCTTACGGCCCAATTGGTAAAAGTTGGTATGAAATTGAGCTAACCAGACCATTTTTGGTCTATGTTTAGTTAGCTGATGTCACCCAGGGTTACAGTGTTGCACCTGGCCTCAGTGACCCAGCACTCGAGAGGGGACACATGATGAATTGCTTGGCTTGGACTTAACGGGTCAATTTGACAGCCAGCTGCACCTGTGTCATGTCTTTGTTGTCAGAGGGAAATTAAGTTGCTGAAGCTTAAAACAAGTGTGGGGGGGTGGTGGTGGGGAAAGAGAGAGACTAGTATTGGGGGTTCTCTGGTTGAGGTACACACCCTCACCTCACATGATTCTTATTTAAATTAATTTGTTGGTGGATACAGTCAAAGCGTTAGGTGCTTTTGGTTTGGTTGGGGGTATCTCTTAAAAGCATATAATTTGACAATAGGACTGAGGGTGTAGCCAAGAATTTGGAATCATTGGTCAAATGCAGTTTTTGACGGGCAAGTGTATTCTTTTAATCTGTCGATTAACCCCAAATCCTACAAAACTCGCGGAATTATTGTAGATTCTCAGTTACCTCATTATTTTGTTTTATGTCTCAAAATTTCTATTTGGGGACTGATAGGTGCCGTTCTCAATGTACAGACATGAAGTTCTGCTATTGTGATAGAACTTCTTGTTCACGGAAGTAACTGAATCACTAAGCCTATACGTTTACATTAAGATTATTTAGCACTGTCCTTTGAAGGAATATAATTTAATATTAAAAATCTTGTGTGCATGCATTTCCTGTCCAAAAACTTCATTCTTGTTATGCTTTTTGTTAATATTTAGCATTGAAAATGCCTATGTAATCAGTTATAATAAGAATTTGCAATGTAAACAGGTCCCAGTGACGCTCTAGTTGTAGGCTACAACCATTAGGTAGTGTTGTGGCCCCTGTATCCGTTTTCACTATCATCTAACATACCTTGAGCAATGCTATGGGCGATCTATATATATATATATATATATATATATTTTAAATTCTTGCATCTGCGCGCACTTCTTGTACACTTGACTTCCTGTTGTCACGTTTTTGTCATACTACTTGTGTCAACTACTTTCCATTATGAATTTTTTTATGGTCACATTTATAATGAGTTTTGCCTATGTAAATCGGTCATTCTGATTTGCGCAATCTGGCCACCGGGTTCCTGAAATATTTTTCATCTGCCATTTTTTTCCTAAATAACTGAAATTTCTAGTATCCAAATTAAGGGTTTCAAGAAAATCAAAAATATACATGTTTCACAATAGCATGATTAAATTTATCTATTGAAATTCTTTGAGTCTTCACTCTTTCATTAAAGGTTTTACTTGAAGGCCTCCGCTTCTCTCAAAAGCCAGGGCTTGGACCTGATATTTTTTCCCCAGAGCAGTGTTGCTGTGAGCTGAATTTGTATCACACAGAATTACATAGAAATTACAGCAAAGAAACAGGGCATTCGGCCCAACTAATCTCTGCTGGTCTTTATGCTCCACATGAGCCTCCTCCCAATCTATTTCATCTAACCCTATCAGCGTATCCTTCTGTTCCTTTCTCCCTCATGCACTTATCTAGCTTCCCCTTAAATGTGTCTATGCTATTTGCCTCTACCACTCCATGTTGAAGTTGTACAAGACATTAGTAAGGCCACACTTGGAATACTGTGTACAGTTCTGGTCACCCGATTATAGAAAGGATATTATTAAACTAGAAAGAGTGCAGAAAAGATTTACTAGGATGCTACCGGGACTTGATGGTTTGACTTATAGGGAGAGGTTGGATAGACTGGGACTTTTTTCCCTGGAGAGTAGGAGGTTTCGGGGTGATCTTATAGAAGTCTATAAAATAATGAGGGGCACAGATAAGGTAGATAGTCAAAATCTTTTCCCAAAGGTAGGGGAGCCTATAACGAGGGGGCATAGATTTAAGGTGAGAGGGGAGAGATACAAAAGGGTCCAGAGGGGCAATTTTTTCATTCAAAGGGTGGTGAATGTCTGGAACGAGCTGCCAGAGGCAGTAGTAGAAGCGGGTACAATTTAGTCTTTTAAAAAGCATTTGGACAGTTACATGGGTAAGATGGGTATAGAGGGATATGGGCCAAGTGCAGGAAATTTGGGACTAGCTTAGTGGTATAAACTGGGCGACATGGACATGTTGGGCCGAAGGGCCTGTTTCCATGTTGTAAATTTCTATGATTCTATGATTCTAAGGTCCACATTCTAGTCACTCTCTGGGTAAAGAAGTTTCTCCTGAATTCTTTATTTGATTTATTAGTGACTGTCTTATATTTATGACCCCTAGTTTTGAACTCCCCCCACAAGTGGAAACATCTTCTCTACGTGTACCCTATCAAACCCTTTCATAATTTTAATGATGTCTATTAGGCCACCCCTTAGCCTTTTTTTCTAGAGAAAAGATCCCCGGCCCGCTCAGTCTTTCCTGATAGTTATAATCTCTCAGTTCTGGTATCATCCATGTAAATTTTTCTTGCATCTTCTCCAGTGCCTCTATTATTCTTGTAATATGGAGACCAGAAATCTGCACAATACTCCAAGTGTGGTCTAACCAAGGTTCTGTATAAGCTTAACATAACTTCTCTGATTTTCAATTCAATTCCTCTAGAAATGAACCCCAGAACTTTGTTTGCATTTTTTATGGCCTTGTTAACCTGCCTTGCTACTTTTAATGATTTGTGGATCTGTACCCCCAGATCCCCTTGCTCCTTTATCCCATTTAGACTCCTCTTTTCCAAGGAGTATGTGGCTTCCTTATTCTTCCTATCAAAATGCATCACCTCACACTTACCTATATTGAAATTAATTTGCCATTTACATGCCCATTCTGCAAGTTTGTTAACATCATCTTGTATTTTGTTAGTCTTCCTCAGTATTAACTACCCCCGCCCCCCCCCCCCCCCCAAATTTGGTGTCATCTGCAAACTTTGTACTTCCGATTCCCGAGACCAAATTGTTAATGTAAATGAAGAACAGCAGTGGTCCCAGCACTGATCCCTGTGGAACGCCTCTCCCCACCTTCCGCCAGTTTGAGTAACTATCTTAACCCCCACTCTCTTGTAGCCAGCTTGCTATCCATTCTGCTATTTGTTCCCTGACTCCACTCTCTAACCATAGTCATGAATCTACTATGTATTGTACAGTCTGAGCATGTATGGTATACCTAATTTTTCAGTATGCATTAGTACTGTTTGGTCAGCTGTATTGATGGAATGTATTCATTTAGCTTCTAGCACTTTATGCTCAGTATCTTTTGTTCAAATTTTGAAAAATGAGAGCCAATTTAAGAAGTTTTATTGAGGTAAAATTTATATTGATTGTTTTAAAAACTGTATATGTGTGTGTATCTGATTCTGATTACACACTTGCTTTAGCTTTTATTTTGTGTCCTATAAACTAGAACATGTATTAAGTTGAGATAGAGGGACTGGGGTCAATGAGAGAGTTAATGTTCTCGTATAAATTAATTAATTGCTCTCCTATAGCATTGCGCATGGGGAATCAAGATCAAGTACAGTCCTCGAGTGCAGTGGGGTTAGATGGCACCGGGGTTTATTAGATGAGTTGAGGGAGGGCTGTAACGCTAAAGGTGGAAGGTAGAGCAGGGATAGGAGGGGTGCACAAAGAGCTATTTAAATAAAAACCTGTTAGTGACAAAGTTAGTAAGATTTAAAGGAAAACTGGAATATAAAGATTTTAAAACACTGGAGAGGAGCTGGCGGGAAGTAGTGAGGAGCCTGGAAGCCTGAACTGGCAAAATTTAATGAGAAGTATTTAAAAATAAAGCAAAAAATTGAGGATTTATATTTTATTTTAAAAGAAAATGTAAGCGTTCAAAAATGTGTCCAAAATGCTGTCAGAATGGAGCAGGGTGGGGGTTAGCGCAAATGGCGTGGAACTCGGATCAGTGGGAGATGGGAATTGAGTTAGGGATACAGTGGTGATAGATCTGACCTGGCAAAATTCATATTTTTAAAAATGAAGATAAAAATCAATTATAATATAGAAATAAAGATTGAGCATAAAAGACATTCAAACTACCTTTATCTGTGCAGGCTGCTTCTTGAGACTTGGAAGGCTTATAAGCTGTATAAATGCTGGCTGAGTTGCTGGCATAATTGGATGTATGACAGCTTATAGCTGCTCACTTCACAATGGGAAATCCTATTGAGAGACACCTGGTGGCCTGACAGAGAATGGTGATGGCCAAATGTTGACATTTTAACATAGCAAATTTACCTCTTTAGAATGGAGCACATGACACATTTACTGATAAATATATTAGATCTACCGCAGTGTTGTTAACAATTAGTCAGAGGAAAATGTATGTCTTTTAGCTGTGTTCACTGTACCAGGCTGAAAGAGATAAGAGAATCATCTCTAGAGCAATGGTCATTATTGTAGTTTTTTTTAAGTGTGAAGTATTGTCTTTGGAGGAAGTAACAGCAGGCATTGCCGTTACCCATTGTTTTCAATGTATGGGAGAGTGACAGCATTACCAACTCGACGATTTTAAAAATATAGAATCATAGGGTACAGCATGGAAGGAGGCCATTCGGCCCATCGAATCTATGCAAGAGCAATGCGGCTAGTCCCACTCCCCCGCCCTATCCCCGTAGCCCTGCAAATTTTTTCCTTTCAACTACTTATCCAGTTCCCTTTTGAAAGCCACGATTGAATCTGGCTCCTCCACCACCTGCCTGCACCCCCCACAGCAGTGCATTCCAGATTCTAACCACTCATTGCGTAAAAAAGTTTTTCCTCATGTCACCTCTGCTTATTTTGCCAATCACCATAAATCTATGTCCTCTGGTTCTTAACCCTTCGGCCCAATGGGAACAGTTTCTCTCTATCTATTCTGTCCAGTCCCTTCATGATTTTAAATACCTCTATCAAATCTCTTCTCAATCTTCTCTGTTCCAAGGAGAACAACTCCAGCTTCTCCAGTCTAGCCATGTAACTAAAGTCCCTCATCCCTGGAATTATTCTAGTAAATGTTTTCTGCACCCTCTCTGAGGCCTTCACATCTTTCCTGAAGTGTGGTGTCCGGAACTGGACACAATATTCCAGCTGTGGCCGAACCAGTGTTTTATAAAGTTTCATAATAACTTCCTTACTTTTGTACTCTATACCTCTATTTATAAAGCCCAGGATCCCATATGCTTTTTTAACTGCTTTCTCAAACAGCCCTGCCACCTTCAACGATTTGTGCACATAGGCCCCCAGATCTCTGTTCCTCTGCCCCTTTTAGAATTGTGCCCTCTAGCTTATATTGCCTCTCCTCATTCTTCCTAACGAAATGTATAACTTCACATTTTTCTACCTTAAATTTCATCTGCCACATGTCTGCCCATTTCACCAGCCTATCTATATCCTCTTGAAGTCTATCTATCCTTCTCACTGTATGCAGCCCTTCCAAGTTTTGTGTCATCTGCAGATTTTGAAATTGTGCCCTGTGCACCCATGTGCAAGTCATTAATATATATCAAGAAAAGCAGTGGTCCTAGTACCGATCCCTGGGGAACACCACTGTATACCTCCCTTCAGTCCGAAAAACAACCATTCACCACTACTCTCTGCTTCCTGTTACTTAGCCAATTTTGTACCCATGCTGCTACTGCCCCCTTTATTCAATAGGCTTCAATCTTGATGACAAACCTATTATGCAGCACTTCATCAAATGCCTTTTGAAAGTCCACATACACCACATCAACCACATTGCCCTTATCTACCTTCTCTTAACTCATCAAAAACTCTTATCAGGTTAGTTAAACACTATTTGCCTTTAACACATCTGTGCTGGCTTCCCCTAATCAATCCACACTTGTCCAAGTGACTGCTAATTCTGTCCTGGATTATCGTTTCTAAAAGTTTCCCCACCACTGAGGTTAAACTGACTGGCCTATAGTTGCTGGGTTTATCCTTACACCCTTTTTTGAACAAGGGTGTAACATTTGCAATTCTCCAGTCCTCTGGCACCACCCCTGTATCTAAGGATGATTGGAAGATTATGGCCAGTACCTCTGCAATTTCCACCCTTACTTCCCTCAGCAACCTAGGATGCATCCCATCTGGATTGGGTGACGTATCTACTTTAAGTACAGCTAGCTGTTCTAGTACTTTATCAATTTTTAGCCCATCCAGTATCTCAACTATATCTTCCTTTACTGAGACTCTGGCAGCATAATCTTCCTTGGTAAAGCCTGATGCAAAGTACTCATTTAATACCCCGGCCATGCCCTCTGCCTCCATGAGTAGATCTCCTGTTTGGTCCCTGATCGGCCCTACCCCTCCTTACTGCCCGTTTGCTGTTTACATGCCTGTAGAAGACTTTTGGATTCCCTTTTATGTTTGCTGCCAGTCTATTGTCATACTCTTTCTTTGCCCCTCTTATTTCCTTTTCACTTCCCCTCTGAACTTTCTATATTCTGCATAGTTCTCACTTGTGTTATCAACTTGACGTCTGTCATACGCCATTTTATTCTGCTTCATCTTACTCTCTCTTTTGTTATCCAGGGAGCTCTGGCTTTAGTTGCCCTATCTTTCTCCCACGTGGGAATGTGGCAGAACTGCACACCAAGAGGATATAGACAGGCTGGTGAAATGAGCAGACGTGGCAGATGTGCAGCGATGTACAGTTATGAGACTATACCTGAGCCATCTCCTCCTTAAAGGCTGCCCGTTGTTCAATTATAGTTTTGCCTGCCAATCTTTGATTCCAATTTGCCTGGGCCAGATCTGTTCTCATCCCACTGAAATTGGCCCTTCTCCAATTGAGTATTTTTACTTGTCCTTTTCCGTAACTATTCTAAACCTTATGATATTATGATCGCTGTTCCCTAAATGTTCCCCCACTGACACTTGCTCCACTTGGCCTGCCTCATTCTCCAGAACCAAGTCCAGCAAAGCCTCCTTCCTCGTAGGGCCGGAAATGTACTGGTCAAGAAAGTTCTCCTAAACACAGGTCAAAAATTCTTCCCCCCCCCCCCCCCCCTCTTTTCCCTTATTATTACTATCCCAGTCTATATTAGGGTAGTTGAAGTCCCTCGTTATCACAACTCGATGGCTTTTGCACCTCTCTGTAATTTCCCTGCAAATTTGCTCCTCTATCTCCTTCCCACTAGCTGGTGGCCTATAGAATACACCCAGTTGTGAAATGGCACCTCTCTTGTTATCTCTAACTAAATAGATTCTGTCCTTAACCCTTCCAGGACATCCTCTCTCTCCAGCACTGCAATATTCTCCTTAATACCGCCCCCCCCCCCATTTCTTCCTTTCCCTATCTTTCCTGAACACCTTGTATCCAGGAATATTTAGCACCCAATCCTGCCCTTTTTTGAGCCAGGTCTCAGTTATCACCACATCATATTCCCGTGTGCAATAGATATGATTTTTTATTTTTGTCTTTCCAGTATGCATTGATACTGTTGTATTGATGTGTATTTGGTATCATTTGTACTTGAGGAACTCCATGCCTTGGGTTATTAGAAATTGCAATAATTAGAGATAAATATATAGGGTCAGAAATGCTGGAATGGCACATCTAGTGAGCAACGTTAATTGGATGTTTTACCTCACCTTTCAGATCGCACTATATTTGCACCACAAATTGCTGGAAATGCAAAACAATAATGGTGCAGCGATGTCAATGTTGCATCAGGAATCTCATCAACATCGTACCCAATGGTCTATCACCTTAACCAATGAAAGAAAAGGATAGAGAAAGAAACTGAGCGAATGACGAGGCAGGAAATAGGGTGAATTAGAGTCAAATTAGATACAGAAAGAGAAATAGAGAGGGGCAGAAGGGTAGTAGATTAAGAGAGTGAGAAAAGAAGAGACCGAAAGGAAAAGTAAGAAAAATATTAAAAAGAATAAGCAGAAGATGAGGTCATGGTAACCTAGTTGTGTTTGGGAATTGTTGTATTGGTCCTTGAGAAGTTAATGAGTGAATGGCAGGGTAGGTGTGTGAAACATACAAACATTCTTAACTCAATGTATAGAACCATCAGCCTTGTCCATTATCAGGAGCAGTGGAACTGCTTTCATAGGAACATAGGAATTGCTAGACAAAAAAAGACTCCAGGTCCATCTAGTTGGCCTTCTACCATCTTGGTAGTCACACGATATGTTGATGATCGAATTGTTGACTAATCTTAGCAATCAATCTCTATCAATTAGTTTACAACAGACCCAGAAATTACATGAGGAAAACCCCCAGTGATGGGGAGCTTTAGGAACCATAGGTCCTAAGACACCTTTTTCCTCCCATGCTACACTTACCACATCATGTCTCAAATGTACTGTATACTGTATCCCAAAATTATTTTCTGAAAAAAATCTATCTAATTTTCATTTGCGTGTCGAAACAGATTTACATCCTGAAAATTATTGGCTTCTGACACTTAACTGGATGGCAAGACTGGCACAAAAATACTGCCAAGACATTGTTTTAAAAACCTATAGAAACAATTCACTGCCTGCTGGAGTGAGACTCTACAGCTTCATTTGTTTCCTTGCTGGACCTCCAAGGTGGAGTCATGTCAGGACCATAAATCACATCGTTGACCGGGAGAGTCCTTACAACATGAATTACCAGCCCTAAATGGTGCTGTTACGATTAATTTGCATTAACGGTGTCAATCCCGAAATTTCAGGGGACATGATGAATTTTAGTGGGGAGGCACACTGCAAGGTTGAAATTTTTTTGGTTTTGTCGAGACTAACAGCAGATCATTCTGCAATTTGTGGAGAATCAGAACTCGTGGTGCATCTCTTCTTCACCAATTGCTGGATTTTTTACGAACTACTAATAGCAAGTGCCGTTAATTCGATTATTTTTCCAGCAATTTTTGGGCCATTAGAAATTAATCCTAAATTACAGCAAGCACTTCTGAGTTAACGAAGTGTAATATTAAACTTCTCTGCTGTTGGAGGCAGCACTGCTGTTCCAATCATCAATTTGCCAAACAGTGGTCAGATTTATTAGAGGTATTTACACCACTTTAAACACAAGTTTGAATACTTTGTTTTGTCGTAAAGATATATGGGTCTGTAAAAGGCCAGGGTAACGAATATTGCTATTTTTTTTTAAGTATAGAGAAAATTTTGCCTTGGGAGAGAGCACTTTTATATAACTGGGAATTAAATTCCCTCTTGCATTTGAAAGAAAGTTTGCAAAAGTGATGTATATTAGCAGATCTCATGGGGTTACTCAAGTTGAAATGGAAGAGTGTGATAGAAATATAGTAGAGGAAGTATGCACTATATACGAGGCTTCCAATGTAATATTTAGAAATGTGTAATAGTAAAAACCACACGGCACGCTTCAGACAACACTGCCTATTTTGCAACTGAAATCTTGAAATGCTGCCTGTTTCTGAGCAGCAACCTAAAACTGATGAGCATATCCCAAGCTCTTTCACTGAACATGAATTAGGCTCCCGGTGACTCCAGGCTGCATTTATTTGTAACAATTAGACTGTGGAATTAAAGGGAAAGTTGAATTTAAACACCGTTCAACCTTTGCAGCAGAATGATGCTTTTTGCAGTACCTGGTATAAAGCTTGTGTTGCTATAAAACTGCATATCATTTGATTTATCATGAATCATCATCACGGCTTGACAGTCCAAAACTGTAGCCAGGATCTGGTGGTGTCTTTCATCTCATAGTTGTTCAGGAAGTTGACGGGTGGGGGGCGGGGGGGCACTGCATCATTCATTATTTAATGAATAATGCCATGGGAGATCCCCTATTATATGTATTAGTGGATCTCCTGTGGTATTGTCCTTGTGAGTCAGAGGATAGACTTGTTACAATTATGGATATTATGCCATCTGCTGAATAATGTATTCTGATTAGTTTCTCTCCAATGGCATTGCTTATGGACAAAAACTCTCTTCCTGTAACATCCTTCCTCTTTCCCTCCTTCCTCTTTCCCGCCCTCATTCCTCCGCCAGGATCTTTTACGTCCACCTGAGTGCAGTCGGGGTCTTGGTTTAACGTCTTATCTGAAAGACGCAGCCTCCGCCAGTGCAGTACTCCCTCAGTACTGTACTGAAGTGTCGCCATAAACTGTGCTTGCATCTCAAGTGAGGCTTGAACCCATGACCTCCTTACTCAGAGGTGAGATTGGAGATGAGGAAGATGCAACATATTGATGAGGCAGAAGGAAGAGGCCACAGATAGAATTTTTATGCACTCTGAGGTGAAGGTGCAGGGGAGGGATGAGAAGCCATCGCTGGAGGTGTTATTGGCAACATTCAGATAATAAGAAGTGGAACCAAGCAAGTGCAGTTAGATGGAACTGGACAATGGAGGAGGCATTGCAGGATGATGGCATGGTTGACCATGTCAATGGCTGCAGAGGGGTCAATTAACTTTTTAAATTCTTCATTTTAACTACGAATCAATCTTGTTCATAGTGCAGTATGTTCTATTTGGGGTAGAACCATTTTTGAATACTATGATGTTGGAGGGGCAAGCTCTTAGTTTGCAACTGTATTTCATGTAGATAGAACTCTCTGTTGAAAGAGAGAAATTGCATTTGTATAGTACTTTATTACATCTCTCAGGATTTGCCAAAAGCAATTAATTAGTCAGTGTTGTGTAGGTAAATATGGCAACCTTTTTGCACACAGCAAAATCCCACAAACAGCAGTGAGATAAATGACCAGTTAGTCAGTTTTTTTTGGCAGTGTTGGTTGAGGGAGGGATGTTGTCCAGAACACTGGGAGAAGTCCTTGTTCCTTTTTGAATAGTGTCATGGGATCTTTTAAGGCCATCTGAATTACTGGAACTTGGTTTAATGTTTCATCCAAAGGATGACACCACCAACATTGCAGTGCTACCTTAGTACTGCTGTGAACTGTTGGCCTATATTATGTGCTCAAGTTCTTGGTGGGGGGAATTGAACCCACAACTTTCTGAACTCTTACATAGAATGTACAACACAAACAGGCCATTTGGCCGAACAGGTCCATGCCGGTGTTTATGCTCCACACAAGCCAACCCTCTTGTAATTTTAATAGTGTCTTTGTTGCAAAGAAACTGATGTACTATTTCAGTGTCTTTTTGAGTACAGTGTGGTGTCAAACTGATAGTCATTCATCTAAATACTCTGAACTGGTTGCTCTTAAGTGTGGGATAATTTATGGCTCTGAAATGTTAGTCTTGAGGGATGTACTCCAAAAGGCATTGAAATAGTACAGTAATTTCTACTTGACTAAGTGTTGCACATGAACGACATCATTGCTGTGATGCCAAATTAGTTATAGCAGCTCTAGAGCAAGAGTTACAGCAATTGCAACATCCCCTGTCTATTTATCAAAGGGCAGAAGAGAGATAAGGAGGGGCATGCTAAGGAAGGTTGTGGGAAAGGAGAAGGAGGAAGAGTGGGGTGGATTAAAGAGATTTCTGTTTCTTCACTGCTTCATTTGTAGTTAAAGGAAAATGCAGATTTTTTTTTTGTTTGTTGAGACCAACAACTTATACATAATCTTTATTGCATCCTGCCCAAATATGCCACAATATTGGGGGGAGACTTCCAACTATAAATATATGGATAAAGAACTTGCTTAGATTTCATGGGTGAAATTTAAAACCCCTCATTAATATTTTGAGCCAATTTAGCCTAATTTGTTATTGGCTTTGCATGAAATAAAAATCCTGTGAAAATAGCAATTTATTAAATTGTACGGTCCTGTATTTTCTGAGTGTTCTCTTTATTTGGCAGTCATTGCAGGATATATATTACAGAATATAATTATGACTGCTACAGATCTTTCAGGCTTCCAGATTAATTTAAATATTGTGTAGTCAGTTTAATTGCACAAAAAAGAATATTTTTGAGAATTACTACTTTACATAAAAAGATTGAATTACAGTGGTCGGGGGCAGGGGGTTTCAAGCTTTTTGTGTTCATGGACTGTCTGGATACTACTACAACAATAATATGCCATGGGCTACATAAGCCATATAATTTTTTTAATCAATGTTCTATTGATTTGCATATATTTCAAGCTGTGTATAAGAAACTTCCGGGCCCATGAAATTTGAACTGAAAAAATCTGCAAGTGAGAAATATAAAACTGGATTGCCAGGGCTCACAGGCCATATATGGCCAAAGTTTGCACATTTTTTTATGCTCATATCCAGAGTACCATGTACATTTCCTTTACAGGAGAACCTGTGCTTCATTTTACCCTAACTTTGTTCAAATTTAATTTTGTAACAACTTGCCTCAGTTGATAGCACTTCTGAGTCAGAGGGTTGTGTTTTCAAGCCCGGTTCACGCACATTGTCTCGGCTGACACATCAATCAATGCTGACAGAATGCTGCATTGTCATTCTTTGGACAAATATTAAACCAAGGCCGTAATTGCCTGTTAAAGATCTCGTAGCACGTTGAAACAGAGCAGCATTCTTCCCGGTGTCCCGGCCAACGATCTTCCTATAACCAATGCCAATTTTTAAAAAAACGTTAACTGATCATCCCCCTCATTATGGAACCTTACTGTACGCAATATTCACTGCACTTCAGAGTTATATATGAAGTGTTTTGGGATTCCTGAGAGATATGAGGTGCTATACAAATACAAGTTTCTCTTTCTTTTCTCTCACTCTCCCTTTCACATTCTCTCTATCTTTTGCGCATTCTCTCTTTGATATGTCCTGTCTCTTTCATGTGTTCTCTCTCCTTTTGCACACTTTCCATATGCTGGATATTCATATGGTCATTGTAAAGCTGAACACCACAAAATGTGTGCCTTTTATAAATTGTGAGCCATGTATCCAATCACCACACTTAATAATTGGAGATCATGCTAGTTGTGTGAACAGGAAATCTTGCTGGATAAAAATGTCAGATTATAATTTCTTCATGACCAGCCTCTTAGATTACATTTTTGAGCGTCATCTCCTTTCCTAATGACCCTAATCACAGGCACAAGTCTCTAATGCCATAAATCCCCTGATTGCGCATCAAACAAAACAGCAAATCCTCTTTTTAACTAGTTACTGGTATTGAGAGTATTTGATTTAGATTAATGCTCCTTGTTAAACTTAAAGCCAATTACATAGGTATGTGGGGCGAGTTGGCTAAGGTAGATTGGGAAATCAGATTAAAAGATGTGACGGTAGATGAACAGTGGCAGACATTTAAAGAAATATTTCAGAATTCTCAAGGAATATACATTCCATTGAGAAATAAAAACTCCATGGGAAAAGTGATCCATCCGTGGCTAACTAAAGAAGTTAAGGATAGTATTGGATTAAAAGAAAAGGCTTATAATGTTGCGAAGAATAGTAGTAAGCCTGAGGATCGGGAGAGTTTTAGAAACCAGCAAAGGATAACCAAAAAATTGATTTAAAAAGGGAGAAAATAAAATGAGAGTAAACTAGCAAGAAATATAAAAACAGATTGTAAGAGCTTCTACAAGTGTGTAAAATGGAAGAGTAGCAAAGGTAAACGTTGGTCCCTTAGAGGCTGAGACAGGAGAAATTAAAATGGGGAATAAGGAAATGGCAGAGATGTTAAACAAATATTTTGTATCTGTCTTCACAGTAGAAGACAAAAAGTATACCAAGAATAGTGGGGAACCAAGTCGCAAATGAGAGTGAGGAACTTAAAACAATTAATATCAGTATAGAAAAAGCACTAGTCAAACTAATGGGACTAAAAGCCAACAAATCCCCTGGCCCTGATGGCCTACATCCTAGGCTTCTAAAAGAGGCGGCTGCAGAGCTAGTGGATGCGTTGATTGTGATCTTCTAAAATTCCCTAGATTCTCGAACAGTCCCCATGGATTGGAAAGTAGCAAATGTAACCCTGCTATTCAAGAAAGGAGGGAAGAGAGAAAACAGGGAACTACAGGCCAGTTAGCCTGACATCAGTCATTGGGACAATGCTGGAATCCATTATTAAGGAAGTAGTAGCAGGGCACTTAGAAAATCATATCGTTAGTCAGAGTCAACATGGTTTAATGAAAGGGAAATCATGTTTAACAAATTTATTAGAATTCTTTGAGGATGTAACTAGCAGGGTAGATAAAGGGGAACCAGTCGATGTAATATATTTGGATTTCCAAAAGGTATTCGATAAGATGCCACATTAGGTGCAAGATAAGGGCTCATAGGGTTCGGGGTAATATTAGCATAGAGGATTGGTTAACGGACAGAAAACAGAGTAGGAATAAATGGGTCATTTTCAGACTGGCAGGATGTAACTAGTGGGGCGCCGCAAGGATCAGTGCTGGGGCCTCAGCCAATTACAATCCATATTAATGACTTCGATGAAGGGACACACTGTAATGTATCCAAGTTTTCTGATGATACAAAGGTAGGTAGGAAAGTAAGCTGTGAGGAGGACAGAGACTGCAAAAGGGTATAGACAGGTTAAGTAGGTGGGCAAGAAGATGGCAGATGGAATATAATGTGGGGAAATGTGAGGTTATTCACTTTGGTAGGTAGAATAGAAAAGCAGAATATTTTTTAAATGGTGAGAAACTATTAAATGTTGGTATAAAAACAGAAAATGCTGGAAGACCTCAGTAAGTGAGGCAGCATCTGTGGAGAAAGAAACAGAGTTGACGTTTTAGGTCGAAGACCTTTCATCTGTTGGTGTTGAGAGAGATCTGGGTGTCCTCATACAAGAAACACAGGAAATTAGCATGCAGGTAGGTACAGCAAGCAATTAGGATGGCAAATGGCATGTTGGCCTTTATTGCAAGGGATTGGAGTACAAGAGTAAGGAAGTCTTGCTACAATTATACAGTGCTTTGGTGAGACCCACCTGGAGTACTGCATATAGTTTTGGTCTCCTTATCTAAGGAAGGATATACTTGCCTTAGAGGCAGTGCGGTGAAGGTTCACTAGATTGGACAACCCTCTCAACCAAGGATTCAATGAGGAGAGATTAAGTAGAATGGGCCTATACTCTCTGGAGTTTAGAAGAATGAGAGGTGATCTCATTGAAACATACAAGATTCTGAGGGGGCTTGACAGGGTAGATGCTGAAAGGTTGTTTCCCCTGTCTGGCGAGTCTAAAACTAGTGAGCATAGTCTCAGGATAAGAGGTCGGTCATTTAAGACTGAGATGAATTTCTTCACTCAGGGTTGTGAATCTGGAATTCTCTACCCCAGAGGGCTGTGGACACTGAGTCATTGAATGCTGAGATAGATAGATTTTTGGACACTAAGGGAATCAAGGGATATGGGGACAAGGCAGGATAGTGGAGTTGAGGCTAAAGATCAGCCATGATCTTATTGAGTTGTGGAGCAGGCTCGAGTGGCCATATGGCCTACTCCTGCTCCTATTTCTTATGTTCTTGCTGTTCCTGTTCTTTCAGGATTAAGTAACATTGTTTTTATCATGCTTATACTTGAGTCTTACTTCTTGGGGAGAGATCAATGTTTGAGGTACGATGTGGAATAGAATTCTGCCACCTAGGAGCTCGCGTTCCATGGGAATGGAACATTGGGCTCGATTTTAGCACCCGCAATCGGGTGCGTTCGTGACGGGGCTGCGAAAATCAGGGATTCCTGGGGCGGGTCTGGAGCCCAGCTCCAACCCACCTACTTCCGGGTTCCCCGGTGACGCGCTGACATGCGCGCGCAGCCCCCGCATGTGGGACTCCCGCCGGCAATTAAAGCCGGCGGGGTGCCACTTAAAGTACTTAAACAGGTACTACAGGTTGTTAACAGACCTGTGACCTGATATTTTAGGAGGGGTGGGATTTTGCAATGAACCGAGACTGTTTCCCGTACTGGGGGAAACGCTCCCAGTTGAAATGGACGTGTTGCAGCCACCAGCCCGTGGCAGCTGCAAAGGTCCATTGGACAGTTGGGGGGGGGGGGGGGGAGGGAGACCCTCACTCTGTCACTTTGGACAAAGTTTGGCCTCCACCACCCTCCTCCTAATAATAAAATTCACCAACTTGCACACTTACCCCGGTGTCCAGACACATGTACCTACCTTGCGGACCCCCTCAGATGTAGATCTTCCGGATGGGGGCCGCTGTAGCTGCAGTCATGACCTCCTTAGAGGGCGAACAGCATCACCAGCCTTGCTGGCCATGCCGTCCACCTCTGACAGTGCTGTGACACATCCACCTGCCACAGCAGGAGGAAGGGCAACGGCAGAGAGAGATGCGTCACAGAGGGCACTACCCTCGGCACAGGGTCCACAGACCGAGGCTCAGCTTCCTGGACCTCTCTGAGCAGCAGTGCACACGGAGGCTCAGAGTCACTCGACATGTAGTCGTGGACATCTGCAGCCTCCTTCATGCCGAGCTGCTCCCAGCTGGCCCGAGCACCATCTTCTTACCTGTCGCTGTCAAAATCACCACTGCCCTCAACAACTTCCCCTTCGCATCCTTCCAGGGTGCCACCGGGGACATCGCCGACGTCTCTCAGTCGTCTGCACAAAAGAGCCCTGCAAATACACCTACACACACTCTGCAGTGACACAATGGGTGGCATCAGTTGTGGGTCTTCATTGTGATCCTCAGGAAAGGGCATTATTGCACAAACCAGACAAGATTCGCAAAGACATGGCAGTAGTGGTGACAATATATTATGTAATGTGAGTTGATCAGAAATTAAATATAAGTAAACACCATGACAAACCCTCAAACACCCTCGTGCATCCCGTTCATGCTCACGACACATTTGCCTTACGCTTCCTACTGCACATATGTGATGCACGCAGGTAGTGGCAGGTTGAGTGAGGCTGACCATGAAAGAGATGCATGAGAGGGTGAGTATGAGACAGCCATGAGATTGTATGAGGATTGGGTTGAGTGGTAGTGGTGGGATGAGTACTGGCGAGGTGAGGATGAGCTTTGAGTAGGTGTGAGGAGTGATGTGACAGAGTAGTGTTGGCAGTGCAGAAGGAGATGTGGGGTGGGGGCGGTGATGTGGCAGACGGAGTGTAGGGGAAATGAGTAAGTGTACTCACTTTGGCTGACCTACTTAGGTGATTGAAGCGCCTCCTGCACTGTATGCAGGTGCGCGATATGTAGGTGGTGCTGGTGACCTCCTTTGCCACCTCGAACCAGGCCGCCTTGGTGGCAGAGACAGGCTGCTTCCTCCCGACCGCCGGGGGGAACCCCATCCAGTGATACCTGGAGTGAGGCATCGTTAAATCTGGGAGCAGCCTTCCTCCTGGGCTGCTCCATGTAGTAATTTTTCCTATTTTCTGCAGCATCAGTCAGTGGAGGACTGTCCCTTTAAATAGAGCTCCTCCAGCTGACAGACCTTGCTGCGCATGCGCAGTCCGCCCTCCGCGCAGCTTACCAGCGGGAAACCCGGAAGCACAGGTAAGTGGCTCCAATTAGCCTGTGATTCCGTGCGGCGCACACTGATTTCACCGGGCACGTTACCCACGTGCCCAGTCGACCCCCTGCTGAGAACCCGCCGCCCTTATAATATTGAGCCCATTGTCTCTGCTGCACTTTTAATGAAGGTGAGGAGAGTAACTGGAGACCTTATACACCTAATACTTTGATGTTTTGGGGCATTTTATGATTGTTTAATAAGCAGGTTGGATATGCTCAGACAGGTTAAAATGACAGCCACCAAAGATGTAACTTCATCAGAATTCACACTAAATGGAAGATCACTTGTGTACTGTGCATGAAATGTGCCATTGTCTTCAAGGTTAATGTCATAGTCTTTGATTTTTTTTTTGGAGAGTGTGAGTAGGATATAAGCAGCAATGTCACTACTTTTGTAGGTTTTGATTGTTAGTTTTTTTTAATCTTTTCAATATAGTCCAGGTATTTGTGCCACCCTGTGTGTCGACCCCAGAATTTGACCACGCTGCCATGAGGCCTGATGTGATCACAGAGACTGTAGTGGAAGTGTCAACAGAGGAGCCTGAGCCAATGGACACATCTCCTGCTTTACCAATACTGGAAACCCCTGAGCCAACCAAAAAAAAGAAAGGTACAAAATATTTTTCCCCTCTTGCAAGTATCTGTCACTGAATTTTACAAAGAGTATCTAGATTTTTTTATGGGTGGGAGGGGGTTCTTAGAAAAACCTTATTTATATTTGCCCTTCATGAATTTTGATTTGGATTGGTACCTGGGTTTTAATTCAGTGATATTTGGTGGGATAAAAGTCTCTTTTTCTTTATTGGTAAGGATCCTAACTGAAATAACTTCAGATATTCTCAACGTAGTTCATACTGGGTGCAGCCCACAACACTAAACTGCCCATAACCGGCATCATTTGACACTAAATTGGTAATTTCACTCAATGAAGGTGGCTGGTGCAGCGAATGAAAAGTCCATATTGATGCATATGAGATTGGAGTTAAGTCACTTTGTTGGGGTAGAGTACTTTTCTTTCTATCTGGTCATGAAACAGAAGGGCTAATTTCTGAGACTTGAGTACAAAATTGGAAAAAATGTTCCGTTCCCCAACACTGACTCCCTTCACTTTGGATGCAAAAATTCAACAAAAACATAGATTTTTTAAAAAATTAGTACTTTGTGTTAAAGCTTGATGCCATGAAGGGCTTGTAAGTACTGTCAACCATAGTGATGACTGATGCAACTATCCAACTGGCTCTTTTAGCAGTGTTTCTCTATGTGCTGTGATTGACAGTGATGTGCCTTTATGTAAATTTGATCACTGGTCCATTGCTCTCAACTTTCTGATCGCATTCTCCTGCTCACTTAAAGGGTAAAGGCATCTGGTACTGAGCCAAATAGATCAGAAGACCCTCTGGTTTAATCTCCAGTCTGCACTGGTCTCAGCCAGGGTAGGAGTTGGGATGCTACAGTTGGTGTCGAGAGGGGGAAGGGGGAGGGAAATCAAGTGGTGAGTTTCCCTGCTAGAAAGTGTGCACTAGTGGATGTTAGGTGAAGAGATTACTAAGCTGTGATGCCCTCCATGTCAAATAGCTTGCCAACACACTCTTGTACATGTGGAACGGTCTATTGGGTAAGGTGGTGAAGGACTGCTTTCACCCCTACACTTGTGCCCAAAAGAGTCAGTGTTTTCAGAGAATAAGAACTAAAAAGTTGGTGGGGGGTGGAAATAAAATGCCTAATAATTGGGATCGTGGGAAATTAGGACTTTTTAAAATTTCAGTCAAATGCTTGTAAGTAAATTTAACTGGAATTTGAAGTTAGGCGTAAAAATCTGAAGCCAACATCAACTTCAGGTAAAAAGGTATCACCATATCATAATTTTATGAATAAAATAAAACTTTTTTGTTTTAGGTGAGCATCAATTCAAAATCAACTTTTTAAAAAAATAATAAAACCACATTCTGCCAGGTCTTTTTTCCCCTTTCCCGCTCCCCTTTTTGAAGCAATTGATCTGGGGCCAGAGTGCCCTTTTCACTAATTTGGTGAGATTTGTAGTAAATGAGCATTCCAATGTGTCTTACAGCTGGTCGAAAACCAAAGAACCAGCAGTCTGGGTTGCCTAATATTACGTCGGATCTGTCTGTGAAAAAGAAGGCTAGAGAAGGGAAGGGTAAGTGTAGCTGCCAAAGGCGACTTCCCACACTAACAAAACCACGGAAGGGTCAAGGGGAGAGGGCATGAAATGTAAGGATATTGTGCATTAAGAAGAATAGTAAATTGGTGGGATGAACCCAGTTAAAAGTTTACTACAAGCATAAAATTCAGATATTTTTGGAGGAAAAGCAGTGGTATTTTTTGTCTCACTATTGCGCTGCAGCTAAGTCACTTACTGGTGATTTGTTAGTGAGATCATGGGGATCATTTTCCCGACTTTCCATTACCAGCTGGGAGCCTTGCCTACTGGCCGCCCAAATAGGGAAATCAAGGGTGCACTGCCCATGATTTATGGATGGATAATTATGGGTGGTGCTCTGATGATTTCCTGTTATGCGCAGGAGGCGAGGTGCCCGCTGGTGTGTGAGAACTTGGATAATCAGCCTTAATGTTTCTCTACTACATGAAATTCTGTTAACACTGCTTGTTAAAACACACCCCTTTGCACTGTTTCAACTTGTACTGACCTTTCTTTGTAAAAATCAGTACAAGATTTTGACGTAGAAAGAAAGATAAGAGCATAAGTGCACGTAGCCAACCGCTGAATGAGTTTATCCAATGAGAAGCTGAGTCAAGCAGACCAAAATAGTCTCTGGTTTAATTCTCCATCTGTGCTGAGTTAGTTGATCTCAGCTGGGCTGTTGTGTGAAGGTGGGAGGGGGAAGATTCGATTTGCCTCAGTGCCCCCAGGTTAGGGAGAGGCAAATTGGCTATCTTGCAACTGCTGCGTATTTGTCAACATGGGATTTGTCCCTCTGCAGCCAATACCTCATTGACCCTCACTGTTCAGACTCACATACAGAATGGCCATGTGGGTAAAGTTACTTAAGGGCATCCAGTACCGGTGGACCTCCACCCCAGCAAGGATTCTGCCTTTAGGACGGGAAGAGTTGACAGACAAATTGGCAAGAGAAAACATGCAGAGCCAAACAGAAGTGTAACAGTATATTTATTATACACTATTGTAGCAGCTGATGATTTGTTATGGCAGAATATATGGAAAATCATGGGCAGTTGTGGGGGAAATCATAAGGACAGGTGTTGTGTATCCCCCATCAGTAGAAATGGGTGTGAGGTACTTAATAAATATGTGCAGGCATCCTGAAATAGACCAAATTAAAGTTTGTTTGATGGAGGTGGGGGGCCTGGTGGAGGGAAGGAGAAGGGAGCAATGTTCTCCTCTTTCAATTATATCAAATCCAGATGCTGTTTCCGGAAGGACATGACGAAGATATAGTAATTTGGGTGAAATGATATTGCTTGCTTACAGTTTTTGATGCTACTGACTGCTCCAGGGTGGGAAGGTGAAAGAGGGGAGTAGAGGGTGCTATAATTGGCCTCTGGTCCAGGGCTTGGAAATGAAAGCTAAGCCAGAACATTTCTTAGAACAGAGAAGATTAAGGGGAGATCTGATCAGTGTGTTCAAAGTCATAAAGGGTTTTAATGAGTTACGTAGGAGAAAACTATTTCCACTGGTTGGGGAGGTGGTAACTGGAGGGCATAAATTTATCACCAAAAAACAAGAGGAGGATTTTTTTGCACCAAATCCATACTGGTTTTTAAAATAGATGTGAATAAAATTGAAAGCGTAATAGGAAACGGGCAGGAGAATGGAACGAAGTGGATAGTTCAGATAGCCATCACAGGTGCAATGGGCCATATGGCAGCCACCTCTGCTGTAAAATTCTGTGATCACTGCTGGAAAGTGCACATGTTGACGTAAGGTGAGGAGTAAGCTCGACTGTAATGTCCTCCACAATTGAATTCCTGCCGCAGTCACCATCTAGGTTCACACACAAAGACAGACCAGCTGGGTACCAGAGGGTGACAGGTACTTGTGAAACTATACCCCAGCAAGGAGTTGATGCCTTCAGGAGAGGAGAAAAAGATTGGAACTTATGCAAATCTCCATTACTTAGTGTTGTATGAACATTTTAGTGTAAGGATTGTAAGTTGTTGTCATTGTCCCGTTTCCCCCCCCCCCCCCCCCCCCCCACCTTGAGATTAATGGTTGGTTTTAAAAAGGTCATGGAGGAGCCCTGTAATTAGTTTTTTTTATACATCGCTATTTAAATGAAACATAACATTTGGTGGGGTGGGGGGTGGGGGGGGGGGGAGTACTTGCACTTTCTAGTATGTACCCAACATTGTAAGTTCCCTTTGCCTGCACAGAAGGCAACGCCTGTCTTTGTAGTCCCCACTCTAATCTCACTTTCTTACATAATTCCTACAGTCAAGAGAGCCCAGGTAGGCAGCCAAGCATAGAAACATAGAAAATAGGAGCAAGAGTAGGCCATTCGGCCCTTCGGGCCTGCTCCGCCATTCAAAATGATCATGGCTGATCGTCTAACTCAGTACCCCGTTCCCACTTTTTCCCCATATCCCTTGAGCATTAAGAAATATATCCATCTCCTTCTTGAAAACATCTAATGACTTGGCCTCCACTGCCTTCTGTGGTAGAGAATTCCACAGGTTCACCACCCTCTGAGTGAAGAAATTTCTCCTCATCTCTGTTCTAAATGGTATACCCTGTACCCTGAGACTGTGACCCCTGGTTCTGGACTCACCAGCCATCGGGAATATCCTCCCTGCATCTAGTCTGTCTAGTCCTGTTAGAATTTTATGTTTCAATGAGATCACCTCTCATTCTTCTAAACTCTAGTGACTATAGGCCTAGTCGACCCAATCTCTCCTCATACATCAGTCCTGCCAACCCAGGAATTAGCCTGGTAAACCTTCGTTGCACTCCGAGTTCTGAATGTTACCTCCACTGATGCTTGTCAGTCTGTGGCTAGCATGTGAGTGACAGCGTCCCCGAGGTACTTTCCCCCTCTGGCAGATATTACAAATTCAATGAGGTGTGATGGGGGAGAGAAGAAAGGGGAGATCAAACTTGCATCCCACTACTTCTGTGCTGTGCATTGCTGAAACAGTGTGCTGCACTGCATACAAGAAATGTTCACAAAGATTACACCTTTTATTTCCCGATAGCTTGAACTGATGTAATTGTCTCTAACTTTACATCTTGTCTAGAGTGTGCCATGCATCTTCTGTGTTTTGTTTCATCAGGGAACACTACATACCTCTGGGAGTTCCTCCTTGACTTACTACAAGACAAAAACACCTGCCCTCGATATATCAAATGGACTCAGCGTGAGAAGGGCATCTTCAAACTGGTTGACTCTAAGGCAGTATCCAAGCTTTGGGGCAAACACAAGAACAAGCCAGACATGAATTACGAGACAATGGGTAGGGCACTAAGGTAAGGGTCACTGGATAAATTGAAAAGAGTTCCAGCTTTATTAGTCATTGAATTTACAGCTTTCTGATTAGAATTAATCTATTTCTGAACAGAATGCAATGGTGTAAAGATAGATTTGGTATTGCAAATTGCTTTTCAGAGTAATTCTAAAGAAAGTGTACTTCTTGATATGAGCTCCGCTAGTTTTTTAAAAAAAATGTTAGATTGAGTTTGCGAGTGCAGTGCTAGCTTTCATTTGTCAAGTGGCTTGTAGCCGCCACTTCACACTGATGTTGGTTGGAGAAGGGAATTAACTTGAAATATACACATCTGTGCTGCAATAACAAGGGGCAGAAAACACTGGTGGGAGTAGTTTATCGGCCCCCTAATAATAGCAATACTGTTGGACAGAGTCTTAATCATGAAATAATGGGAGCTTGTAACAAAGGAAATGCAGTCGTCATGGGGGACTTTAATCCGGGTATAGACTGGGCAAATCAAATTGGCAGAGGTAGTTTAGAAGACAAGTTCATGGAATGTATTCGAGATGGTTTCCTGGAGCAATACGTCATGGAACCAACCAGAGAACAGGCTATTTTAGATCTTGTATTATATAATAAGATAGGATTAATTAGTAATCTCGCAGTGAAAGATCCTCTGGAGAAGACTGATCATCATAATATGATAGAATTTCACATTCAGTTTGAAAGTAACGTACTTAAGTCAGAAACTAGAGTCTTAAACTAGTCAATTACGTAGGGATGAGGGGCGAGTTGTCAGAGGTAGATTGGGAAATTAAATTAAAGGGTTTGACAGTTGAAAGGCAATGGCAAAGATTTAAAGAAATATTTCAATATTCTCAACAAGTATACATTCCATTTAGAAATAAAAACTCCACGGGAAAAGTGGATCCACCCGTGGCTAACTAAAGAAGTTAAGGAGAGTATTAGATTGAAAGAAGCCTATAATGTTGCCAAGAGGAGTAATAAGCCTGGAGATTGGGAGAGTTTTAGAAAGCAACAAAGGATGACCAAGAAATTGATTTAAAAGGGAGAAAATTGTATGAGAGTAAATTAGCAAGAAATATAAAAACAGATTGTAAGAGCTTCTACAAGTATGTAAAAAGGAAGAAAGTAGCAAAAGTAAATGTGGGTCCCTTAGAGGCTGAGACAGGAGAAATTATAATGGGGAATCAAGGAATGGCAGATGTGTTAAACAAATATTTTCTATCTGTCTTTACAGTAGAAGGCACAAAAAGCATACCAAAAATAGTGGGGAACCAAGCGGTAAATGAGAGTGAGGAACTTAAAACAATTAATATCAGTACAGGAAAAAGTACTGGACAAACTGATGGGACTAAAAGCTGACAAATCCCCTTGACCTGATGGCCTAAATCCTAGGGTTCTGTAAGAGGTGGCTGCAGAGATACCGGATGCATTGGTTATGATCTTTCAAAATTCTTGAGTCTGGAATGGTCCCAATGGACTGGAAGGTAGCAAATGTTCAAGAAGGGAGGGAGAGAGAAAACAGGGAACTACAGGCCAATTAGCCTGACATCGGTTGTCAGGAAAATGCTGGAATCCGTTATTAAGGAAGTGCTAACAGGGTATTTAGAAAATCATAATATGGTTGGGCAGAGTCAACATGGTTTTATGGAAGGGAAATTGTGATTAACAAATCTATTAGAGTTTTTTGAAGATGTAACTAGCAAGGTAGATAAAGGGGAACCAGTGGACGTAGTATATTTGGATTTCCAAAAGGCATTCAATAAGGTGCCACGTAAAAGGTTGTTACACAAGGTAAGGGCTCACGGGGTTGGAGGTAATATATTAGCATGGATAGAGGATTGGTTCAAGGACAGAGAACAGAGTAGGGATAAACGGGTCATCGGGTTGTCAGGCTGTAACTAGTGAGGTGCTTGGCCTCGGCTATTTACAATCTATATTAATGATTTTAGATGAAGGGACCGAGTGTAATGTATCCAAGTTTGCTGACGATACAAAGCTAGATGGGAAAGTAGGTTATGAGGAAGACACGGAGTCTGCAAAGGGATATAGACAAATTAAGTGAGTGGGCAAGATGAGTAAAATGTGGGGAAATGTGAGGCTATTCACTTTGGTAGGAAGAATAGAAAAACAGTTTCTCACCATTTAAAAAATATTCTATTAAATGTTGGTGTTCAGAGAGACTTGAGTGTCCTTGTTCAAGAAACACTAAAAGTTACTGTGCAGGTACAGCAGGCATTTAGGAAAGCAAATGGCATGCTGGCCTTTATTACAAGGGGGTTGGAGTACAAGAGTAAGGAAGTCTTACTACAATTGTACAGGGCTTTAGTGAGACCTCACCTGGAGTACTGCGTACAGTTTTGGTCTCCTTATCTAAGGAAGGACGTGCCTTGGAAGCGGTACAACGAAGGTTCACCAGATTAATTCCTGGGATGAGAGGCTTGTCCTATGAGGAGAGGCTAAGTAGAATGGGCCGATACTCTCCGGAGTTTAGAAGAATGAGAGGTGATCTCATTGAAACATACAAGATTCTGAGGGGGCTTAACAGGGTAGATGCTGAGAGATTGTTTCCCCTGGTTAGAGTCTAGAACTAGGGGGCATAGTCGCAGGATAAGGGGTCGGCCATTCAAAACTGAGATGAGGAGGAATTTCTTCACTCAGAGGGTTGTGACTTTTTGGAATTCTCTACCCCAAAGGGCTGTGGATGCTGAGTCATTGAATATATTCAAGGCTGAGATGGACAGATTTTTGGACTCTAGGGGATCGGGCGGGAAAGTGGAGTTGAGGTTGAAGATCAGCCATGATCTTATTGAATGGCGGAGCAGGCTCGCGGGGCCGTATGGCCGATTCCTGCTCCTAATTTCTTATGTTCTTAATGCGCATGCAAGATGAGATGATTTAATGGTCTACATGGAAGTATTGACCACTGCCTTCATGACCTTTAATACTCAAGCATTTAAAGGAAATAGTGCTAGGGAAATTAATGGGGCTGAAGGCCGACAAATCCCCAGGGCCTGATAATCCACGTCCCAAAGTACTAAAGGAAGTGGCCCTGGAAATAGTGGATGTATTGGTGATCATCTTCCAAAATTCTATAGACTCTGGAACAATTCCTACAGATTGGAGGGTGGCAAATGTAACCCCACTATTTTTTTTTAAAAAAGGAGGGAGAGAAAAAACAAGGAATTACAGGCCAGTTAGCCTAACATCAGTAGTGGGGAAAATGCTAGAGTCTATTATAAAGGATGTGATAACAAAACACTTGGAGGGCATTAACGGGATTGGACAAAGTCAGTATGGGTTTATGAAAGGGAAATCATGCTTAAATCTACTGGAGTTTTTTGAGGAGGTAACTAGTAGAATAGATAGGGGACAACCAGTGGATGAGGTGTACTTGGATTTTCAGAAGGCTTTTGATAAGGTCCCACACAAGAGGTTAGTATGCAAAATTAAAGCACATGGGATTGGGGGGGAATATACTGGCATGGATTGAGAATTGGTGACAAACAGGAAACGGAGAGTAGGAATAAACGGGTCTTTTTCTGGGTGGCAGGCAGTGACTAGTGGGGTATCGCAGGGATCAGTGCTTGGGCCCCAGCTATTCACAATATATATCAATGATTTGGACGAGGGAACTAAATGTAACATTTCCAAGTTTGAAACGACACAAAGCTAGGGTGGAATGTAAGCTGTGAGGAGGATGCAAAGAGGCTCCAATGTGATTTAGACAAGTTGGGTGAGTGGGCAAGAACATGGCAGATGCAGTATAACGTGGATAAATGTGAGATTCTCCACTTGGGTTGTAAAAACAGAAAGGCAGATTATTATCTGAATGGTGATAGATTGGGAAAAGGGGAGGTGCGACGAGATCTGGGTGTCCTTGTACACCAGTCGCTGAAAGCGAGCATTCACGTGCAGCAAGCAGTTAGGAAGGCGAATGGTATGTTGGTGTTCGTTGCAAGAGGATTTGAGTACATGAACAGGGATGTCTTACTGCAGTTGTACAGGGCCTTGGTGAGACCACATCTGGAGTATTGTGTGCAGTTTTGGTGTCCTTATGTGAGGAAGGATGTCCTTGCCATGGAGGGAGTGCAACGAAGGTTTGCCAGACTGATTCCTGGGATGGCAGGACTGATGTATGAGGAGAGATTGGGTCGACTAGGCCTTTATTCACTAGAGTTTAGAAGAATGAGACGTGATCTCATCGAAACATATAAAATTCCAACAGGACTAGACAGACTAGATGCAGGGAGGATGTTCCCGATGGTTGGGGAATCCATTACCAGGGGTCACAGTCTCAGGATACGGGGTATGCCATTTAGAACCGAGATGAGGAGAAATTTCTTCACTGAGGGTGGTGAACCTGTGGAATTCTCTACCACAGAAGGCAGTGGAGGCCAAGTCATTAGATGTATTCAAGAAGGAGATGGATATATTAATACTAAAGGGATATGGGGAAAAAGTGGGAACAGGGTACTGAGTTAGACGATCAGCCATGATCATTTTGAATGGCGGAGCAGGGCCGAATGGCCTACTCTTGCTCCTATTTTCTATGATTCTATGAAAAAAAATCAGAGTGTTGTAGCTGTATTAACTAATAGTATTGCACCAACAATTCTCTAATCAAACTATCATTTGGTGATGCTGTTGTTTTAGTTACCACAGTTAAGGGCATTGGGAAACATTATACACCCAATCTAAAGGCACAATATAATGTGCTACATGCAGGAAAGTAGGAGCTGCTGATTATGCCACCTTGAATTCATTCTTCACATTTTGTGCAAAGGCTATTTGTTCTGGATTGTCTTGAGGATATCATGGTTTGTAATAGTGTATCAAGTTGTTCGTAACCCATTATAACTTGTCATTGACAACCAATTCTGTATCGCCTTCACTTGCGTGTGGTGCTGCTGGGAGTCTTGCACTCCATTAATAGCATGGTATGTTGTGCTGGCAGTGGACTGTATTTGGGGAGGGATATTTGGTTGCTTAATTAAAAGGAAGTGTAGAATGCTATCCAAGTTTATACTTTAATTAGAATGGTTCACTATGACTTAGAGATGCTTGGAGGATGAATCGCCCATGTCCATTTCTCTGCATTGACAAGTGACCTGGGATGGGAACAAGTCATCTATGTGCCTTCCGAGCTGGTGAATGGTATGGGCAACCTGAAAAAGGAAGAAAATACAAAATTCATGAGAAATAAAGTACTTCATTGGTTTTCATTAAAATTGATAAGTAACTTCCTGTCGGATTTGTGTGATCCTTTTAAAATCAGAACATTAAGAACTGTCATTTCACAAGTCAGTATAATTAATACTTTAAATATAAATGTGCTTTTATAAACAGCTCTGAATTCTGTATTGGGAGTCCCCCTTTCAATTGGTAAAGTTGAGTAATCTTTGACTGGAGAGAGAAGCTGCTTGGTGGGGTCGCAACAGGCATCTTGCAGCTTCTTGTTTTATTATTTTATCCTCACTTTAAAAAAAAATCCATATTTGATTTGATTTAATTGACCGTCAGTTTTTACTGATTTCTTGGTACAAAAAAGAATTCTATTTTTCCACCATTTCTGACTTTGGAGGTGCTTGACCTAATCGTGGCAGATACCTTTGTTTTGCATTTTCTTGAAAGCTACATTTATGTTTTCATCAATTTCTTGGTATAAAAAAGTACAATATTTTTTTAATGATATTGTGAATGAATGCTAGTCATGAGGGCAGTGGCCCTTTAGATTTCTTAAAATACATATAAAACACTTCAATTATTTTGCACTGAAGGATTTTAGAGAAACTTCCGTAATCTTGATTTTGAGGACTTTCTTAAAAAAAAAAGAAAAATATTTTATCCTTTTGAGCTTTTAACAGCAATCCAAAGACTTTTTAAAAAAATTGCTGAGTTCTTAAAAGCAGTTACCCAGACCTATTTTAGGAGGCTCAATCCAATTTCATTTCTATTCATTTAATTTGAGGCTTTTTCCTTTATTTTCTTTTATCTTTATTTAACTTCTTTAAACTACTGCATCATGACTTAATTATTTAGGTGTCAGCCTTGGCTCAATAGTAGCACCCTCGCCCCTGGGTGAGAAAGTCATAGGTTCAAGTCCCACTCCAGCACATAATCTAGGCTGACACTTAGTGCAGTACTGAGGGAGTGCTGCACTGTCTGAGGAGCCATCCTTCAGTTGAAGAGTTAAACTGAAGCCCCATTTGCCCTCAGGTGGACGTAACAGTTCCCATGGGACTATTTGAAGATGAGCATGGCAGTTCTCCCTGGTGTCTTGGCCAATATTTATCCCTTAACGAACCCGCTTAAACAGGTTATCTAGTAATTTATCTCATTGTTGTTTGTCGGATCTTGCTGTACACTGCCGCGTTTCCCCACATTACAACAGTGACTACTTCAAAAAGTATTTAATTGGCTGTAAAGCATTTTGGGACGTCATGAAAGGCACTACAGAAATAAAAAAAAACTTGCATTTATAAAGTGTGTTATCGTTTCTGGGGTTGTAAAGATGAATTTTAACAGTACAGTCTCCGTACTTGTGTTGAAACATCTTATTGGAAGAACAGAAGTTATTCATTATGTTTCTAGGAATATGAGCTTTTAATATATTTCTTTATATAAACTGCTATAATATTGATTTCTTTACTTCAGTAAGATCAAACATAATTACATCAGTACCACTCTGTGATTGTAGATTCGTGCTTGGGCTGTGTACTCCCAAGCAGTGGGAGTCTTGATCATCTAGTGGAAGTTGGGGTAAAGAGCCATCTTCCTGAAATCATTCCTGAGGGTGGCAAGGGCACAGAATGTACTCTGGGTGGGGGACTTCAATGTCCATCACCAAGAGTGGCTGAGTAGCACCACTACTGACCGAGCTGGCTGAATCCTGAAGGACATAGCTGCCAGACTGGGCCTGCGGCAGGTGGTGAGCGAACCAACATGAGGGAAAAACCTACTTGACCTCGTCCTCACCAATCTACCTGTCGCAGATGCATCTGTCCTTGATAGTATTGGTAGGAGTGACCACCACACAGTCCTCGTGGAGATGAAGTCCCTTCTTCCCACTGAGGACACCGTCCAATGTGTTGTGTGGCACTATCACCGTGTTAAATAGGATAGATTCAGAACAGATCGAGCAGCTCGAAACTGGGCATCCATGAGGCGCTGTGGGTCATCAGCTGCAGCACAATTGTATTCCAGCACAATCTAACCTCATGGCGTGGCATATTCCTCACTGTACCATTACCAACAAGCCAGGGGATCAATGAGGAGTGTAGAAGAGCATGCCAGGAGCAGCACCAGGCGTACCTAAAAATGAGGTGCCAACCTGGTGAAGCTATAACTCAGGACTACATGCATGCTAAACAGCGGAAGCAACATGCCATAGACAGAGCTAAGCGATTCCACAACCAATGGATCAGATCAAAGCTCTGCAGTCCTGCCACATCCAGCCGTGAATGGTGGTGGACAGTTAAACAACTAATGGGAGGAGGAGGCTCTGTAAACATCCCCATCCTCAATGATGGCAGAGTCCAGCACATGAGTGCAAAAGACAAGGCTGAAGCGTTGGCAACCATCTTCAGCCAGAAGTGCCGAATGGATGATCCATCTCTGCCTCCTCCCGATATCCTCACCATCACAGAAGCCAGTCTTCAGCCAATTCGATTCACTCCACATGATATCAAGAAATGGCTGAGTGCACTAGATACAGTAAAGACTATGGGCCCCGGCAGTATCCTGGCTATAGTGCTGAAGACTTGTGCTTCAGAACTAGCCGCACCTCTAGCCAAACTGTTCCAGTGCAGCTACAACATTGGCATCTACCCGACAATGAGGAAAATTGCCCAGGTATAACCTGTCCACAAAAAGCAGGACAAATCCAATCCGGCCAATTACCGTCCCATCAGCCTACTCTCAATCATCAGCAAAGTGATGGAAGGTGTCATTGACAGTGCTATCTAGCAGCACTTACTCACCAATAACCTGCTCACCGATGCTCAGTTTGGATTCCGCCAGGACCACTCGGCTCCAGACCTCATTACAGCCTTGGTCCAAACCTGGACAAAAGAGCTGAATTCCAGAGGTGAGGTGAGAGTGATTGCCTTTGACATCAAGGCAGCATTTGACCAAGTGTGGCACCAAGGAGCCTTAGTAAAATTGAAGTCAATGGGATTAATGGGGAAAACTCTCCAATGGCTGGAGTCATACCTAGCACAAAGGAAGGTGGTAGTGGTTGTTGGAGGCTAATCATCTCAGCCCCAGGACGTTGCTGCAGGAGTGTCCTAGGCCCAACCATCTTCAGCTGCTTCATCAATGACCTTCCCTGCATCATAAGGTCAGAAATAGGGCTGTTCGCTGATGACTGCAGTGTTCAGTTCCATTCGCAACCCCTCAGATAATGAAGCAGTCCGTGCCCGCGTGCAGCAAGACCTGGACAACATCCAGGCTTGGGCTGATAAGTGGCAAGTAACATTCGCGCCAGACAAGTGCCAGGCAATGACCATCTCCAACAAGAGAGGCTAACCACCTCCCCATGACATTCAATGGCATTACCAAGGCCGAATCCCCCACCACCAACATCCTGGGGGTCACCATTGACCAGAAATGTAACTGGACCAGCCACATAACTACTGTGGCTACAAGAGCAGGTCAGAGGCTGGGTATTCTGCGGCGAGTGACTCATCTCCTGACTCCCCAAAGCCTTTCCAGCATCTACAAGGCACAAGTCAGGAGCGTGATGGAATACTCTCCACTTGCTTGGATGAATGCAGCTCCAACAACACTCAAGAAACTCGACACCATCCAGGACAAAGCAGCCCGCTTGACTGGCACCCCATCCACCACCCTAAACCTTCACTCCCTTCACCACCGGCATACTGTAGCTGCAGTGTGTACCATCCACAGGATGCACTACAGCAACTTGCCAAGGCTTCTTCGACAGCACCTCCCAAACCCGCGACCTGTACTGCCTAGAAGGACAAGGGCAGCAGGCGCGTGGGAACAACACCACCTGCACGTTCCCCTCCAAGTCACACACCATCCCGACTTGGAAATATATCGCAGTTCTTTCGTTGTCGCCGGGTCAAAATCCTGGAACTCTCTTCCTAACAGCACTGTGGGAGAACCTTCACCACACGGACTGCAGCAGTTCAAGAAGGCGGCTCACCACCACCTTCTCCAGGGAAATTAGGGATGGGCAATAAATGCTGGCCTCGCCAGCGATGTCCACATCCCATGAACGAATAATAAAAAAAAAATTCCGACGCGGAGGGCCAATACTTTATGCAGTGATTTTATGAGTCCACACTCCCAGCAGGGAGCCTCAGCTGTCAGCACAATTCGGGCCTATGCTGCCTGTGATTTTCTCCCCATTAAAGTAACTGGTTGGAAAATGGTGGGCACCGAACAATGACCAAGGGTATTAAAGCCACCCGACAGTATATCGTCCGAGTATATAACCTAAGAACTAATCTGATTTTCTCCCCTGAGTCTCGATTATTGGCATTGTCACTGGGATTTTACATGAAGTAGAATGGGTTTATGAATTTTTTCTGCCATGTCCACTTGAGCTCTGAAAAGTACCCAGCGGTACTATTGTAGATTGCATCCTTCCAAAAGTATTGGTGCCAATATGATGATTAAGTCTAGTGACAAACGTGATTAACTCGTTTTGTGACTAGAGTTTTAACAAAAGCAGGAGCATCTGTTTGTGTGTCTCAAGGTTATCTCGGCTTGAGGAAATGTGTCTGGTCATAACAGTTTTGTTTCAGCTGTAGTGTTGTTTTGACTAGGTATTACTACCAAAGAGGGATCCTGGCCAAGGTGGAGGGACAACGCTTGGTCTACCAATTCAAAGAGATGCCCAAAAACCTTGTAATTATTGATGAAGACAAAACGGATCCTAGTAGTGAAGGATCATATCCGTCTAAAATACGGACTGATGCAACTGGTAACTTATCTGAGGCAACTTCTCCATCTTCAGAAAATATCTCCCCTCCCATTTCATCAAAAACTATGGCAGGTTCACGAGGAGCACGAAACGCAGCACAGCAGAGTGTTGTGAAGCTGGGGAGGGCTGCAACAGTGAAGGTCTCGTCAGCTGGTCAAGGTGGAGTCCTACCTCAGGTGCCTACAACTTCCCTTCCAGTAGTAACCACAACGGTTCCAAGGTTAGTAGGTTCTACGCACAAATGTTATGCTAGTTGTATTTGTAGGTACTGGAGGTTTTTTAGTTGCCATTTAATCTACTCTAATCCCATATTGCTGGAATATGGGATTAGAGTAGACAGGGCTGATGGCCGGTGCGGACACGATGGGCCGAAGGGCCTCTATCCGTGCTGTATAACTCTATGACTCTGAGACTGGGTGGCATTGTGGGCTGGTGAATTGTACTTTCACCTGTTTAAAAAGAAAATCCTCCTTTTTATCAGTCCTTAGTTGAACATCACCAAAAGAAACAATATATAAGGCTTGTAACAAAGGTAATGCAATAATCGTGGGAGACTTTAATCTTCATATAGGCTGGGCAAATCAAATGGGCAAAAGTAGTTTGGAGGACGAGTTCATGGAATGCATTTGAGACAGTTTCCTAGAACAACACATCGTGGAACCAACCAGAGAACGGGCTATTTTAGATCTTGTCTTGTGCAATGAGACAGGGTTAATCAGTAATCTCATAGGAAGGGATCCTCTGGGGAAGTGTGATCATAATATGATAGAATTTCACATTGAGTTCAAGAGCAACGTACTTAAGTCTGAAACAAGAGTCTTAAACTTAAAGCCAATTACATAGGTATGAGGGGCGAGTTGGCTATGGTTGAATGGGAAATTAGATTAAAAGATATGACTGTAGATAAGCAATGGCGAACATTTAAAGAAATATTTCATAATTCTCAACAAATATACACTACTTTCAGGAATAAAAACTCCACTGAAAAAGTGATCCATCTGTGGCTAACCTAAAGAAGTTAAGGATAGTATTAGATTAAAAGAAGAGGCTTATAATTTTGCAAGAAGAGTAGTAAGCCTGAGGATTGGGAGAGTTTAGAAACCAAGAAAGGATGACCAAAATCTTGATTAAACAGAGAGAAAATTGAATGAGATAAAATTAGCAAGAAATATAAAAACAGATTGTAAGAGCTTCTGCAACTATGTAAAAAGGAAGAGAGTAGTGAAAGTAAACATGTGTCCCTTAGAGGCTGAGACAGGAGATATTATAACAGGGAATAAGAAAATGGCAGAGACATTAAACAAATATGTTGTATCTGTCTTCACAGCAGAAGACACAAAAAAACATACCAGAACTGGTGAGGAACCATCGGGCAAATCAGAGTGAGGCACTTAAAGTAATTAATATTAGTAAAGATAAAGTACTGACAAAATTAATGGGACTAAAAGCCGACAAATCCCCTGGACCTGATGGCCTAGAACCATAGAAAAGATGCAGCACAGAAGGGGGCCATTCGGCCCATCGTGTCCGCGCCGGCTCAAACAACAACCACGTCCCCATTCTAATCGCACCTTCCAGCACCCGGTCCTTAGCCCTGCAGCTTACAGCACTTTAGGTGCAGGTCCAGGTACTTTTTAAGAGAGTTGCGGGTCCCTGCCTCTACCACCATTTCGGGCAGCGAATTCCATACACCAACTACCCTCTGGGTAAAAAGAGTTTTTCCTCATGTCCCCTCTAATCCTTCCGCCAATCAGCTTAAATCTATGTCCTCTAGTTCTCTGCTAGGGGAAACAGGTACTTCCTGTCTACTCTATCTGGGTCCCTCATAATTTTGTACACCTCAGTCAAGTCACCCCTCAGTCTCCTCTGCTCCAAGGAAAACAACCCCAGCCTATCCAATCTCTCCTCGTAGCTGCCATTTTCAAGCCCTGGCAACATTCTTATAAATCTTCTCTGCACTTTCTCCAGAGCAATTACGTCCTTCCTGTAATGTGGTGACCAGAACTCTGCACAATACTCCAGCTGTGGCCTTACCAGCGTTTTATACAGTTCCATCATTACATCCCTGCTTTTGTATTCTAGTCCTTGGCTAATAACGGAGAGCATTCCGTATGCCTTCTTCACAACTTTATCTACCTGTACTGCCACCTTCAGGGAACTGTGCACATGCACTCCAGTCTCTCACTTCCTCTACCCCTCTCAATATATTCCTGTTTACTGCGTATTCCCTTTTACTGTTTGTCCTCCCTAAGTGCATTACCTCACACTTCTCCGGGTTGAACTCCATTTGCCACTTTTCCGCCCACTCCCCGAACCCATTGATATCTTCTTGGAGTCTACAGTTATCCTCTTCACTGTCAACTACATGGCCAATTTTTGTGTCGTCTACAAATTTGCCAATCATGCCCCCTACATTCAAGTCCAAATCATTACTATATACCACAAACAGCAAGGGACCCAACACTGAGCCCTGAGGCACACTACTGGAAACTGATTTCTATTCGCAAAGACATCCATCAACTTTTACCCTTTGTTTCCTGTTACTGAGCCGAATTCGCCACATTTCCCTGTATCCCATGAGCTTTTACCTTTCTGACCAGTCTGCCCTGTGGGACCTTGTCAAATGCCTTACTAAAATTCATGTAGATGACATCCACTGCACTACCCTCATCACTCCTCCTTGTCACTTCCTCAAAGAATTCAATCGGATTTGTAAGGCATGATCTTCCCTGAACAAATCCATGCTGTCTATCCCTGATTAAACCATGCCTTTCCAAGTGACTGTTTATCCTATCTCAGTATTGATTCTAATAGTTTGCCCACCACCGAGATAAGACTGACCGGCCTATAATTGTTCGGCCTTTCCCTCGAACCCTTTTTAAACTATGGTACTACGTTTGCAGTCTTCCAGTCCTCCGGTACCTCCCCTGTATCTAGTGAGGATTGGAAAATGATCCTCCGAGCATCCGCTATTTCCTCCCTGGCTTCCTTCAATAGCCTAGGAAACAATCCATCCAGCCCTGGTGACTTATCAACTTTCAAGGATTCCAGTCCCTCTAGCACTTCCTCTCTCGTTATGTTTATCTTATCCAATATTTCACACCTCTCCTCTTTAACTACTACGTCCGGATCATCCCTTTCCGTTGTGAATACGGAGACAAAATATTCATTTAAAACCCTACCCACATCCTCTGCTTCTACACACAAGTTACCCTTATCATCCCTGATAGGTCCCACCTTTTCCTTAGTTATCCTCTTATTCTTAATGTACTGATAAAATACCTATGGGTTTTCTTTACTCTTACTAGGTAATATTTTTTCACGCCGTCTCTTTGCATTCCTTATTTCCTTTTTTACGTCATCCCTGTACTTTCTGTACTCCTCTAGGCGTTCTGCAGTATTTAGTTTTCTGTGACAGTCATAAGCTTTCTTTTTCTGCTTTATCTTGCCCCGTATACTTCTAGACAACCAGAGGGCTCTAAATTTGGCGGTGCCACCCTTTTTCTTAGAGGAGACTTGTTTGCATTGTACCTGTAGAATTTCACTTTTTAGTGCCTCCCGCTGGCTTGCCACTGATTTCTCCTCAAGTAATTGTGTCCAGTCCACTTCTGTCAAATCACCTCTTAGTTCTGTAAAATTTGCCTTCCCCCAATTTAAAATATTACTCCTGATTTAACTCTGTCCTTTTCCATAATAATGCTAAAACTAACTGAATTGTGGTCACTATCCCCAATATGGTCACCCACTGTCACTTCACCCACTTGCCCATCTTCATTTCCCAGGACTAAATCTAGAATTGCATCCCCTCTTGGGCTTGTCACGTACTGGCTAAAAAAGGTCTCCTGGACACCGATCAAGAATTTTGCGCCCTCTGTACCCCTCACACTGTTTGAATCCCAGTTGATGTTAGGGTAGTTGAAGTCCCCTACTATTATTGCCCTCTTATTTTTGCACTCAGAAATTTGCCTACATATTTGTTCTTCTATCTCCCTTTCGCTATTCGGGGGTCTATAGTACACATCTAGTATTGTGACTGCCCCTTTTTTATTTCTTAGCTCAACCCATTTGGCCTCGATTGATGATCCATTTAGCATATCATCCCTTCTCACAACTGTAATTGATTCTTTAACCAATAATGCTACCCCCCCCTCCTTTTTTATCACCCACTCTATCCTGCCTGAAAACTCTATATCCCAGGGATATTGAGCTGCGAATTATCCCCCTCTTTAAGCCAGGTTTCCGTTATAGCAACGATATCATGCTGCCTTGTGTCTATCTGTGCCCTTAGCTCATCTTTGTTTGTAATACTCCTTGCATTGAAGTATATACCCTTTAACCCCGTCAAATTCCTGTGGTGGACACTATTTAACCTTTGCTTCTTTAGCCTTTCTGAGTCGCTAACTACGTCACTAACTGCTTTTCTACTTTCCGTTTCGTGGTCTGAATTTGTCCTATCTGTACCTGCCCTTTGGTTCCCATCCCCCTACCATACTAGTTTAAAACCTCCCCAATAGAACTAGCAAATGCCCCCGTGAGGATATTGGCCCCAGTTCTGCTTGGGTGCAACCCATCCAGCTTGTACAGGTCCTGCCTTTCCCAGAATCGGTCCCAATGCCTCAGGAATTTATCCCCTCTCTCCTTCATCATCTCTCAAGCCACGCATTCATCTGGTCTGTTCTCCTAATTCTGCTCTCGCTAGCACGTGGCACTGGGAGTAATCCTGAGATTACTACCTTCGAGGTCCTGCTTTTTAATTTATTTCCTAACTCCCTATATTCTGCTTGCAGGACCTCATCTTTTTTTTTACCGATGTCATTGGCACCGATTATGGACCATGACCTCTGGCTGTTCACCCTTCCCCTTCAGAATGTCCTGCAGCCGCTCCGTGACATCCTTGACCCTAGCACCAAGGAGGCAACATACCATCCTGGAGTCATGTCTGCGGCCACAAACGCCTATCTGTTCCCCTTACAATGGAATCCCTATCACTATAGCTTTCCCATTCTTTTTCCTCCCCTCCTGTACAGCTGAGTCACTCGTGGTGCCACGGTCTTGGCTTTTGCTGCACTCCCCTGATAAGCCATCTCCCCCAACAATATCCAAAGCGGAATATCTGCTTGAGAGGGAGATGGCCCCAGGGGACTCGTGCTCTACCTGCTGAGTCATTTTACTCTGCCTGGCGGTCACCCATTTCCTTTCTGCCTGCGTAATCTTTACCTGTGGTGTGACCCCCTTACCGAACGTGCTATCCACGGTAATCTCAGCATCGCGGATGCTCCACAGTGAATCCACCCGCAGCTCCAGCTCCGAAATGCGGTTAGCTAGTAGCTGCAGCTGGACACATTTCATGCACACGTGGTCGCCAGGGATACCGGTAGTGTCAATGACTTCCCACATAGCACAGGAGGAGCATATCACGGGTGTGAGCTCTGCTGCCATGGCTTGCCTTAGATTAAGCTTGTTAGTTACTCCCTTTAAGCAGTTTACTCCTTTAAATTACTCTTAATTTAGAGAATGTTAATTACACTAGGGACCTTGATTCATTTAAAAAAAACGGCACTTGCTATAAGATCTGCAGACCGTACCTTTTTACTTTAGTTACTGCACTGTACATTAGTAGAAATACTCACCTGAACCTACTTACCGATCAGCTCCCTCCCCTGCGCCGCATCACTTTTTCACTGGTGACGTCACCTCTGGAACTCCGCTGCTGGTCTCAGCGTGAAGGGTACTAAAAGAGGTGGCTGCAGAGATAGTGGATGCATTCCCTAGACTCTAGAATGGTCCCAGTGGATTGGAAGGTAGCAAATGTAACACCGCTATTCAAGAAAGGAGGGAAAGAAAATGGGGACCTACAGGCCAGTTAGCCTGACATCAGTAATCAGGAAAATGCTGGAATCTATTATTAAGGATGTGGTAATGGGGCACTTAAAAAATCATAATATGATTAGGCAGAGTCAACATGGTTTTATGAAAGGGAAATCGTGTTTGACAAATTTATTGGAGTTTTTTGAAGATGTAACTAGCAGGGTAGATAAAGGGGAACCAGTGGATTTAGTGTATTTGGATTTTCAAAATGCATTCGATAAGGTTACGCACGATAAGGGCTCATGGGGTTGGGGGTAATAGCATGGATAGAGGATTGGTTAACAGTCAGAAAACAGAGTAGGAATGAATGGGTCATTTTCAGGATGGTAAGCTGTTACTAGTGGGGGTGCCACAAGGATCAGTGCTTGGGCCTCAGCTACTTATAATCTATATGAATGACTTAGATGAAGGGACCGAGTGTAATGTATCTAGGTTTGCTGACGCTGCAAAGGTAGGTGGGAAAGTAAGCTGTGAGGAGGACACCAAGAGTCTGCAATGGGATATAGACAGGTTAGGTGAGTGGAAAAGAAGGTGGCAGATGGAGTATAATGTGGGGAAATGTGAGATTATTCACTTTGGTAGGAAGAATGGAAAAACAGAATATTTTTTGAATGGTGGGAAACTATTAAATGTTGGTGTTCAGAGAGATTTGGGTGTCGTTGTACACGACACACAGAAAGTTAACATGCTGGTACAGCAAGCAATTAGGAAGGCAAGTGGCCTGTTGGCCTTTATTGCAAGGGGGTTGGAGTACATGAGTAAGGAAGTCTTGCTGCAATTGTACAGGGCTCTGGTGAGACCGCATCTGGAGAATAGTGTACCGTTTTGGTCCCCTTATCTAAGGAAGGATATACTTGCCATAGAGGTGGTGCAACGAAGGTTCACTAGATTTGTTCCTGGGATGAGAGTGTTGTCCCAGAGGAGAGATTGAGTAGAATGGGCTATACTCTCTGGAGTTTAGAAGAATGAGAGGTGACCTCATTGAAACATATAAGATTGAGAGGGCTTGACACGGTAGATTCTGAGAGGCTTTTTTTTCCCTGGCAGGAGAGTCTAGAACTAGGGGGGCATAGTCTCAGGATAAGGGGTCGGCTATTTAAGACCGAGATGAGGAAGAATTTCTTCACTCAGGGTTGTGAATCTTTGGAATTCTCTACCCCAGAGGGCTGCAGATGCTCTGTAGTTGAGTATATTCAAGGCTGTGATGGAATTTTGGCCATTAAGGGAATCAAGGGATAGGGGCATCGGGCAGGAAAGTGAATTTGAGGTAAAAGATCAGCCATGATCTTATTGAATGGCGGAGCAGGCTCAAGGTGCCATATGGCCTACTCCTGCTCCTATTTCTTATGTTAGTCCTATTGAAAGATCTTGAAGGGCGAACTGTGTTAATTAGAATCATTGAAAATTTATGGCACAGAAGGAGGCCATTCGGCCCATCGTGTCCGCACCGGTTGAGAAACGAGCCACCCAGCCTAATCCCACTTTCCAGCATTTGGTCCGTAGCCCTGCAGGTCACGGCTCTTCAGGTGTGCATCCAGGTATTTTTTAAATGAGTTGAGGGTTTCTGCCTCACCACCCTCTCAGGCAGTGAGTTCCAGACCCCCACCACCCTCTGGGTGAAAAAAATTTTCCTCATTTCCGCTCTAATCCTTCTACCAGTCACTTTAAATCTATGCCCTCTGGTTATTGACACCTCCGTTAAGGGAAATAGGTCCTTCCGATCCACTCTATCTAGGTCCCTCATAATTTTGTACACCTCAATCAAATCACCCCTCAGTCTCCTCTGTTCCAAGGAAAACAACCTCAGCCTTTCCAATCTGTCATCATAGCTAAAATTCTCCAGTCCTGGCAACATCCTCATAAATCTCCTTTATGCCCTCTCTAGTGCAGTTACATCTTCCTGTAATGTGGTGACCGGAACTGTGCACAGTACTGAAGCTGTGGCCTAACTAGTGTTTTATACAGTTCTAGTATAACATCCCTGCTTATAGATTCTATGCCTCAGCTAATAAAAGAAAGCATTCCATATGCCTTCTTAACCACCTTATCTACCGGTCCTGCTACCTTCAGGGATCTGTGGACGTGCACTCCAAGGTCCCTCACTTCCTCTACACCTCTCAATATCCTCCCATTTATTGTGTAGTCCCTTGCCTTGTTTGCTCTCCCCAAATGCATTAGCTCACACTTCTCCGGATTGAACTCCATTTGCCACTTTTCTGCCCATCTGACCAGTCCATTGATATCTTCCTGCAGTCTGCAGCTTTCCTCTTCATTATCAACCACACGGCCTATCTTTGTGTCGTCCGCAAATTTCTTAATCATGCCACCTACGTTGAAGTCCAAATCGCTACTGTATACCACAAAAAGCAAAGAACCCAGTACCGAGCCCTGCAGCACCCCACTGGAAACAGCCTTCCAGTTGCAAAAACACCCATCAACCATTACCCATTGCTTCCTGCCACTGAGCCAATTTTGGATCCAATTTACCACATTCCCTTGGATCCCATGGCCCTTTACTTTTATGACCAATCTGCCATGTGGGACCTTGTAGTCTACATGGATTTTAGCAAGGCTTTTGACATCAGTTGCGCTACCCTCATCGATCCTCCTTGTCACCTCCTCGAAAAATTCAATCAAGTTAGTCACACATGACCTCCCCTTAACAAATTTGTGCTGACTGTCCTTGATTAGTCCGTGCCTTTCTAAGTGACAGTTTATCCTGTCCCTCAGAATTGATTGCAATAATTTGCCCACCACCGAGGTTAGGCTGACTGGCCTGTAATTACTCGGTCTATCCTTTTCTCCCTTTTTAAACAACAGTACAATGTTAGCAGTCCTCCAATCCTCCAGCACTACGCCTGTATCCAGTAAAGTTTGGAAAATGATTTCCTCCCTGGCTTCTTTTAACAGCCTGGGATACATTTCATCCGGCCCTGGTGATTTATCCACTTTCAAAGATGCTAATCCCCTTAATACTTCTTCTCTCACTGTTTATCCCATCCAATATTTCACACTCCTCCTCCTTAACTTCAATCGCTGCATCATCCCTCCCCTTTGTGAAGACAGATGCAAAGTATTCATTAAGAACCATGCCCATATCTTCCGCCTCCACACATAGTTTACCATTTTGATCTCTAATAGGCCTTACTCTTTCCTTAATTATCCTCTTGCTCTTAATGTATTTATAAAACATCTTTGGGTTTTCTTTGATTTTTACCTGCTAATATTTTTTCATGCCCTCTCTTTGCTTTCCTAATTTCCTTTTTAACTTCACCCCTGCACTTTGTATATTCCTCTAAGCTTTCTGTACTATTGAGTTCCCAGTGTCTTATCATACCCTGTCTTATCTTACCCTGAATGCTTCTTGACATCCAGGGGACTCTAGATTTAGCAGCCTCACCCTTTTTCTTTGTGGAAACATGTTTACCCTGAACCCCTTGAATCACCCCTTTGAATGTCTCCCACAGCTCTGACACTGATTTACCTTCAAGTAGCTGTTTCCAGTTTACTTTTGCTAAATCACTTCTCAGTTTAGTAAAATTGGCCTTTCCCCAGTTGAAAACTTTAACTCCTGCTCTGTCTTTGTTCTTTTCCATAACTATGCTAAAACTAACTATTATGATCACTACCACCGAAATGCTCTCCCACTGCTACTTCTTCCACCTGCCCCTCTTCATTTCCTAGAACTAAATCCAGAACTGCCCTCCTCTCGTTGGGCTTGCTATATACTGCAGCCTTTGACATGGTCAACCACCCCATCCTCCTCTAACGTCTGTTCTCTGTTGTCCAGCTTAGTGGGACTGTCCACAATTGGTTTCACTCAACTATCCGATCGTAGCCAGAGTATTTTCAGCAATGGCTTCTCTTCCCACTCCTGCAGCCCATATCCAGCCCCGCTTATCCATTATCCCTGTCCTTGCTGACCTACTTTGGCTCACGGTCCCCCAATACCTCAGATTTAAAATGTTATCTTTGTACTTCACTTCCTTCATGCCTTGCCCCCAACCCTTTCTCTGTAACCTCCACCAGACCTACAAACTCCCCCTCCAAATTGTCTGTCCCTTTTGATTCTGGCCTCTTGTGTTACCCACTCCTTTTGCCCCCTCTTTAGTGGCAGTACCTTCAGCTGCCTAGGTTTCATTCTGGAATTCCTTTCAACCCCTCTGCCTCTCCATCTCTCTCTCCTCCTTTAAGGCTCTCTTTAAAACCCACCTTTTTGATCAAGCTTTTGGCTGTGCCTCATAATACCTTCTTCGTTGGCACAGTGTCCATTTTTTTCTGATTGTGCATCTGTAAAGTGCCATGGAACATTTTTCTATGTTAAAGGAATATAAAAACAAGTTGCTGTTTTGGGATCATCTTGTCTGAAAAATGGCCATCCTCTGCCTACAGTAATATCAATGACTGCACCTTAAAGAAATGAATTGTATGTGAAGTCATTCATGAAAGGTGTGATAAGATACTCTATAAATACTAACATCTATACTGGTAGGAACTAGAAGCATCGGAATAAAGGAAACCGGCCAAAAAAAAATTTGTGTGTATGTTCTGAACTGCTTGAATTTGGAATTTTATAGTGGGAAATGGCTGTTGAATATGTATTTTGCAAATTCAGCTCTTGATTCCCATTGTAGACCAACTATAAATTACACCTGCTGGACATAAGTTCACATAGCTGTCCATAACTGAGCAGCCTCACCCATTGAGACAACTAAGGGTGGCTGATATAGAAAATGCTGTTAGGGTTGAGGCTCATTGGGGCAGCATGAACACTTCACATTATTCAGTGGTTGTAGATGTTTATATAATAATAATTGCTATTGATGTGATCAATTTACTGGAATATTTCTCAGCTGAGCTTGATTCACAGGTTAGAGCGGTTAGTGCTTGCCTATTGCTCAGTTGGTAGCACTCTTGTCACTTGAATGAGAAGGTTGTGGGCTCAAGTTCCACTCCAGAGACTTGAGCACAAAATCTAGGCTGACCCTCCAATGTGGTGCTGAGGGAGTGCTGCACTAACATCCACCTGAGAGGGCAGACGGGGTTTAAAGTCGCCTCCGAAAAATGTAGTGAATTCCATCAGCACTACATCTTTCGGAGGAGACTTTAAACCCTGTCTGCCCTCTCAGGTGGATGTAAAAGATCCCATGTCACTATTCGAAGAAGAGCAGGGGAATTCTCCCCGGTGTCCCGGCCAATATTTATCCTTCAACCAAAATCACTAATTCAGATTATCTGGTCATTATCTCATTGCTGTTTGTGGGACCTTGCTGTGCGCAAATTGGCTGCTGCATTTCCTACATTACAACAGTGACTACATTTCAAAAGTACTTAATTGGCTGTAAAGCGCTTTGGGGCGCCCCAAAGGTTATGAAAGGCGCTATATAAATGCAAGTCTCTATCTTTCTACCTGTGTTGCATGTATTTCTTGCCCCATTATGAGTAAATGGCATCTCTACAGATTAAAGTTCCTCTGAATCCTGCCATCCTGTTCAAGTAATGAAACACATTTTCTGAGGTTGGCATTATGTCGTCATTACACAGTTCTGCTCCAACTAGCGTTAAACTGCAAAAGTGTAGGAAAACGGCTCAAGGATGCACAGGTGTGCTCGTATTTCTTTCATTTAGAGAGGAAAGTAGCAGCGTAGCCATCCCCTGCCTCCACTTTTAGACAAATTAGTTTTTTTTTTAAAAACATGCTTTGCAGTAGGAATGTGGCCACATCAAAGTTATCTCTGCTACTGCCATCTAGTGATCCTGTATTATCATATTTCCAAAGGTGCAAGCAAAGTAGTGAGTGGGAAAAGTGGTCTGTACAGGTATAAAGGAAAAATATCAGGCATGGACAACAATAACCTAGACTGAGAGAAACTGTAAATTGGTGATTTACTGAAGAGAATGAAATTGTTTTTTATTCCTGAACTTGTTCAGTTTGGAGATGAGCAGTGAACCTCCTGTGGTGTTGCTTACAGGAAACAGCATATGATCGACTTATGGCCTGTGATCGTATGTTGCTCTCTTCCCAAATGAGCAGCATATGATTGCAGGCCACATTTTCAGATCTGATTTGACACTTGCAACTGCATATTTTGCATACAGGAATTCTGAACAGCTAGTGTGCAGAAAAGGTAGTGTCTTTTGGTTTAAATCAAGATAATTTTCAAGGGTTAATTGGTCCGTGCAGTACTTTTGTGCATGGGACACGGATTAAAATTGTGCCAAATGGCATGTTCTGTTTAGTAAAACTCCTAGTATAAAATGTAGTTTCAATAACTTGGGGCCAAGGTATGAAAAGTAAGTTAGAACAAAGAATTTAGTAGTGTGGGAAATATCTTCTGTTTTTAAACAGTCTGTGCTTTCTGGGAAAAGTGGGTTCTACCATGTCATTTTTCATTATTATGCTCAAGTGTCTTGAAAGTTACATAGTTACATCAAAACTATGGCACAGAAACAAGCCAGTCAGCCCAACTGGTCTGTTCTGGCGTTTGGATAGGGCAGATCAAATTCTAAAGCTGTTGATTGGATCTCGTTGGTTTAAGTGAAGAATTCTGGATTCCGCCCTGTGCTGATGTGATTATCGAGCTATGCAGCTATCATTTTGAAGTCATCTTCAGGTCTATGACGGCCTTTTCAGTGTTGTAACCCCAGCTCATTTCTTTGTAGTATCTGTTTTGAGTGGGGTGGGGGTGGGGGTTGGGGGGGGAGAGGAGTAGCCTGGTGATTGGGAAGTGTGAATGTTAAAAGGTGGTGTCCTTGCACATGTCATCAGCATGCTTTACTGCTTTGTGGCATGGTGGACATGGGGGTCTCTGGTGAGGATTATGCCGAAAGCTCTGTGCAGAGAAGCCAGCTAGCTAGATTTGCTGGCTCTGTGTTGGATAAATTGTTCTGACAATGCCTGGGGATAGTTCTAGAAAGCCAAGGTGAGTAGAATCCTGGAAGGAAATGGGTGCAGAAAGGAAAAACTATGTAAACATCTGATTTTAGGATTAAACCCTGTAAAACCTGATAACTACCTCTCCGTGAAACTGAATTTGGAAATTAGGGTTAGTCAGTAAAACCCGGAAAAACGTTAATGTCATCATGCTGCAGTTCTGGTGTGGTGCATGTCATATGAACATACGAAATTAAGAGCAGGAGAAGGCCATTCGCCCTGTCGAGCCTGCTCTGCCATTTGATAAGATCATGGCTGATCTGATTGTGATCTCAACCCTACTTTCCCATCTACCTACTATAACCTTTGACTCCCTTGTTAAGCAGGAATCTATCTAACTCGGCCTTAAAAATATTCAATGATCCTGTCTCCACCGCTCTCTGGGGAAGGGAGTTCCACAGACTCATGACCCTCAGAGAAAAAATTTCTCCTTATCTCCACTTTAAATGGGAAACCCCTTATTTTTAAACTACAGCCCCTAGTTCTAGTCTCTCCCACAAGGGGAAACATCCTCTCAGCATCTACCCCTTCTCGTCCCCTCTGGATCTTATATGTTTCACTAAGATCACCTCTCATTCTTCTAAACTCCAGTGCATACAGGCCCAACTTGTCCAACATTTCCTCATAAGATTAACCCCCTCATCCCAGGAATCAGTCAAGTGAACCATCTCTGAACCGCCTCTAAAGCAATTATGTCCTTTCTTAAATAAGGAGACCAAAACTGCACACAGTATTCTGGATGTGGTCTCACCAATGTGCCCTGTACGACTGTAGCAAAACATCTCTACTTTTATATTCCATTCTCCTTGCAATAAATGACAACATTCCATTTGCCTTCCTAATCACTTGCTGTACCTGCATACTAACTTTTTGTGATTCATGTACAAGGACACCCAGATCTCTCTACCTCAGAATTCTGCAATCTCTCTTCATTTAAATAATATACTGCTTTTCTATTCCTCCTGCCAAAGTGGACAAGTTCACATCTTCCCACATTATACTCCATCTGCCAAATTTTTGCCCACTTACTTAACCTATCTGTATCCCTTTGCAGACTCCTTATGTTCTCTTCACAACTTACTTTCCTTCCTACCTTGTGTCATCAGCAAATTTGCAACCATACACTCGGTCCCTTCATCCAAGTCATTGATATAGATTGTAAATAGTTGAGGCCCAAGCACTGATCCCTGTGGCAGTCCACTCGTTACATCTTGCCAACCTGAAAATGACCCATTTATGTCTACTTTGTTTCCTGTTAGCTAACCAATCCTTTATCCATGCTTATGTTACCCCCTACACCGTGCGCTCTTATTTGTGTAGTAGCCTTTGATGTGGCACCTTGTCAAAAGCCTTCTAGAAATCCAAGTTCACCGCATCCGCAGGATCCCTTTTATCCACGTTGCTTGTTACTTCCTCAAAGAACTCTAATAAATTAGTCAGACATGATTTCCCTTTCACAAAGCCATGTTGACTCTGCCTGATTGCATTGAGATTTTCTAAGTGCCCTGCTATAACCTCCTTAATAATAGATTCTAGCATTTTCCCTATGACAGATGTTAAGCTAACTGGCCTGTCGTTTCCTGCTTTCTGTCTCCCTCCTTTGTTGAATAGAGGAGTTACATTCGCTATTTTCCAATCTGATGGGACCCTTCCAGAATCTAGGGAATTTTGGAAAATTAATACCAATGCTGGAAAAAATGTTGTCACAGGGAGCACTTCATGCTTTCTCCATATTGATGGAGTACAATTACTGCCATCTGATTGAAGATCCATGAAGGAGGGGCTGAAGGCGGAGTTAATTATTAGCATCAACTTCTTTAGTGTTAAACTTTTGTCGATGGTTGTACTATTTACTAAAGTAAAAAAATAACATTTGTTACTTCTAAAGTTGTTTTGTGGATTAAACTATTTTCTAATTAAACATTAACTACGCACTTGCAGCTGATTTCACCAATTTTTGGACTTCTGACCTTGTTTTGAGTTTGTTCCCAGCTTGGATTTAAAAAAAATACTTATAAATTTCTGTAGGAAGTAGTATCATTTGGATTGTTTTTTCCCTGCTCCCAGTTATCTCATCTGCACCTACTAATTTTGAAAGACTGCTACAAAAATTACAGACAAGTGTGTTGCAGTTTTGGTCCTGAGAATTTTTTAGAACAATTGATATTTTGTGTAACCTGGAAAAATGTAATTAGCATCCCACAACTGACATCGATGTCGAGGCTACTTTACCCATTGCATATAATTAGCAGTGCTTTCCAAAACAAACAGGCACTGTCGGAAGCAGATTACAAGGTTTAGAGAAGCCTAAAATTAGCTCCGTGTTTCTAACTTGTTCTTTCCACTTCTTTACCAACAGTAGAACTGTTCGTGTTGCAATGCAGGTGCCTGTTGTAATGACTTCTTCAGGCCAGAAGTTTTCAAGGATGGCTGTTCATTCAATGAACCCAGTTTCAACTGTAATAACCAGCACAAATACGACCATCTCTTCTCCAAAGGTTGTCATCCAAACTATCCCTACAATGGTGCCTGCTACAGTAGAGAATGGAGATAAAATCACTATGCAGCCTGGAAAAATCATCACCATTCCTGCAACGCAGATCGCCCAGTGTCACTTACAGACAAAGGCAGGCTTGGCTACAACAGGCAGCATTAACATAATTGGAGCACCAGCAGCTATTCGAGCTCTTTCTCCTGTGTCAATAGGAGGAGGGACGCCTGTAATGAGACTAGCAATGCCTGCCCAGCAGGCTACAGGCCAGAGTCCCGCTCGAGTTATTACTGCTGTCATCAAAGGGGCAGAGGTCAAACAGGAAGGCGTGGCTACAAAGGTGGGAGCAGATCTCCATAATCTGCCTGTGATTAAGGAAGAGCGTTCGATGGAGGGTAGCAAGACTGTGACTCGCTGGGTGGTTGTCAGTGCACCCTCAGCCATCGCCCTTCCTTTGACAATTAAAACAGAGGCAGAAGCCACGGTGACTGGTGAAAAATAATAGCGCAGCTGTTTTAGAGACAAATGGATGTCATTATGAGACTTTTAAAAAGGAATGTTTCCAGCAGGTATCAAACTTTTTTCCATCCCATGCTTCACAGTGGGATTTGAGCCACATCATCAAATGCTGACGAAGAAACTCTCTTTGAATAGGAACAAATGAGATTTCAATGAATTCATCTGCAATTAAATGCATATTGATCCAAAAAAGGGACCATGTGTTTCACTACATTTTAAGTCTACACTAAGAATTTCTGGAAACACTAATATTTCATTGACTGGTTTGGAATGTTTCTCTGAAGACTGCATAAGCTTTAAAGCACCAGTGCTATCAGGAATTTGCCCAACAGACATCTTCATTATAAAGTCCTGGCTATGTATTGTGGTGGAGGTGTTGAGCTGAAATGTGATCTGGTCTTTACTATATTACTAATGAGACTGTTCAAAATTACAGCTACTGTAATGTTTTGGGCAGAAGACCATTGGTCCTTCTAGCCTAACCTTCCAAACCTCCCATCAGGTTTTGTATTGTAAATATAGAACTAATAACCCTGTATCCCATTTACTAACATGAATTCATCCATTTTTAAGATAGAAATATCACTCTCCACCCAAAACAAAGTTGACTAAATTTCTTGATTTCCCTTGACACCGTAACTTTAACTTGTGTCCCCTGGTTCTCAAACCCTTTCCTGGATGTAAATTTTCCATACCCATGAACATCTCATCAAGGCCCTCCTCCCACCCCCTGCTTCCTTCTTTTCCTCAGCCGCCTTAATTTAGAATCCGCCTCAGCTATCCCTGGGAATTATAAAAAGGCATTTAAAAAAAAAAAATGCTGAGGTGAAATTTTTATTAGCAAAATGGTTCATGTATTTGTTTTAGAATCATGATATAATTGGAACTGCTGACAGTCCATCAGTGTATGGCCAGCAGGAGCCTTGCAGTCATGAAGTTTGTTGAGGAAACTGGTTACTTGCAAGTAAGTTGCTGGTGATACTGGGCCTTTAAAACTGGTTGCTGCCTATTACATTTCAAATGCATACCAACCTTTGTTCAAATAACACTGTGTGCACACAGTATCTTTTCTTCTACTGGTGCTAAGTGAATTCTCTATAAACTGTATGGAATGTGAAGGATTAAGTTGAAATAGAAGTTACTGCTTTTATTTGGTGAAGAGGGTATGAAGGTGTATTTTCAGGATTTGTATAATTACAGTTAGTGAGCAATGTTAAATGAAAGCTTGAGTTTTTCCATTTTAAAAAAATAAGCTATGTAAGAACTAGCTTTTTGTTTAAAGGTCTTTTTAATCTTACACATAAAGCACAGTATTGTTATGGAGTAACATGTTATTTTATGGTAGTTAGAGCCAGTCAGATACATGGTTTGTGGTCAACTTGAGTGACAGACCTTTGGCTATAACCTGTTTTTTTTTAATATAATGCCTGTGTCACTTTGCCTTGGTGTATGTATAAACATTGCTTTTTTTTGCCACTTCAAGGTCATGTTCAGTCTAGCTTTGTGCAATGAGCGGTTCCTTTTCAGGTAGTTCTAAACCTGCTGACTTCAGTTAAAGAGGAAGTCTTGCCATCAGGACCCAACTTTTTTAAAAAGAAAACTGTTACAAGAAATTATAATTAACATCCTTTTGTTCCATCCATTGTTATCAATTTTTGTTTACACAGTGAGGATGAACTATATCCTGTTTGGGAGGGGGGAGTATGGTATTGGCTAGGACAATTATTGAGCCTGACCATGAAGACATTGAGGTACCATACATAGTAAATGCTCGAGTATAGTTGGGTTAATGTTCAGCTATTTCCATTCAGCTCTTGACATGGTAACTCCCTTTTACCCTGGTACTGCCTTTAGATTTCATCAGTACTCACTGTTTAAAAATATTCAAACCTGAAACAAATGGACCAAAACAAAAAGATGTTAAATCTTTCACAACCACCTGCTTTTTAAAACTGGATTCTGGTATTGAAACTCCCTCCTTAATGATTGATTAGGGAGATTACCAGTGTTCTGACTGAAGATGTTTGTACAGTTTCAACATTTGAAGTATATTCTATTTTGTTGTACTCTTGTTTCAAAGTGTATTCAAGTAGATTTTACCAAAATATAACAGTGAATCCTGTTTTGATTGTGTTTTGGTAAAGAAATACAAAGTATATCTAGTGTCTACGTATCTTCTTTAACGGCCATTTTTAAAAGATGAAATTAAATGTTTTGTAACTTTAAAAAAAAATTTCAGTTAGCAATAAATATCCCTAAATCAGCAAAGTGTAGCACTTGTCACTGATGCATCCCATCCCCTTTAAATCAAAAGTTTTTTTTCTAAAAACAGTTTTCTCAAGTTTTGCTACAGGAATTAACTTGGAGTTTCACATGTTTTTAAAAAAAATACAGTTGCATGGTTCAGTAGTGGTTTAAACACCGTAGAGTGTGTTATGGAATAAATTCAGCAGGCGTGCTGGACATTCAGAATAGTTGGACTACACTTCACCTCACCACTGAAGTTGTCAAGACATCTAATCCTGAAAGTCTGCATGAGTTGTCCTGATGAAACCCCTGTAGAAACAGCTTAAAACAGCTGTTTCTCTAGAGGTTCTGTTGGAAGAATTTGAGGGTTATTTATTTGTAAATTAGAGCAAAGGGTAGACTTTCAGGGAATGCAAGGACTGTTTGGAAAATGATAGATTTTTTTTAAAAAGGCTTAACATGACAGTACCCGATTCAAATCTTACTTTCTCATCACAAGCCAGTGTGGGAATCCAAACAGTGGCTCTCGTACAGCCAGGCAGTGCTCTAGAACTTTCTCTTCCGTCACTGGGTACTTTCCTCCTTGTTCAAACGCAGTGTATTCTCCGTATACAAATAGAATGTTCCACCCATCTTAGATCCATTAATGCTTTTGAAGCAATTTAGCTAAGAGCAGCCTTTTTGTCCCCTACTTCAGATGGGTATTACCATAGGCTTAAGGGATATTTCATGAATTTCAACTGGTCCTCAGAAGGCAACCTATGCTGCTGTTTGTTGGAAGATAATTGACACTAGGGGCTGAATTTCCCTCTTCTCACCCCTACAGTGTTGAGGTGGAATTTATGCTCACCACTTTGACCCCATCCCAGTTTCCAGGGTTGGGGTGGGGTCAGGAAACATTCATGGTGGGAGCCCTGAGGGAAATGTCAGGTTACTGCAGTTGTGACCCCATTGCAGCACCACTAAGAGGCAGGAGCCACATTAAAGGGGACGAGCTGTGAAGATCGAGGCCTTCAACAGGTAAGTGCTGAGGAGAGAGTGTGAAAAAGAGGCCCCTTCCCCTATTTGTATGTAGTTGGGAAAGGAGTGGATGGGGAAGGGAAATTCATGTCTGGGCAGTGAGGTGGTAGTAGGTCCTTTGCCCTAATTTTGCTCCCTTTTCCACTACTTGCTAGCATGACTACAGGCAGGATAGTGGAGAAAAATCCAGCCCTAGATATGAAATGCTGATTATGAGCATCACCAACATTCTTAGTTGGGACGGTGCCCTTGATTTCTGATAGAGATGCAGGTGCTTTGACTGAGGCCACAGTAAGAATACTGTAGCAGTTAATACTTTAGATGGCTTGTGTCAAGGCTTAGAGTTGGTCAATACCAAACCACAACAGAAAATGCTGGAAACATTCAGGGCAGGCAGCAATTGTGGAAAGAATAGATAGGTTAATGCTGCAGGTATGGACTCTTGACAAAACTGCTTTGATTGAAGGGTCTGCACCTGAAACTCATTCATTCTTTTTACAGATGGTGCCTGACCTGTTGCGTGCTTCCAGCATTTGTATTTAGCTTTCTGTTGATGGACTCTTAATTTTGCCAGCGTTGTAACAGAGTGCCATATTCTTCCTGGTTATTCAAATGACAGTATTGCTTAGCTGATGGAGCTGTTTTGTAGGAAGGGTTTGCTCCCAGCAGCAACCCTCCAATTGATTCTCTCTGCCTGATAGTTTTTAAAAAATGTTTAGATAAAGGCACCACCCTTGAAGAGGATATTGTTGGGACATTTTTGTTGGCAGCATAGCTTTCTACAACTTGGGAAAAGCTTCACTCTTTATTGGAAGTCACAGCACGTTTTAGCAGATACTGAGTATGTTACAGAAAGGAATCCATGACCGGTAATTGCATCTCTGCATAAACCAGGCACCAAAACATAAATTAAACAACTACTGAATCAATAAGTCAGCTCGGCAAAGTACATTTTGTTTCACAAAGATACAGGGCACGATGGCTAACAAACTTTAAAATTTCTTAAGTTCAAAAACTAGGATAAAAGATGGAACGAAGGACTTTAAAATAAACTGATCAGAGCTGAGGATAGGAAAAGAATGCAGGATGTTCTAGAATGAGGGCAAAGGGCAACTGAAGAGATCTTAAGCATAATTAACAGGACCTTATGCTAAGTAGAATATCCTACTTGGTGATTGAGGAAACTATAATGGCCCTGAAATTTTGCAGAGGTGCTTGTAAGTGGATGAAAATAGCAGTTTACACTATTACTGTGGGGGTTCTGCTGAAGGTACAGCAGGAGATTGGTACAACACCTGGAGAAATTCAGGGCCAGTGATTTTTTAAAAAAAAAATTCCTAAGTTCTCCCTTGCAGCAGTGTTTAATCTACAACCATGAGATTTTCTTTGACTGACTTTTGCTCATTAAGTTTCTTTCCCTCCTGGCCAAAACTAACTGTCTTTCAAGCTTAAATCTGGATTTAAATATTACTCCTACACCTAGGAAAGTTCTTCTGGTACCTGTCTTGCACAGCTGGATAAGATCCAAGAAAAAATTAGTCTTAACAAGTAATTTTCCCCCTCAAGCCTCCCATCCCATTGTAGTATAGCACTGTTAAGAAAATAGTGAAAGACATTAGCTTCACTTGTACTGTTCTACATACTATGGGCCTGAAAGTCCCTAGGGCTCCTGTAGGAGACCCCGAGACCCCTGCACCCCCCCCCCCCCAAAAGAATCATCCACTGTAACCAGTGCTGCCAGAGTTAAATGGACCTATAGAATTCTTAGTATTTTGTGTTGCATTAAGTATATACAAATGGGTTTATTATCTATACTATAGGCAGACAGTAATGTTCCACTAACAAGTAGAAGATGCAGTCTTAAAATTTATCCTTTAAAATGACTAGTTTTCTAAAAGCATAAAAGATTGTCACAAGCAAACATTGAACTCAGATTAATAGTGCAGTTCTGATTTATTTTATAACAATGTAATTACAAGCCTTTAACCAAAGTTACCAGCTCAGAAAGCTGGAAGGGTACAGTTCCTATTATTGAATGAACATGGGTCAATACCACACAATATAGAAAAAGCAGTTGGTTTCAATATACAGTATATTAACAGAAATTAAAGCAATGAAAGCCCAAAAATTGTATTTCTAAACCAAGTGAATGTCCATCCTTAACATATTCCTCTGCGCAGACAATCATTTGGTACACACTATGTAAATCAAAAATAAATACCTGCATTTTAAGTTGTAGAAATAAATTATGAAAGCTGTTTTAGTAATTGCTGTAAGTTATCTACAAGTGCAGTTGGTTTTTCAAATGGGACTGCAATTCAAATATCCTTCCTAAAATGGTGCAATATTTATGCATTCCATTCAGAGGACTGGAGCATAAAAACTTGGAACACTATGCTAAAGACAAAACTAAATACCAGGCTGTAGGATGCAGCTAATGATTATATACATCTTTCTTTCACAACACAGCTTGCAAAATTTTGGTTAGTCAATTAAAAATTGTTTGGAAGATTTCTTGGTCCCACAGATATATTCTATGGGACCCTTGAGAAATGTTCATGAATTTTAGGACTGAAGTTTTCACTTTACTTAAGACACCAGCTTTTATCTTCTATTGCACCTAGAACATGTGAAAAATGTACCTCGTGAAAACTTCAGCCTTTCAAACTACAATAGTGGTTATCATTTCATGTTATTGGATTTCAAAAGTTAGGTTTATTAACAAAATCTGAAAAGTTTCTCCAATATCCAATTCAGATGTTTCAAGTATTTCCAGTGCAGTGCCACCATATAGTACAGTTGGCAATAGTAGCAGACGAATGACATTCCTACACCCACTATTTTAACACAGGCACTGACCTGTTTATTTTAAAATACAGGACAAAGGGATGACAAATTTAAATGATTCCTCTGCTAATTTCCAGGCTTTTGTAACATTTTGGGCCCAAGTAATTATCAATACTATAAATACTCATTTGGTTAAGTTTTTCTTAAAAAAGATAAGATACACAAACTGCACAAGTTACAATGGTTAGTACTTCAAGGGTCAAAATTGTACTTTCTAACACTAATAACTGCAGTTTAACAACAGATGACTTACATTTAAAATCTAGTAAGAAAGTAGGATTAAAAAGAGTGGCATGGGGAATTGTGTTAAACAGTGGCCTTTCATCTCTGGAACGTGGGTGCAAATCCAGCCCTTCCTGCTACAATGAAGGTCTCTGCTGATTGCAAGGGTCCGATAAAATGAATTTGGGCGGCCTCAGCACAAAACTGTTCTTAATTCAGCAACCAGACCACAGGGAAATGGAAAAAATATCAGTGATTCAGTAGGTGGTTGTCTTCAGCCAGAGTAGACTGCTTTACTCTCTGGCTGTGCTACAGCTGACAAGATTCCATTCCCTAGCACTACCCCACTTCACCTTGAAGAGCACAAAATTTAAATTTAAGTAAAAAGTTTACAACAAATTTAAATCCTTGCACATAATACATTTAGTTTTTTTTTGAGAGGTTACACAAATTGTACAATGGTTAGTACTTCAAGGCTCAAAATTGTGTTTTCCAACAATCCTATTAATTGCAGTTTAAATTTGGATAAGTGTAGTTCAGGGAGCATTTGTGCTTTCACACTCAACCTAACAAATAATTGGAGAATGTTTTCTGGCAGTGGGGGAGGAGTTAAATGCAGGTAAGCCATAATAGCTTTGCCTATAACATCAGAACAAACTAAACTGGCCATCTATTACTGAACTGAAATACAAACCAAAACAGAAACTAAGCATTATGGATAGATATGGGTATACCACATCCATAATTTGAGACAAATCAACCAACCCCCTTCCAAGAAGTGTGCAATGCTTTGAAGAAACTGTACTTAAATCTTTGCAAACCCAGATTAAAATGCCTGTAAAGACACTCATTGCATATGAGACATGGGCATTCAGTGTGCATCATTTTCATTTAGCAATCCTGGTCTGAGGGGACACCTGTCTCCAATGTTCATATGATGGCCTTATTGGTTCAATAACTGATTAGGGGAAAAAATGCCATGAAAGCAGGGGGGGTCTCGCACAGGAATTAAATCCAATGTATTGACTGACTTTTAATATCACTTTCAATAACAAATTTAAATGAGTCAAGATTCATCAAGTTGATCTAGAAAGCTAAATTCACAAACAAGCGACAAATGATCTGAAGGGTAGTGGAACGATGGCAAGCGGTTAGGGCCAATCTGTTCCTCTGTAGGCAAAGTGAGTAATCTATTCACACTAAATGCATGCTGAGAATACCAAATGTAATCCAATGTATGGCAGCTCTCTCCAGAAGGTCGTATTTTCCATGTCGTGAAGGGAGGTTCTGATTGTCCATCTTCACTCAGTAGCTTATATGCACTGTTCAAATTTAGACTGGACTTAGTAAACTGTTTGTAAACATCTTCAGTGGGCTCTGCATTAAAGTCACCACACACAATAAGGGGAATACCAGCCCCATTAGTGATGCTTTCTAGATTCTGAAGCAGATCACAGCCTTGTGATGAACGAAACCGCTCCCACCCACTACAGGCCTTCAGGTGTGTTACAGCAACACAAAACACCCTGCTGGTTTCAATACAGCGGAGGGTTTGGACAATAGCCACTTGATTGGTCTGCAGCATCCTGGCAACTAGTCTAATTGTGGCACTGTCAATCAATTCAAACCTCTCCCGTAGAAAAAACAAAGCACATCCATCTGGCCCATTGTTATGTTCTACGTCCAAGCAAGGAGACGATGGTTTAGGAAAGAAGGTTGAATGATAGCCTAACCCACTGAGAACTGGCTGGAAGGTGTCAAAGTAATGGTCCACTTCTTGCAGACACAAGATATCTGGGCGGTAGGTCAGAATCTCCTCCAGGATAAGGTATTTACGCTCTGACCAGTTCAAAGCTTCCCTTGGACACTTGATAAAATTATCCTTCCATTCTCCAAGAGCTGTGTCAAAATTAGAAAGAAGAGTTCAAATCAAAATGTACCAATTCCATCAATGAAACATAAAAATCAAATTGCATTTTATATGAATTCCAGGGATAGTACAGGAAGGAAGGAAAGATTGAAAATATTACACACATACAATTTACATTAGGGACAAAGCTCAGCTCAGGTGTTGTAAAATACATACAAATGTCCCATTACTGCCTCAAAGTTCTACCCACAAAGTAACAGGGACACAGCAAAAGGGCAGCTATCTCAATTGACTGTTGCTATGATCAAGAAAAAACATTGTGTGTTTGTTTAACCAAAGGGGCACTTTATCCATGTTCTGGCTCAGGCACTATGTCTTCTACTGAACTGAATCCTTTCATGCATTCTTTATTAGTGTGTGTAGGACATATTCAAAGCACAGTGTGTTGATCCTGTCAGGAGTCCAGGATATTTCACTGGAACAGTGAAAAGCCTATTAAATGTTCTGACTCAAGCTTTAAAAAAAAACTGCATTGAACTACCAACCTGTGGAAAATCTGCATCAGTCACACTCACTTAAGAATTGCACCTTTTACGGATGGTAGCAAAGATGGTGTGCAAGCCTCATCTATTATCTATGTGAATGGGACAAATTATACCATAGGACCTTATTAGTACTTTTATATTGATACTGGGGAGTCAAGCAGGGATCTACGACAGCGCTGCTCTCCTTTTGAAACTTAGTAGCGTGCCTATGGTAATGGGCCCATTGGAGGGGCAACAGCAAGGAGATGCATGCTTTCCACTAACGGCCATTCATGCGCTCCAGGTAAAGATGTGAACTGGTTGCAATCAGACACAGGGAGCTTGCCTCATTTACATTGTTGGGTGCAACTGGTGGCTGGAGTTCTGTGCTCTGTCATGAGTACATCAATGTAACAGAACCTTTACACATGCCTTGTGAATCATAACCTTCATTCAGAGGACTGCAGTTAAGAGTTCTTTTTTTATTTAGAAAAAGGTACAAGTTACAGTAAAAGAGGCTAAACATTGTTAGCCAACAAAAGCAAGAGCAGATATTTCAAACAAATGGTGAGCATGCTGCAATACCCCACAATTTTATTTGTGGACATTGCAACTTACTATTCATGGAATAGTGATTGGGGAGGATGGAGGTGGAAAAAGAGGCAATTAAGTTGCATTAAACCAGTTTGGGCTCAGCAGTGATGCCTTGCTGTTCAAGTAGCCTGCTGATGCCCATTTTTGGGCTCAGGCATGAAGAATGGCCCATTGGGCAAGATGTGAGGTTGAGCAGTACTTACAGCATCAAATTTTGCCAGGGTGGGGGGAGAAATGGTTTTAGCTGGATTTCTGGTCCATGCTGAGTTAGCTGGGTGGAGTTGGGATTTTACTATTTGCCTCTGCGTCCTCGGGTTGAGGAATCAAAGTTAAATATAAAATAAAATTAATTAGGGTTCACACTCTTGATCACCATGCAGTGCCCCCTGCTGGAAAATGCATTTGGATGTCAGACAAGAACAGGATCAGATGTGGCTGTGATACCCACTGAAGTCAGATAGCTTTCTAACATTGCGTGGGCTTGAACATGAATATTAACCATTTGGACGAGAGACTGCCTATGGAACGGAACTCCAATAAGCGTCAGCACCTTCAGGAGAGGAGAGTTAGAATTTAACAGTATTTCTCTCATATTAAAAATGTCACCATAGTTCTCATTTAAATTCACCACTAATGCAAATGGTATAATACCAAAAGGACAGACCTTGTGCTAGTATGTTCCATTGCAGGACCTTGATTGGACGACAGTCACTGACAAAATTACTTTTCCTTAGATACAGAAAATCTCGCCGAAGTCTGGGTGGACGGTTTTCAAGAACCTTCTGACATTCTTTAAGGAGATCATTGGGGTCTGTTGGATCAACTGGTTCCAAGCCTGTATCTACGACATAGTCCTGTGGCTGTGGTATACCGTTATCAGCTATAGTTGGAGCCAGAGCACTGTACAACCTGCTGGTACTGGTTCCCATGGAACACACTAAGTGGGGGGGTGGGGGAAAGAGAGGAAAAAAATGCAGAAGTTATATCTAAAGCACCCAATTTTTGGCAAGTGGTAGTGTAATATGGAATACAATTCAATGAAAATAAAATTGTGGTACAAATTTAACATTTTCTGAGTTTTGGCACAATTTCCAGAGACCAGCTGACCACATCTTCACAGTCCAGTATCAGTCTTTTCTACTCTTTGAAGGTGCTGAAGGTTGGTGTATCCTACAGATGCTGGCAACTCATCTCACCCATGTAGCCATTCTTAATGTCAGGTAGCTATTGGGGCATCTCAGGCAAGCCAGATGGTATCTTTACCCAACATCACATGTACAGTGAGGGTGCACTGGATACCAGTCAGGAGAGGGATAACTGGCTGATTTTTCCTCTCCCTTGCCCATGAGCACCAAGGCCAATTGTAGCATCCACAGTGTTGCTGAAATCAGCAAAGACCTAACTGCTGCCCTGTTGCAGCTCTTCTGGCATTTCCTGCTGCCTGTAATGTAGCCGTTGACCCTCGGAAAAAAAATAACTTAAATGAGCTCAACATATATAAAGAAATAGCTTTACATTATGCTTCCCACATTGTTTAGGGCACCACACCATAGGGTCAATGATTGGCAGTGAGTTTCAAGGCAGCCATCTTTAACCTGTACTTATGGGCACCACAAAGTAGAGTAACAGAGAGCTCCCCCAATGGCTCATTTGATAAATGTACCACATAGTACTGTATTGGACCATGCAGAGCAGGAAAATGTACCACATAGTACTGTATTGGACCATGCAGAGCAGGAAAATGTACCACATAGTACTGTATTGGACCATGCAGAGCAGGAAAAGTCTTCCATTCAACTCCTGGTTTCGGCAGTTAGTCAACTTCACCCAGGGTACCAGTGTCACCAGGCTTGGAGGGGAGGGGAGAGAAATAAAAGAAAACTAAACAATGCTGAGAATCAGTCCGCATTCAGCAATTATTTTTCTCTCCAGGGAATAAGCCCAAGACCATTCTACTGTGAATGACTTGGTACCACAATACATGCTGCACTTGTCGACTGAGACTCCACATCTAGATTTGAAAAGGTTATTGAAACATGGTATTAATTCCCTAACTAAACAATATGGGAAGAAAGTCTCCTCTCTGCCAACTGTAAGGAACTTCCTAGTTGGTGTGAGCACACAGCATCACACTGTCCATACTGGCATTAATTTGGTAGCCTCAGGGAGGTCCACCAGCAACTCAATCCAGTAATTAGTGCCAATTAGTTACAGGTTCATAATTCAAGATCATATTAGTAAGCATTTAGTGATGCATGGGCTAATCACGGACAGGCAGTACAGATTTGTTAAAGGCAAGTCATATTTAATAGTTAAGAAATTTTGAAATGACCAATTTGGTAGAGAATGGAAATACAGTTGATGTGTATATGGATTTTCAGAAGGCATTCGATAAGGTGTCTCACAAGAGGTGTCACAAAAATCCAGGGTAAGGATCACTCACTGTAACTGTATAAGAGGAAATGTAACAGCATGGATAGAGTTGGTTGGCAGGAAACAAAGTTGGGGTTGTATACGCTTAATGAAAAGACGTGTGAAGGGTGTGGATTAATAGAGGCATCTTGGGATTCAAATACTTAGGCATAGAAATTGGACTCTGCTGTTTTACAGGCGCAGAACAGAGGCAAAAAGCATCAATTTCCCATCTCCTGTGCCCCAAGGGTGCCCGAAATAGGACCGACCCTATATTGGGTGATGCGATGTTCAAGCGTTAATCCTTTGCATATGTTAATGAGGGACCTAACACCTGTTTCACCTGGAAATTGTTTAGCACTGAGCGGCACATGCGCCAGGAAGAGTGGGGCAGTGGGATTAGTTTTGGATTGCTCTAGCAAAGAGCCAGCACAGACATGATGGATGAACGGCCTCCTTCTATGCTGTAAACTTCTACGGTGCAAATGGAGCCCTGCCCAATTTTTCCCTTGCATAGTTTGGAGGACTTCTCTAGTTTGTAATGCCCTTTCTGCTACTGCAGCTAAGATCAGCAAAGACCAGAAACTAAATCTGGGATCCTCCATTACTATATAACTGATTACTAGATCATGTGGTCTGTTTACACCCCAAACTGTTAGGGAGCCACAATTTCATTTAGCTGAGGAATGTGTGCACATATAAAGCTGTACTTCTGACCAGACTTAAAATGGGGTTACATTGTCTTACCCATTGGTACATGAATCTGGAAGTGAACATTTTATTTATTTTTAAGCTATGCAAGTTTGAGTTTTGCTGTGAAATTGATCAGAGAATACTGAGGCACACAGATTGTTAAATTGCATCTTTGAAAAGAAAGAGCTTTCTTGGTATCAGAACCCCACAGACATAATGCAAATTTCCAGCATTTTAAAAAAATGTACCATCGTTGTTTCTAACCAGCCTGTGTTCTTCCTAATACCTTTTTTCCCAACAGAGTGCAGCAAGTTCCCTCATCATGGGAATCTCAAGAGAACAGCAACCCTTGAGCTTTGTTGGGAACCTAGGACCAGGAGTAGGCCATTTAGTCCCTCAAGCCTGTTTCGCCATTCAATTAGATCATGGCTGATCTGTATCTTAACTCCATCTACCCGCCTTGATTCTGTAATTCTTAATACCCTTGCTTAACAAAAATCTATCAATCTCAGTTTTGAAATTTTCAATTAACCTTGCCTCAACAGCTTCTTGTGCTGTAATGCACAGGCAATCATTTTCTTTTAAACATAGCACCATTTTTTATTTTGTCAGCACACATTTTAAAGCCGACCCAAGAAACCTGCAACGTGTTAAGATTCAAGTGCAAGTCTAAATTCTATTTAACTTGCATTTAAAAGGACATTAAAAAAAGAAAGCTACAGATCTCTCCTTCTCCCAGTACATATCATATCTGGATTTTGTATTCGGATAAAGGCAATTGATAGAGACACTCACACGTCGAACAAATAGCATCTTTAGTTAGATATTATAGGGAGGTCTACTATTGTTTGAGCCCACGTGTAATATCTTTGCAAGCTGCAAAGGACCATGGAAAAAAACAGGAGTGACTTAGACATTAGAAGAAGACAAACAGCATCATTGACCTTGGCCAACAGTAGTAGTGCAATAAGAAAGACTTTCATTTATCTAGTGCCTTTCACGACCCCAGGATGTCCCAAAGTGCTTTACAGCCAATGAAGTACTTTTGAAGCGTAGACACTGTTGTAATGTAGGAAATGCAACAACCAATTTGCACACAGCAAGGTCCCACAAACAGCAATGAGATAAATGACCCGATAATCTGTTTTACTGATACTGATTGAGGGATAAATATTGACCAGGACACCAGGGAAAATTCTCCTGCTCTTCTTCGAAGTAGTGCGATTGGATCTTTTACATCTACTTGAGGGGGCAGACGGGGCCTCGGTTTAACGTCTCATCCAAAGGACGGCACCTCCAACAGTGCAGCGCTCCCTCAGTAGTGCACTGAAGTGCCAGCCTGGATTATGTGCTCAATCTTCTGACTCAGAGTGCTACCACTGAGCCACAGCTGACACAGAAGAATAGCAGACCAATGGAAGGACTCAACTACACCCACTAGCTGTTAATAGGACATACCAAGTACAAGTACTGCTTCATTGGGAGGGAAGGTCAGGAAAGTATGATGGTGAACCAACCTAGATCATAGGTTTTCAAACTGGGGTCTCCGGATGCAACAGAGCATGCGAGGGAAGGGGTTTTCTAGGGTTAAATTTCTGTATTTGTTGAAATACTAGCATGTTATTTCTGTTGCTGTATATACAAACAAAATGTGTTTATTACAATAGCACTGCTTTGCTTTTGGTAGCTGACATTGTCTTTTGAAATTTAGGACAGAGGTCCTTGTGGGTGCGTCAATATTTGCAGGGATTTGAAACATTGGTCTAGATCACTCAGGTGCATCTCAGTACCTACTTAGAGAGAAGAGGCCAGAATAAGATTACCTACACTGTATGGAGACAAGGAAGAGAAATGAAACATTAAAATACATGTGAATTGATTTCAATGCAACAAATGTTGTTAGATTCTACCAATCTTTTATTAAAATGGATATTTTCAGTTGTCAAATAATATTTTTTGTAATCTTTAGTACCATTTTCTTTCACAATACTGTAACTCCTAGCTAATCATAGCTAATTTATCACATTTTCCCAATCAGTATGAATTATGTGCACTAATTTTAGTTCATATTAACTATGTAACCAGCAATCTAGATTCTGCTATGTAATGGATCTCATTCATGTAAAATGCAAATTTCACTGCCAGCATTTGACTTCTGGCCTACATACAACTCGAGTAGGCCTCAACTCTCTCTCAGCTCCTGTTACTCACTCATGCTTCACAATGAAAACCATCCCCTATTCAGGCAAGAATCTTGGACAGTTAGAGAAAATATACATTGAAAATGTGGCCAAAGCCAGGCTCACTGTTCAGAATATGGTTAAACCACCTCAGACAACAAGTAACAGTTACATCAAAGAATACCCCCCCTCCCCCCCCCAATCTGATGATAAACTTCGGAGTAGGTATTAAGAGGCAAATAAATAACATGCGAGTGTGAAACAGTACCAGCATATACACCAGGGTGTATGGACTGTCCGAAAAATTAGCAAAGAACCAGGATGATCAAAGATGGAAGGCTGCTTGTCTGAAGATTTGGCTTCAAGGACAGACAAACTGTACAAGGACACAGTCAATGGAACTACACCATCTAGAGGTGATTCAATGTACAGGACCGAGATCTACAGAAATGCTGCATTACTGCTCTTATCTCATGAAAAACAAAACAAAAAGCAGAACCTGTGTCTGTACACATTTCTAGGGCACAAAGTGCACATGACTTGTTTCGTACAGGCCATTCAAAGTAATTTTGTCAATTCTCACATACAGTTGAATCCAGCGAGGTCAGAATATGATTGTAGGAAAGCTGAATACTGAGAAAAACTGGGGCTCGTCCCATTCAAGTAATGTGAATACTTTAAGGCATACCTGTTCCAGCTTCTGTGACCGACTAATATCTTCAGTGGCACGTTTGCTGTAATCAAAAGTTAGTGCATTAACTGTTCAATGTCTGCTAGATCAAATGCCACTAACCTATTACTATTCTAATAGGGGGGAGGAAAAAATCCAGACTTTCATTGCCAGTTTCAAATGCTATCTCTCCTGCCTTTCCCTCTTCCCTCTTTCCCCCCCCCCCACCCAATTTGAACACCATGATTCTGAGTGTTACTTTCTCCTTAGCAATGGCTAAATGTATGTTATGTGATGCAATGCACTAACTTCTCAGACTATTTCATTTGATCACTTTAACTTGGTAAAAATGTTGCATTGCAACACAAGATTGGACAGGGCCTCGTGTGAATTTCATTACTACAATTACAACCTGCCAAATACTGAATTTGCCAAATACTGAATTCCTTTGCAGCTATCAAAAGACATGCATTTTACATCTGTGACAGAAAGCAGTTAACTCAACCTACTATTTACTCAAGCAAGGATTATTAATTAGAACAAGCGTACAAGCATGCTGGAACAACATTGACCCTAATGAAATTAGTACAAAATGTCTCAAGTATCATTACTTTGATGTTTTCATTAAGAAATGCTTACAGTACAATTGCAAATCAATGTATTCTATTGAGAGAGCAGTGCTGCTACAAGTAATGTTATATTCTGCAAAAATATATATTTAAAGAAACACTGATATTCTTCCACATGACAGACAACAATCACGCCAGAACTCTTGTAGCAATCTTCACAGAATAAATCTTTGCACTGCTCGCTTGCCTGGACTATAGATCTCTAGTTAATTTTTCCCCATTTTCTCTCTCTGCTGTTGTTAAAAAAACCTTAAACACTGAGTTTTGGAACTGCGAGTGAGAACTCTGCCTAAACCTTTTCCTGTGGAGCACGTTGTACTGTAATGTGTGAAAAAACCTGTTTTTGTACAGCATTTCATGCTTTAACAGATCAGATTAGCAAAATCTCAGCTCTACCAGTACAGTATTCCATTTACCTCACATAACAAAAACAAAAAATAATTCACTGGATGTGACGCACCTCCTGAAAAATGTGATAAGGGTCTACGTAAATCCAGTTTTGTTCCCTACAACAGTGAATACACTTCAAAAATAATTCATTGACTAACGTCCTGAGGTTGTGAAAGGTGCTATCAATGCACGTTCTTGTTTTCCTTTCCATTCAATAATTTGTTTAGATTAGTAGAATGGATAAACATTCCTGTGACACTGTACACATTAAAATGCTAATTCAATAATTGAAACAAGTTCTAGGACTATCCCTCTTATTTCTAATTTGTCGCACAAATAAAAGCAAAACCCAGGATTAACTAAAATTTTACAACTCTGCGGACAAAACAAGCTCACACTTTGTGAATATTAGATTCCTGGGAACAAGATTCAGGTGGTAATGACGACGACAATCATTTACACAGTGCCCCTCAATTCTTACTAACTATACAAATAAGATATAGAATGACCATTCTCCAACTGCACTTTACAGCTCATTCTATTTATTTTCATGTGTGCTCATGTTTCTTTATCTCCCCCTCCCTTCCCTTCTTCTGTTCCTTCCGTTTATCCACAACATCTTTCAGCGCAGAGGAAAGGTTCAACACCCGAAACGTCTGCTGATGTGCGTTTATAGTGTCATTGTATGTTACGGCATGGAAGGAGTCCATTCGGCCCATTGTGCCTGTGCGGCTCTTTGAAAGAGCTATTCAATTAGTCCCATTCCCCTGCTCTTTCCCCATAACCCGGTAAATATTTTCCCTTCATGTATTTATCCAATTCCGTTTTGAAAGTCACTATTGAATCCGTTTCCACCACCCTTTCAGGCAGTGCAACTTGCTGCATAAAAAAGTGTTTCCTCATGTCACCTCTGGTTCTTTTGCCAATCACCTTCAATCTGTGTCCTCTGGTTACCGACCCTTCTGTCACTGGAAACAGTTTCTCCTTATTTACTCTATTAAAACCATTCATGATTTTGGACACCCCTATCAAATCTCCTCTTAACCTTCTCTGTTCTAAGGAGAACAACCCCAGCTTCTCCAGTCTCTCCACATAACTGAAGTCCCTCAATCTTGGTATCATTCTAGTAAATCTATTCTACACCCTCTCTAATGCCTTGACATCCTTCCTAAAGCGTGGTGACCAGAATTGAACACAATACTCCAGCTGAGGCCTAAACAGTGTTTTATAAAGGTTTAGCATAACTTCCTAGCTTTTGTACTCTATGCCTCTATTAATAAAGCCCAGGCTCCCATATGCTTTTTAAAAAAACACAGCCTTCTCAGCTTGTCCTGCCATCTTCAAAGATTTGTATACATACACTTCCAGGTTTCTCCCTGTTCCTGCACCTCCTTTAAAATTGTACCATTTAGTTTATATTGCCTCTCCTCATTCTTCCTACCAAAATATATCACTTCACATTTCTCTGCATTAAATTTCATCTGCCATGTGTCTGCCCATTTCACCAGTCTGTCTGTATCCTCCTGAAATAAAAACAGAAAATGTTGGGGAAGCTCAGCAAGTCAGGCAGCATCTGTGGAGAAAGAAACAGAGTTTCAGGTCGAAGACCTTTCGTCAGAATTGGAAGATGTTTCTGTTTTTATTTCAGATTTCCAGCATCCTCTTTTGATTTCATGTCCTCCTGATGTCTGTTACTATTCATTGTTAATTACATTCCTGAGTTTTGTGCCCTCTGCAAACTTTGAAATTATTCCTGTATATCTAAGTCCAGGTCATTAATATATATCAAAAAGAGCAATGGTCCTAATACCGAGCCCTGGGGAACAGCACTGTATACTTCCATCCAGTGTGAAAAACAACTGTACACCACTACTTTGCTTTCTGTCCATTAGCCAATTTTGTATCCACGCTGCCACTGTCCCTTTAATCCAATGGGCTTTAATTTTGCTTACATGTCTATTATGTGGTACTTTATCAAATGCCTTTTGAAAGTCCATATACACATCAACCATCTCCGTTACTTCGTCAAAGAACTCAATCAAGTTAGTCCAACATGATTTTCCTTTAACAATTGCGTGCTAACATTCCTTTATTAGCCCATAATTTTCCAAGTGCCAATTAATTTTGTTCTGGATTACTGTCTCAAAGTTTCCCCACCACGTTAGGCTGACTGGCCTATAAATGCAGGATTTATCCCTCTCCCCTTTTTTAAACAGGGATGTAATATTTGCAATTCTCCAGTCCTCTAGCACTGTCTCCATATCTAAAGAGGATTGGAAGATTGTGGCCAGAGCCTCTGCAATTTCTACCCTTACCTCCCTCAGTAACCTAGGATGCACCCCATCTGGACATAGTGACTTTTCTACTTTGAGTACTGCCAATCTTTTAAGTACCTCCTCTTTATCTATTTTTATCCTATCCAATATCGCTCCTACCTCCTCTTTTACTGTTACAATGGCAGCATCCTCTTTAGTGAAGACAGATGCGACGTATTCATTTAGTATCTGTCATACTCTCTGCCTCCACAAGATCTTTTTTGTCCCTAATCGGCCCCACCCTTCATTTCTCTACCCTTTTACTATTTATATGTTTATAAAAGACTTCCGGGTTCCCTTTTATGTTAGCTGCTAATCTATTCTCATACTCTCTCTTTGCCCCTCTTACTCCCTTGTTTAGATTTCCTCTGTACTTTCTGTATTTAGCCTGGTTCTCTACTATATTATGAACCTTACACTTGTTATAAGACTCCTTTTTCTGTTTCATTTTAATCTCTATATCTTTAGTCATCCAGGGAGTTCTAGCTGAATGTCCTTCTTTCACCCTCATGGGAATGTGTCTACTCTGTATCCAAACCACCTCTTCCATGAAGGCCTCCCTTTGTTCAGTTACTGCTTTGCCTACCAATTTTTGAATGCAATCCACCTGGGCAAGATCCCTTTTTAACTCACTGAAATTAGCCCTCCTTCAGTTAAGTATTTTTTATCCTTGTCCTTTTCCATAACTTTTCTAAACCTAATGATATTGTGATCACTGTTCCCAAATATTCCCCCACTGAAACATGCTCCACTTGCCCCATTTCATTCCCCAGAACTAGATCCAGTACTGCTTCTTTCCACGTTGGGCTCGAAACACACTGATCAAGAAAGTTCTCAACAGATGCTGCCTGACCAGCTGAGTATCTCCAGCGTTCTATCTTCTTGTTTCCAGTTTGTCAGGTGTTAATTGAAATCCTTTAAATACATCCTCACAATTCCAGCACAGGTACAATGGGCCAAATGGCATCCTTCTGTGCTGTATCATTCTATGAATTATCAGAGTGTCTATTGACACCAGAGTGCCAGCCAATGAGCGGGGACAGTCTCGTTACACACAGTCTCGTTACACACAGTCTCGTTACACACAGTCTCGTTACACACAGTCTCGTTACACACAGTCTCGTTACACACAGTCTCGTTACACACAGTCTCGTTACACACAGTCTCGTTACACACAGTCTCGTTACACACAGTCTCGTTACACACAGTCTCGTTACACACAGTCTCGTTACACACAGTCTCGTTACACACAGTCTCGTTACACACAGTCTCGTTACACACAGTCTCGTTACACACAGTCTCGTTACACACAGTCTCGTTACACACAGTCTCGTTACACACAGTCTCGTTACACACAGTCTCGTTACACACAGTCTCGTTACACACAGTCTCGTTACACACAGTCTCGTTACACACAGTCTCGTTACACACAGTCTCGTTACACACAGTCTCGTTACACACAGTCTCGTTACACACAGTCTCGTTACACACAGTCTCGTTACACACAGTCTCGTTACACACAGTCTCGTTACACACAGTCTCGTTACACACAGTCTCGTTACACACAGTCTCGTTACACACAGTCTCGTTACACACAGTCTCGTTACACACAGTCTCGAACAGAACTCATGACCGAAACTGCAGCAACTTCTCCCAATAAAAGCAGGGTGATTTCTCCAGCAAAATGCAGTAGACGATAGTTACGTATTACAAATTATGTGCGTAAAATCAATCCTATTCACTTACAAAGTGCGGTCTCCAGGCGTGATTGACGGGGGAATTACCCAATCATCTCCATTCTGGCCAAGAATAGTAGTGTCACTATATGCAGCCCACAATTATGCAACAAGCATCACCATGACTAAAGGAATCAAAAAGGTCTTTTAACAGGACATCAAATGAATAAAAGCACATTTCTAAAACTGCTGGAATAAATCAGCATAAGTACCCAGTTCCTAGATCATCCATTGTGCATACAACTCCAGTGTCTGATGAGATGAGATGAGATACTTAAAAAAAAATTCATTTGATGAATCGCTTGTAACTACCATACATGACTAGAGCTAGTACATTACACCACTGCAGGCAAACAGTACAGTGCATTACCAAACCACCTGTCTGCTCCCCTGCAAAACATTTTGAATCAAATACCAACATTTCAGATTTAGTATTGTTATTTTATACCCAAGCCACCAGCTGAAATTCAAGGCTTTGTCAACGTTATCTGTGGTCAGCTTCACAATGTAAATCGTTCTTCAAAGTAACAAGCAAAATTCTGCAGATGCTGGAAGCACACATGTCAGGCAGTATCTGGAGGGAATAAACCAGTTCATATTTCAGCTGTGGCCTCCAAGACCCAGCTTTAATTATAAAATCTTACAGTTCTGAAGAAGGGTTTCAGAAATATTAACTTGTCTGATTTCTGCATAGATGCTGACTGACCTGATGTGTTGTTTCCAACACTTTCTGTAAATCTTTCTTCATTTAGGAACACGAGTAGCCCATTCAGCCTCACGAGCTTGTTCCGCCATTCAATTAGATCATGGCTGATTTGTGCTTCAACTCCATTTACCCGCCTTTGATCCATAGCCCTCGACACCCTCGCCTAATAAAAATCTACCGAACTCAGTCTTGAAAATTTCAATTGACCCAGCATCCACAGTCTTCTGGGGGAAAGAGTATTCCACATTTCATGGAATCATAGAAAATAACAGCACAGAAGGAGACCATTCAGTCCATCATGTCTGTGCTGGCCGAAAAAGAGCCATCATGCCTAATCCCACTTTCCAGCACTTGGTCTGTAGCCTTGCAGGTTATGACACTTCAAGTGCACATCCAAGTATTTTTCAAATGTGATGAGGGTTTCTGTCTCTACCACCCTTTCAGGCAGTGAGTTCCAGACCCCTACCATCCTCTGGTTGAAAATAATTTCTCCTCAGCTCCCCTCTAGTCCTTCTACCAGTTACTTTAAATCTATGCCCCCTAGTTATTGACCTCTCTGCTAAGGGAAATAGGTCCTTCCTATCCACTCTATCTAGTCCCGCCATAATTTTATATACCTCAATTAAATCTCTCCTCAACCTCCTTTGTTCCAAAGAAAACAACCCCACCTATCCAATAGCTAAAATTCTCCAGTTCTAGCAACATCCTCGTAAATCTCCTCTGTACCCTCTAGTGCAACACATCTTTCCTGTAATGTGGTGACCGGAACTGTACGCAATACTCAAGCTGTGGCCTAACTAGCGTTTTATTCAATTCTAGCATAACCTCCCTGCTCTTATATTCCATGCCTCGGCTAATAAAGTAAAAGCATCCCATATGACTTCTTAATCACCTTCTCTACCTGTCCTGCTACCTTTAGGGATCTGTGGACATGTACTCCAAGGTCCCTCTGTTCCACTACACTTCTCAGAATGCTCCCATTTATTGTGTACTCCTTGCCTTGTTTAACCTTCCCAAATGAATTACCTCACACTTCTCTGGATTGAATTCCATTTGCCACTTTTCTACTCACCTGACCAGCTCATTAATATCTTGCTGCAGTCTACAGCTTTCCTCCTCACTATCAACCACACGGCCAATTTTTGTGTCATCTGCAAACTTCTTAATCATGCCCCCTACATTCTAGGGGGATGGAGTATAAAAGCAGCGAAGTCATGCTACAACTATAACAGAGTGCTGGTGAGACCACACCTGGAGTACTGCGTACAGTTCTGGTGCCCCTATTTAAGGAAGGACATACTTGCATTGGAGGCAGTTCAGAGAAGGTTCACTAGGTTGATTCCGGGTATCGAAGGATTATCTTGAGGAAAGATTGAACAGGTTAGGTCCACACTCACTCTTGAAACATACAAGATTCTGAGGGGACTCGATAGGGTAGATGCTGAGAGGATGTGATCCCTCATGGGGGAATCTAAAACAAGGGGGCATGGTCTCAGAATAAGGGGTCGCCAGTTTAAGACGGAAATTAGGAGGAATTTCTTCTCCCAGGTGGTCGTGAATCTTTGGAACTCGTTACCCCAAAAAGCTGTGGAGGCTGAGTCATTGCATACATTCAGGGCTGAGTTAGACAAATTTTTGATCAGCAAGGGAGTCAAAGGATATGGGGAAAAGGCGGGAAAGTGGAGTCGAGGTAAGAATCAGATCAGCCATGATCTCATTAAATGGCAGAACAGGCTCATGGGGCTGAATGGCCTACTCCTGCTCCTATCTCTTATGGTCTAAGTCTAAATCATTAATATATACACCATAAAAAGCAAGGGACCTAGTACTGAGCCCTGCAAAACCCCACTGGAAACAGCCTTCCAGTCACAAAAACACCTGATCATTACCATTTGCTACCTGCCACTGAGCCAATTTTGAATCCAATTTGCCACTTTTTCTTGGATCCCATGGGCTTTTACTTTTAGACCAGTTTGCCATGTGGGACCTTGTCAAAAACCTTGCTAAAATCCACGTAGACTACATCAAATGCATACCATCATCGATCCTCCTTGTTATCACCTCAAAAATTCAATCAAGTTAGTCAGGCACGACTTTCCCTTAACAAATCCATGCTGACTATCCTTGATTAATTCATGCCTTTCTAGATGACGATTAATACTGTCCCTCAGAATTGTTTCCAATAATTTGCCCACCACTGTGGTTGGACTGACTGGCCTATAATTACTCGGTCTATTCCTTTCTTTTTTTTTAAGGAACGGTACAACATTAGTAGTCCTCCAATCTTCCAGCACCATACCTGTAGCCAGGGAGCATTGGAAAATGATGGTTAGAGCCTCTGCTCTATCCTCCCTTGCTTCTCTTAGCAGCCTGGGCCTGGCGATTTATCTACTTTCAAAGGTGCTAAACCCCTTAATACTTCCTCCTTCACTATATTTATCCCATCCAATATTTCATACTCCTCCTCTTTAACTACAATGTCTGCATCGTCCCTCTCTTTTGTGAAGACAGATGCAAAGTATTCATTAAGAACCATAACCACATCTTCTGCCTCTACACATAGGTTAGTTACCTTTTTGGTCTCTAATAGGCCCTACTCTTTCCTTAGTTACCCTCTTGCTCTTTATGTATTTATAAAACATTTTTGGGTTTTCCTTGATTTTACTTGCCAGTATTTTTTCATGCCCTCTCTTTGCTTTCCTAATTTCCTTTTAATTTCACTCCTGCACTTTTTATACTCCTCTAGGCTTTCTGTAGTGTTGAGCTCTCGGTATCTGACATGAGCTTCCCTTTTTTGCCTTATCCTACCCTATATGATTTGGCAGACCCACCCTTTTTCTTTGTGAGAACATATTTGCTCTGAACCCTCACTATCTCCCCCTTGAGTGCCTCCCACTGCTCCGACACTGATTTACCTTCAAGTAGCTGTTCCAGTCCACTTTTTCTAAATCACTTCTCAGCTTAATAAAATTTGCCTTTCCCCAATTGAGAATTTTTACTCCTGTTCTATCTTTGTCCTTTTCCATAACTATGTTAAATCTAACTGAATTATGATCACTACCACCAAAATGGTCTCCCACTGATACTCCTTCCACTTGCCCAGTTTCATTCCCTAAAACTAAATCTGGAACCACCCCCAGAGGCAGAATCATAGGATTCTGTGAAATGATGAGCCAAATGGGTCATATGACTTTCCTTATTTGTATTTATCTTTGTAATCTTCACGTAACCACTCAACAACTCCTCATTAGTACAGTATACATCTTCTGCCCATGCTCCTGTTCTAGGGCACTAGTATCAGCTTCTTCAACTGTCAGGTTTTGGCACTTTTTAATAATGTAACTACTCTATACTATTTTTGGGAGGCAGGGGAAGAGTGTATTTTACACCTACAGCTAACAGTATAGATCAGTGGACCACATTCAGAAAGGGAATTCTAAGTCAATAATTTAATAAACAAAGTTGGTCTAGTTTTGATAGTTTGGTAGCTCAAAAATAATGAAGGTGATACATCAAGATACTACACAAGCAATGCTATAGCTGTATGCCCTAGAAACCAAGCAGTTACCCTATCCAGTGGCCACTGCCAATGCTATACAAGTACTAAACTGGCACATGGCTACAATCCTGCCATAATGGAAGGTAGAAATCCCGATCAAAATCCACATACGAATGATTAACACAATTACTTATTCCTTAATGTGTTATTGTTACACCTGTTTGAATTAAATGGGTTTGCACCTGGGTAAAAATAGCACACACAGAAATGTAGTACAAGTGCATTAAGCGTTTATATGTAAACTTCGCAATTGGAATTTCTAGTCGCAGATGTTCTGCAACATCTTGTGGAAGAAACAGACATTGAATCAAACTTTTATATGCAGTGTAATAAAAATCTACAATACAGCTTCCAAATAATTACCATCATGATTATTCTTCTCACAGACGTGAGGTACAATATTCATTCAGAGTATGTAAGATAATAACCTGAGTAGAACTAATTTCTCGTGGGCCACTGGCAGTTTGAACTATTTTAAAAAAAGTTATCCACTTATACTTAACTACAGCAGATGCCCCCTATAATAACAGGAACCCATTTTAATAGTGCCTGAGCTTTCTCCAGCATTGGTAACAGAAAGCATGCTGGTCTTACATAGTTGACACAGCACCACAGTCGAGCATCCTCGCAGAGTAGCTTTCAGTATTAGTAAGTGTCCTGTTAGTGCGCAGCCAAAACACTACTGTATGCTTTGTAGTATACTTTAATTCTTGGCTCTGAGACACAAAATAAAACATGGGCTGGATCAAAAACTACCCTACTAAAAATTGGTGCTTTTTTGTTAGAACAGAGGAGGTTATGGGGTGATTTGATAGAGATGTTTAAAATTACAAAAAGGGATGGGAGACAGTAGATAGAAACAGAAAATTCCAGCGGTTATGGGGCATAGTACACGGAAATTTTAAAATAAGATTAAACGGTTACAGAGACTGGTCAGAGAGCAGAAGAAACTTTACTTTTACAAAGAAGGCTGTGGAATGCACTACCAGAGTTAATGATTGAAACAGGGACCATGTCAGCATTTAATAGGTTAGATAGGTGGTTGATGGAAACGGGGAATAATAGGATATGGGAACAGAGTAGGCACATGGGATCACGACTACTGTGGAGAATAAGCACCAACACAGACAGGTTGGGCCCAACAGCCTGTTTCCATGTTGTAATTTTTATGCAAGCTTATTTCAAAATTAGAAAATTGACTGCTGTTTATTCCACTGACAAGTGAAAATAATTATACTGAACAGCTTCCATACAATATTCTATACTTGTACAGATAATGTGGCCTACAATATCAAGACCACTCTACTTGGGTAGCACAGTGCCTTGAACCTATTACCAATTACTTACATAAACTGCAGAGGTGCTCAACTTTCAACAAATCAAGGGGATCCTCATATTGTTTATAGATCACTATGACGTAAGCAAATACAAGCAGGTAACTAGAAAAAAAGATGGTTGATCGTGACTAAGAAAAGGATGCATACATTCTTAGAACAGTATGGCAATGCAAAACCATTGGTCCTCTTACTGTTTTTTTAAATGCTTAAACTCAAAACCATTTTTTTCAAAACAATGAAACCTATAAACATGAAAGACTGGGAGCTCATTAAAATGTTCACGTTCATGGACAAGAGTGAAAGCTGCCACTTGACAAGACACTTTGCATACTCTATTGAGATTACATCATTCTCCTAGCAAGTAGACTTCAAGTTACAAAATTGATATGCACCGTAACTTGTTATCAGACAACTGGGCCCCCAGGGATGAAGACTATGCTGTTGTGCAGTACATTTTCCTTGCACTAAATTCTGTACAAAAACAGTGTCATCATTGGGATAGCGGAATATAAAGCTGTCTGGAATATTTTTAAAGAAAGTTGGAAGAAACAGGAAGGATAACCATGACCATTTTGTTAGTACATTAAAAAAGTCTTGCATTTCTCGACTCAACACCACATCTTTCAAGAAGTTATGCTAAACCTTTATAAAACACTGGTTAGGCCTCAGCTGGATTACTGTGTTCAATTCTAGGCATCACACTTTAGGAAGGATGTCAAAGCCTTAGAGGGGGTGCGGAAGCAATTTACCAGAATGGTACCAGGGATGAAGGACTTCAGTTATGTGGACAGACTGGAGATGCTGTGGTTGTTGTTCTTAGAGTAGAGAAGGTTAAGAGGAGATTTGATAGAGGTGTTCAAAATCATGAAGGGTTTTGATAGAGTAATAAGGAGAAACTGTTTCCAGTCGCAGAATGGTCGTTAACCAGAGGACACAGATTTAAGGTGACTGGCAAAGGAGCCAGAGGCAACATGAGGAAACATTTTTTTACGCAGTGAGTTATGATCTAGCATGCACTGCCTGAAAGAGTGGTAGAAACAGATTCAATAATAACTTTCAAAAGGGAATGGGATAAATACTTGAAGGGAAAAAATTTACAGGGCTATGGGGAAAGAGCAGGGGACTGGGACTAGTTGCATAGCTCTTTGAAAGAGCTAGCAGCGACACAGCAGGCCGAATGGCCTCCTTCTGTGCTGTACCATACTATGAAGTTGGATTGACATCCTCCATCAGCAACGCAACACAACTGGGAACTGGGTTTCATTCTGCCCTGTTACTCTTTTTCAAAAAACAGAAGACCTCACAAACATCCAGAGGTCATTGTACAAGTTTGCTTTGTAAAGAGCAGATAAACAGGACTGAAACCTTTAATGAATATCCCCCATCAGTTAATTTGTCTCCTAGGAAGAATGTGTTAATGCCAAATATTTGCACTGCATGCACTTCTGTCTGGCTCACTCATTGTTAGATAGATGCCAAGAAACTGTTTACCACACACTGGCCTGCATGTTCTGGATGAGTTAATTACATAACCTGCACAACATGGTTACCATAAACTCAATTTAACCTTAAGACTTGTAAAGACATGGGACCAACCTGGGGGATCCCTGTTGACTCCATTCAGCAGTGATTATTCAGCTCTGTATTGTTACGTTCTGATAACATCAGCACTCACTTCGAACTTATAGCTAGTAACTGTATTTTTTTCACAGAAGGCAGAGATTTTACTGGCATGATATCCTATAATTTGCAATGTATATTCAGTCAGATTTACAATCTGATAACAAGCACCCAGGAGAAACCTTTCATTTAATTATTCTGCCACTTTTCTGTCAATGCAAAACCCGTTTCAGATGCACAAAGCCAAAAGCGGCAATAAAATATGGGAGTCCAGGAGGCCGACTCACACTTAAGCCCAGTGGAAGGGCTGGAGTTTAGACCAGAATCTAAATACCCTGGGTCCCAAACTTCCCCACCAGTTTCCACAGGGCCTTATTTGGAGCGGAACCTCTACCTACTGCAAACAAGGACAGCAGCTCAAGGGTTGGGGGGGGGTGGGTGGGGGCGGGGAAGGGAGTTCCAGGACGAGGTGGTTCCCAGGCTAAGAGTTTCCTCGTCCAAGGCGTGGTATGCAGAGTGAGAGCAGGCATACTGACCAGCAGTCCAACAGAAGTGGGGCCCAGCTGGAGGTTCAGTCCTGACCCCTGAATTCAACCAATACAAGCTAATTGCTGCACAAGTGTAACAATGAGACTGTTAGCAGGAATAAAAGGGCACAAGAGGAAGATATGGAACAATCAGGTAATACAACTACAGATAAAGAAGTAGTGTAATTCAAAGCTCCACACCGGGCCCTGAGGGCATGTTTCCTAGAATGCCAAGAGGAATCCAGAGGCTCTGACCACAATCCTTCAAACACCTTTTGATATGGAAGTTGTGCCAGAAGACTTTATAATTGCCACTGCAGCACCTCTGTTCAAAAGGAGACAAAAAGGGATAGACCAGTCAGCCTAACATAGTAGTGAGTGAGCTTCTAAAGTAGTGGGTGAGCTTCTAAAGACCATAATCAGAGATAAAAGTAATGCTCACTGAGAAAGACACAGGTCAATTATGGGTAGCCAGCATAGATCATATCAGTAAAAGGAAGTTATGTCTGCCATTCTTGATAGTTCTTTGAGGAGATAACTGAGTGCACTGATAAAGGAAATACAATTGATGTTGTGCTGATCAATTTTGAAAAGCTATTTGATAAAATGCTGCACTGGAGACTGATAAAATTAAGACACAGTGTTAAAGGGAATGTGGCTATAATGGCTAGGAATATGGCTAAAGGATAGAAAACAGAGGAATGGTTAATGAATGTAAACAGAGGTGTCCTCCAGGGAGTCTGTGTTAAGACTACCACTTTTTTCCATACTGCATGATCTGGACTTGGATAAAGGGGATCATCAGAATTTACAGATGAAACAAAAAAGGGAGCGCGTTAACTGTGACGAGGACTATAAGCAACTTCACAAGGGCAGACAGGTTAGCAGATTGAAGAGACAGCTGTCAATTGAAATTTAATACAAAGAAATGTGCTGTGATATATACTGGGAGGAAGGAGCATCACTAACAGGTAAAACGAAGCTTAGAGAGACCTGGAGGTTAAATACATAAATCTTTAAGAGAGAGATGACAAGCTGATAAATCTTTAGGATCCAGGAGGGTGGAAAACATGTAGATTCAAAGTTAGTTTCATCCATATCAAAAGGACCATTGCAAAATAACATAAGAACTCGGAGCAGGAGTAGGCCATTCGGTCCCTCGATCATGTACACTGTTGCTCAGCAATGTAAATTTGCATGCGAACTGGGGTGATCACGTTACCCTGCCATGCCACATAAGGGCATTTTAATAAGAAACTTGTAAGTAACTAAAGCATATAAACCAGCATTTTGTAACAGGAATTTGGAATCAACCCAGGAAGTGATCTTGAGAACTAACTCAAAATACATATCTAGAATGTGCTGGAGCAGGGCCCCCGTGAATTGGATTTTTTTCCTCATCTTCAGCTCAAAAAATTTCTGCACTGCAAATTACTGGAAATGCAAATTGATAATGGGATCAATGGGGCATCTGGGACCTTGGTGAACTCAACTCTCCTTAACCAATTAAATTTAAGGATAGAGAAAGAGGAATGACAGAGAAGGAAATAAGATGAATTAGAATCAAATTAGATAGAGAGAGAAATGAAGAAAGGGAAAGAAAGATTGGATTGAGAGAGAAAAAAAAGAGACAGAATGGAAAAGTAAGAAAAAAATTTAAAATACCTCTAGTAATAATTTACTACCTGCAGGAGCGAGACGCCACAGTTTCAAGTGTTCCCTTTCTGGGCCTCCGAGGTTGAGTGGAATTGCAGGAACATCATTAAAAGTGTCCTCACGTCGTGAAATACCAGCCCTAACTTTCTACGGCAAGTTAATTTCGCATTTATGGCGTAAATCCGGCAATTTCTTAAAGATTATGGCGAGGTTGACAGTAAGATCCTGTTTTTGCAAGGCTAATGGCTGAGCAGTGCAAATCGTCCAGCAATTTGTGGTGATTCGCAACTCACGGCGTTATCTCTTCCTCACCACAAATTGCTGGATTTTTTTTCCTACACAGTAATAACAACATGCACCAATAACTCGCCATTGTTTTCCCTGCAAATGGGGGGAATTTTAACTCCCCAGGACAGGGCCGGGGGGGGGGGGGGTAAAAATTCAAAAATGGGAAAACCGACCCCAACGCACCCAAATCCAGTATTAACAGAGGCGGGTTGGGGGGTGGGCGACTAACCTGCTCTCCAGAGGCAGGTCCGTAATTTAATGAGGCTGCGTGCCTCAGGGGGAGGGGATGCGATCAGACCTACTCCCGCGCGATCGCACCCCCCCAAGCCGATCTCATTCTGAACCTTGGGATAACAGGTGCTGGAGGTGTTAGAGGCTGGATATGATAAAACACGCATAGAACCTGGATATATAAGCATATCGTGATTGCGTTGCAGAGAGGCAGCGTACCTCTAACTGGTGGAATGACAGTTTGATTGGGTATGATATGCGCACATGTGTAGTCAGGAGGATGGTGGTTAGTTTATATTTTATGATGAATTGTGCTGCTCAAGAGGAACTCCCAGTAGCCACTGCCCACCTAGTGAGGGCACAAAATGATGGACCCAAGCCAACAAGCAGAGCTTTGTGCTGGTAAGCTGCATTGTTTTAGCTGACTAGATCCCTGCACACACTGAGGTTCTTAAATATTGGCTCTTACCAATGTGCATTCAAGCTCTCTAAATAAAGTGGACATAAGTAAGTCAGGGGTGTCAGTACAGAATGTGCTCTCCATACCTGGCAAACAGAAATGCTGCTTAAGTTTTGTTTGGACACATTAAGCATGGTGATGGGTTTCCACCTGTGTCAAACACTTACTAACTAAAAATAAAACACTCCCAGTTTGAAGACTAGAATGGGCAAGGGTAAAGCAGTGAATGTGATATACATGGATTTTCAAAAGGCCTTCGATAAAGTACTGCATAGTAGACTCATGACTAAGGTCAGAGCATGTGGAGTCAGGGGACAAGTAGCAGGATGGATGGCAAACTGGCTACAAAGCAGAAATGATGTGGAGATGCCGGTGATGGACTGGGGTTGACAATTGTAAACAATTTTACAACACCAAGTTATAGTCCAGCAATTTTATTTTAAATTCACAAGCTTTCGGAGGCTTCCTCCTTCCTCCTGATGGTGTTGTAAAATTGTTTACAATTTACAAAGCAGAAAACAGTTTAAAGGGAGTGACTCAGAATGGCAAAAGGTGAGAAGTGCTGTTCCACAAGGGTCAGTGCTGGGACCACTATTGTTCACTATTTACATAAACAAACAATTTGGACTCAGGAATCAGAAGTACAATGTCAAAATTTGTGGACGACACCAAACTGGAGGATTATAGTTAATACTGAGGAAGACTGCGTCAAAATACAAGACGACGTTAACACGCTTGCAGAACAGACGTGTAAATGGCAAATTAATTTAAATATAGATAAGTGTGAGGTGGTGTATTTTGGTAGGAGGAATAAGGAGGCCACATATTCCTTGGAAAATAACAGTCTAAGTGGGGTAAGGGAGCAAAGGGACCCAGGGGTACAGATTCACAAATCATTAAAAGCAGAAACACAGATTAACAAAGCCATAAAAAAAATGCAAACAAAGCACTGGAGTTCATTTCTAGAGGAATAGAATTCAAAAGCAGAGCAGTAATGTTAAACTTATGTGGAACCTTAGTTAGACCACACTTACTGTGCTCAGTTCTGGTCTCCATATTACAAAAAGGATATAGAGGCGCTGGAGACAGTGTAAGAAAGATTTACAAGAATGATACCAGAACTGAGAGGTTATAACTATCAGGAAACACTGAACAGCCTGGGGCGCTTTTTTCTAGAAAAGAGACGGCTGAGAGGTGACTCGAATGAGGCCTTTAAAATTATGAAGTGGTTCAATAGGGTAGATGTAGAGAAGATGTTTCCACTTGTGGGGAGTCCAAAACTAGGTGTCATAAATATAAGATAGTCACCAATAAATCCAATAAAGAATTCAGGAGAAACATCTTTACTCAGAGAGTGGTTAGAATGTGGAACTTGCTTCCACGTGGAGTTGTTGAGGCGAACAGCATAGTGGCATTTAAGAGGAAGCTACACGAGTACACGAGGGAGAAAGGAACAGAAGGATATGTTGATAGGGTAAGATGAAGTGAGGCGAAAGGAGGCTCGAGTTGGGCCGAATGGACGACTTCTGTGCTGTAAATGCTACGTAATTCTATGCAAGACTGAACCAACTAATTAGAATTGCACTTCAAGAATAACTAAGCTAAGCTGGTCAACCTTACAAAATTCAGAGCTGCAAAAGGAAATATCTGACAGAGCCATAAATGTCCAGGTCTTTTTAATGCTACAGCTTCCATTCTGGGAAAGTGAAGACAAAAGTGGATGTCCACTGCTGTCAGCTCTACAAAGACTGGGTCCTTTTTGTGCAGGAATGGTCTAAACAGCTTCAGAATTGCACATCTGCAGTCCTAAGTATTCCATTACAGTACAGTGACTCAAGTTAAAATGTATTACAGGGTATTGTGGTATGGGTATTTTCAGTGTAACCCATTTTCTTTTGTTCAATGGAGTTGTAAAAAAAAAAATTCCAGTCTTTTTTTCAATTAAAGGATATTGGTTTCCAAAAATTACAAAATACCAGCAAGAAAAGGCATTCAAGAATTTGATGAACAATGAAACTCCATTACAGGTAGTAACACTAGTACAATTATGAATTTCCACTGTAACTACAACAAAAATATGCTTGCATTGCACAGTATACAGCCAGGCACATAAACCAATTGTACTTTTTGACATGCGCTTCTTGAAATCTGGCTTCTATTCAGTTGCACATGACAGTAACCATGCTGAAATTAGAGCATTAGTTAAAACAGAGCTCGGCTTTAATCCTCTATATTGAAGTATAGGAAAATAACATTCACATGGGATCAACCAAACATAGAAATAAAATGAAGGGCAGCAGTCTTGATGTTTGGATACTTCTCTTGGCACAGATTCAAAATTCATCTTGGAAGCAATACTTTTACAACACAAAGATACATCTTGGATCCCATAAAGGAGACACTTAAGCTCACACTAAATGAGACGCGCATTGTGTGATTCCACCCAATGGTCTCCAAGTAAGGTCTTCCCTTACTTCTATCCCAAGAACTCACAAGTCATCAAACTAGAACAGGAGACTAGCAGTTCAAACCTTGAAAATGTTTTTTTTTTTAAAAATGAAAATATTTTACAGCAGATTTTGCTTCACTCCACTACTCCCCAAAATGAATTCAATTAAAAAGCACAAAGTTTTAGAATTATTAAGCCCCACAATTCACTATCAGCAACAACTCATACTTTTGAAGCAAAATTCATTGACACTGATCCAATGGTAGTCACTGGGTTTCGCTCACCACACAGCCTGCTGCTCTCCCCTCTACAGAAAATGCTGGTCCCACTCCTGTTGCACTTGGAAACAGCAGTCGCGCTCTGCTGAAAACTCCTTCACAAAAATGATGCATTCCTGCTCAAAATGCAGCACTCATGACTGATGCATCCGCCCAGTGAGCTGCACTACATGTTGAAAGATCAAAGAGCCATGCTTGAACAACAGAAGAACTGCAAGTGGCTCGAGAGCCGTGCATTGACCACTGCTATTCTAATGCCATCCCAGCAAATGTTCAGGAACATTTACCTGAGGAAGGAGGAAGCCTCCGAAAGCTTGTGAATTTAAAATAAAATTGCTGGACTATAACTTGGTGTTGTAAAATTGTTTACAATTGTCAACCCCAGTCCATCACCGGCATCTCCACATCATCCCAGCAAAGACTATCAGCTGAGATAGTGTTGAAATCAGGGGCGTGTGTGGACTCAGTAACTAGTCACTTGGAGACCATGGTGCTTCAAAGACAAGTATGGAAAGGGCGATGGCCATACAGTTGTTGGTGTAAAGGAAAAAAACTTGAAGTTACTGGGTTAGTTCACAAATACAATTATTGGAGACCCTTTCCAAGGGCCCATGTTTTCTAGAGTGTGCATTTGATCTTAATATGGGAATGAAAAGCACTGAATTCAGATACTTGAACACAATTCCTTTCTTAATACTGATTTAAAGATTAGTATTTGAATGACAATGGGATCGGAGGGAAACTCATCTGCAGATCCTAGATTGATTTTAAAATGAAAAGGATATTATTTTGACAAGCAAACCCCAAATTAAAAAAAGGAACCACCATTGGGTAATAGGTGGAAACCTTTGCATCACCACTTCAAAAAGGATATCCTGCAAGAAACACTCATTCATCAAGACCCCTCAGTGGTGCCATAACTCAGTGGTTTATTAATTCTGCCAGCCCCTTTTCAATTTTGTTAGGAACTTTTTTTTATTGTACCATTTCATCATAAATCTAATCTTTCAAATAATTGAACTGTGGCCTCAAGAAAATTGAAACAATTCTCATGGTGGAAAAGAACAACCAGACCAAAGCAGTTGGGTACATTCCAGTCATTCATAATTCAGCTACTTGACATTCGCATTGTTATAAAACCACTCCTGATGTATAAACACACAGAAAAACTGATTACAAAGACTGGGTACTTGTCAAAAAACCCAATAATATTCTGCAACTATAGAAGAGTGCTTTTCCAACTTTTCTGTCCAGGGGACTCCCTGCAAATACGGAAGGACTTCACAATACGCCCCCCACCCCCCAACTTCCAAAAGACAACGCAATCCAATGTGCTTGGAGAAAATGTTCCTATTAGAACATACAGCAACAGAAGCAACAAGTGCAGAATCTGATGAGACAGACAATCTATGACCTCGCAGACCCCCCTGGAACCCCTAGGGTCCAGCCATCAGTTTGAAAATTTATGCAATAACGGTAGACTTATAGCGTACCCCAAACGGCTAAAACCATTGCCTTGCACTCGGTCCCGAAACTCATCGGTTGGCCAATGTTTGTTTTGAATGTTGTTAAGAGTGAATTGCAATGATTCCTCCCGGCCCTTCTCAAGAGTAAAACACGATGTTCCCTTCTAGTCAAAGAGATCCTTTTCCGATCACAGTGAACATTTGTTTGCTCAACATCCCAAAGAATGAATCACATCGTCCCCTCCCACTCCAGAGAGACCGCTCCCCGATTAGTCAGTGAATGACACCGCTCGCCACTTCCACACACAGTGAATCGCAGCGTCCTCTCCCACTTCAGGAGAGGCCGCTCCCCGATTAGTCGGGACGAACGACGCTCCTCGATTAGTCGGAGTGAACGAGACACTGATCGCTCGCTCGACCTCACCAGAGAGATGGTTCCTCCACTGCCACGGGGAATGAATCGCGCCGTCTCCTCCCAGTCCCCCAAACCGGGAGCGATGACTTCCCCCAGATGCTGCCGTCCAGCCCCACCCCTCTGCCTTGTCACACCGTGTCCAGTGCGGGTCCTACTCACCAGCTGCTGCACCGACCGTTACTGCCGCCGCTGCCGCCGCCCCTCCCGCGCCTCCACTCGGCGCCGCGGCCGCTTTGCCGGTAGCAGCCCCCACGTGTGTGTTTATCTCACAGGCGCCCACCACAGAATCGGTTTTCCTGAGCGGGGCCCTGCGCCGGAACGCGGGCGAAGAACCGGACATGAGCTGTAGGAGATCCCGCTGGCGTAACGATGCGCACAGCCGAGCCGGTATCTGATACATTACCACCCGTACAAGCTGCTTGAGGAGGCGGAGATCCCCTTTGCGCACAGGCCTGGGCCAGCACTGCCTCCCCGCTGCTCAGGGAGATCGACTCCGCCTCCGGCCCCAGTGACAGCGGCAATGACACGTCGCCGCCGCCGCCACCCCTCAGACAGCACGCCGAGAGAGGGGGGGGAGGGCGTAACCATGTAAACCCTGATATTACAATTCATAGCCAAATAACAACGCCGCACTATTTATTTTAATTATTTTTTCATTAGCACAACTTGAGATATTTACAATTAAGGAAATACAGACTTACTGGTTCAGCTTAGTTAGCACGGTAATTGTGCGCTCCCCCTCCCGTGCCGAGGTGTGTGGACTCGTCCCCGGAGGGGGGGGGGGGGGAGTTGTAACCTTGCGGCGTATTGGAACGTTCCGTGTCACGTGATGAGTGCGAGTCTGGGTGGTGAAGTTCAGTGCGAGTACAGTGTAACTAAATCCAAAGGAAAATACTGCCCATGTTGGAAATCTGAAATAAAAACAGAAAATGCTGGAAATACTCAGCAAGTCAGGCAGCATCTGTGGAGGAAGGAACAGAGTTAATGTTTCAGGTCGATGACCCTAGAAGTTGTTGAAGATTCAATAGTTTTTTAAGCAAGTACAGAGCCAGGGGAGGGAAGGGGTGGAAAGAACAAAAGGGAAGAATAAAAGAGACCTTCCCTTTTATTCTTTCCTCCCTTTCTTGTACTTGCTTAAAAACTGTTTAATCTTCAACTTCTTGCAGTTCTGACGAAGGGTCTTCGACCTGAAACGTTAACACTGTTTCTTTTTCCACACTTGCTGAGTATTTCCAGCATTTTCTGTTCTTATTTTGTATCAGCAACTAAACTCAGTGAATTGCAGACGTCTGTCTGCAACTAGTGCTAAGGTATGGTAAGTATAGTATATTTAAGTACATGGAATGGAAAACAGTACCCTCTATCAGAGGAGTATATATTAGATCTTTCAGGGTATTTAATAGTCATTAAGACAGAAAAATATGGAAAGTATTTTTAAAAAAAATAACCTTTTAGCCTCTGTGCTTCTGGAGGTGTATTTTATGGGAAGCTTGATCATCTGCTGTGTATAGCACTATAGCTTCATCAAATTTTGTTTTTAAGTCTAATACCCAGACTTCAGGGGCCCGATTTTAGCACCCGGTTCCGGGTGCGTTCTCGGCGGGGGGGCCTCTAAAATCCCGGTTTCGAGGAGCGGGACCGGATCGCGCCTCGATCCCGCCCACTTCCGGGTTGCGCGCGGGGGTGCGTGCGTTGGCCCCGCTGGTGGGAATCCCGCAGGCAATTAAAGCCAGCGGGGTTCCACTTGAGTGTATTTATCTTGGTATTTCAGGTCATTAAATGACCTGATTGAGCTGTTTATTTAACAGGTGTCGGATTTTACAGTGAAATGAGACTGTTTCCCATACTGGGGGAAACACTCACACTCTCAACGGACGTGTTGCAGCCAGCAGCCTGTGGCAGCTGCCAAGGTGCATTCCACAGGTGGGGGGGGAGAGCCTTCACCAACGCAGGAGGACACTCCGTAACATTGGGCAACGCCTGCCCTCCACCACCCTCCTCCAAGCAAGAAGATTCACCGGCGTGGAAGTCCAACCCCTGTGCGAGGACACACTTTTCTAGCGTGCACAACCCCGCAAACCTAAACCTGCCAGATGGGTGCTGCGTTGACATCCTCGGAGGACGAACAGCATGACCAGCCTCAGCAGCCTCGCAGTCCACGCCGTCCGCCTCAGAGACGTGCATCCCCACAACACGGTGCTGTGGCACATCCACCTGCACAGCAGGATGGAGGGCATCCGCAGAGAGAGATGCGTCGCAGGAGGCACTACCCTCCGCACAGGGTCTACAGACCGAGGCTCAGCTTCATGGACCTCTCTGAGCAGCAGTGCATACGGAGGCTCAGAGTCACTCGCCAGGTAGTCGCCGACATCTACAGCCTCCTCAATGACGAGCTGCTCCCGGATGGACCAAGCAGCATCTTCTTACCCGTCGCCGTCAAAATCACCACTGCCCTCAACTTCTTCGCCTCCGGATCCTTCCAGGGTGCCACGGGGGACATCACCGGGGTCTGTCAGTCGTCTGCACACAAGTGCATAAGGCAGGTCACCGATGGGTTGTTCCGCAGGGCCTCAACCTACATCAACTTCGCCATGGATGAGCGCAGCCAGACGGAGAGGGCGGTTGGATTCCATGCTGTGGCTGGCTTCCCACGGGTGCAGGGTGTAATCGATTGCACCCACATAGCAATACGGGCACCTCCACATGAGCCAGGGCTGTTTATCAACAGGAAAGGGTATCACTCCATGAACGCCCAGCTCATTTGTGACCAGCGCCAGAGATTCCTACACGTGTGCGCCAGATACCCTGGCAGCTGCCACGATGCCTTCGTCCTCAGGGAGTCCACCGTCCCGCCCCTCTTCCACGCACCCAACGCCGGCAACGGCTGGCTCCTCGGCGACAAGGGATATCCCCTGCACACGTGGCTTATGACACCTCTGAGGAACCCCATTACCGAGCCACAGCATCGGTATAATGACAGCCACATTGCTACCAGGTCTACAATTGAACAGGCTATAGGGCTGCTCAAGATGCGCTTCAGGTGCCTTGATCGTTCCGGGGAAGCACTCCAATACACGCCATTCAGAGTGGGACGAATTATAGTTGTCTGCTGTGCCCTGCATAACATGGCACTACAGAGAGGGGTGCCGCTGGAGGAGGCCCCATGCACACCCGCCACCCACATTGAGGACGACAATGAGGAGGAGGTGGTGGAGGAAGAGGAAGAGGAGGAAGAGGGAGAGGAGGAGGAAGGACCCATGCGCCGAACACCGGCTCACCTGCGTGCTCGTCAGGCCAGGGAGGCACTCATATGCCAACGGTTCTCCTAACATCACACTGTGTGAGGCGTTCACATGTCATAACGTGCACAATCGAGGGTCCATACAGGCTCGCTTCACAGAAGAGTGGTGCCTGTACACCTGCACCCACTGGATTATGCCCAATGGGTGGGACGGGGTGGTCGTCGTCATGATGAGGCGCACGGAAGGGACATATTGCACAAGCCGCAGAATTATGGACAAGAGGTGGCAGCATTGATGAGAAAAAGTGAGTTTATTTTGTGGTGATATTCAAAGAGTAGAAAATCAAAAAAAAAACGACAGACACCCTGGTGCAATCCCTGTGTGCTCACGGAACTTTAGGCGTTCGTTTTCGGGACCCCCTACGTGGTGCTACCCCTGTGGCTCCAGCAGAGGTGGTGGCAGGTTGCTCCTGTTCGTGCCCTGACCGGGTAGATGCTTTGGGCCGACGCCCCCTGGGTTTCGTTGCCCGTGAGGGCACCTCCACAGACTGCTCCTCCTGCACCTGTGCAGGGGCAGACTCGGCCACCTGGAGAGGATGGACTATTGTGGGCACTGGTTGAGAGGGGGGCAATGGGTGAGACTTGGGGGCGCCTTGAGTAGCGTCCACACTTCCATTTCCCTGTTCACCATCTTCCCTCTCATGGCCAAGGCCCACATCACCCCTTCCACCCTGCTGGACGGCAGTTTGGATGACGTGGGTGAGACCTTGCAAGGCCACCTCCAATGTATCTGTCAACCTGTTGATGGCGGCAGAATGTTGCTCACCCTGAATCCGAACAGCTGTTGTGAGGGCCTGGATGGACTCATTGGTGAGCTGTGCGTGACGCTCGAGGGAGGCTAGCCTGTCCTCCACCGCAGACGTTCCCACACCTACCCGCGACACTATCTCAGAGATGCCTTCACGTCCCTGCGACACGATCTCGGCGATACCCTCCTGCACCTGTGCCACCATTCCCCTCATGCAGGAGTTGGACTCCTCCATCCTCCGTGCGATTGTGGAGAGTGCGCGTGGCACCTCTCCCAGTACCTCAGCAATGTTCTAGTGCCCCTCGATGACTCTCCTTTTGACTGGTGGCCCCCTGGGTTCAGCATCTGGGTCCGGCTGAGCAAAGCCTGGAGAAGAGTGCTCCCACCGACGCGGACCCTCCGCGGCTGACCCTTCTACCAGGGTCTGCTCATGCTCACGTGTGCGCGGTGACTCACCATGTGCAATCCCAACTAGCGGAGGGGGGGGACCCACCGAGGTGTGTGTATCTGCGCTGGTGGATGCAAGGCTCATGTGTGACGATGCACCCTCAGAGACGGGCATGTCCTCTGAGGAATCGCCCTCAACCGAGACGTCGATCGCAGACGGTCCTGCAAGAGAACAGAGGGAAATATCAGGCATGTGACCAAATGTGGCGGTGCGGCATATGCCATGTGATGCTACGATCATTCACGATCATGAGTGATGAGTGCCAGCTTTCCCTTACCGGTCGTTTCGCCAGAACCAGACTCGCCATCCGCCATCGACAGGCAATGCAGCGTGCGGCTGATCTCCAGTGCCTCGGCGTCTGTCAGGGCCATCTCGTGTGGCGGGCCCCCTCCGGTGCGTGCCCTATCGCGTGCGTTCCTGGCCCTCTTCTCCTGTGAGGGCAAAACACAAAAACGTTATTGAGTGATGATTACAATGTGAGACGCTTCAAGCATTGGTGTGATTGGGTTGAGCGTGTGCCAGATGGATGGGAGGATGCGTGTGCCACATGGCCATCCCATTGTATGGGCATTGGGGTGTGTGGTAGTGGTCGAGTGGGGACAGGGACGGTGGGTACGTGCAGGCACTGTGAGGCTGATAGTTGGGTGGCTGTGAGGATTGGTGCGGGAGCGCAGTGCTGTCAGTGGAGATGGGGTTGTGAGGTGTTTGAGGTGATGTGGAAGACGGAGTGTGGCAGAGTGCGTTAGTGTACTCACTTTTCCGGACCTGGTGAGGTCATTGAATCTCTTGCGGCACTGAATCCAAGTGCGGGTGGTGTTTCCCCTGCTTGTGACCTCCGCGGCCACCTCCTCCCATGCCCTCTTGGTGACGCTGGCAGGGCACCTCCTTCCATCCGTGGGGAACAGCGTCTCCCTCCTCATGCGGACCCCGTCCAGCAGCACCTGGAGGGCGTGGTCCGTGAAACGGGGAGCAGCCTTACCCCTGTGCTCCTCCATCCTTGATGGAGTGTAGTTTGTGGCTGGAGGGGCTTTGGTGGACTGCCCCTTTAAATAGAGCGCAACCATCGCTCAGACGTCAATGCGCATGCGCAGGCCGCCGGCACGCAGCTGAGAAGCGCGGAACCCGTAACTGCCGGCTAATCACATCAATAATCCCGCGATCGCGTGCGCAACGCACTCAATTTGGCCGGCGCGTTTTCCTCGAGCCCGCCCGACCACCCGCTGCCAACCCGCACCCCTGGTAAAATCGGGCCCCAGGTCTTACATATATTCTTGAGGATCATTAAATTTGTTTTATATTGCCAATCTTTAAAACCTATTTAAGGTTCTATTTTACCATAAAATGAAAGAAAATTAGTGGAAAACTCGAATTTGGAGCAAATTATTAAAAATCCCTATTTATTTGGAACATAAGTAAAACACAAGAAAACAAGGAGGGGATTGAAAAAAAAGTTGCTTTTTGATGAACACAATTAGTGAGACTCTGGACCAGTTGTATGAGGTACAGTAAAGCTAAATGAAAACACCCGATTATTTACACAGTTCATTGACACCACTTTGGTGCATCTCGGGGCAGTTCCAAAAGTTCTGGCAAATGCTCACAGCAGTTGCATTAAACCGTGCTTGCTGAACTTTGTTGGCCTGGAATATTGGATGCTGTGAATGGTGGTTGACAATTAAACAACTAACGGGAGGAGGAGGCTCTGTAAACATCCCTATCCTCAATGATGGCAGAGTCCAGCATGTGAGTGCAAACAACAAGGCTGAAGCGTTTGCAACCATCTGCAGCCAGAAGTGCCGAGTGGATGATCCTTCTCAGCCTCCCCCCGATAACCCCACCATCACAGAAGCCAGTCTTCAGCCAATTTGATTCACTCCACGTGATATCAAGAAACGGCTGAGTGCACTGGATACAGCAAAGGCTATGGGCCCTGACAACACCCTAGCAGTAGTGCTGAAGACTTGTGCTCCAGGACTAGCCACGCCTCTAGCCAAAGTGTTCCAGTACAGCAACAACACTGGCATCTACCCGACAATGTGGAAAATTGCCCAGGTATGTCCTGTCCACAAAAATCAGGACAAATTCAATCCGGCCAATTACCACCCCATCAGTCTACTCTCAATTATCAGCAAAGTGATGGAAGGTGTCATCGACAGTGCTATCAAGCGGCACTTACTCACCAATAACCTGCTCACCGATGCTCAGTTTGGGTTCCGCCAGGACCACTCGGCTCCAGACCTCATTACAGCTTTGGTCTAAACATGGACAAAAGAGCTGAATTCCAGAGTTGAGGTGAGAGTGACTGCCCTTGACATCAAGGCAGCATTTGACCGAGTGTGGCACCAAAGAGCCCTAGTAAAATTGAAGTCAATGGGAATCAGGGGGAAAACTCTCCAGTAGCTGGAGTCATACCTAATACAAAGGAAGATGGTAGTGGTTGTTGGAGGCCAATCATCCCAGCCCCAGGACATTGCTGCAGGAGTTCCTCAGGGCAGTGTCCTAGGCCCAACCGTCTTCAGCTGCTTCATCAATGACCTTCCTTTCATCATTAGGTCAGAAATGGGGATGTTCGCTGATGATTGCACAGTGTTCAGTTCCATTCGCAACCCCTCAGATAATGAAGCAGTCTGTGCCCGCATGCAACAAGACCTGAACAACATCCAGGCTTGGGCTGATAAATGGCAAGTAACATTCGTGCCAGACAAGTGCCAGGCAATGACCATCTCCAACATGAGAGAGTCTAACCACCTCCCCTTGACATTCAACGGCATTACCATCGCCAAATCCCCCACCATCAACATCCTGGGGGACACCATTGACCAGAAACTTAACTAGACCAGCCACATAAATACTGTGGCTAAAATAGCAGTTCAGAGGTGAGTGACTCACCTCCTGACTCCCCAAAGCCTTTCCACCATCTACAAGGCACAAGTCAGGAATGTGATGGAATACTCTCCACCTGCCTGGATGAGTGCAGCTCCAACAACACTCAAGAAGCTCAACACCATCCAGGACAAAGCAGCCCGTTTGATTGGCATCCCATCCACCACCCTAAACATTCACTCCCTTCACCACTGGTGCACCGTGGCTGCAGTGTGTACCGTCCACATGATGCACTGCAGCAACTCGCCAAGGCTTCTTCGACAGCACCTCCCAAACCGGCGACCTCTACCATCTAGAAGGACAAGGGCCGCAGGTGCATGGGAACACCACCACCTGCATGTTCCCATCCAAGTCACACACCATCCCGACTTGGAAATATATCGCTGTTCCTTCATCATCGCTGGGTCAAAATCCTGGAACTCCCTACCTCACAGCACTGTGGGAGAATCTTCACCACACGGACTGCAGCGGTTCAAGAAGACGGCTCATCACCACCTTCTCAAGAGCAATTGGGGATGGGCAATAAAATTCTGGCCTTGCCAGCGACGCCCACGTCCCATGAACAAGTAAAAAAAAAGTCAGGAAATGTTCTCTCAGTATTAGTTAGACTAAGTGGAATTTGGAAAGTCTGCATGGTACATTTTCCAAAACTCAATAGGTGTCGTGTCCTCGATGTCTGGAGCAGATACGGCCAAGTAAGTTGTGGAATAAACTTTCTATTTTTGCCTAGACTTTAACGCAAGCCACAAAGGAGAGGCAGTCACAGGCAAATACTCTTTGAGTTTTGCCTACAAGGCAATTTTTTTCTGATGGGCATCAAACAGTATGATCAAGTTTTGAATACCTCAGGAAAAATATTATGTCACGATGCTATTCCACTCTTTCACATCTCTTGATAAAAAGACTGGAGTTCCCTTACTTCTGCACAGATACTGACAACATTGACAGGAAAAACATTGCTCGTTCTGAAATTTGTGCAGTTCTGCCCTAAGTTCAGCAGACACTTTGAGCGCCAGTATGCGATAAACATCAATATTCATGAAATGCAGAGAATTCCAGTAGCATCTGCCCTTCATGACCTTAGAGGCTTGCTTATGAATTGCAGTTGTGTTGCATAAATTTGTCTGGATTCTTGAGTATCTGCTAGCATTTTCAAAGAATGGAAAACACTGGAAACAGAGCTTGCTACCAAGAGGGCAGGTCATACTAGATTTAGTAATGAGTAATAAGCCAGACTTAGTTAATAATCTAATAGCAGGGGAACATTTATCCAACAGTGGTCATAATATGATCGAATTCAATGTTAGGTTTGAAAAGGAGAAACTTAACACTGTTACTAAGATTCTAGATTTTGGTAAAGCTAAATTTAACAGGATGAGACAGAGACTGACGACACCAAACTGGTCAAAACTGTTATCGGGTAAAAATACAGATGAACCGTGGGAGGTGTTCAAAAAAGAATTTAGCTTAATACGGGACCAGTATATATCCATAAGGGGCAAGAGTTCTACTTACCAAATAAAACAGCCATGGTCGACAAAAGAGATGAGAGATGACATAAAACTAAAGGAAAGAGCATACAAAAGTGCAAAGAATAGTGTAGATCCAAGGGACTGGGAGAGATATAAAGAACAGCAAAGGAAGACAAAAAAGATAGCAAGAGTTGCAAAAAAGGGATTATGAAAAGAAACTTGCGAGGGATATCAAGATTAACACAAAAAGTTTTTACAACTATATTAGAAGAAAAAGGGTAGTCAAGGGTAACGTGGGCCCTTTAAAAACAGATGCGGGTAATATTGCAAATGAAAATAAGGAAATGGCAGATTTGCTGAATAATTACTTTGTTTCAGTCTTCACAGTACAGGAAGAGGATAATATACCTGACATTCCAGGGAAACTAATGATGAATTGAGGATTGGAAGTCACTAATGTTAACGTAAGCAAGAAAACAGTATTAGCAAAAATAATGGCACTAAAGACAAACAAATCCCCAGGACCTGATGATTTCCACCCCAGGGTTTTAAAGGACATAGGTGAAGGAATTTGCAGATGCTTTAGCCATAATCTTTCAAAGCTCTCTCGATTCAGGAATGGTCCCTTTAGATTGGAAAATTGCAAATGTAACTCCATTATTTAAGAAAGGTGAAAGAGAGAAACCAGAAATTATAAACCTGTTAGTCTAACATCTGTTGTGAGGAAGTTATTGGAATCTATAATTAACGACAGAGTGACTGAGCACTTAGAGAAATTTGAGCTGATTAGAGTGAGCCAACATGGATTTGTAACAGGTAGGTCATGTCTAACGAACCCAATTGCATTTTTTGAGGAAGTAACTAAAATAGTAGACAGGGGAATGTCTATGGATGTAGTTTATATGGACTTCCAGAAGGCATTTGATAAGGTTCCACATAAGAGACTGTTAGCTAAAATTAAAGCTTATGGAATTGAAAGCAAATTATTGACCTTGTTAGGAGATTGGTTAGGCAGTAGAAGACAAAGAGTAAGGATAATGGGTATGTACTCGAATTGGAAGGAAGCGACTAGTGGTGTCCTACAAGGATCTGTGCTGAGGTTTCAACTATTCACTGTATTTATTAATGACTTAGATAACACATAGAGAGCCATATATCCAAGTTTGCCAATGAAACAAAGATTGGTGGCATAGTAGTGTAGATGGGAGCATAAAATTACAAAGAGACATTGATAGATTAAGTGAGTAGGCAAAACTGTGGTAGATGGATTTCAGCATAGGTAAGCATAAGATCATCCATTTTGGACCATAAAAGGATAGATCCGAGTATTTTTTAAATGGGGTAAAACTAGGAACAGTAGAAGTCCAAAGAGATTTAAGGGTCCATGTACACAGATCATTAAAATCAGGTACAAAAAATAATCAAAAAAGCTAATGGAATATTAGCTATTATAGTCAGAGGGCTAGAATATAAAGGGGAGGAAGTTTTGCTACAGCTGTACAAAGCCCTAGTTAGACCATATCTGGAGTACTGTGTACAGTTCTGGGCACCACACCTTAGAAACGATATATTGGCCTTGGAAGGAGTGCAGCGCAGATTCAGCAGAATGGTACCAGGGCTCCAAGGTTTAAATTAGGTTTGTATTCCCTGGAATACAGAAGGTTAAGGGGTGATCTGATTGAGATTTTTAGGATTTTGAAAGGAATTGATAGGGTAGATAGAGAGAAACTTTTTCTGCTGGTGGGGGAGTCTAGGACAAGGGGCATAACCTTAAAATCAGAGCTAGGCCATTCAGGAGAGAAGTTAGGGAACACTTCTTCACACAAAGGGTGGCCAAAGTGTGGAACTCTCTCCCACAAAAAGCAGTAGATGCTAGCTCAATTAATAATTTTAAATCTGAGATCGATAGATTATTGCTAGACAAGGGTATTACGGGATATGGAGCCAAGGCAGGTGAATGCAGTTAGGATACAGATCAGCCATGATCTCATTGAATGGCAGATCGGGTGCTAAGGCTGAATGGCCTACTCCTGTTCCTATGCCAGTCAGCATCTGTGGAGATGACAGATAAGTTAACATTTTGGTTACATGTGGCTCCTTTGGAACTGGAATATGAAAGGCAGACAGGCATAATAACACAATCATAAAAAAAGGTGAGAAAGTATATATTTTTTTAAAAACAGACAAACTCAGAGAGGAATCATGAGTGGAATAAGGTAGGAGAGCTTTTGAAGTGTAATCTGAGAATCGCAGCAGACAATTCGTGCAGAGTAAGGTCCTACAAACAACAATGAGATAAATGACCAGATAATCTATTTTAGTGGTTGAGGAATAAGTATTGGCCAGGACATCAGGAGAATTCCCCTGCTCTTCCTTGAAATAATGCCATGATATCTTTTACGTCCACTTGAAAGGGCAGAGGCGGCTTTGGTTTAATGTCTCATCTGAGAGATGGCACTTCTGACTATGCAGCACTCCCTCAGTACTGAACTGAAGTGTCAGCCTAGTTCCTATTCTCAGGTCCTCGAGTGGGGTTTGAACCCATAACTTTCTGGCTCAAAGACAGGTGAGATTTTGATTTAAAACTTGAATTGGAACAATGCACAAGGGCAATGACAGAGAGGTCAGAATGAGAATGGGATTGGAGAGCTAAAGTGACGATCCACAGGTAGCTCAGGGTCGCACTTGCAAATGAAACAGAGTTGTTTGGCAAAGCAGTCGCCTAATCTGCATTTGGTTCCCCCAACATAGTGGGGACTGCACCGTGAGCAGAGAATACAGTATGCTGGATTAGAGGAAGTACATGTAAATTGTTGTCTCACATGGAAGGAGTGTCTGGGTCCATAGGCTCCCACACCTGTGCCCTGGGCCCCAAACACTCCTTTCACGTAAGATGGACCAAGTGACCGCTTTGCCATCTACCACCATTTTTTCTGTAAGTGTGACTCCGCACTAGCCGTGGCTCGCCAGTTTAACGTCCTCTATCCCATTCCCACTCTGACCTCTCTGTCATTGGCCTCGTACACTGCTCAACACAAGCATCAACAACAACAACTTGCATTTATATAAGAGAACAATATCTCATCTATTAGGTAATCTGCAACCCTCTCGTCTAAACATTGACTTCAGTAACTTAAGACTGAATAGCTAGATCCTCATTTTTAAATCTGTTCTAATTCTTGACCCACATGTTGTCCATTTCTCCCATTTTCTCACAATTCCCAGGCTTTCTACTTCCTTTGCTATTTACATACCCATTGTTTCTTTATTGCTACATCATTCCACTCAGAATTTCCCTATGCGTTTGGTTTTTATTAAATATTCATATTTTCACCCCTCTCTTTTTTCTGTTTGTACTAATACTGCCTCTTGTGCTCCAGTTCTGAAGAAGGGTCAGCAGCTGAAACTTTAACTTGTCTGTTCTCTCCACAGATGCTGACTAACCTGCTGTGTGTTTCTTGCATTTCCTGTTCACGTTTTAGATTTCCAGCGTCTCCAGTATTTTGCTTTTCAATTGTTTTCAAAGAATGGCTTTTTTGCTGTCAAACTCTAATTTATCTAAAAGGTGTATCAAAACATTCCCTGCATTTTAATACTTACTACAGCTAACTACAAACTCAACCATATCATGGGGATTACTGAAGGCAGGAGGCTGCATTCCACGTGGGTCTGTTCACAAACATTATGGATTGCATTTCTTCTGTTTGCATGATGAACTGCTTCATGATAGCCATTTTCAGATTATCTGCTGCATGAGAAACAGCAATATGCAAGCGATGAACTGGACGTGAAATGCAAAGCAAATGGGTTTGTTATTTAGCTTCACATTGTGGGCTAACATTGTACCTTGTAAGCAGCCGAGTTTGAATTCACAGCTGTTACTTCTTGCCACACGAGACTGTACTGTTTTAATGTCATAACTGCACACATAGCAACGAGAAACATAGGAGTGTACAGGATCAGAAAAGACCATTGCGGTCCATCCAGCTGGTCAAATGTTTATGAAATATATCCCACAATACCTCTCATACCCCTCTATCAATGTTTTGCTAGGAACTTATCCAATTTTCTCTTGAATTTGCTGATATAATCAACCCTCACTGCCTGCCTTGGCAGTCCAGTCCATACATTCAACACCCTCTGTGTAAAGTGGTTTAATCTAATCTGCCTTATCACCCTCTCCCTTCCATATCTGAGGCTTTGCCCTCTCTATTTGTGGCAACGATGAAATCGACATCTGCCAACACAAGTGCAAGAGTCTTAAAATGAAAACAATATGACCATTACTGACTACCTGAGAACTGTAGATGATTCAATGCAAATTAAAGTCACAGCATTTCAAACTAACCTGTCCTTAATTTTGTCATTCAAAGCCTCGTCATTATCAAACAGATATTTTTTTGGTGAGGCTGGTGGTATTAGGCATGATTTTTGCTGTTGGGCAAAATGTCCTTACAAAAGCACCAAACATGACTTATTGGCTGGTGTGTTGAACACAGGGCACAGACTAATCACTCGTAATGTCATACTCACCCCAATTTTGTCGCAAGCATGTGTGAGTTCTGTATTTAATTCCCTGGCTTTATGCTCATTTCAGAGCATTCCCTGCCTCTTACTGTTCTGGTGCTCCTTTATGAAGTTTGCATGAGCATCCATTTCAACGGCACAAAATTTATAGCATAGACATTCCACCTCATCAACCCTCAATTTCACCTCATCAACCCTCAACTGCCTTTAGGTTTTTGCTGACTTCAAAATTCCTCTTGTACTCTGACATATAACCTGCTATGATATGCTATTTCTGCTCACAGTGGGAGAACACCATAAAATTATCAGATTAATGCCCTTCTCCCAGCTCCCAATGCACGCTGCAACTTGGGCGATGATCCAGGAAGCGATTTAGGCTAATAAAATCCAGGTCTCCTTAAAAAATTTATTAATTCCAATTCTGCTTCTATTTCTATTTCTGCTGAAAATCAGGTCCAGAGATGCACAATTTTAATGTTCCTTATATATTTTCTATGGTGGAAAAAGGAATGGTTTAACTTTATTCTGGAGACATTTAAAGGCAAATCCAGGTTATGGGAGTGCACCACCAAACTGCACTCCTCTTTGGCTCCCTCATCTCTGGGTCTGTTCGAAGCTGATTTGAAAAAGAGAGACTATGGGGTGTATTTTCTGGGAGCTGCTCCCACTCTTCCACCTTAACTTTGCAAGTAATGCAGCAGAAACCTACTTTATGCACATAACCGTGGTGGAGCAGGAGCAGCTCTGAGAAAATTCAACCTGTATTGTCAACAGAAGTGAAATTTAAAAAAAAAAAATCTTAGGAGTGACGTTTGTGATTGGCAAAGGTAGATCAGATTGCAAACACATTTAAGTAAATAAATGAAGCTGTGTTTATTTTTATCACGTCAACATAGTTTACAGTTTAACACCAAAATTAATGTTTATAGTTACATAAGAATTGCTAGATGAGAAAAGACCATGGTCCACCATCCTGGTTGTCGCATGATACAATAATAATGGAGTTGTTGACTAATGAGTGACACTTTCTGGTTCTCTGCCTTTAGGTTCATTTCGTGCTCAGTGCTGAGTTAACTGATCTGAGTTTGGGTGGGGGTGGGGGTTAGAATGGGCCTTGATGTCTCTAGTATAAGGAAGAGAAATAGTAGCCTGATTTCTATCTCAGCGATCCCTGCTGGAAAGTGGATGTTAAAGATGAGGACAGCATGTATTCCAGACTTGGTAGAAGTGGCAGATTCCCTTCCCTAAAGTACATTAGTTAGGGTTTTCTCACTAGCTGACAGCTTTCATGGTCATTTTGTTCTGGTGCCGACCCTCAAATTATTGAACTTAGTTTCACAACTTGCTATGGTGGGATTTGAACTTTTGGCTTCTGAGTTGCTCATCCAGTATCACAACCACTACATTACTGTACCGGCTGATAAAATCAGACCCCACACCCCAAATCAGATCCACCCAAAATCAGACCCCACACCCCAAATCAGATCCACACCCAAAATCAGACCCCACACCCCAAATCAGATCCACACCCAAAATCAGACCATACACCCCAAATCAGATCCACGCCTTAAATCAGACTCCACACCCCAAATCAGATCCACACCCAAAATCAGATGCTATACCCCAAATCAGATCCACCCAAAATCAGACCCCACACCCCAAATCAGATCCACACCCAAAATCAGACCATACACCCCAAATCAGATCCACGCCTTAAATCAGACTCCACACCCCAAATCAGATGCTATACCCCAAATCAGATCCACAGCCAAAATCAGACCCCACACCCCAAATCAGATCCACACTCAAAATCAGACCCCACACCCCAAATCAGATCCACAGCCAAAATCAGACTCCACAACCCAAATCAGATCCACACCCAAAATCAGACGCTATACCCCAAATCAGATCCACGCCCTAAATCAGACTCCACACCCCAAATCAGATCCACAGCCAAAATCAGACCCCACACCCCAAATCAGATCCACACTCAAAATCAGACCCCACACCCCAAATCAGATCCACGCCTTAAATCAGACTCCACACCCCAAATCAGATGCTATACCCCAAATCAGATCCACAGCCAAAATCAGACCCCACACCCCAAATCAGATCCACACTCAAAATCAGACCCCACACCCCAAATCAGATCCACAGCCAAAATCAGACTCCACAACCCAAATCAGATCCACACCCAAAATCAGACGCTATACCCCAAATCAGATCCACGCCCTAAATCAGACTCCACACCCCAAATCAGATCCACACTCAAAATCAGACCCCACACCCCAAATCAGATCCACGCCTTAAATCAGACTCCACACCCCAAATCAGATGCTATACCCCAAATCAGATCCACAGCCAAAATCAGACCCCACACCCCAAATCAGATCCACACTCAAAATCAGACCCCACACCCCAAATCAGATCCACAGCCAAAATCAGACTCCACAACCCAAATCAGATCCACACCCAAAATCAGACGCTATACCCCAAATCAGATCCACGCCCTAAATCAGACTCCACACCCCAAATCAGATCCACAGCCAAAATCAGACCCCACACCCCAAATCAGATCCACACTCAAAATCAGACCCCACACCCCAAATCAGATCCATAGCCAAAATCAGACCCCACACCCCAAATCAGATCCATAGCCAAAATCAGACCCCACACCCCAAATCAGATCCATAGCCAAAATCAGACCCCACACCCCAAATCAGATCCATAGCCAAAATCAGACCCCACACCCCAAATCAGATCCACACTCAAAATCAGACCCCACACCCCAAATCAGATCCATAGCCAAAATCAGACCCCACACCCCAAATCAGATCCACAGCCAAAATCAGACCCCACACCCCAAATCAGATCCACACTCAAAATCAGACCCCACACCCCAAATCAGATCCACAGCCAAAATCAGACCCCACACCCCAAATCAGATCCATAGCCAAAATCAGACCCCACACCCCAAATCAGATCCATAGCCAAAATCAGACCCCACACCCCAAATCAGATCCACGCCCTAAATCAGACTCCACACCCCAAATCAGATCCACACTCAAAATCATCTGGCACACCTCATATCCAAAATCTTGCCATGACTGACTTGACCAGCAGCCAATTAGAACCTTCTGCCCCAGTCCAGCATAATTCAACTTCAGTTTAAGAACTTTTAATGGGCTCCCAGCATAGCCATTTTGTAAAAAAATGTGAATTCCCAACAGGTACCCACCTCTTCTTAACTAAATATAAACCAAACCTCACTGGGTAATGATTCCCTCTAATAGAGGCATCATCTGGAAAGTTATGTAATAAATGTTTTATTTAAAATTGACATTATCAGTGCCATGTTCAGTATTATAAAGTTTACTTACATTTTTCGTAGATTTTAAATAGTGTGAAACTATTAAATGTTGGTGTTCAGAGGGATTTAGGTGTCCTTGTACACGAAACATAGAAAGTTAACATGCAGGTACAGCAAGCAATTAGGAAAGCAAATGATATGTTGGCCTTTATTGCAATGGGGTTGGAGTACAAGAGTAAGGAAGTCTTGCTGCAATTGTACAGGGCTTTGGTGAGACCACATATGGAGTACTGTTTACAGTTTTGGACTCCTTAACCTAAGGAAGGATATACTTGCCTTAGAGGTGGTGCAACAAAGATTCGCTAGATTGATTCCTGGGATGAGAGGGTTGTCCTGTGAGGAGAGATAGAGTAGAACGGGGCCTACACTCTCTGGTGTTTAGAAGAATGAGAGGTGATCTCATTGAAACATATAAGATTTTGAGAGGGCTTGACAAGGTAGCTGCTGAGAGGCTGTTTCCCCTCGCCGGAGAATCTTGAACCAGGGGGCATAGTCTCAGAATAAGGGGTTGGCCATTTAGGACTGAGATAAGGAGAAATTTCTTCATTCAGAAGGTTGTGAAACTTTGGAATGCTCTACCCCAGCTGTGGATGCTCAGTCATTGAGTATATTCAAGGCTGAGATCGATAGATTTTTGGAATCTAAGGAAATCAAGGGATATGGGGATTGGGTGGGAAAGTGGAGTTGAGATAGAAGATCAGCCGCCTTATTGAATGATGAAGCAGGCTCGAGGGGCTGTATGGCCTACTCCTGCTCGTATTTCTTATGTTGTTATGTTCTTAGAGTCAAGTTTAGAGGGTTGTGAATCTTTGGAATTCTCTCCCTCAGAGGGCTGTGATGCTCAGTCATTGAGTATATTGAAGTCTGAGATCGATAGATTTTTAGACAAGGGGACCGATTTTAGCACCCGGTCTCAGGTGCGTTCTCATTGGGGGGGCCTCTAAAATCCCGAAATCGAGGAGTGGGACCGGATCGCACCTCGATCCCGCCCACTTCCGGGTTCCGCGCTGACGTGCGGGGGTGCGTGCGTAGCCCCCGCTGGTGGGAATCCCGCAGGCAATTAAAGCCAGCGGGGTTCCACTTGAGTGTATTTATCTTGGTATTTCAGGTCATTAAATGACCTGATTGAACTGTTCATTTAACAAGTGTGGGATTTTACGGTGAAATGAGACTGTTTCCCATACTGGGGGAAACACTCACACTGCCAACGGACGTGTTGCAGCCAGCAGCCTGTGGCAGCTGCCAAGGTGCATTCCACAGGTGGGGGGGGAGAGCCTTCACCAACGCAGGAGGACACTCCGTAACATTGGGCAACGCCTGCCCTCCACCACCCTCCTCCAAGCAAGAAGATTCACCGGCGTGGAAGTGCAACCCCTATGCGAGGACACACTTTTCTAGCGTGCACAACCCCGCAGACCTACACCTGCCAGATGGGTGCTGCGTTGACATCCTCGGAGGACGAACAGCATGACCAGCCTCAGCAGCTTCGCAGTCCACACCGTCCGCCTCAGAGATGTGCATCCCCACAACACGGTGCTGTGGCACATCCACCTGCACAGCAGGATGGAGGGCATCCGCAGAGAGAGATGCGTCGCAGGAGGCACTACCCTCCGCACAGGGTCTACAGACCGAGGCTCAGCTTCATGGACCTCTCTGAGCAGCAGTGCATACGTAGGCTCAGAGTCACTCGCCAGGTAGTCGCCGACATCTGCAGCCTCCTCAATGACGAGCTGCTCCCGGATGGACCAAGCAGCATCTTCTTACCCGTCGCCGTTAAAGTCACCACTGCCCTCAACTTCTTCACCTCCGGATCCTTCCAGGGTGCCACGGGGGACATCACCGGGGTCTGTCAGTCGTCTGCACACAAGTGCATAAGGCAGGTCACCGATGGGTTGTTCCGCAGGGCCTCGACCTACATCAACTTCGCCATGGATGAGCGCAGCCAGACGGAGAGGGCGGTTGGATTCCATGCTGTGGCTGGCTTCCCACGGGTGCAGGGTGTAATCGATTGCACCCACATAGCAATACGGGCACCTCCACATGAGCCAGGGCTGTTCATCAACAGGAAGGGGTATCACTCCATGAACGCCCAGCTCATTTGTGACCACCGCCAGAGATTCCTACAGGTGTGCGCCAGATACCCTGGCAGCTGCCACGATGCCTTCGTCCTCAGGGAGTCCACCGTCCCGCCCCTCTTCCACGCACCCAACACCGGCAACGGCTGGCTCCTCGGCGACAAGGGATATCCCCTGCACACGTGGCTTATGACACCTCTGAGGAACCCCATCACCGAGCCGCAGCGTCGATATAATGACAGCCACATTGCTACCAGGTCTACAATTGAGCAGGCTATAGGGCTGTTCAAGATGCGCTTCAGGTGCCTTGATCGTTCCGGGGGAGCGCTCCAATACACGCCATTCAGAGTGGGACGAATTATAGTTGTCTGCTGTGCCCTGCATAACATGGCACTACAGAGAGGGGTGCCACTGGAGGAGGCCCCATGCACACCCGCCACCCACATTGAGGACGACAATGAGGAGGAGGAGGAGGAGGAGGAGGAAGAGGAGGAGGAAGAAGAGGGAGAGGAGGAGGAACGACCCATGGGCCGAACACCGGCTCATCTGCGTGCTCGTCAGGCCAGGGAGGCACTCATATGCCAACGGTTCTCCTAACATCACACTGTGTGAGGCGTTCACATGCCATAATGTGCACAGATGAGGGTCCATACAGGCTCCCTCCACAGAAGAGTGGTGCCTGTACACCTGCACCCACTGTATTATGCCCAATGGGTGGGACGGGGTGGTCGTAGTCATGATGAGGCGCACGGAAGGGACATATTGAACAAGCCGCAGAATTATGGACAAGAGGTGGCTGCATTGGTGAGAAAAAGTGAGTTTATTTTGTGTTGACATTCAAATAATGGAAATAAAAAAAAAACGACAGACACCCTGGTGCAATCCCTGTGTGCTCACGGAACTATAGGCTTTCGTTTCCGGGTACCCCTACGTGGTGCTACCCCTGTGGCTCCAGCAGAGGTGGTGGCAGGTTGCTCCTGTTCGTGCCCTGACCTGGTAGATGCTTTGGGCCGACGCCCCCTGGGTTTCGGTGCCCGTGAGGGCACCTCCACAGACTGCTCCTCCTGCACCTGTGCAGGGGCAGACTCGGCCACCTGGAGTGGATGGACTATTGCGGGCACTGGTTGAGAGGGGGGCAACGGGTGAGACGTGGGGGAGCCTTGAGTAGCGTCCACACTTCCATTTCCCCGTTCACCATCTTCCCTCTCATGGCCAAGGCCCACATTACCCCTTCCAACCTGCTGGACGGCAGTTTGGATGATGTGGGTGAGACTTTGCAAGGCCACCTCCAATGTATCTGTCAACCTGTTGATGGCGGCAGAATGTTGCTCACCCTGAATCCGAACAGCCGTTGTGAGGGCCTGGATGGACTCATTGGTGAGCTGTGCGTGACGCTCGAGGGAGGCTAGCCTGTCCTCCACCGCAGACGTTCCCACACCTACCCGCGACACTATCTCAGAGATGCCTTCACGTCCCTGCGACACTATCTCGGCGATACCCTCCTGCACCTGTGCCACCATTCCCCTCATGCAGGAGTTGGACTCCTCCATCCTCCGTGCGATTGTGGAGAGTGCGCGTGGCACCTCTCCCAGTACCTCAGCAATGTGCTGGTGCCCCTCGATGACTCTCCTTTTGACAGGTGGCCCCCTGGGTTCAGCATCTGGGTCCGGCTGAGCAGAGCCTGGAGAAGAGTGCTCCCACCGACGCGGATCCTCCGAGGCTGACCCTGCCACCAGGGTCTGCTCATGCTCACGTGTGCGCGGTGACTCACCATGTACAATCCCAACTAACTGAGGTGGGGGACCCACCGAGGTGTGTGTATCTGCGCTGGTGGATGCAAGGCTCATGTGTGAGGATGCACCCTCAGAGACGGGCATGTCCTCTGAGGAATCGCCCTCAACCGAAACGTCGATCGCAGACGGTCCTGCAAGAGAACAGAGGGCAATATCAGGCATGTGTCCAAATGTGGCGGTGCGGCATATGCCATGTGATGCTAAGATCATTCGCGATCATGAGTGATGAGTGCCAGCTTTCCCTTACCGGCCGTTTCGACAGAACCAGACTCGGCATCCGCCACCGACAGGCAATGCAGCGTGCGGCTGATCTCCAGTGCCTCGACCTCGGTGTCTGTCAGGGCCACTTCATGTGGCGGGCCCCCTCCAGTGCGTGCCCTATCGCGTGCGTTCCTGCACCTCTTCTCCTGTGAGGGCAAAACACAAAATCGTTATTGAGTGATGATTACAATGTGAGACGCTTCAGGCATTGGTGTGAGTGGGTTGAGCGTGTGGCAGATGGATGGGAGGATGCGTGTGCCACATGGCCATCCCATTGTATGGGCATTGGGGTGTGTGGTAGTGGTCGAGTGGGGACAGGGACGGTGGGTACGTGCAGGCACTGTGAGGATGATAGTTGGGTGGCTGTGAGGATTGGTGCGGGAGCGCAGTGCTGTCAGTGGAGATGGGGTTGTGAGGTGGTTGAGGTGATGTGGAAGACGGAGTGAGGCAGAGTGCGTTAGTGTACTCACTTTCCCGGACCTGGTGAGGTCATTGAATCTCTTGCGGCACTGCATCCAAGTGCGGGTGGTGTTTCCCCTGCTTGTGACCTCTGCGGCTACCTCCTCCCATGCCCTCTTGGTGGCGCTGGCAGGGCACCTCCTTCCATCTGTGGGGAACAGCGTCTCCCTCCTCATGCGGACCCCGTCCAGCAGCACCTGGAGGGCATGGTCCATGAATCAGGGAGCAGCCTTACCCCTGCGCTGCTCCATCCTTCATGGACTGTAGGTTGTGGCTGGAGGGGCTTTGGTGGACTGCCCCTTTAAATAGAGCTCCAACATCGCTCAGATGTCAATGCGCATGCGCAGGCCGCCAGCACGCAGCTGAGAAGCGCGGAACCTGTAACTGCCGGCTAATTACATCAATCATCCCGCGATCGCGTGCGCAACGCACTCAATTCGCACGGCGCGTTTTCTTCGAGCCCGGCTGACCACCCGCTGCCAACCCGCACCCCTGGTAAAATCGGGCCCAAGGAATCAAGGGATATGGAGATAGGGTAGGAAAGTGGAATTGAGGTCGAAGATCAGCCATGATCTTATTGAATGGTGGAGCAGGCTCGAGGGGCCATGTGGCCTACTCCTGCTCCTATTTCTTATGTTCTTATGTTCTTAAGTATTTACAAATAAACTCCATTCTCTCAAACTCAAATTTAAAAGACAATGTATTGCTTTTGTTGAGAACATCCAAGCTTCATGCCTTTTTTTACTTTACAGCACTACCACTAACAGCCCTGACTTTGGCAGTGAGGTAAAACTAGTGTGACAATGCTGCTGTCTTCCCTCACCTTAAGAGGTCATTTTCGTGAGTGGTGAAAGAGACAACCATCTAGTCTAGTCATGGAGAGGGGAATTGAGTGATAGCTTGCCCATGGTGATCAACAATGCTCTTTTCAATTAGCTGGTTTGTACAGACCTTCTCCACTCAACACAATGCACAATTGTTTGTCTCCTTTGACCCTGTGGAATCTGCCCCACAATATAAATTGTAAACAATTTTACAACACCAAGTTATAGTCCAACAATTTTATTTTTAATCCCACAAGCTTTCGGGGGCTTTCCCCTTCCTCAGGCGGTGAGGAAGGGGAAAGCCCCCGAAAGCTTGTGGGATTAAAAATAAAATTGTTGGACTATAACTTGGTGTTGTAAAATTGTTTACAATTGTCAACCCCAGTCCATCACCGGCATCTCCACACCACAATATAAAAGTAGAATTCACAGTGTCAATGGAGAGCTATTTCTTGAAGCAGGTCTGCAATATTAAAGGGTGTCATGCTCCTTTTATTCTACATGGTTGCCTCCAATGGCAAGCATGCCCTGTAAATGATCCAATACTCTTGCCATCAGAGGCAGTGGTAATCTCTTGGAATGAGCCTTCAACTAAAAATGCCACCAGTGACAAAAACAATAAGTGATGGCAGCATTTAAATTTGGTCCACCATTTTTGGGTCTGACTGTGGGAAGGCCGATGTGACTGATGGACCAAAGATCTGTCTTCTTCATGTCATAAATAAACACTATGGGCCCGATTTTACCAGGGGTGCGGGTTCTCGGCGGGTAGGCCAGCTGGCGCGTTGAAAACGCGCCCGGTGAAATTAGTGGGTTGCCCGCGCGATCGTAGCAGGCAACACACTAATTGGAGCCACTTACCTGCTCCTCCGGGTTCCCCGATGCTGATCTGCGACTCGGGCGGGCTGCGCATGCGCAGTAAGATCTGTCAGCTTGAGGCGCTCTATTTAAAGGGGCAGTCCTCCACTGACAGATGCTGCCACAAACAGCAAACATTACAGCATGGAGCAGCCCAGGGGGAAGGCTGCTCCCAGTTTAATAATGCCTCACCCCAGGTATCATTAGATGGGGTGAGGAGGAGGGGGAGGACAGAGATCTTCCCCCCGGCGGGCGGGAGGAAGCGGCCCACCTCTGCCACCAAGAAAGCCTGGCTCGAGGTGGCAGAGGGGGTCACCTGCGCCACCAACATATTGCCCACCTGCATACAGTGCAGGAGGCGCTCCAATGACCTCAGTAGGTCAGCCACAGTGAGAACACGTAGTCTTTCCCCTACACTCCGCCTGCCACAACACTGCCCCCACCCCACATCTCCATCGGCACTGCCAACACTACTCTGTCACATCACCCCTCAGACCCACTCAAACCTCATCCTCATCTTACCTGCACCTACTCACCTCGCGAGTACTCACCCCGCCATTACCACGCAACCCAATCCTCATACAATCTCATGGCTCTATCCCATACTCACCCTCTCGTGCATCTCTCTCACGGCCAGCCTCACTCAACCTGCCACCACCTGTGCTGCAGCCACAGGGCATGCATCACATATGTGCAGTAGGCAGCGTAAGGCAAACATGTTGTGAGCATGAAGGGGATGCACAAGGGTGTTTGAGGGATTGTCATGGTTCTTACTTCTATTGAATTAAAGAACAACACACATCACACATTATATTGGCACCACTATTGCCATGTCTTCGCGAATCCTGTCCGGTTTGTGCAATAATGCCCGCTCCTGGGTATCCCTATGAGGACCCACCACTGATGCCACCCAGTGTGTCACTGCAGAGCGGGTGTAGGTGTATTTGCAGGGCTCTTCTGCGCAGACGACTGAGAGACATCGGGGATGTCCCCGGTTGCAGCCTGGAAGGCTGTGGAGCAGAAGTTCGGGAGGGCAGTGGTGACTTTGACAGCGGCAGGTAGGAAGATGGTGCAAGGGCCAGCCAGGAGCAGCTCGGCATGAAAGAGGCTGCAGATGTCCACGTGTGCACTGCTGCTCAGAGAGGTCCAGGAGGCTGAGCCTCGGTCTGTAGACCCTGTGGTGAGGGTAGTGCCCTCTGCGACGCATCTCTCTCTGCGGTAGCCCTCCCTCCTGCTGTACAGGTGGATGTGTCACAGCACTCTGTTGTGGAGCTCCACGTGTCAGAGGTGGACGGCGTGGATGGCGAGGCTGGTGAGGCTGGTGATGCTGTTCGCCCTCCGAGGAGGTCATGACTGCAGCTACGGCGGCCCCCATCCGCAAGATGTACATCTGAGGGGGTCCGCAATGTCTCCGGACCCCGGGGTAAGTGTGCAGGTTGGTGACTTCGACCATCAGGAGGAGGGTGGTGGAGGCCAAACTTTGTCCCAAGTGACAGAGCGGCCTCCTGCAATGGCTGAGGGTCTCCCCCCACTACCTGTCAAATGGACCTTTGCAGCTGCCACTGGCTGACGGCTGCAACACGTCCATTTCAACTGGGACTGTTTCCCCCAGTGTGTGAAACAGTCCCATGTTTATCCAAAATCACACACAGTCCCTTAATCAGGTCAGTTAATGACCTGAACAACCAAAGTAAATACACTCAAGTGGCATCCCGCTGGCTTTAATTGCCTGCGGGGTTCCCACCAGCGGGGGCTGCGCACGCACCCCCGCACGTCAGCGAGGAACCCGGAAGTGGGCGGGATCGAGGCGCGATCCGGTCCCGCTCCGGGATTTCGGGATTTTCGGGGCCCCCCCGCCGAGAACGCACCTGGTAGCGGGTGCTAAAATCGGGCCCTATGGGAGTGAATTTCCTTTCTGTTTCCAGCACACTTACCATGCAGGAGTGGCATAGGAAATTCTTTTTCCACGAGCATTTGGGTGGAAGCTGTTTCTGCCTTATTTCCACCTTTGAACGGCTGCCCCTGAATTTTCTCATACTTCTGCAGTTCTGCTGTGATCCACCCACTGAATCACCACTGGCTTTTCATTTGAACATGTCAAAGTGAGAGCCAATGGCAAAGCACCTTTGAGTTTCCTGGATTTGGGTAAGTTACACTGAGTCCATGACCAGCTGCTCAAAGCAGAAGTGTGGAGTTTCTGAAACTCAAGAGTTTGGATTTCTGCAGGTAGGGTGTGATTTTTTGAATTTTTTTTTTTGCCATTCTGCCTTCATTGCTTCTGATTGCTTCTCACAGGATCAGACCGCTGGCAGATTTTCAGACCCCCCCCCCACCCCAACACCCACTATCCACAGTCAAAGTTTCTCAGGAGCAGGTATGGCATTCCATATGGATACCTATTCTTGTGTTTCCAGGTGCCACCTGAGGCCCAGGATCACAGGATGCGGTTGACTGCTCATGCTCAACACAAGCTCATGGGAATGAGGTAGACATTGTCTTATGTCAGCTTGTTCCTTGGCAGCTTGGTGCCACCTCCCATTTTCCACTGGTGTAGTGGTGTAGTTCCAAACTTCTACCACCCTTTGAGAGGGATGGCTGGAGGCCTGGCAAGTGCTGCTGTCCTGAGAGAGGGCAGTATCATGTAGTTGTGACTCCTGGGAGGCTTGGTCCTCACCATCCTCTTCACCATAATTTTCCTCCTTTTGTGCTGCCCATTGCTGTAGTGGATCTGAAAGAAAGGCAGGTAGAAGATAAGCATGGGTGAGCACCATCCCCTTGGGATTAAGGAGACAGAGAAGTGGGTGGAAGGTTAGGAACATAGGAACAGGAGTAGGCCATTCAGCCCCTCGTGCCTGCTCCGCCATTTGATAAGATCATGGCTAATCTGTGATTTAACTCCATATACCTGCCTTTGGCCCATATCCCTTAATACCTTTGTTTGCCAAAAAGCTATCTATCTCAGATTTAAATTTAGCAATTGAGCTAGTATCAATTGCCGTCTGCGGAAGAGATTTCCAAACTTCTACCACCCTTTGCGTGTAGAAATGTTTTCTAATCTGTCTGTGTAGAGCTTTACAGGGCTGCCAGTCAGTGTAGGTGCTCAGTCAGTAACTTGGTGCCAGCAAGATGCCTCCGATAATGCCATAACCTATGTCAAGAGCTGAGTGGCCTTCTCCTTGAAGGGTGAGGTGTTTCAGGTTGGGGAACCCACCCCTTCCAGTGCTCTGCCTGTAGTGGTCATTGTGTGCCAATTTGACCTGCAAGAAGATAGAGTGAATGATGGTAAGATTAACAGTTGAGGAGTGTGTACTAAGTTCATGGGAGGGGTGAGGTAAGAGATGTAGGGGTATGAGGTTGTTAAAGTGGAGGAAGGGGTTTGAGGGTTGTGCATGTAAATAATTGCTGTGAGTGGAGTTGGGCAGCCATAGTACAAAATGCTGAGTTGGAGGTCCCCTTAACTGGAGAGCTCGATGAAGGGTTAATTGAGCAAGTCTTGTTTTAAGAGGGTGAAGAATATGCCGGTGCCCAGGGTAGACAATTAAGAAAAGGGAGAGATGTGCAATGTGTTAGTTTGCCTGCCCTGCTGAAGATGTGGAACTTTTTGCAGCATTGTTCCGCAGCCCTGGAGGTGAGAGAGTTGGCAGTCGGTGCCAGTGCCACCTCCCTACAGGTGGCACAAGTGATAATTCTGGGTAACATGACGGCACCCACACCTAGGAGTCTGTTTGTTCTACCTTCAATGCCCTCCAGGAGGACACACTGACACAATCAACTTTCTGCTTTTATTTTGCTTGAGTTGGGTAGATGGCAGATCTCAGGATGTTCCTTTTTATTTCACATCGCATGAAATTGATTAGAACTTGTAAAACTGTGAATGGGTCCTTTGTTTGGCTTCCAATTTTCTTTCACCAGCAGTGAAGTTGTGTGTTCTTGGTGCCATGCCCTGCTTTCCTCTGGGCACAAATGGTGCTTGAGTGGTCATACTTCTATACATATGTAATAAAAATACTGCTAAGACATGCAGAGACGTCATTAGAGAGTGAAGTGTAAGAGCCAAGCTCTGGTACCTGATTATCCCCCAGTCTGCTGCTGAAGAGTTCAGGCTGAATTTTTAAAGCCTGCACAGAAATTTCCAGATAGTTCAGCTGCTTATACCCATTTTATGCCAATGGTTGCACCAATGGGAATGCAAATAAGCAGACCTAGGAAAACATGTGTGTAACTCCATCTGGACGACACCGGTGGGTGCAATACTTTTTTTTAAGGGGCAACAGCAGTGTAACTCATTTTGAGGAAATTTTAGCCTATATTTTTAATATGTCTTTATGTTTCTGTGATCACTTTACGTTTGTTTCTGCATTGACTAAGCACAGGCTGACCACTGGGATATTTACATCTGTGGCTCATAGCTATGAAAATAGATTGTCTTTGAGTTCCTTTTCTTATCTGATGCTGTCAGTTACATGCACAGTACATAGATTAGCAACAGACATGTACGATGGGAGATTCACCACCCTCTTGCTCAGAATTTTCATCTGTTACTGTTTTTAGAAGAGACACTGAGATTACAGCAAATGTTATAATTTGGTGAAATCTTCTATTTTGCACTTTGTTCTATTTAATATCTTATTAAACCTGATTCATACTTTACAGCCTGAGAGATACCTTTTATCAGAGTGTTACTTGTCCATCTTTTGAAGAGAATCTGAGAATGCAAGGCAGCTGATACTATATTTTGTGATGTCATCTGCATTACATGGTGGTGGGGGTGGGGGCGGGGCGGTGATTTTGATGTGTAGCATCCATCGGGCAGGCTGTGGATGGAACAATCAAAATGTTCCTTTCCAACCCTTTCAGCACTGCTTCCAGTGATCCCTGTAAGGGTGCTAGTTCTGGCCGTTTCTTGCTCTGTACAGTGGGTGGGTACTGCATTGAGCAGGTGCCGCACTTTCCTATGCCCAAGTTAGTATCGGGGTCCTAACAATGTCATAGGGCCTGATTTGTGTGGTAAAATGAAGCTCCCACCTGTTTCCACTGGGAGCACTGGCCACCTGAATCGAGGCCCGCTTGAAAATAGCAGTGGGCAGGCCTTGGGCGGGAAATTGGTGGTAAATTTTCTATACGTGCTTACTAAAGAGGATAGTACTAATTTGCTCTCTGATTTACTGAAATCAACTGGCAGTGGGACTTACTAGATTAAAGAGACTTTAGTCCCAATGGCATATATTCTAGGTTATTGATGGAGTCTAGGAGAGGAAAGTGTGGAGCACTGGCAAATATCATGGGCACTGTGTGGTTTTGCAGGACTGGAAGCAAGCATGCACCTACACTTAAGCAGGATGACAAAATTTGACTCTGGCAACTGCAGACCTATAAGCCTAACAGTGAAAATAACAGAGTAGATTCACAAATTGACACACACCAGTAGCCTGCCACCAGATGATTACGTCTATCCAAGATTTGGATGATGCTCCCATATCTGGGGAGGTTCTTCTAGCACCTTTGGATAAGATTCAAGAAAAAGATTGTCCGATACTCAATCCTTTCCTTGTTTTTGCCCACATCACTCTGTCTGTGTTGTAGCCCTTCTTTTTTCATTATTATCTCGATTCAACTCCTCCAAATTTTCTTCCCTCCTAAAATCCAAATACGTAGTCCGACACACTCTTCCTCCCTATAATTTCACCCTGTTGAAACCAACACTAGGACCTCTTTAACTCCCTTCTTGCAAGATATTGTTGCAATCAGTGGGAGCTCTGACTGAGATACACACTTGACTACATTGCAACACCCACTGATTATGACATACATTGAACCTATCAGCGGGCACTGTGATGGCAACAATGTCACAATCAATGGGTGTTGTGAAGGAGACAATGTCACAATCAGTGGGTGTTGTAATAGAAACAGTCACAATCAACAGGTGGTGGGATGGAGACAATGCCACACACAGTAGGTGCACTGATCAATGATCAATTGAATTTCTAGCGATTAAAATAATGCAGACAAAGATATAGAACCATTTGTCTTGTTTCAAATTCACAGCACAGTAACCAGAGAATTGTAATCTTGCATTCCCATGTGTGGAAACATTACACCAGCTCGGAAATGTTAAGTTCAGTCCCAAACTATAATATAAGGCTTGTGTGCAGCGTATCTCCCACTTTTCTGATTTGCTCAAATTTCCCAAGAACTAAACAAAAATATTTACATATTTCACTGTTTGTGAGCACATCACTTTACAATGTGAGCTCTTCCCTGACACTTTTAGGTGTGCTCAACACAAACATGCATATACATTTCCTATAAACTGAAACTTGAACTTGTATGCAATATATCTAGGATATTTTGAGCTGAGCTAACAGTGAACCACTACAATGTTAGGATAGACACTGAAAATAATAGGGCATATCACTGTACACTTCTAATATCTCTCACTGCCAGATAAGACCACACTGACTACCTGTTAGCTCAGACTAAAAACTACTAATTTGCATTTGCAAGAAGATTATAGAGAAAGAAGAAGTCTGCAGACAGATAGATTATAGTACTTCACTGCACTTTACATATACAAATATACGAAAATGACAGCTAGGAAAACACCTACTAGTCCATCCAACTTATGCCACACAGTTGTGATGCATCACAACTTTTATTGTAAGTTCCAAAACAATAAAAGCTCTAAAACCTTAGTGGTTCTCTTAGGTAACTTTGGACTACAGCCCTGATTTTAACCCAGGGCATGAATCGGGTATACGGGGGTGGGGCGGGTGGCAAGCCCCAAAACGTTTTCAGCGTAAGGCCCAGGCAATTTTAACTGCCAGGCCTCATTTTAATAAGATTGACAGGCTGCTCTCCCTAACATATTGCGAATCGGGCAGGCTGCCCACGTGACATGCAGATTTTCCAACACGACCCCCAAGGTCTACTTAAAGTGGGGATGCACCTCTTAAATTGAGGTTGCATCCACTGCCTGCAATATTCTTTATACAACTATGGAAGACTTTTTGAGGACTTAGATGAGTTGAAGGTCTGCTCCCTTCTCCTCCTCCCCCACCCCCCACACTTTTTAGATGCCTCCCTAGAGGTCCTAATGGAGAAAGTGAAGGCCGGAATGAAGCAGACCCGGGCAGAGGTGGCTGAACGGGTCAGTGCCACCAGAATCACCCCCAGGACCTGGTTCAATGCAGGAAGAGGTTCAATGACCTCACAAGAGCTGCAAAAGTGAGTACAGCTCTTCATCTCTCCACCTCTCTCAATTGCACCTCACAATACTCCTGTCACCCCCTTCATTACTACTCTCAACAATTCCCTCCCCTCCATCACATCCATACAATCACAAGAGCACATTGACACATCTCTCTTTCTAATTCCAATCACCTCTTCCTTTCCTCACTTCACACCATGCACTAACACCATTACCTTCTCACATTCTACCACTTGCACATCCACCAACTCCTCACACCACTCCTTCCTCACTGAACATCATACACACTTCCCTTTACATTCATCACCTCCACATCTTCATTCCATCTTGCTTCTTCTACACCTCTCAACACATCCACTATGTTCACAAGCCTCAACTTCTCAACAGCCACTCTCTAACTCTCCCCCTCTCTATCTTCAAGACAAGACCTTGCGTAATTTGAGGGAGAGGACCAAAACGGGTGGAGGAACTCCCAACATCATCACCCACACCCAGGCAGAGCAAGAAGCCCTGGAGATCAGTGGCCCAGGCAGAGCTATGAATATCAGGGAAGGTGAGGGCTGTGACTTACCTCAGCAGGGTGTCTGCATATTACTTGTAAGCCTTCATTCACCTCAGCAAATATGCAACAAGCTTCACAACTTGAAGATGCATTCTCAAAACAGTCACCTGCAAATGTCTTGCTTCTATCTGCCATCCTTACTCCTGTCCCCTTTTCGCTTTCTTCTAGGCCCTTCTTGCCAGTGAGAGGCCGCTGTGGAAGACATCTCGAAGGAAGACAATCCTCCTGAGGCTGCAGCGTCACACGCTTCATGCCTCCCAAGCACCAGCCCAGACACTGGCACTCTGCATGGGTTAGATAGTGAACTTGGAGGGTCTGCATGTGGTGAAATGCCCAGCACCAGTGCACAACAGCAGCTACTAATGGCAGCGACAGCCTAGGAAACAGTGCAATGGAGGGGGAAACCCCCTCCCAGCTCTGCTGAGGAGGAGAAAGATGAGGACTTCATGGGCCCAACCATCACAAGCAGTTACTCAAAGTGTTGGAAGTTACGCCAAGGAGTTTCAGCCCTATGATTGAGAGTGTGGAGGAGTCCGCTTCCAGCCTTTGTGGTGTCATCTCGCATTGCATCAGCACTCTGCAGTCTCCCCTGAATAGTGTGGTCACCTCCCGGGATGCTGCATCCAGGCCCACACAACAGGAGCCTGTGGGGTAGAAATTGTTGAACCCATTTTCCAGATAAGAAATGCGGCAAAAAAGACCAATTTTGTAGGGCTATGCCCTGCGCCCCAAAGGCACCTGAAAAACATTCGATACCATATTGACCTTGGATGATTTTCAGGGTCTGGGGCAGCCATCTAATACAGACGTTATGCCTCTTGCTTATGCGATTGAGGGGCCTGACCCTGTTTTAGGACCCCTCTGTGAAATTGGGCTGCTGGGCCTGCTTTCCTGGTACGGATGCGGTGTGTAAACCGGCCACCTGCGAGAAAGTAAATATTAATTTTTTTAAAAGATTCATGTGGAGCCAGGAGGATCAGGACTGCACAGTACTCCTGACAGCTACTGCCTGCTGTGATTGCCCCTCCCCCACTCCCAACTGTCCTTCCTTCCCCCGGCATTTACTTGAGGGTCACTGCTGGCAAAGCAGGCACCCGAAGTTTGTTTCTGCAGGAGGCCCGGATTCGGGCCTTCCAGGCCTGAGCCCGTTTTGCAGCCACATCATCGCCTTCGCATCCGAAACCTGGCGCCAACGCATTCCTACCCCTGTGATTGCCCGCTTTGCAGCTTTGATGGCCGTACAGGCTCAGGGCTCCAAAATGGAGAGATTGGTGAATTGAATGGATTGGGGCTTTGAAGGAGTCACTCATCTTCTGCAGTCTGTTCTCCCTCGGATTAGTGGAAGTAATGAGGCCCAGCCCCACGGGAGTGGCAGTGGCACAATGGGATGTCAACACATCTGCTCCTTTGCCACCCCGTGACCATTACCCGCCACGGTGGCAGCCAGTCAGCTGGGCTAGACTGCCTTAGCAGCAACCGAGGTGCAGCAGTCTATTCACAAATGTTACTGGCTGGTATTCGAGTGCCCTGACGGGCAATGTTTGTGCAGTCAATAACGTCCTGCACACAAGAGAAGCCAGCCACTACTGTAAATCCCCGAGATCACTCCTGTTGACCACTGAGGTCAGTGGGGAAGGTAATGTACTGCTCTGCCCTGCTGAACAGGGTGTCGGTGACCTGCTTAATGTAGCTGCGTGCTGCAGACTGTGATATGCGGCTGATGTCCTCTGTAGCAGCCTGAAAAGACTCAGTGACAAAAAAAATTCAGGGCTGTGATGACTTTGAGGGCCACTGGCAAAGCATGGCTCCCTGGTCCAGTAGGCAGTAAGTCCTGTTGTAGGAGGTTGCAGAGGTCTGCAACAGTTTATTTCGAGAAGTACAGCCTTCTCCTGCACTGTTCCTCAGATAGGTCCACAAAAGTGATTCTTAGCCTGTACACCCTGTGTGCTGGGAATGGCGTCGGCCTGCATGCAGCTCCCCTCATCTATTATCTCTAGACTTGACTATTCCAGGCTCTCCTGGCCGGCCTCCCATCTTTCACCCTACATAAACTTGAGCTTATCCATATCTCCGCTGCCCTATCTCCTAACTCGCACAAAGTCCTATTTACCCATCACCCCTGAAGCTCGCTGACTTACATTGGCTCCTGATCCAGGAACGCCTCAATTTTAAAATTCTCATCCTTGTTTTCAAATCCCTCCAGAGCCTCACCCCTCCCTATCTCTGTAAACTACTCCAGCCCTACAACCCTCTGAGACCTCTGCAATTCTTGCCTCTTCCACATCTTTGATTTTAATCGCTCCACCATTGGCAGCTGTGCCTTCAGCTGCCTAGGCCCTGAGCTTTGGAATTCCCTCCCTAAATCTCTCTGCCTTGCAACTGCAAAATTTTCAGATTTTGCATTCCCAAATGTGGAAGCCTGTACTTTTACGCGCTGACGTTAAACCCGGATTGCAGTCGCGGCCCAAAAAACAGCTATTTTCAACTTCCACCTGCCCCCAACCCATCCGTTGTTGGGGTTTAAAATTACCCCCAATATGTCTGTGAGGAAAAGCTTTACGTGAAAGATGAACCCCATAGAATCCTTCTTTTGCCTCTGACTTTGAATATTGACGCATCGAAATAGTCAAACCGAAGAACACTTGGCCTGGTTCTGGGGCATTGGCCTGGTTCTTTCTCTCTTTTCTTTGTCTGGCTAGCACAATATTGGATAAAAGAGTCTCCTACATGCTTAATCAAATCACTTTGATTCACTTCTTGTGGTGAAAGACCTATCAATCAAATCAGATTTTTCACAGGCTCAATTGTTTAAGAGTATAAGAGTATCCTAGCAGGTATCGAGCCAGGTAATGACTTCAGCCGTTGAAGTCTGTACATACCTTCAGTACAACTATCCAATGGATCTGTAATGGTGCAGGGCACAGTGTAAACAGAACTGCTGGCATTGGTTAATCAAAGAAAACCTGGTCATCTTCTCCTTCTTATAACTATAATATAATAATCTATCATATATTAAAAACAGTGCGTGGTCATTAAAGTTGTCACTTGAGGACCTTACTATCTCTCAAAAGCCTGGGTCTGGTGTTAATGGGCCAAAATTTGCTGTCAAAAGTTTGCAGTGAGGCTAATGGCATCACCGTTATTTATGTGCAAATAGTACAGCAACTTCTGGCAAGAGGCAGGTGGATGGTTAAACTCAAATACCCAAAAATTGCTGTCCGAGTTGTGCCACTCTGCCATTAGCTTTGCGAAAATGGCTGCTCGCTGCCTGCCTCACCATTGAAATGCATTGAATGACGTGAAGTCGCAGTAGTTGCACGGTAGATATGAACTAAACTCGCCACAGAAAGTTAAGTCTTGTCATTTCAAGTGTAAGTACCCTTTTAATGACATGGTAAGTGTTAGTTACTGCCAATCAACCTCTCTGGCACTGAAAATTAACTATTACAAATGTAGAGTCTCATTCCTTCAGTTATTAATTGTTGTTGGAGATTTTAAAAATGTAAAATTTTAAATTAATTTTTTTTTACATTTCCTTTCTGTCTCTCTTTTCTCTCTGTACTTATCCAATCTTTCTTTCCCTCTCTTTATTTCTCTTTCTGTACCTGATTTGGCATTGAATTCACCCACTCTAATTTACACTTCCTTCTCAGTCCTTGCGCTGGTAATTTCTCAATCCTTCAATTTGATTGGTTAAGGAGAAACACAGTTGCTTGCCCTGTTCACTCAGGTCCCAGATGCCCTGTTTCCCTCGCTGGGACATTATCAGCTTGGACTTTCAGGAAAAACATTTAAAAACCTAAACGTGCAAGGGCTAGTCTAAATAACGGCAAATGCCATTAGATGCCCAGCCACAGCAAAATTTGGGCCCATATAATTGCTCCGACCTGTGACTCTGTGAGCTGAGTTTGGATTGTGCAGTCTGAGCATCTGCAGTGTACCCAGCTTTCTAGGATATATCAGAACCATTCAGTCAGCTGTACTAATCCAATAATTTTCTTTAGCTTCATTAACTTTCTGCTTAGTAGGTTTTCTTCAAATAATTTTTGAAAAACAGAATGACAAATTTCAAAAGCTTAATTGAGATAAAAGTTGTATTGAGTACTTTTTAAAGAGATTGTATCAATGTGTGTCTGAATGAGAGAGAGAAAAAATGTCAGTTTACTAATTACACACCTGTTGTAGCTTTTGTGTTGTGTTCTGTGAATTTCAAAAATGTATTAAGCTGAAAGAATGAGGGAGGTGGTGAGGAGAGAGAGGGGTATATTTGCAACTTACCGTCTGGTTGTAAAACTGGCATTACGGATCAGCCGCCTGTTGTAGAAATCGCCTGATTTTTATTTCCATTGAAATCAATGGAACGGAATATTGAGCATTTTCTATAATGGATGACAATCTGTAATGTCAGTTTTACACTCAGACAGCAAGTTGAAAATCTACCCCAGAGTGTCTTAGTTCATGCTAATATCCAACTTTAAAAAAAACACCAGTAGAATTTTGAAGTTAACTAATTATCTACACTTGCTGTTGTTGACCATTAAAAAAGTCAATGCTAATGGTTTACATCTGTGAGACATATATTCCAATTTCCAACATATGTGAGATGGGGGTGGGGGGCTGGAGAGAGGAAAAGAGAGAGATGGGAAAGATGCAAATAGAGAGAAAGGCAGACAGACAGTGACTTTCCTCATTCTAAATTGTTTTTTTTCAATTGAATTTTGGCAGCAAACTGATAGGGAGGGAGATTAGAAGGGGAAGTGAGGTGGAAAGGAGTTTGAGATAGAGGGTTGAGAAATAGAAAGATAGGGTTGATAGAGAAACAGGGGATTGAGAGAGGATAGAGGTTGAGAGAGAGAAGTGGGTATAATTACAGTGTGACATTTTTACATTACAAATGTGGACATAGGAATTTATAAAGGAAATATAAAAATAAAGACAGAATGTATGACTTCTGTATGTCCAATTATCCCTCACCTTCTAGCCCCACTTTATCTGAAGACGACACATAATTTTGACTCCCCATTTGCAACATCACAGGGGATCAACTACTGATATTGAAAAATAAGTGCTTCTGACTGCTAATGACTTGACGCTACAAGTGTACAGGCAGAAATTTAGAAGATTATGGAAAGTTCAGAACAATACTTATAGAGAACTGGCAATAGAAATGAAGGATATTTGGAAATTTTGGTGGGGAGTGAGGGGGGGTGCAGGTGAGAATAGAACCGGTTACAAGGAACTTAGTCAAGTAATGCTAAAAGATTATTTTGTGAAAGTGATTTCAGATGACTTAGGGGTAAGATGATTGGATAGAAATCTACAATCTTTAGCCCACTGACTAAATGGAACAATCACTTTGTGGCCTCGTGAATGCCGGGAAGCCAACAAGTGGATGTGGAAGGAGATGCCCCACAACCAGTGGGCAACTGACTGAGCCAAATAATTAGCCTTTTACCCTGTGAGCCTGAGGGGTAATGCAATGGAAATAAAGTGTTATATAGGTGCAATTAGGTAGGGCACAAAGTATCTAAATGCTGCTATGAAAGGGGGGTCCAGGTCATTATTAGGGAAACAGAATTATACTATGAGACATAACACTAGAGGTGACCCCTAATGCAGGGTATCTGGCACCATTCTTATGCCCAATATGGTGAATGAGTGGCTAACAGAAGGCTTGCGTGATATGGCGTGTAAAAGAAACAACAGTGATGGAAGAGGGCAAGAGAGAGAAACAGAAATGAGAAAGAAACATACGGAGACTGAGAGCGAGAACAAAATAGTGAAGAGTGGAAAACAGAAGGGAAGAAGGAGAGCGATATTTTTGTCTATGATGTATCATGCTATTGGCTCCCATGGTACATACAGGGTTAAAAACCAGGTTCACTCGCAGAAAATGGCTTAGCTTGTTTTAATAAACAGCCCAGAACAAATGTTATGCCTGCGGAAAGATATCCAAGGAAGCCCTTTAATTCAAATACAAACATCCAGTGAGTTTTATTGAAATATGTTTGATTGGCAGCTCTAATTTGAGTTGAAGAGATACATATTTAAGTTTACTTCACCCGGTGAAATTTTGAAAGTATACCTCAGCTTCCTTGTTCCAATTGAACAGTTCATCTAAAGCCATCAGGGAGATATAAAGGTTACTTCTGTGCTCTCAGTGGGGGAGCTGCAAAAGTCAAACCTTTAATCCGCACTCCCTTTAAGCTCCACTGGGATTGTGGAATCACCCCTACAGATAGGCTTGAGAAACTCTGTGGATGCTTATTAGTGAATTGCCACGTAAAATTAATATTCAGGGACCTTGTGCCAGGTCCGCTTCGCATTGAAGTTTATTGCAGCAGATGTGACTGTTTTCTATCTTCTGAGGAGAAATGGCTACACATGTAACTATTGTAAATCAACAATAAACTTTTCCATTTACTGTTTAATAAATCTGTGTGACAGTTTATAGCCATGCATGGCATTTATTCTACCACTTTCTGAAGTTAAGGAACATCATGTGAGGGTACGTGATACAACCAGTAAACTGAAATACAATGAGAATGTTTTTCAATTTGACTCCTGGGGCCCGATATTAGGAGGGAGGAGGGTTGGCAGCGGGGGGTCGACTGGGCGCGTGGGTAACGCGCCCAGTGAAATCGGGGTGCTCCGCACGCGATCGTAGCCTAATTGGAGGTACTTATGCGTGCTTCCAGGTTTCCTGTTCCAGACCTGCGCAGCGGGCGCACTGCGCACCCGCATCACAGGCTGTCAGCAGGAGGAGCCCTATTTAAAGGGGCAGCCCTCCAATGCTCCTCCTGCAGCAAAGAACCATTTTTGGAGCATGGAGCAGGCCAGAGGCAAGGCTGCTCCAAGGTTCTCTGACTCCTCACTCCAGGCGCTGCTTGATGGGGTGAGGAGTAGGAGGGAAATTTTTTTCCATCTGATGGGAGGAGGTGGCCCCCCTCTGCCACCAAGAAGGCCTAGCTGGAGGTGGCCGAGGATGTCAGCAGCAGCAGCAATGTGTGCCGAACTTGGGTCCAGTGCAGGAAGCGCTTTAATGACCTAACCAGGTCAGCCAAAGTGAGTATACTTACGCATTCTCCCACACTCCATCTTCCACATCACCTCCACCACCACACAACCCCTTCTGCACTGCCACCACAACGCTCTCGCATCACTCCTCACATCCACTCAACCATCATCCTCACCTTGCCTGCACTTACTCACCGCCCCAGTTCCCATTCGAACACTACCACGCAACCCAATCCTCATACAATCTCATGGCTATGTCTCACACACACCCTCCCATGCACCTCCCTCATGCTCACCCCCACCCACACCAATGCATGCAGCGGTTCACCATGCAACCATCACTCAATCACGCCTCTCTGTGTTTTGCCTTGATAGGAGAAGAGATGCCAGAATGTCCGGGAGAGGGCAAGGACCAGAGGGGGCCCACCACACCAGGTGGTCCTAATGGACGCCGAGCAGCAGGCATTGGAACTAAGCCGGATGCTGGAGTTCCTGTCCATGGCGGATGCCGAGATTAGGAGCACACAAACGGCTGGTGTCAGAAATCTAACACTCAGCACTCATGATAGTGAATGATCTTAGCATCACTTAGCATCTGCAGCACCTCAACATCTGTCCACATGCTTAATATTGCTTTCTGTTCTCTTGCAGGGCCATCTGCGACCGCCGTGACTGCGGAGGGCGATTCCTCAGAGGACCTGCCGGCCTCTGAGGGTCCATCGTCACATCTGAGCCAGCCATCCACCAACACAGATATACACACCTCGGTGGGTCCCCATCCTCAGTTAGTTGGGGTTGCACATGGTGAGTCACCACGCACATGTGAGCACGAGCAGACCCCAGTGGCGGGGACAGCCGTGGAGAGTCCGCGTCGGTGGGATCACTCTTCTCCAGGCTCTGCTCAGCTGGATCTAGATGCTGAACCCTGGGGGTCCATTCAGCCATGAAAAGGAGAGTCATCAAGGGCCAGCAGAACATTGCCGAGGTACTGGAACAGGTGCCACGCGCACTCTCTACAATCGTGCAGGTGATGGAGGAGTCCAACTCCTGCATGAGTGGAATGGTGGCACAGGTACAGGAGGGTATCTCCGAGATACTGTCACAGGGACGTGAAGGCATCTCTGAGATAGTGTCGCGGGTAGGTGCAGGAATGTCTGCGGTGGAGGAAAGACTAGCCTCTATCGAGCTTCAAGCACGGCTGAACAATGAGTCCATTCACACCCTGACAACGGCCGCTCGGATTCAGGGTGAGCAACATTCTGCCGCCTTAAACAGGCTGACAGATACATTACAACTGGCCTTCCAAGGCTTCACACAAGTCCTCCAAACTGTCGTCCAGCAGGGTGGAAGGAGTGATGTGGGCCTGGGCCACTAGAGGAATGATGGTGAAAGGTGACATGGAAGTGGGGACGCCACTCAAAGTGCTTCCACGTCTCACCCGTTGCCCCCCTCTCAACCAGTACCCGCAATGCTGCCTCCTCTCCAGGTGGCCGAGTCTGCCCCTGCACAGGTGCAGGTGGAGAAGTCTTTGGAGGGGCCCTCACGGGCACCGAAACCCAGAGGGCGTCCGCGCAAAGCATGTCATCGGTCAGGGCTTGGACAAGAGCAACCTGCCACTACCTCTGCTGAAGCCACAGGGGTAGCACCACGTAGGGGTTCCTGGAAACACAAGGCGAAGGTTTTGTGAGCACAAAGGGGATGCACAAGGGTGTATGACAGGAATGTCATGTTTTTGATTTAATTTCGTTTGTTTTACAAAGCACATTAAAATTTGTTATCACCACTACTCCCACATCTTTGCAAATCTTGTCTGGTTTGTGCAATAATGCCCTTTCCTGAGGATCACCATGAAGACCCACAACTGATGCCATCCATTGTGTCACTGCAGAGTGGGTGTAGATGTAATTGCAGGGCTCTTTTGTGCAGATGACTGAGAGACGCCGGCAATGTCCCCGGTGGCACCCTGGAAGGATCCGAAGGAGAAGTTGTTGAGGGCAGTGGTGACTTTGACAGCGACAGGTAAGAAGATAGTGCTTGGGCAAGCTGGGAGCAGCTCGGCATGAAGGAGGCTGCAGATGTCCACGACTACATGTCGAGTGACTCTGAGCCTCCGTGTGCACTGCTCCTCAGAGAGGTCCAGGAAGCTGAGCCTCGGTCTGTAGACCCTGTGGCGAGGGTAGTGCCTTCTGCGACACATCTCTTTCTATGGTTGCCCTCCTTCCGCTGTGCAGATGGATGTGTCACAGCACTGTGTTGTAGAGCTCCACGTGTCAGAGGTGGACGGCGTGGCCAGCGAGGCTGGTGATGCTGTTCGTCCTCCGAGGAGGTCATAACTGCAGCTATAGCGGCCCCCATCCGGAAGATGTACATTTGAGGGGGTCCGCAAGGTAGGTAAATGTGTCTGCACACCGGGGTTGAGGTTCCAAATTTGTGAATTGTAGTGTTAGGAGGAGGGTGGTGCAGGCCAAACTTTGTCCAAAGTGACAGAGTGGCCTCCTGCAATGGGTGAGGGTTTCCCCCCCCCCAACCTGTCAAATGGACCTTTACAGTTCCCACAGGCTGGTGGCTGCAACACGTCTGTTTCAACTGGGAGTATTTCCCCCAGTACGGGAAACATGCTTAGTTGACCTGAAAATCCCACCCCTCCTAAAATATCCTCCCAATCAGTTCTGCAAACGACCTGAACTATCAAAATAGTTGCCTTAAGTGGGATCAGCCGGTGGGAGTCCCATATGCGCGCGCATCTAAGTGCGTCATTGGGGAACCCAGAAGTGGGCGGGTTGGAGCTGGGCTCCGGACCTGCCCCGGCAATCCCGAATTTTCGAAGCCCCCCCCGCCACAAACACACCCACTCGGCTATCCTAAAATCAACCCCGTGGGCTAACTACAAATGAGGTTAAGGCACACACCAGTTCATGGGATCGGTTTAAGATGTTGAACCTGACAAAAATATCTGGAGGAAAATCCCAAACATGTATTGAGCAACAAAAACAAAAGTGAAGGAGGAGGAGAGGCATTTTTTGCAGACTTGCCTTACCCATTGCCTATATCTTTAGCTAGAGTGGCATAACAGGTTGGGAGCTTTTTGGTGGGGCCCAATCAAACAACCACTGAATCAAATAGTTTAGTTCAAATTTATCATCATAATTGATAATTGGCTTGAGTGAGCCTTGAGCAAAGACATATGGGCAGGGCATTGTGTGGCAAGGCTTCAGTGGCTTGACAGTTGCCCCTCCACTGCTTGTTACTGAGAAAATTTGAAAATTCTTGTTCAGTTCAAATCAAATCTGGATACACTAAAATGCACAAACAAGGACAAATCATGCATAGAATTTATGTTTTACATAGATATCTACAACAGGAATCTAAATGATTAGAGAGAAAACTGATAATATACAGAACGTATAGAAAAATAAATAGTAGTGGTGAGTGTGTTGCAATGGTGTGATGTAAGCGGTTTGATATTGCCATTAAACTGGAAGCAAGGGAGCTGTGTTACTATCATTAAATAAACTCAGAGGGTTTAAAATTGGGCATGGGCTGGGCTGTTAAACAGGTGGTATCACATTGGTAGCCTGTTATACCCTTCGTCAGATATTCACTTCCGTTGACTTTAATAGAACGGCATATCGGGCGTGTGGTATAACGGTCGACAAATGAGACTCCGCGTATTTTGCATCCCTGCCCATGTCCAATTTCACCCCCTTGAGGCTTCTCTCTTTTAGAGCATTTTTTAAAAAAAATTCTCTATTGGGCTTCATTGCGAATCTCATCAGCCATTTTTAAAATAATCTAGAATTTGCTGAGCGATTTGCATTTTCCTGGCCACTGGGTGATGCGAACTATTTTCTTTCTGTGAAATATAGGAATGTCACCCTATGCCATGCGCTCAATCTCACATTTAGATTCATGAACTCCCAGGTCTTCAATAATTTAATTGAACCTATTCCGGCATGGAAATACAGCTAGAATGGAATCCAGCCTCCTTTATAGACTGACCTCATTTCAATGGCAGCACTTGGGATGAGAACAGTCTGTAAAACGGGTCATATCTCAATGGAGATTTGCATTTCATTGAATGTTCACATTCCAGCTTTTAAACATGTTGAAGGAGTTAGAAATTAATGGTAGGAAACAGGGAAAACAATAATGGAAAATACGAGCAGTTTTAGGATGCCATGGATAAATAAGGAGGTTAGAAACCAATTAAAATTGAAGAAGAGGGGCCTGTAAGGATAAAATATAATAATAATGAAAAAACTAAAGGAGAATACGAGAAAATAAGAAAATAGGTTATGAGGGGGCATGAGGAAAAAATATAATAAAAAATCAAGTGGAACAATGAAGCATTTTACAAATATATTAGTAAAATAAAATTGTTAAAAGCGAGGTGGGACTCAGAGATCATCAATTTGTAAACGAAGATCAAAAAATAGCGGAGGTATTTAATAAATACTTCTCATTGGTATTTGCTAAAGAGAAGAATATCGGAGAGCAGGTGAATCCTCAAGTGGTTGAGAGTGAGATGAGCGATATTATGGTGTATAAAAGGAAAAGTTTAGATAAGTTAGTTAGGTTACAGGAAGACAAGACACCAGGGCCAGATAGGATACATCCTAGGATCTTAAGGAAGGTGAGGGAGGGAATTACTGAGTCCCTAGAAATTATATTTCAGGCTCTTTTGGATGTGTGCTGGAGGACTAGAGAGTGGCCAATGTAGTACCCATTTTTAAAAAAGGAGACAGTGCTAATCCTGATAATTACAGGCTAGTTAGAAAGCTTGCAGTAGGAAAAAGTTTAGAGTATCTAATTAAGATGAAATTACCATGTTTCTAAATAATAGTTAGAAGTAGCAGCACAGATTTCAAAAGGAATGATCGTGCTTGACAAACCTCATAGAATTCTTTGAGAAGGTAACTGGCTTGGTAAATGGAGGGATTGCAATGAATGTAGGTGGATGAGGGAAAAGGGGATGGAGGTATGTGGGAACAGGATGGGTAAATGTGATTAGGGCTATTTGCTCGTGCGGAGGGTAACGCCAACATAGACCGGTTGGGCAATTGGCCTGTTTCTAGTTGTATCTTCTATGTATTTTTATATATCTAGTTTGGGCTGTGAGCATAGGATTAGGAGACAAAAATACAAGATTAATAAGCATTAAGCAAAACTAGAGATGATAAGAAACTTCCTTACCCCACTCCCCACAGAATAGAGGAAATGTTGTGTTAATTTTGTGTTTATTAACTTCTTCAGGAAAAACAACCTAGATTTTAAAAAAATTAGGAGGAGGATCAAAGGTTATAAGGATAAGAATGGGCAGACTTGATCAAATATTTCATCAAGCACACTGGTTCATGTGTTACTGTGACCAAACAAAGTTATTTGTTGACTATTGAAGTTGTAACGATAGATTGATATTTTGCAGTTTCACTTGATTATCTTTGGAATTCAGGAACACAGAATTTTCCATCATACAGTTACAAAGGGTAGACTATACATGTTCTGTAAGAGTTAATTAGATGGGCCATGCTTTCTGATAGAACTCTACAGGCATAATAATACATCAACCATTTCACTTCTACACAACTCCAATGATATTTTCATCAATTTGATTCAGTTATTTCATTTAACATATGCAGATTTCATTCATAACATGGTATAAACAAGATACATGATTGAAATTGGTGATTTATAGAATAACAGGACTGGAAAGGGAAACCAGCCAAAATGCAATTAACTCTGTCTCTCTCTATATCTCACTCACTCACTCACACGCACACACACACACACACATCTCCCATGGTGTTGCTTACGGTAAGTCAGAACGAATGTCCATCTCTTACCTGCCTTTGTCATCTTCCTGTTGTTGTTTCTGCGTCTATTCTCTTCTCATGGTCTCGGTCTTTATCTTCTTTAGTTCTTCTCTCTGAGTGGCCTTCTCTTTCACTCTTCATCTTTTCATCTTCTCCTTTTCTGACGTCTTTTGCTTCTGAGACTCCCTTTCTTCTTTCCTTTCTGCGGGAGTTGTTGGGTGTTGGGCCAGATCTGAGAATATTTTTTGCTTTGTATTTCTGGGACTGAATCATTCAAGTAGTTGCAACAAAATTCTTGGAAAAGAAAAGAAATTGCTCAAAATCTGAGAAAATCAATTATAGATTTAGAAATCCGGGAATTTCACCGGGATTAAGTCAAGACTGGAAAATCGTGGGCAATTAAGAAAACCATACAGTCATTCCAGAAATGCAAAACAATTTTTTAGACAAAGAAGGTCACAGAAAATAAATAAATAGAAAAATTCTGATATATTACATTAAATAAAAACCTCCTGTGAAATTAAGGAAACAATCCTGGAATTAATTTAAAAAATGTAAAATCTCAAAAAACTCTGGAGAAAAATAGAAAGTGCCAGAGAAAATTAACTAAATAGAATAAACGAGCTCCAGAGCCAATCGGTGATATCAGAGGCTGATTGTAACTAGTGGGTAGCAGGCCGAAAATAGCTGTGTATCACTAACCGCCCTGTTCCTGCTCCCGGTATGGTCGCTGCCACTGTCTTCAGGACCTTCAGCAGTGTGGCCCAGGCCCTAGTGGCCTGTTTCAAGCAGGAGTCTACTTCCAATATGTAAATTGGGGTCCTATCCCAGTGGTAGCATTCCAGTGCAACTTTGAGGTACAATTGGTCAGAGTGTGTATCACGCATGCTCCGCCCAGGCATTGAGTGGCCTAGCAACAATCCTTCAAGGGACCGCTGCAAGTGGCTCCAAAATGAGTTAGGTTTCTGTTTCTTTTAGAGGTTTTTGTGGGGCCAGGAGGAGCATAATCCCCCCTGCCCCTACCTCGACCAGTGAGTTGCCTGTGAGTGCCCAAGCAGCATTTGCAACTCGCCAAGGCTTCTTCGACAGCACCTCCCAAACCCGCGACCTCTACCACCTAGAAGGACAAGGGCAGCAGGCGCATGGGAACAACACCACCTGCACGTTCCCCTCCAAGTCACACACCATCCCGACTTGGAAATATATCGCCGTTCCTTCATTGTCGCTGGGTCAAAATCCTGGAACTCCCTTCCTAACAGCACTGTGGGAGAACCGTCACCACACGGACTGCAGCGGTTCAAGAAGGCGGCTCACCACCACCTTCTCGAGGGCAATTAGGGATGGGCAATAAATGCCGGCCTTGCCAGCGACGCCCACATCCCGTGAACGAATAAAAAAAAAAAAAATAAGACCTGGCCCTCAAAATGGCTCAGGCCTCTCCTTTTGCTACATACCTGAAGTGAAAAACTACTCCCACAGATCACATCATTGCTCCAATAATCTGCATAAGATGGCACTACATTTTAAAAGTACAAGGGGTAAAAGTACAAGGGGTGTTTGTGGAATTCGTGGAATTCAAAAAATCCACCAGAGAAAAATCATCAGTTGCAATTTGTTTTTCTTTATACTCGCATGCTGAAAGATTTAAGTAACTCTCACTTATACGTTTTATAATACTACAAATTAAAATGTCACAGCATGTAGTTTCATCACTTTCTACAAACTGGACCGTATTCTCACCTTAATCGCAGCAATACAGATTGATTGTATTTCATGGCCAGGATCATTACTATCATGGCAGGAACAGGTTAAAGCTTGTCCTGTCAAAACAAAATGAGAACATTCAAAAAAAATGAAAGCCTTTTTAGATATACCAAAGAATGATGATGGCATGCTAATGCTATCAGTATGAAGTATGAATAGATTATTAAAGTCAATATTACAGCACTGAGTGAAAAAGGATGTATTAGATTTAATTATCGGTGAAAATCCAGTTTAAAGATTTTTTATCAAAGATTTTATTCACGTTAGCTGATTTAATCTGGGGGTAGTCATCTCTTATAGCCTGATCATAATTTTATTTTTAAAAAATAAATTGTGCATCATGATTAATTAAGATTGCAGGTGTGAGTTACTTGCAAAGCCTGCAAATAAGGTTGCAAATATGCTGCTATTGCCAGGCCTGTGTATATGTACATAGATTCTGTGCAGTAACCCTCATTCAGCAATGTGGCAAATCTGTAGTGAAAAGTGCTTGGATTTAAAGGTTGACAGTGGGTTCAGCAAATGTATCCAGTGAATAGGTGAGCCATATTAAAGCAGGAAGTGCCCCTGAGTTTGGGGCCAGGGTGCCCAATCCTGATTGTAACCCCTGATGGAAGTGGGTGGATATTAGGTGATGAAAGACTTGGCAGTGATGGCCACTCAGCGTCAAGGCTCACACATTAGTAATGGCAGCTTGGGCAAGATATCAGAGGCTGACTGGTGGCAATGGAACCATATCCCAGCAAAGAGTCAACACCTTCAGGAAAAGAGGGAGGGGATAAAACTGTTAGACAGAAAAGAAGAGAAAATGATGATGTTGATCGGTAACAGTGGTATGTTTATTTTTCTATTTCTATCCCTACATTGTTTATTCTCTGCTTTGCTTCTGCACTAGATCCTTCATGGCTTGTTAAATCTGATGCAGCTCCTCCCTACTGAAGGTATCATCTAATTAATAATACTATTAGTTAGATAATTTATGATGAGAGAAAAGTTAATTTTGGCAAGTTCAAAAAATAAGTCCTTCTTAAAGATTTTCCACCATTGTGTATCTGTACCTCTGCTGCCCATGCATGGAAAGCGTAGAACTATTGTTGTGATGTTAAATGGAGATTGGGCAGGGGGGCAGTATAAAATACATTCAAGACTTACAGAGGGAGGGGCAAAAAACTCTGTGTGAACATTATATCAGTTGTAATATTTTATTATCATATTAGAATCATTCTTGATTCCTTTTTTAAAAACATTTGCACATTTATTTTAATATTTGTCAAGAAAAAGACAGATGTGGGGCAATTATTTTGTCTATCAAAACTTTCTGACTCAGAGGGTGAGCAGAGCAATCTGCTCCCAGGTTTCTGCCAATGCTGCTCTCTAATCGTTGGCTTAATTGTATTGATTTTCTCTCTCCGCCAGTGGTTTTCTGCCTTTCCTTGATGGCACATTTGAGATCAAGAACCTATTATGCAGGGAGTTGTGGTTTGATCACATTCTCCCAGGGCATGGTGCCATGCACAGCACCATCAATACCTTGCACCTCAGTGTCACCATGGTTCTGCCTCTGGGACAATGATCTGTTGAATTTTTACATTTAATCATACATATGTTCAGACTTGTGAATTACTTTTCACATATTTATAGGTTTATTTTAAGCATCACCACACAGACTGCAGCGGTTCAAGAAGGCGGCTCACCACCACCTTCTCAAGGGCAATTAGGGATGGGCAGTAAATGCCGGCCTCACCAGCCCATGAACGAATAAAAAAAATTTGCTAAGTTCAAATAACTTGATAAATGTTGATATATTTACTGTAATTGATATAGTCTTCTGTTTTTTTGCACATGCACGTATAGTCCTCACCACTTAAAACTTCCACGTTTAAAATGGGTCGTCACTTGTATTGGCCAAAAGGCCAAAATTATTCATTTGCATGAACATCCATTTCAATAACATCATATAGGATGCTAAATTGGGCCGTGTAGTGCCCGTTGTTTCGGCGCTACGCAGCCTCTCCAACATCCAAGATGGCGTCTTGGCTGTGCACGCATGTTTCCAGCGTGATGTGCGCCGGACGCCATCTTGGTATAGGAATTAGCGCATGTACAAATACCGAACGTCAGAAGCATGTAAAGTAGAGAGAAAATGGACACAATCAGTGTGCAATGCTGATTTAAAGAGATAGACATAATTTTGGGACGTAACACTCAACTTAACACACAATCTTAACCCCAGTCATCTGAACGTGTCTTAGAGTGCCTGGAGGACCCCCCACCAGCGCTATTTAAAGGGACCATGCAGGATTTATAGGTTAGTGGCTGGATTATTGCTTCTGGCTGCCGAGATATTTGTAACTGTCTTTGGAGGTCTCCTATACTTGAATACTAGGACTAGGGGACATAGCCTAACATTTAGAGCCAGGATGCTCAGGAGTGAAATTAGGAAATGCTTCTACACGCAAAGGGTGGGAGAAGTTTGAAACACTTTCCTGCAAATGGCTGTTGATGCTAGCTCAATTGTGAATTCTAAATCTGAGATTGATAGATTTCTGTGTACCAAGGGTATTAAGGGATATGGGGCTAAGGCGGCTATATGGAGTTAGGTCACAGGTCCACCAGGATCTCATTGAATGGTGGAACAGGCTCGAGGAGCTAAATGCCACTGCCACTTGCGGCCTCCTGATATGTGCCACCTTCTCTTGCAAGAAAGCGGGACGTAGTCTGGGTGATGTGCCTGTCATGGTTGAATAGCTGCCAGTGTGTGTGGCCTGTGAGTTGTGGGTGGGCGGCTTGCAACAGTGGTAATGTGTAAGGGTGAGAGGAAGCATCTGATTGAAGAGTTGAGTACTGATGGAAAGAGTTTGTTGGTATGTGGGTGATGGGGGGTGTAGTGCATGGAGCAGTGGATGCGGCTAGTGGTGTAGTTGATAGGAGACGCCACTTGACAATTGACCTCACTCACCTTGACCACTCATGTCAAAGCATTGAATTTCTTCCTGCACTGCATCCATATTCATGATGCTGTGTGTCTGACATTGACTTCGTACCCCGCTGCCTCCCACTGCCTTTTGGGTATATGTCTGGAGAGCATCATGCCCCCGCTGCGGATAGAGGATGTCTCCCCTTCTGTCCTCCTCTTGCATGAAGGCCTTTTGTGCATTAGCAGAGAACCTTGATGCATGCACTCTCACAGGCCTGATACAAACTCAGATTGGCAGATTGGTGAGGTCTGGCATGCACATTGGAGGATGTGTGATTTAGTAGTGCGCAACCTTTATTCAATGTTTTAACATAACTCATCAGTTTGTAAACATAGGGATGGGAGCTGCATCTGTGTTTTGCATGTGCGGTGGCTGATCTCCGTTCAGACTCCGTACTGACAGCAGACTGTTATTTTCAGCAAATAACAGGTACCAGCTACTTTTAAGAGATTTTTAAGATTCAGCCTGCCTGGGGCTACCCCTACTGGTGGAAAGTGCAAAATTGCAATGAATCCTCATTCAATGCTGATTCGGAACGCTGCTTGCAGGTAAGTCCTCAGGCCTGACGAAAGTCTCGTCCTGCCTGCGCAAGGGCCATTGGGCACGGGGTAATCGCGGATCGAGCTACCCCCGCCCAATAACGGGCCCTATCCAATTTTTTTTCTTTCCCCCATAGTGCTCCGTTTATTTTGGGCAGAAACATCTGTGCTTACTCATTGGTTCGCACCTCGTGCACTGAATGCCAAGTACACACATAAGTAAATAACATCTCATTAAAACTCCTTCTAATCTCCTCCAAGGGGCGTGGGGTTACAGTTTGTACTAAGCACTGACTGCAGTTTAAATAAAGCTAGTTGTATTGCATGCAGTCTTATTTAGTTTACTCACTAGTGATCTATGACATTCTTGTTATATAAGTAGAGTGCTGTAATAGAGCTACCACGTTATACTGGCCATCATGTATAGCGGGCAAATCGCGTTTGTACCAAGGCTCCCGCTTTAAATGATGGGGACTGTATTGCATGTGGATTAAAGAAGATTTGATTTCCACAGAAAGAGAACTGAAATGTCTGTGACAAAGTCAAAGTCACGGAATATTTAGTGAGATGTATGAAATACACATCAAACTGTTCCACGGGTAGGAAGAGTACAATCAGACAGCTCGGATAAAAAGGCAATCAGCAAGGACATGCAGCGTGTGTGTGGTATACTATCAGTTTAGGGGATTAAGAGAAGGGACTGAATGTCAGCCAGTAAAGCGAAGAGACTAAATAACATTGCAGTCTGTTCCAATTGGGAGTTGCTGTTTATTTGATTCAGCTACTCAATTTTGGATGGCAAATTTCTTTATTGAATTAACATTTTGGCTGGGCCCTGGAGTAGCAGAATGCAAACTCACCAGCTATGATTTTTCATTGGGTGGAAGGGAAAATTTGATGGTGATTTCCACTTGTGAGCTCAAATGTGGGACTGCCAGAGGCCTGGGAGCAGGTCACCTGGCTATTCCTCAGCTAGAGAATAGCACAACAAACGTAGATGGCTATATGCGATCCTAGTGACAAGTGAAAAAAAAACAAATTTCTCTGTGCTAATAGCCCCGATTTCCTTTGCCCCATCATTGCCGGCTGTGCCTTCAGCTATCTAGGCACTAAGTTCTGCAATTACCTCCCTGAAGCTCTCCACCTCTCTCTCTGCCTTTAAGGTACTCCTTAAATTATACCTCTTTTGGTCACCTGTCCTAATATCTCCTTATGTGGCTGTGTGTGAAATTTTGTCTGATAACACTCCCGTGAAGGATGTTTTACTATGTTAAAGGTGCTATGTAAATGCAAGTTGTTTTGGTTCAATTTTCTCCCCATCTTTCTTGAAGTGTTGACTCATCATTCTGGGCTAGAAGAACATAAAAACAATTCTAGGATCAGAAGACACTATTCAGCCCGCTGAGCCTCATTTCCTGAGTGCTGGCAGGCATCTGATACCTTGTCATTCTTCATGTTTGCGGCCAAACAGTTAAGTGTCAGTGGCTATTTGTCCGTGGAGTGCATCAAGCCAAGCCTGTTCCTGTCCTCAGCTGATGTCCATCGATCACACATTCTAGTAGGAGGCACTAAATAGTATCAGAAGTGAAATCCCATGTCAATTTTCCCCCTTCATCAGTCCGGCCCATTTTAACTTTCAGATCTGCCGTAGATACCTTCTCATATTCGATAGTGTCAGTAGCTCCCGTAAAGATATCTTATATTCTGGAGTGGACTCGCATAGCCCCAGTATCTCATTAAATGACACCATAATCCAGGGGATGTAACAATGCTTCCACCTTGACATACAAACTGGATATCATGTATTTCACACATCTGTGCTTTACCAATCTTTCAGTAGACAGACTGTTTTGTTTGCGCTTTAGTGAGGTGAGGCCATAACAAAACATTAAGCAGCTTCATTTTTCAGACAGCAAGAGAACACACAGAGCAACAGTTGTGATTAAACTCACTTAATTCAATATTTATAACTCGTCTTTGTTATAATAGTACAAATTAATGAACAGACTATGCTTCCTCACGCTAGTGGGTTGTCTTGCTTGATATAAATAAAATAATTCTTGACTACCTGCATGATTATCTTCTGAGTCTGGGTGAGTGAAAGCCTGCCCTAGCAGCATTTTAGAATTATACAATCATGGAATGTGTTTAAAGACCTGACTGTCAGTGAGTGTTTCTGTCCCTATTTCATTTCCTGTGTTCACAACCAGATAGGAGGGCCTATGCCAGACAAATCTTGCTGAATGCCTGAGACCAGGGACTTCCCAACGCAATGGGTGTGAGGCGTTTATCCAGTACCGATACAGATGATGAATTGCTTATTGTTTTCAGTCTTCGGGGAATTAACTTCAATGCCTAGTTCATTAGCATTTGAACCACCCTTTGCCTCATTGTTTTTATTTTAACCTTGTGCTTTAAAAACCCAACATTTAAATTTAACTTTTTTCCAAATTCTTTCTGGGGAAAAGTGGTCAAAAAAAAAAATCCCAAAATGTGACAGGGACACTGAGGTCTAATGTAGTAAGTGCTGGTGGGCATTTAACCAAATGGGTGAAAGGGAGGCGGTGTTGGAGTCACAGGCATCGATTTTCAAAGGAAATTGTAGGTGCAATGGTTGGGGGGGGCGGAGGGGGGCTGCGAAAATTGGGGAAATCCTGAGCAGGTGAGGAAGCCGGCTCCAACTTGTTGACGTCTGGGTTCGCCACAGACGCGTCTGTGTGCCTGCGCGTCTTATGAATGCGAAAGTCCCGCTGGCAATTAAAGCTGGTGGGACGATAGTTAAAGAACCAAATGTACCTCATTGAGGTACTTAAGGTACATTATTTCTGACATAGTAGATAGTTAAAATGATTTTAAATTTACCTGGGCGGCTTTCCCACGGCTTCCGATTCACGCCTGGTGAAACCAGACTTGAAGGGCTGGATCAGGCAAAAATAAACAAAATAAATTAAATAAAAAATCATTGCACAAAATTAAAAACCAAATTAAACCTACCTTTCCACCCTGGTCCGATGTCCCCCTCTCTCCCCGATATCTCCCTCTCCGATGTCCCCCTCGCCCCACAATGTCTCCCTCTCCGATGTCTCTCTCAGCCCCAGATGTCTTCCTCTCTGATCATCCCCTCTACCCCCCCGTTCTCCCTCTCTGATCTCCCTCTCCCCCCCCGATCTCCTTCTCTCCCCACCGATCTACCTCTCTATCCCCCGATCTCCCCCTCTCCCCCCTGATCCTCCCCCTCTCCCCTCCCCACCGATCTTCCCCTCTCCCCCCACCCCTGCCGATCTTCAGCGCACTCCACTCTCTGTTCCAGTGCCGGATGACGTCTCTCTCTCTCCCCCACCCCCCTCGGCATTACAGCTCCTGTTGGCAGCCAGCCTGTCAATCAGAAACCCGGAAACAACTTCAATCATCATCAATTACATCGCGATCGCATCGGAAAAGGTATGTTTTGTTTATTCGGGTTTGCCACGCGCACCTTCACCACCCCGCTGCCAACCCGCCACCATTTCAAAATTGAGTCCATGATAGCTAAGCCCAGTCTTGTCCTCTTCTGATGTCTATACATGTGCACTTTTTAGTGGAGACACTGGATCATTAACAGGAGTGGAGACCCTGACTGATTCCTTTATCCTCCCTACTCTGGGACATCAATGATAATTGTAGTGTCCCCACTGCTGCTCCAACTGAGATTGGCTAACTCAACACAGATCAGGGATCAAATTAATCTAAATGGCGCAGTTCCACATTAGCCAATGTATTTGCTGATAGAAAATGAGATGCTAATGTAAAAAGCTCATGTATTTGCATGGCCTTCCACCTTCCTCCCCGCACTGCATGTCTAACACAGCCATGTCGTAGCAGAGTTGTCGGGGAATACTGTTTCTGCTTTGCTGTCTGTAAAAGTTCCTCTGTGAGATAATACCAACACCTGAACAAAGGAAGAATTTCTCTATATTGCAAAATATATCAGAGTTAAATAGAAAAATCACAAATGCCAGAAATCTGAAATAAAAATAGAAAATGCTGGCAATGCATGAAAGAAGGTTAATATTTTGGGTGTAACCCTCCCTTCATCAGAACTGGGACCAACCTAGTGTTCATGGCTCAGTCCCACATTATATGGTGTAATTCCCAACTGAGCAACTGTGTACCAATCTGTCTTTAGATTACCTTAAATGTCGCTCACCACCACCTTCTCAAGGTCTACTAGCAATAAATGCTGGCCTTGCTAGCGAAGCCAATATCCCAAGAATAAACTTTAAAAGGATTAAGTTATGAGGAAAGATTACATAAACTAGGCTTGTATGCCCTGGAACTTAGAAGGTTAAGGGGTGATTTAATTGAGGTTTTTAGGATTTTGAAAGGAATTGATAGGGTAGATAGAAATTATTTCTGCTGGTGGGGAAGTCTAAGACAAGGGGACATAAACTTAAAATCAGAGTCAGGAGAGAAGTTAGGAAACACTTCTTCACACAAAGGGCGGTAGAAGTGTGGAACTCTCTCCCACAAAAAGCAGTAGGTGCTAGCTCAATTAATAATTTTAAATCTGAGATCGACAGATTTGTAGTAGCCAAGGGTATTAAGGGATATGGAGCCAAGGCATGTAAATGAAGTTAGGATGCAGGTCAGCCATGATCTAATTGAATGACGAAACAGACTCGAGGGGCTGAATGGCCTACTCCTGTTCCTATATTCCTAATAGTGAAGCAGTCATCTCACATCCTTCATTTTCCTCAATCTAGCTCAGAACTCTTCCTGTTTTTGATGGATGTTCTTCTCTGATAAAACGACATTCTTTTTAGCATTTCTAATGGCAGCTTAATAGGATCAGTTGTGAACAACAAGCACAATGGGACAAGGACAGGTGCACAGCTGCATCACAAAACATCTTTTTTTCAGTCTGTCTCCCAGGTCCAGGATGCAGGTGGCAGAATTAATTAAATTTTAATCTCTTTTCTCTAAAGGTAAAATCACACAATCTGGTGTTATAAATGTATTTGTGGAACTGCTGGCAGTTTGGTGCCTCAGTCTGGGACTTCAATATATTGAAATTCATGGTGCCTCTTTGAAAGAAATAATGAATTGGCTATTCTTTTTTTTCTCCTTTATCATAAACAAATACAATTGTAAAAATTCAGTCGGCACAGATTCTTAGAGGGGAATTTTAACTCCCCTGCCCGACAGAAACTGGGAGGGTGGGCTGTTAAAATGGAGTTGGTGAAATACCCATATCTTCCCGTTCTATTCCGATTTCAAAATGCCTGTTTTTTCAGGCGTGTGAGGCAGCCGCCTGAGTCAGGATCACAGCAAACATTTAGGGGCCGTCTTATAATTCAATATTGATACAAGGTTTCATTTTAATATTGCCACAGATGCTGGCAGCTCTCCAAATTGGCCATCGATCATGTGAAGTCTATCATATCATGAACTCTACTCCACCCATTTAATCTCCTGAGGGAAAGTGCTGTATAAATATTCTCTGAGTCACACCAGTAATCAAGCAAAACCTCAGGATATTCATCCATCCCGCATGGCCTCCTACCCTGCACAGATTATATTTCACTTCCCCCGTGGCCTGGCCTCAGCAGCAATAGAACCGTTGCATCCCATGGAATATTTGATCATCTTAGTTTAATCTCCAATCCTGTTCCCAACCAGATGTTTTGGAGCTCCTCTTTGAAGGAGTAAATTGGCATAACTTACAGCAGAAGTCACTGGTTAGCAATCAGGATCAAGAAGTTTCCTTCTCTAGCCCAAGGACGCAGAAGCTAATTGTAGCTCAATTTCTATTGTCTTGGCTGAAATCAGCTAACTCAGCATAGACTAAGGATCAAATGTAGTACCTTCCTGTTCAGTGTGGCACAATATTGGGGTACAAAATAGTAAGTGCTGCGCCTGTTTTTCGGGCATAAAATGGGTGCAAGGCATTCTAATTTAACAGTGGGACAACCTGTGCCCAATCTGTGCAGGCAATGGTCCCACTGCTAAATTCACGGGGCCCATTTAACAACAAAACAGGCGTTAGGCCCCTTAAGATGTAAATTAGGAGCCTAACACCCGTTAAAGGACTCCTTTTCAAAATTAGTCAGCGATGAGCAGGGCAGGCATGCTCAGGATTCTTCAGCGCCCCTGCTGCCACCAATAAAAGGTAAGTTGTAAATTTTTTAAAAAACCTTTCCAACGGAGCTAAGAGAAGCAGGATTGTTCCCTGACTCCACAGGCATCATGACCACGCTCCCCCCCACCACCCCACGTAGCCCACTCCAACCTCCCTCCTGGGATTTACCTGAGAGCCGCTGCAAGCATCGTGGCTGCCTGTCATTGATGTCTCCTTCGCCGGAGAACTGCCTGGGGACGTGCAGCAGGTGTCCACCGCTCACTGGTCTAGCATAAATGTGGCATGAAGCCTAATTTCATTCCGGCCTCCGGCCTACCTGTTCCGCCGCAGAGACCGTTCCCTTTCTGCCTCGAATTTGGCTTAAAGTGCAATTAGAAGGTAATCAAAGTGGTGCTTTCTCATCAGGCTGCTCTCAGGACTGGCTCAGTTCGCAGAATAGTCAGAAAATGGATCTGCAACAAGTTCACAAACTGTGAATCTTTAAAATGTATCGTTAAAATATTGGGCCCTGAAATTACGCTATTAAGTACTGGTGAACGAATGCTTAATGCATCTGCCTGAGATTCCTCTCTGCTATTTTAAATGGGATAACTCCTCCATTAAAATAGTGACAGTGGGAATTTCAGGCGTCAACATTAGTGTCTCGTTGTAACTTAAGGGCCTCAGTTTTTTAAGAATAAAACTAAGATAAAAATAAAACTGTAACCCCAGATATGATCCATTGCACAATGACATTGCCACATGACCAATTTTGTCAGTTAATTATTCACTAAATTGCAAGCCATGCAAGCCTAATGACCACAGTTCCTTTCAGACTGAATACATAATAATTACATAACTAACAGCTTGCGTAAAAACATTTCATCTTGTAATAAGTGTTCCAATTAATGAAATAATGAAAATAATTCAAGTTTTATGTCAGAATGCTTATATTCCATAGTTTATTTACTAGTAGTGCTAGTCTACTGATAATGCTAGTCTAGTGCTGGGTTTACTGCTGATCAGACTTCATGGGGGTGATTTTAAACCGCAAGAATGGGTGGGTTGGGGGCAGGTGGGAGTTGACCCCAAAATTTTTGGACTTGGCATTCCCAGTGGAAAGCCTGTACTTTTCCGTGCCAACGTTAAACCCGGAAATAAAGTCGGATTGCGGTCGTGACCCAAAAAACAACTGTTTTCAACTCCCACCCACCCCAACCCACCCGTTCTTGGGATTTAAAATCACCCCCCCCCCATAATACTACAAGTCAGCACATGATACCGTGGGGAAGATTTCCTCTGTGCGCTATGTGGAATGAAACGTAAACCTGCTTAAAAAGAATGGGTTTTGTCAAACACAGCAAACAGAGGAACTCTTCCCCCAAATGTCTACAGATAATAGATCACGGTCAACTTTATTATCATTTTGCCAAGTATGTCACACCTATTGTAATTGTACCCATTATGCCCACTGTACAATAGTGAGAAAAGAAGAAAGAATACAATTGCCCAGAATTTGCTGAAGTGGGGCATACTGTGGCATGCCCCGTTAGTGAGACTTTTTCCCTCACCCTTCAGCTCGAAACTTTTTGCACTGCAAATTGCTGAAGGTGCGAGCTGATAACGGAACGGTGAGGGCAACAGGGAATCTGGGTCCTTGGTGAATGACGGGACCAACAGTCTATCTCCTTAACCAATTACATTTAAGGATTGAGAAAGAAATGGTGGAATGACGGAGAAGGAAATAGGTTGAATTAGAGTCAGATTAGGTACAGAAAGAGAAATAAAGAGAGGGAAAGAAAGATTGGATTAAGAGAGAGAGAAAAAGAGACAGAAAGGAAAAGTAAGAAAAAAGTTTTAAAAAATTTAAAATTTAAAAGATCTCTAACAACAATTTACTAACTGTAGGAATGAGACTCCACAGTTTCAATTGTTCCCTTTCTGGGGTGGTGAGGTTGAATGGCATTGTAGGAACATAAATCTGGTCATTAAAAAGGTACTTACTGGCCCTAACTTTCTACAGGGAGCTTAATTGGCACTTAATGTGCAAATGCAGCAATTTCTTGAAACTCATGGGGAGGTTGAGGGCGGGCTGCCGTTTGCACTAGGCTAACAGTGGAGCGATGCAAATCGGCCTGCAAGTTGTGGTGATTCGCAATTCACGGGGTATCTCTTCCTCGCCACAAGTTGCTGGATGATTTACTCACTAATAACAGTGTGCGTATTAAACCCGCCGTTATTTTGGCAGAAAATTCTGGCCCAATATATACATTTGGTACAATGATAAATCTTTAGCATTCAGTTACAAAGCTGCAATTCAATCAAAATAATTGTGCTTCGCTCTTGGGGATTATGACACTACACTCCAATAAATTACAGTCTTGCAACCCACCGCTGCTGGCTGCCAATTGTCCTGTACATAATTTAATGAGGAAGACTGATAACCTTATTATCAAAATAAATGTTACTACACGTAATTGTGCTATTTATAGTACACCTAGATTTCACAGTCATTATCTTGTCATGTAAGTGGTGATCCAAAGTGTCTGAAATAAATATGAATAAAGTAGCTTGATGATTTTTTAATAAGTTTTTGTGTGACATGCTTGAGTACATGATGAGCTTAATTGCACCAACATTAATTTCACTCCAGTTTGATGGTGAATTTTAATGAATGCTTAGCTAATATCAAAGGATGGCATTACCAACAGCGTGTGATTAACACAATCCAGATTTTCTTTTGTAATTTCATTTGTCCTGAAGGCAGGGACTTGTGCTGGGGCATGATTCAATGGCACGGCAGCCCTGTGAGCTTGGACAGGGATTGCCTGTGGGCTATTCAATGTGACGGGTATCATAGCTGAACCCAAATTTGCCCTCACCCAACGCTCACACATGAACACTTACTGGCAGGTGTCACTAACAAGTGATTGGGGTTAGGAATGCTAGCCGATTTTAACACCATAGTTTGGGATAGAGACCAACTGTACCCACTGTGGCTGAGATCAGTTAACTCAACACATTTTAGAGAGCGAACCAGGGCCTTCTGGTGCAACAGAAACAATGGTCTCACTACCCAACTCTATGGGCACAGCCACACCTCCTCCTTGCCAACAGGTTCAGATAGCACATCAGCTACAGCTGAGCATGACAAAAGCAGAGTATATCAACACAGCAACAGATTACCAAACGATACAGTGGCTCCACTTTGCATTCAGCAACAGAGCAAATGTAGATCAAATAAATTAGACAAGTTCCACATGTGACAACAGAAATTTTCAGCTTCTTGAATCAAACGAGTTTGAGTTCTGGTCAGCAGTCTTTTTTTTTCAGACCATGCAATGCGTGCCTTGTAGTACCAAATCTGTCACCATTTATTGATATTTCTTTGTCATTTTGTTTGTGCACCTAGAAGAGAGAATCAGGGAGGGACCTCGGGGAGAGAAGCAGTGCAAAGTTCGGTTACGCCTGCAGTCTCACTCCTTGCCTGCACTGTGAGCAGTCAACCGACATCTCCAAATTAGGCTAACGAGTCCTTTCCTAGCTCATACCCCCCAGGGCTCAGAGTCCAGCCAGACATAGACAGTGGGGGCTATTATAATGGCTGTGTAATTGCCCTACTGAGAGCAAGAGGACTTGGCTAATATCTACGTAGCTGCTTCATCAACATTTATTTTGAAACATTCTAACTTAGGGCGACTAGGTTAATAAATGTCTATTCCAGGTTAATGGGGTAATCAATCCCTGTTTTCAAACATTTGGTTTGAAAGGTGTCTCAGCCATTTTAGGACTTTGCCTCTATCGGGCTTTAAAATTGATTTTACTTGGCATGATTCAGTGTTACACCGATACACTTTCAACTTTCCTAAATCATCTAATCTTTTACATTGGTCTGCATGACTCAATGTCACAATATGCAAAGCATTTATTTACATGGTCATTGTGGTGGTGGGGTAGTGGTGAGGATACAGCTTATGCTGGCATAATGTATTACAAATTAATGACCTCAATTTGAGAGCCCAGTGCCTTGAACCTAGAACATGAGCCCAAAACCCAGAATTAGTATCAGGCTTTGGAGTCCGATGTTTAGATTTACATTCCTTGCTCCTGCAATTTATACAAATGTCACCTGTTTCAGCACCTCATTAATAAGGAACATGAAACCATGATATCTGAAGTTCAAATTATGTGGAGCTGTAAAATTTTGATTGATTTGGAGGCAACTTAGCAGCTCAATTTGTGCATTTCCATCATCAAGTAAGTCTCCTCCCCATCAGAATTTGATCACTTGTTCCAAGTTGTTGCCTTTTTCTGGATCCTGTTCAGCTGATGATATCCTGATAACCTCAAGAAAAATTTGTTTTTATTTTTAGAATTGTGAGTGCCTCTTTATTCAGAATGTAAATATTTCATCCAAAATGGAAAGATTTAGGTGTTAATATTGTTTTCAGTACAATTATCATTTTGAGTTTTATAAATAGAAGCAAAGAGATAATGATAAATTTGAACATGGCAATGGTTAGGCCATTGTTAGAGTACTGTGTGCAGTTTTGGACAGTTTTGATAGAGATCAGCCATGATCTAGTTGAATGGCGGAACAGGCTCGAAGGGCTGACTGGCCTACTCCTGTTTCTATAAGCCTATGTTCCTACTTATGTTCCTATGGATGGTCCATCATAGAGAGGACATTAAAGCCATGGAGAGTGTGCAATGAAGATTCACCAGGATGTTACCAGTGATGAGAAACTTAGTTATGAGGAAAGACCTGAGATAGTAGGTCTATTTCTACTGCAGTAGATAAGACTAAGAGGAATTTAATTGAGGTTTTTAAAGTTATGAAGAGTTTTGATAGGATGAAAAGAGAAAAACTATTTATTCTGGTTATGCAGTCAGTGACAAGGGTCCATCAAATTAGTCATTAAGTGAGGAGCGAGATTAGAGAAATTTTTATGCAGAGGGTTCTGGGAGAATGGAATGCTTTGCCAAAGGGAGTAGTTGAGGCAGAGGCCATTGGGTCTTTTAAGTGAAAAGTGGATCAGCATTTGAAGAAAGGGAATATACAGGGCTATAGGGAGAGAGCAGAGAACTGTGATTAGTTTTGGATTACTGTAGTAAAGAGCTGGCACAGACATGATGGGCCGAATGGCTTCTTTCTCTGCTGTAAATAATTATGGTTATGTATGGTACAGTACCATAGGAGGTTGTGGAAGTATGTGGCATTAATATTACTGATGAATTCCATTAAAGTTCAGCATTTGGAATACTGTGTACAGTTCTGGTCACCCTATTATAGAAAGGATATTATTAAACTAGAAAGAGTGTGGAAAAGATTTACTAGGATGCTACCGGGACTTGATGGTTTGACTTATAGGGAGAGGTTGGATAGACTGAGACTTTTTTCCCTGGAGAGTAGGAGGTTTAGGGGTGATCTTATAGAAGTCTATAAAATAATGAGGGGCATAGATAAGGTAGATAGTCAAAATCTTTTCCCAAAGGTAGGGGAGTCTATAACGAGGGGGCATAGATTTAAGGTGAGAGGGGAGAGATACAAAAGGGTCCAGAGGGGCAATTTTTTCACTCAAAGGTTGGTGAGTGTCTGAAACGAGCTGCCAGAGGCAGTAGGAGAGGCGGGTACAATTTTGTCTTTTAAAAAGCATTTGGACAGTTACATGGGTAAGATGGGTATAGAGGGATATGGGCCAAGTGCAGGCAATTGGGACTAGCTTAGTGGTATAAACTGGGCGACATGGACATGTTGGGCCGAAGGGCCTGTTTCCATGTTGTAAACTTCTATGATTCTATGATTCTATTAGGTGCCTGATGTAGGGGAGGAGGGGGCGTTTGTCTGAATGTCTGTTTCTGGGGATGCATTTGACTGGCTTTTCAAGTTTGTCTCTTGCTGAAGTGAATTTACATACAACAATATAAGAAAGTGCACAGTGGATTTTGTACAGTTGGCTTTAACCTGAGACTGCTTGGGATGCAGGGCATTTAGGGAAGTTCAGGACAATCTTGGAAATTCAGGATTGGTTGGGACCTCTATGCTGCCTAAGCAATAGAACATTCGACTAATGGCACATACATTTTATTGTTCCAAATGAATATCTGGAATGCAAGTCCATGTGATTTGAGACTTGCATCAATGGCATCAATTTTTGACAGCTCAGGGACAATGTTGTTATCACTGTTAATACTATTTAATAGTTAATTAATCTCTGCTACTGATCCTGCAACTTATCATTATAAATAAATGTAAATCTAAGTACATTTGTTCGAGAATAAATTAAATCAAAAAGTTCTTTACTGCTGTAAAATCAGGCTATGGCATTTATTAGATTTTCTTTGTATCAAAAACTGGGAATCAGCAGTGCAATCTTTAAGATGTGTGGTTGCCAAATGATCAATGAGGTAAGCAACTGATGACACTGGACCCGAGAATGTATTTATGACAGAACCGAATTTATAACAATTGGTGGCAATTACCTGGGAAACTGTGTTACAGTTGAGATGAAGGTGATTTAAAATTTAAAAGGGAACTAAAGAGAAACAGCGAGATTTAAAAAACAATCTAAACCAAGTCAAACTTGAATTAGCAAGATTCATGACTGAAAAGAAAATGAAGGAGAGTTTCAGTTAAAAGCGGATGAGCTTCAGTTGGAGCTTGAGTGGAACAGAGAAGACGAGGAGCAAGAATGAGAGCAGTGCAAATTTCAGGAAGAGAGGGATGGGCACAAATTCAAGGCCAGTGAGGAGGAGAAACAGCGCCAACATGAGGCCAACGAGAGGGAGAAAGGGCCTTGTTATGCTCTCAAACTGGCAGAGAAAATGCGTCAGCATCAAGGTGGGTAAGTGGGGCAGTGGAACTGAGGGCTCACCATTTTATTCAATCAAATCTTATTCCAAATTTTAAAGAGTGGGCTGATACGGATAGTTTTATCTGGGCTTTTGAGCTCGGCCTCACCCCTCCCTATCTCAGTAACCTCCTCCAGCCCTCCAACCCTCTGAGATTTCTGCGCTCCTCCAATTCTGGCCTCTTACTGATCCCCGATTTTCATCGTTCCACCATTGGCAGCCGTGCCTTCAGCTGCCTAGACCCTAAGCTCTGGAATTCCCTCCCTAAATCTCTTCGCCTCTCTACCTCTTTCTCCTCCTCTAAGACGCTCCTTAAAACCTACCTCTTTAACCAAGCTTTTGGTCACCTATCCTAATATTTCCTCATGTGGCTCTGTGTCAAATTTTGTCTGATAACGCTTCTGGGATGTTTTACTGCGTTAAAGGCGCTATATAAATGCAAGTTGTTGTTGTTATTAGCCAATAGCCACAAGTGGGACAAAGCAGAGGGTTTTTCAAACAGGAAGGGTACAAAGGCAGCCAGGTTTGTTCAAGAGCAAATTGAGAGAGTTTTTGCTGAGGCAGTGAGGTTGGAAATGTATTATTATGTGAAGGCATGTTCTACGGATTACATTAAGTGAGCCCTGACTGTGAAATAAAGCAGCTTAATGATTCATAGCTGGCCTTGTCTCATCAAGTGTTTGCTGTGTCCGCCTTTGAAGAGATTGAAGATGCATTTGTGCAAAAGACATGGATATCGAGGCCAGGTCACAAAGGGATGCTACTGCTTCGTCCCCAAGGTATTCTATCGTACAAGTGAATATAGGGCAGTGTGAATCAACTCCCACAAAAATAAGATGGTTGGACCGCTGATGGGAGCGACTGGCGCCACTGAACTGAGAAGGTATCTGCAGTGGACTTGAATATTTAACATGCTGTCACTGTGAGCAAACAAGGGAAGGATTGAAGTGATTCTTAAGAAAGGAAATTTGCCATGGAAGAGTGTTGTGTGTAAGAAGATATGAATACTGCTTTAAGCACCTGATCTTCCTTTTTCAAAGGGACAACCCAACCTGAACTGAACTGATTAAAGATTTTTTTTTATGCCGATTGAATTGGCCAAATTTTGATCAGGAGGTGTAGTCTGCAATTACCCATGGAAAACAGTGTGCAGGGTATTTCTAAATTATTATTATATTAAATAAATAAGCGGGGGAGTGGGACGAGCTGGATTGCTCTTGCAGAGAGCCGGCACGGACTCGACGTTCCGAATGGCCTCCTTCCGTGCTGTAACCATTCTATGATTCTATGATAAAGGAGCACTGTCTTGACTGCTGAGGAGGCAGAACAGTGGCGTGCAATACTTATTGCAATGACAGTACATGAACCAAAGTGTTTTGTGCTCCAACCTATTTCCATTGGAATCATGACACCATTTTGCATTGTCTGGCAAAGATGGAAAACAAAGATTTTCAAACACTTTTCAACAAAGAAAGAAAAACTGCCTCCTCGACTCCCTTTGTAAGGGGGCTGCAAACCTTTTTTTAAAATGGCCTCAATCTTCGTGGTTCAGGGCATAACCCCAGGCCCGGGCACTCGTACAGGCTCCACTTCTGCTATTCATCAGCCATGTGCACCTGGTCTTATTCGGTATACTGGTTGCCAATTCGACGTCATGCCGATATTGATATATGAGGCTGAGGCTAATGCTACCAACTGAGCCATGCTAACACTTATAAAAGCAGTTACAATTTTACTACATATAGTGCTTGGAGAAATTCTTCCCCGGGTGCCAGATCCGGGGGCAAAATTCCTATTCAATCAATAATTGTTGGTTATTTTCAAGTTTAAAAAAAGTATTGTCAACAGCATAATATCCTACATACTGCGTACAGAGGAGACTCATCTTCCCCTAAAAATAATTATTGCATTTATTTAAAAGTATTTTAATTTTATTTTGTGTAAGTGTGAGAAGGAAGAGATTGAGGAGAGGGGAGATGTAGGGCTTCATTTTAGCACCCGCTATCGGGTGCGTTCCCGGCAGGGGGCTCCGAAAATCGGGGAATCCCGGAGCGGGTTCGGAGCCCGGCTCCAACCCGCCCACTTCCGGGTTCCCCACTGACGCGCCGACGTGCGCGCGCAGCCCCCGCATGTGGGAATCCCGCAGGCAATTAAAGCCAGCGGGGTTCCACTTAACAATATTTATCTTGGTATTTCAGGTCATTAAAAGACCTGATTAAGTGAATATGTGAGGAGGGGTGGGATTTTATTGACAACTGGGACTGTTTCCCATACTGTGGGAAACACTCCCAGTTGAAGTGGACGTGTTGCAGCTATCAGCCTGTGGCAGCTGCAAAGGTCCATTTGACAGGTCGGGGGGGGGGGGAGACCCTCACTCATTGCAGGAGGCCACTCTGTCACTTGGGACAAGTTTGGCCTCCACCACCCTCCTCCTGACAAGAAAATTCACCAACTTGCACACTTACCCCGGGGTCCAGAGACATGTACCTACCTTGCGGACCCCCTCAGATGTACATCTTCCAAATGGTGGCCGCCGTAGCTGCAGTCATGACCTCCTCGGAGGGCAAACAGCCTCACCAGCCTCGCCGGCCACACCGTCCACCTCTGACACGTGGAGCTCCACAACAGAGTGCTGTGAGACATCCACCTGCACAGCAGGAGGGAGGGCAACCGCAGAGAGAGATGCGTGGCAGAGGGCACTACCCTCGCCACAGGGTCTACAGACCGAGGCTCAGCTTCCTGGACCTCTCTGAGCAGCAGTGCACACGGAGGCTCAGAGTCACTCGACATGTAGTCGTGGACACCTGCAGCCTCCTTCATGCCGAGCTGCTCCCGGTTGTCCCGAGCACCATCTTCTTACCTGTCGCTGTCAAAGTCACCACTGCCCTCAACAACTTCTCCTCCGCATCCTTCCAGGGTGCCACCGGGGACATCGCCGACGTCTCTCAGTCGTCTGCACAAAAGAGCCCTGCAAATACACCTACACCACTCTGCAGTGACACAATGGGTGGCATCAGTTGTGGGTCTTCATAGTGATCCTCAGGAAAGGACATTATTGCACAAACCAGACAAGATTCGCAAAGGCGTGGCAGTAGTGGTGCCAATATAATATGTAATGTGAGTTGGTCAGAAATTCAATGTGAGTAAAAACCATGACAAACCTTCAAACACCCTTGTGCATCCCCTTCATGCTCACGACACGTTTGCCTTACGCTTCCTACTGCACATATGTGATGCATGCCCTGTGGCTGCAGCACAGGTAGTGGCAGGTTGAGTGAGGCTGACTGTGAAAGAGATGCACGAGAGGGTGAGTATGAGATAGAGCCATGAGATTGTATGAGGATTGGGTTGAGTGGTAGTGGCGGGATGAGTACTGGCGAGGTGAGTAGGTGCAGGTAAGATTAGGATGAGGTTTGAGTAGGTATGAGGGGTGATGTGACAGAGTAGTGTTGGCAGTGCAGAAGGAGATGTGGGGTGGGGGCGGTGATGTGGCAGATGGAGTGTAGGGGAATGAGTAAGTGTACTCACTTTGGCTGACCTACTGAGGTCATTGGAGCGCCTCCTGCACTGTATGCAAGTGCGCAATATGTTGGTGGTGCTGGTGACCTCCTCTGCCACCTCGAGCCAGGCCTTCTTGGTGGCAGAGGCAGGCTGCTTCCTCCTGCCCGCCGGGGGGAAGATCTCTGTCCTCCCCCTCCTCCTCACCTCATCTAATGATATCTGGAGTGAGGCATTATTAAACCTCGGAGCAGCCTTCCCCCTGGGCTGCTCCATGCTGTAATTTTTGCTATTTGTTGCAGCATCTGTCAGTGGAGGACTGCCCCTTTAAATAGAGCTCCTCCAGCTGACAGATCTTACTGCGCATGCGCAGCCCACCCGACGCGCAGATCAGCAGTGGGGAACCCGGAAGACCAGGTAAGTGAATCCAATTAGGCTGCGATCGCGCGGGGGGCAGACTGATTTCGCCGGGCGCGTTACCCACGCGCCCAATAGCCCCCCTGCCGCAAACCCGCAGCCCTGCTAACATCGAGCCTGTAATTCGTGCACGGAGGGATGCCTTTGCTTTGGAATAGAATATTATTCCCCACTTCTTATACTCAGGGGCCGATTTTCGGATGGCCGAGCGGGTGTGTTGGGGGCAGGGGGGCTCATAAAATGGGGGAATCCCGTAGCGGGTCCGGAGCCCGGCTCCAACCCGCCCACTTCCAGGTTCCCCAATGACACGTTCGGGTGCGCGCGCAGCTCCCGCATGCGGGACTCCCACCGGCAATTATAGCCGGCGGGATGACAATTCACATACTTATTTAGATAGTTGAAGTCCTTGACAGACCTCATTGATAGGAGATTTTGGCAGGGGTGCAATTTTGAAGGATCCTCAGCGTGTTTCCCGTGCTGTGGGAAACACTCCCTGTTGGAGCAGACGTGTTTCAGCCAGCAGCCAGTGGGAGATGCAAAGGATTCTTTGACAGGTGGGGGGAAAATCTCATTTATTACAGCAGGGCACTCTGTCACTTCAGACAAAGTTTTGGCTGCAACACCTTTGTCTTTCCACTCAAAATTATTAATTTATACCCTAAACTTTGCTGTGCAAACACATTTACCTACTTTGCGGACCCCCTCAAACTCACACCATCGGGATGGGGGGGCGCCATGGCTGCATTCATCACTTCATCCGAGGACGAGCAACATCACCAGCCTCGCCAGGCACGCTGTCCACCTCTGCCATGTGGAGCTCCACAACACAGTGCTGCGCCACAGGCACCTGCACAAGAGCACGGAGAGCAACAACAGAGAGAGCGGCGTCGCAGGAGGCACTACCCTCGCCACAGGGTCTACAGACCGAGGCTCAGCTTCCTGGACCTCTCTGAGGAGCAGTGCATACGGAGGCTCAGAGTCAGTTGCCAGGTAGTCACAGACATCTGCAGCCTCCTTCATGCCGAGCTGCACCCGGCTGGCCCGAGTAGCATCTTCTTACCTGTCGCTGTCAAAGTCACCACTGCCCTCAATTTCTTCACCTCCGGATCGTTCCAGGGTGCTACTGGGGGCATTGCCGGGGTCTCTCAGTCGTCTGCACACAAGTGCATAAGGCAGGTCACTGACGGCTTGTTTCACAGGGCCTTGCACTATATCAACTTCTCCATCGATGACCTCAGCCAGACGGAGAGGGCAGTGGGATTCCACGCTTTGACTGGCTTTCCATGGGTGCAGGGTGTAATCGCACCCATATAGCAATACGAGCACCTCCGCACGAGCCAGGACTGTTTATCAACAGGAAGGGCTATCACTCCATCAACACTCAGCTCATCTGTGACTACTGCTAGAGATTCCTTCACGTGTACTCCAGATACCCTGGCAGCTGCCATGATTCCTTCATCCTCCGGGAGTCCAACATCCCACCCCTCTTCCACGCACCCAACACCCGCAAGGGCTGGCTCCTTGGGGACAAGGGATACCCCCTCCACACGTGGCTCATGACATCTCTGAGGAACCTCACCACCGAGCAACAGCGTCAATATGATGACAGCCACATCGCTACCAGATCTACAATTGAGCATGCTATAGGGCTGCTCAAGATGCGCTTCAGGTGCCTTGATCATTCTGGGGGAGCGCTTCAATACGCAGCAGACAGAGTGGGATGCATTATAGTTGTCTGTTGTGCCCTGCACAACAGGGCACAACAGAGAGGGGTGCCGCTGGAGGAGGCCCCATCCACATCTGCCACCCATATTGAGGAGGAGGAGGCCGAGGAGGAGGAGCAACCCATGGGCAGAACAGCGGCACACCTGGCTGCTCGTGAGGCCAGGGAGTCACTGATATGTAAACAGTTCTAACATCAGACTGTGTGAAGAGTCCAGTCCTCACCACCTGGAAAGAGAAGCAGCCACACCAGTCCCCTCCCCCGCCCCCTGCACAAAATAGTCCTGCAACTACACCTACACCCACTGTAGAGTGACCCAATGGGTGGCATCAAGTGTGGGTGTTCATGGTGAACCTCATGAAAGGGACTTATTGCACAAGCCAGTCAAGAATGGACAAGATGTGGCAGTAGTGGTGATAATAATAAGATTTATTGTGAGTGGAAAAAGAATCAAATATAAATAGAAAACATGACAAAGCGTCAAACACCCTTGTGCATCCCCTTTGTGCTCACAAAACCTTCGCCTTACATTTCTGGCTACTTCTATGTGGTGCTTCCCCTGTGGCTGCAGCAGAGGTAGTGGCAGGTTGCTCTTGTTCATGCCCTGACCAATTAGATGCTTTGGGCCTACGCCCTCTGGGTTTCGGTGCCCGTGAGGGCCCCTCCAAACACTGCTCCACCTACACCTGTGCAGGAGCAGACTCGACCACCTGGAGAGGAGGCAGCATTGCGGGTACTGGTTAAGAGGGGGGCAACGTGGGAGCACTTTGAGTGGTGTCACCACTTCCATGTCCCCTTTCGCCATCATCCCTCTCCTGGGCCAGGCCCACATCAATCCTACCACTCTGCTGGACAATAGTTTGGAGGACATGTGTGAAGCCTTGTAAGGTCAGTGCTAGTGTATCTGTCTGCCTGTTTAAGGCGGCAGAAAGTTGCTCACCCTGAGTTCGAACGGCCGTTGTCAGGGCCTCAATGGCCTCAGTGTCGTGCCATGCTTGAAGCTCGATGGAGGCTAGCCTTCCCTCCATCGCAGACATTCCCACACTTACCCGCGTCACTATCTCAGAGATACCCTCACGTACCTGTGCCACCATTCCACTCATGCAGGAGTTGGACTCCCACATCCTCTGTGCTATTGTGGAGAGTGCGCGTGGCACCTGTTCCAGCACCTCGCAAATGTGCTGCTGCCCCTTGATCATTCTCCTTTTCATGGATGGCTCCCAGGGTTCAGCATCTGTGTCCAGCTGAGCAGAGCCTGGAGAAGAATGCTCCCACCGACTCAGACTCTCCACAGCTGCCCCTGCCATCAGTGTCTGCTCATGCTCACGTGACTAAGTGACGATGGGGACCCACTGAGGTGTGTGTATCTGCGCTGGTGGATGGCTCGCTGCCGGCCTCTGAGGATTCGCCCTCATCAGTCATGGCAGTCGCTGAAGACCCTGTAAGAGAACAGAAGGCAATATTAAGCATGATGACAGATGTTGAGGTGCTGAAGATGGCAAGGCATGTTAACATCATTTGCAACTGTGAGTGCTGAATGTTAAAGTTCTGTCACCAGCCGTTTGTCGGGCGGCAGTCTCGGCGTCCCTGACGGACCGGCCCTCAAGGGTGCAGTTCAATTCGAGAGCCTCCTGCTCCGCGTATGTGAGAATGACCTGATGTTGTGGCCTCCCTCCGGTCTTCGCCCTCTCCCCTGCATTCTGGGTTCTCTTATCCTATAAGGGGAGAAAGTAGAGAGGAGTGAGAGAGGGATGGTGACGTGGCCAATTGCTGAATGCATTGGTTTGGGTGAGGCTGACCGTGAAAGAGATGCATCAGAGTGTGAGTATGAGATAGAGCCATGACATTGTATGAGGATTGGGTTGAGTGGTAGTGGTGGGATGGGTACTGGGGAGGTGAGTAAGTGCAGGTAAGTTGAGGATGAGGTTTGAGTGGGTGTGAGGAGCGATGTGATAGAGTAGTGTTGGCAGTGCAGAAGGAGTTGTGGGTGGGGGTGGTGATGTGGAAGATGGAGTGTAGGAGAATGAGTAAGTATACTCACTTTGGCTGACCTAGTTAGGTCATTGAAGCGCTCCCTGCACTGGATCCAGCTGCAGGATACGTTGCTGCTGCTGACCTCCTCTTCCACCTCGAGCCAGGCCTTCTTGATGGCAGAGGCAGGCTACTTCCCCCCGTCTGCCAGGTGGAATATCTCTCTCCTCCTTCTCACCCCATTCAGTAACACCTGGAGTGAGGCACCATTAAACCTGGGAGCAGCCTTTCCCCTGGGCTGCCCCATGCTGCTCTTTTGGTTGTTTGCTGCAGGAGCAGCATTGGAGGACTGCCCCTTTAAATAGGGCTCCTCCAGCTGACAGCTTGTGATGCGGATGCGCGGTCCGCCCGCTGCGCAGGTTTCCCGGAAGCCAAGGTTAGTGGCTTCAATTTACCAGTGACCGCGTGGGGAACGCACCGATTTTACTAGGCGGGTTACCCACGTGCCCAGTTGCCCCCCCGCCCCCCCCCCCCCCCCGCTGCCAACCCGGCTCCCTGGTAATATCGGGACCTCTGTGTCTGCACTGAGAACTTTCAAGTTGGGTATACCACAGCCAGGTGCAGAGTACCCCATTACTCTGCTCCTTAAATCTAACTTTGAAAGACCTATTCTCACTGCATCACTGTGAATTTTTCATCTTCCCACACTAGCTATTCTTTTGGCTTCTTGGATTCTCATTGTCAGCTTGGTGACAGAATTCTGGCCAGTTTTGTGCTGTGGGCTCAGACCCACTGGGAACTAGGTGTAAGATGGATTTAAGCCTTGGTCTCAGAGGTGGAAGAGCAGTGTTCCAATCGACTGTGCATCCTACCTTTCTCTCCATGTATATTTTTGTACCTGTTTTTGATCAACTTAAAAAATGTTTTCCCCTCAACAGTATTTTCCCCTCCTGTCCTTCAAACGTTGATCCTCTGCAGTGATTGCCTTGAAGTACTGTGCCCAAGTGAACCTTAACAATGAGTGTCGATGGGCTATTTGACTGCAAGGAATATCAGACCTGAATCCAATCCTGTCCTCACACTTCCGGCAGAGGTCACTATCCGATCAGGAGGGGGAATCGTGGATCATTTTACCCTCCTTAACCCAGGGACACAAAGCCCAATTGCAGTACCTGTACTGCCACCCTATGAACATGTGAAAATGAAGGACAGGAAAAGGACAGTTGGTCCATCGAGCCTGTCTACACTGCCATGGCATTACTTCTACACACCATTACCCCTCCAACCCACCAGCTATGCAATCTCTTGGGAGATGCAAAAGCACAGAGAAAAAAAAAACCTTAGGCCAATTTAGGAAAAATCTCTGGTAAATCCCTCTCTCAACCTTGAATGCGACCAAACAAGTTCCAGGAGGCACAAGACCACGGCGACTGGGAGAAGCATCCCCAGTAGCCACCCACCTTCTAAATGCAGTTATGTTGACCACACTCAGGAACTTGTCCAGCTCCCTTTTGAATGCACCCTATCCAAGATCAGCTAACTCAGCACAAACTGGGTCTCCAATCTGGGACCTTCGTGGCCTGTATGCTCAGTTACTTGTTGGAAGAATTTTGCTGGCTGGAGCCTCTTCAACTATCTCCAATAATCAAAATAATAATCAGTCGTACTTTATGATGTTAAGTTTGATGATCTAGTGCAATGAGGAGTGTTTGAAGAAAATCAAAATGGTGATTGGGTTACAGGCAAGGAACTTTTTGTCCACAGTTACTTATTTCTCTTATTCAAAATGGAAGTCATCAATCTATTTAAAAGCTGACATGTTTACTATAATGATGAAAGGGCAAGAGCAACCCATAATAACTGAATATTTTCACTTCAAAACTTATTAAGTGCAAATGTACTCGTAGAAACAATCACTGTAATTTTTTTTATAGTCCTTCTTGGGATTTGGGCGTCACTGGCAAGGCTGACATTTATTGCCCATCTTCTGTTTTATACAACTGAGTGGGCTTGCTAGGCCACTTCAGAGGGCTGCTAAAAGTCAACCATGTTACTGTGGGACTGGAGTCACAATTAAGCCAGGCCAAGTAAGGAATGCAGGACATTAGTGAGCCAATTGGGTTTTTATAACAATCTGATAACTTCATGGTCACTTTTACACTGATACCAGGTTTTTATTTCTAGATTTTCAAAACTTAATTCAAGTTCTCAAACTGCCATGGTGGGATTGGAACTTATGTTTGCTGGTCCAGTAACATAATCACTACACTTGCTTCCTGGGATGAGAGGGTTGTCCTGTGAGGAGAGATTAAGTAGAATGGGCCTATATTCTCTGGAGTTTAGAAGAATGAGAGGTAATCTCATTGAAACATTTAAGATTCTGAGAGGGCTTGACAGGGTAGATACTGAGAGGTTGTTTCCCATGGCTGGAGAGTCTAGAACTAGGGAACAGAGTCTCAGGATAAGGGGTCGGTCATTTAAGACTGAGATGAGGAGGGTTCACTCAGAGGGTTGTGACTCTTTGGAATTCTCTACCTCAGAGGGCTGTGGGTGCTGAGTCATTGAATATGTTCAAGATTGAGGTCGATAGATTTTTGAACTCAAGGGGAATCAAGGGATATGGGGATCAGGCGGGAAAGTGGAGTTGAGGCCAAAGATCAGCCACGATCTTATTGAATGGCGGGGCAGGCTCGTGGGGCCGTATGGCCTACTCCTGCTTCTATTTCTTATGTTCTTATGTTCTTACTACCCCCTGTAATACAGGCAAACAGACTACTCCTATCCCAATCCAGTGATGATTAATTGAGTTAACGATGCTTTGAACCAGGTGTCAATAGGACATGTGAAATGTCTCAAATACTGACAGGTCATCGTCATCTTATTTTTGTGCTTATGGATTGTGAAGGACTTTTGACATTTTTCAAGGAGGTCACCTCTGTCATATGGACTGACCTGCAAAGCAGAGCCTGCGTCACAATGGGGGTAATTTTGACTTTGGGCGATAGTGTAAAATGGATGATATCAGATCAGCCACAATTTTCTGATATTATACTTACTGTTAAAAGAAACAAGAAGTGACTGGTGATTACAATTGCCACAGTGTGAACCATTACAATTCTCTGATAGTAGCACATTACTCTTTTGTCCTACAGGTTATGAATTTTAAAAAATTTAATTAACATGGAAATCAGAACGTGAACCCATATTGACTTAGACAGATACACATTTTGATACTGAATATCTGTGCTGAGAACTGCATTTTTTTAATAATTATGTTTTACTTTATTAAATTAACCAAATTGCTTCATAGAACTGCAGGGCTCCTCGGATGGCTCAGCGGTGAAAATCATCATTCCTGAGTCAAACAGAACAGGGAGGTTCTAAGTTTTACCCCTGATCTGTGCTGTTAGTTGACGTCAGTAGGGGTGCTACAAGTGCCTGCAGTAACCCTGGGTTAGGGAAGAGAAAAATTGTCATGGGTTCATACCCCTGGTTGCTTATCCAGTTAGCTCAGAGTCAGTGGTAGCACTCTTAACTCTGAATCCAAAGGTTGTGGGTTCAAGTCCCATTCCAGAGACTTAAGCACATAATCTAGGCTTACATTCCAGTGCTGTAATGTTAGTGGTGCTGTCTTTCAGATGAGCTGTCAAACTGAGGCCCTGTCTGCCCTTTCAAATGGATGTAAAAGATCCTGTGACACTATTTGAAGAAGAGCAGTGGAGTTCTCCATGGTGTCCTGGCTAATATTTATCCCTTAACTAACATCACTAAGATAGATCATCTGGTAATTATCATTGCTGTTTGTGGGACCTTGCTGTGTGCAAATTGGCTGCTGTGTTTCCTACCTTACAACAGTTCAAAAAGTGCTTAAGAACATAAGGACATAAGAAATAGGAGCAGGAGTAGGCCAATCGGCCCCACGAGCCTGCTTTGCCATTCAATAAGATCATGGCTGATCTGATCCTAACCTCAAATCTAAATTCATGTCCAATTTCCTGCCCGCTCCCCGTAACCCCTAATTCCCTTTACTTCTAGGAAACTGTCTATTTCTGTTTTAAATTTATTTAACGATGTAGCTTCCACAGCTTCCTGGGGCAGCAAATTCCACAGACCTACTACCCTCTGAGTGAAGAAATTTCTCCTCATCTTAGTTTTGAAAGAGCAGCCCCTTATTCTAAGATTATGCCCCCTAGTTCTAGTTTCATCTATCCTTGGGAACATCCTTACCGCATCCACCCGATCAAGCCCCTTCACAATCTTATATGTTTCAATAAGATCACCTCTCATTCTTCTGAACTCCAATGAGTAGAGTCCCAATCTACTCAACCTCTCCTCATACGTCCGCCCCCTCATCCCCGGGATTAACCGAGTGAACCTTCTTTGTACTGCCTCGAGAGCAAGTATGTCTTTTCTTAAGTATGGAGACCAAAACTGTATGCAGTATTCCAGGTGCGGTCTCACCAATACCTTATATAACTGCAGCAATACCTCTCTGTTTTTATATTCTATCCCCCTAGCAATAAAAGCCAACATTCCGTTGGCCTTCTTGATCACCTGCTGCACCTGCATACTAACTTTTTGATTTTTTTGCACTAGGACCCCCAGATCCCTTTGTACTGCAGTACTTTCCAGTTTCTCACCATTAAGATAATAACTTGCTCTCTGATTTTTCCTGCCAAAGTGCATAACCTCACATTGGCTGTACTTAATTGGCTGTAAAGCACTGTGGGACATCCTGAGGTTGTGAAAGGTGCTGTATATGCAAGTTTTTCTTTCTGGCAAGGTTTAAAAAGAAAGAAAGATCTTGCATTTATGTGGTTAGGCATGAATGATGGTACCTAGTATCCTGGAACCAGTTTATTTTTAATGCTTTTCCTTCCTCTCTTGAAGGCAGTGACTCATCTGGGGTACAGGTCACTCAAGTAACATTCCATCTATTAGTTTTGGGAGGCTATTTGACTGGGGGCATCACAGCCAAGCCTAAAGGAGTCAATAGATAACAATTAAGAGCAGGTTGATATTTTTTCCTTTGTCAACCCAAGAGTACTGAAGCCATCACCCCCTCCTACCATTACTTCAATTAAGAACATAAGGACATAAAAAATAGAAGCAGGCAGAGGCCATACGGCATAGGCCAAGCTAACCTGATACTTGAATCTGCTGTCCTCAGGCTTTGGGGGGGGGCTCAGGATTTGATCGTTGATGCAGGCCTCTATGCTATATCTCTATTTTACTTTCCAGCGGCCTTTCTTGTTAAATCACCCCAAACAAAAACTGGAGTAATCTCCATTCACTGTTTTGTTAATGAGGGATGAGGGTTGTCAATTTAATATCAATGTGACCACCTTCTTCAAAAAATAAAGGAGAGCATGGAAAATTAACCAATACTTCAGATTTTTAATCACAATTTGACCCTGACCTTCATTAGCATTTGAATTTTGCAGGCATGGCAGTGAGACAGACATTTGACAATTGCGCCATGGAGTCGCTTGATAATGCATTTTTTGAATAGCTGAGGAGTAATTAAGGAGAAATATAGTCAATAAACAATTAGAATAGCATTAATTATTCATTTTAATGTAATTGCTCTCCTCTATTGGGAAAAAAGATGAACTTCCAGTGTTCCAGAACCTGGCCTTCAAGTTAGGAAATTTTATACACTTTGACCAGCAGAGGGAGCCAAAGTCCATAGTAACAGCATTCAGGCTATGCTGGGAAACAGGAATGGGGAAAAGAAGGGATCGAATACAGTCAAGTGGATGGATGATTGACTGAATCTCTGAAAGCTATTACACTGCATTCTTGTTAACTGTGCTACTTAGGTGCAGTACTGGAATGCAGCCCAACTGCTGCCGAAACCCTCATCCATGGCTTTGTCACCTCCAGACTTGACTATTGCAATTGCTCACCTGGCCGGCCTTCCATTTTCCACCCTCTGTAAACTTCAGTTCATCCAAAACTCTGCTGCCCGTATCCTTTCCAGCACCAGGTCCTGCTCACCCATCACCCCTGTCCTCGCTAATCTACACTAGCTCCTGGTCTCCAAAGAAATGTAAAATTCCTGTCCTCGTATCTAAAACCCTTCATTGCCTCGTCCCTCCTCTTTATAGCCTTCTTTAGCCTTATAAACCCCCTCCCCCCACCCCAAACTCTTGGTTCCCCTGTCTGGCTTCACCACTGATTACGTCTCTGAAGCACCTTGAGATGTTTCTTTATGTTAAATGCTTTATATAAACACACGTTGTTTGTGTAGTTTCTGGCATCTGTCGAACCTTAGCTCAGCATTAATCACTGCCTTCAGGGAGAAGGAAGAAAAGGAGAAAAAAATAATAAAATAAAACAATTCCCAACCATTCCTAAACTATTTCTTCTGTGAAGACATAACCAGTGATAGTGGCACATCTCTATTTCCATTTAAAAAAAAATTAATTGTCGGTTCTGTGATGGAATACCGTACTTCAGCAGATTTTGAAAGCTGCTATGATGTCCTCGATGCCCAAAGTATTAAGAGAAAGGAGAAAGGAACTATTATTGAGAATTAGTGGCTCACAGAATCAGGCGTACAGCTGTCAGTTTGGGCACTAAAATGCCAATTACCCAAGGGCTTGGCTCTCAATGACACTCTATCAGAGGTGGTTAGGAATCAAACTGCTTCATGTAGACAACATATAATGTAGATTTCTTCATTCAGTCAGAATCTACAACACCTTGGATCTAAACTGATATAATTTCAGAGTTTGCCTGCACTGCTAACTGCCAGATACAGTTTGAAACTGGCTTAACCAGCTCACTGTGAATTTTGCTCTTCTCTTTTCCCAATGTTTGGTCAGAGTTAGTTCTGTCCCATATTACCATCTTTCACCAGGGCTTACCTGCTTCACAGAAATAACATCCAGCAAATTACAGGCTCCTGTAAGCTGTCATTTTATAAAAGACAAACTATTATTTATATAATAGTGAAATTGCTACAGCACTGGTTCGAAAAATCAGAAGATAAAATCCATGCGATTCCATGATCTGTCACATTTACTGCAATTTTCTTAAAGTCCTATAAACCTAGAAACTACTGATGATATTAGTGGACGAAAGCTTATGTGTTTGTGTAACATTCACCTGTTGGGTATTTTTAAAGTGGCATTAACCTTTAAATGGGTAAATGACTGCTAAATTAACAAAGGATGTCAGATGAATACATAAATCATTCATCTGCTAATAACAGCAACAGTAATTTCTAGGCTCATATTATGTTCTTGCTTCCAAGTAGATGGTCATTAAACAGTGGGCACGACAATTTCTTTGCTAATTAACTTTAGATAATGAAAGCTTAATTTCCATACATGTCCTACATTGTGCTTCTGGTTTGGATGACATAACTTGGATGCCACTGGAAACAGCCTTGGCTCTTTCTGGTATCGTGCACATGTACATGTGTAAAACTCTGTCAGTGTGGCAGTTAAACCCACAGTGTGTATGAATAACTAAAACCAATGGTTACCTGGAAGTTTATCAAACATTACAGTTTGTGGATCAACCAACAAATATTGGCAGCACATTGGCAGAACAATCTGGAACAAAGTGAGGCTTTTGATTTGAAAAGGAACTATTGTGGGTTAATGGGGATTTTCATTTCCAAATGCTATCCACTGCATGGGGACCACTATATAGAAAACCAGAAATAAAGAAGTAAAATTTACTGAATTGGTTCATAATCTTAAATATAAGATCGGAAGACACCTATGCTCTTTTTGATGTGTCTAAGCTAACCCTCATTGCTCTGTCTTATGCTTTAGAAATGCTGGTGAGGGAACAGACATGGTGTCCTTTTGTGACATTACAAAGTTCCACCTATTGACATTGTGAATGAAGATTACGGGAAGATTTCTTCATTCATGATTTTTTTTTTCTGTCTCATTCATTTTTGAAAGGATGAGTGTGTCTCTCTGTCGATCAATTAATCAATTTTCCTGTAAAGTACAAGGATCTTCATAGATCTGGGAAACAAAATCCTCTTAAAGTGAAAAGGATGGTTAAAATAATCAAGGTGCAGAATGTATTTAAACAGATCTCCAAAGACAGTTGTATAGAACGAAATAGATAAAGTGCACTAGAGACCAAACTTAAATTAAGAAAGAGAGACACCAGTCAACAATACATGAATGTAGCCTCCTGCTCTGAGAACCCAAAGATATATTGGCTGTCCAAGTTTCCTTTGGACATGACAGGGTTCATTCTCTTTATCGACGTACAGGAATGAAGGTAGGGTATTCTGAGAGCAACATAGACTTAGTCAACATGATTGAAATCAATACTTAGCAAAACGGAGAACTATTGCTCACGAGACAGTGCATCTGAAACGTGAAATGGAAGACAAGGTCAAGGAACCCAGGATTAAAGAGGACAGTTTAACAGCGGAATAATTAAGTCAAACATCTGCTCCCCACTGGCTTCCCAGAAAATGTGATTGACAAGTTGTAAAAATCGGTCCTGCTGGAGTGGTTCTAAACTTTTTAATCTCTGTGTAATGCATAGCTGATAAAGAATTCATTGTGCTACATGTGGGAATCTGGAAGATATTTCCAAGAAAGCTGTAGTAGATCCTTTACATGAGGTATTCATTAAAGTTTTGAGTTCATACAACTGATGACACAATGTTACAGAGTACTGTTCTTCTGATCAACAGCATCTACTTTCTACATCTTTCCAACGAGTCGAAATAAAGACTATTATTCAGTCACGTTCTTTGCGTAACTACTTTGGTTGTTGGCATTATTAGTTGTACGAGGTATGTGTCTCAAGCAATCTATTTTCATTTCAGTCGGGGGGATGAGCTTTAACAGCTGAAAGGTCATGGTGTCATTTCTTCTCCTGTCTCTTTCCTCTCCTACACTTGTTATTTCCACCATTGAGCAGAATGGCTCCAATATGAACATGGAGACTCTATCTTTGGTGGTGAGCCACATTGATTAGGAACCCCGCCCTGGCTCTGCTGATCACCGGTACCAAAACGGCCGGGAAGTCAGCGAGAAGCAGCTGGCTGGCCCTTAAGAGCGTGCCAATCGGAGGCAGCCACTGGGGACCAGAGGGAATTAAAGTAAGTGGATAGGTGGCGGGGGTGGGGACGGGGGTGGGAGTGGGGAAATCCTGCTTGTGCCCTTCCACTCCTGCTGACCCACAAGGAAACTAAAATAAAAATGTAAAAACTTAGCTTGCTGATGACATCATCGGAGCCTGATCTGCATATTTAAAGAGGTCCCTGCCGGCTTGGGGCAGGTTTCCTTGCTGCCTGCAGTTGGTCAGATCGAGGAGGGAAAGGAATCGGTAAGTCCTCTGCTCCACTTTAACTCCCCCCTGCTTGGTTTCGGCTAGGTGGGGGCAAGTTAAAATCAAGGCCAGAGCCTCCACTTCAATCATTAACTCATGTCATGCATTCCACAGCCTCATAACCCTCAGTGTTAAAAAAAAGTTTCTCATGTTCTCTGTCCTAAATCTGTCAAATTTAATTTTATATCTCTGTCTCCTCACCCATGACCCCTTAATCATCATTGTCATCTAACTACTGTTCCATCCCTTCATAATTTTAAACACCTCTATCAAATCACGCCATAATCTCTTTTGTAATAATAAAAACAGCCCCAATTTTTCAGTCTTTCTTTGTATCTGTATTTCCTCATACCAGGCAGCATCCCAGTGAATCTGCCCAGACCCTTTCTATTAACTCAACATCCTTCTTATAGTGTGGATCCCAAAACGGCACACGGTACACCAACTGTGGCCTTACTAAGGTTTTATATAGGTTCACCTCGACTTTTATATGCTATACCTCTTGCCATGAAACCTAGTATTCCATCGGTTTTGTTTGTGGCCTTATCCTCTCGAGATGCTGCTTTCAATGTCTTGCAAACCTGAACCCCCAATTCTCTCTTCACTTCCTCATCAACCAGCATTCCCCCACTCAAAGTATAATTATTATCAAAATGTACCCCCTCGTATTTACTAACATTGAATTCCATCGACCACTTTTTTGCCCATTCCGCCATCTTATCAATATCCTCTTGCAGCTTCCATTGGTGCTCAGAATTATTTACTATGCCTCCTATTTTAGTATCATCTGCAAACTTTGGACACCACTCCCTCTAGCCCTATATCCAAATCATTGATGTACACAGTGAATAGAAGCAGTCCCAGAACAGAAACCTGTGAGACACCACTACCCACTTCCAACCAGTCTGAAAAACTGCCCTTGATCCTACTCGTTGTTTCCTTCATGCCAACCAGTTTTTAATCCAGTTTGCTATCCTCCCCCTAATTCCGCACATCTTAATCTTCAGTAATAATCTTCCATGTGGTATCTTGTCAAAGGCTTTCCTAAAGTCCATGTACAGCACATCCACTGCGTTATCCCATCTACCATATTTGTCATCCCCTCAAAGAAATCTATCAGGTTTGCCAAACACGAGCTTTAGGCACTTTATGGCTTTGTTTTCTAAATACTTCAATGATAACAACAATGAGTAAAAAAAGAAAAACAACACAAGCACAGCAATAATGTCACAAACTATTCCCATCACCCCAGTTTCTGTACTGTTGTGGGCCAAATTGAAATACACACGGAAAGGGGGTAATGGATTAAATGGGCCATGCTGTTATTCCGGGAAGCTTTTTTGGGTTGGCTTGGCTCCTTAAACATTCAGATACAGTCTTTTCTGAAATTCAACTTTTATTCAACACAGCAACTATATTGATCGTCGTTCAAACTTTACCAAAATACTTTGGCCTCGAAATTATGCCATGAGATATTGCCATACAAATGCTTGACATGTTTGTCTGAGATACCTCCCACCATTATTTTAGTTGGGGTGTCAATCCGTTTATTTTAAATGGGAGAGCAAGCAAAGGAAGGAACATAGGAACAGGAGTAGGCCATTCAGCCCCTCAAGCCTGTTCCGCCAATCTATTAGATCATGGCTGATCTGTATCTCAACTCCATGGGCTCGATTTTAGGGTCGGGTTACCTGCGGGTTTCCAGCGGGGGGGCCCCGAAAATCCCGATCTCCGATCACGTGACCGGATTCGGACGAAATCCCGGCCACTTCCGGGTACCGCGCTGACGTGCGGGGCTGCGCGCGCAAGCCCCGCTGGTGGGAATCCCGCAGGCAATTAAAGCCAGCGGGGTTCCACTTGAGAGCACTTAACGTGCTTGTTGTGGTCAGTTAATGAGCTGAAGCAGCTGTCAAAAGAGGAAGTGTGGGATTTTACGGTCAAAGCAGTCAGTTTCCCACACTGGGGGAAACAGGACCCTTCAAACCAGGCGTGTTGCAGCCAGCAGCCTGTGCCAGGTGCCAAGGTGCGCTCCACGGGGGAGCGCCCTCACCCACGCAGGAGGCCACCGCGTCACATAGGGCAACCCCTGCCCTCCACCAACCCCCGCCAAGCCAGAGGACAGACCGACACGAAACCGCAGCCCCAGTCCGAGGACCCACCCACCTACCCTGCACAACCCCTCACACCAACACCTGCCAGATGGGTGGTGCGTTGACATCGTCGGAGGACGAACAGGATGACCAGCCCCAGCAGCCTCACAGTCCACGCCGTCCGCCTCGGAGAGGTGGGGCCCCCCAACACGGTGCTGCGGCACACCCACCTGCACAGCAGGAGGGAGGGCAACCGCAGAGAGAGATGCGTCGCAGGAGGCACTACCCTCCGCACAGGGTGTACAGAGCGAGGCTCAGCTTCATGGACCTCTCCGAGGAGCAGTGCATACGGAGGCTCAGAGTCAATCGCCAGGTAGTCGCCGACATCTGCAGCCTCCTTAACGACGAGCTGCTCCCTGATGGACCAAGCAGCATCTTCTTACCTGTCGCCGTCAAAGTCACCACTGCCCTCAACTTCTTCGCATCCGGTTCCTTCCAGGGTGCCACCGGGGACATCACCGGGGTCTGTCAGTCCTCTGCACACAAGTGCATAAGGCAGGTCACCGATGGGTTGTTCCGCAGGGCCTCCCACTACATCAACTTCGCCATGGACGAGCGCAGCCAGATGGAGAGGGCGGTTGGATTCCATGCCATGGCCGGCTTCCCACGGGTGCAGGGTGTAATCGACTGCACCCACATCGCAATACGGGCACCTCCGCATGAGCCAGGGCTGTTCATCAACAGGAAGGGGTATCACTCCATGAACGCCCAGCTCATCTGTGACCACCGCCAGAGATTCCTACACGTGTGCGCCAGATACCCCGGCAGCTGCCACGATGCCTTCGTCCTCAGGGAGTCCGCCGTCCCGCCCATCCTGCAGGCACCCAACGCCGGCAACGGCTGGCTCCTCGGCGACAAGGGGTATCCCCTCCACACGTGGCTCATGACACCTCTGAGGAACCCCATCACCGAGCCGGAGCGTCGGTACAATGACAGCCACACTGCTACCAGGTCTACAATTGAGCAGACCATAGGGCTTCTCAAGATGCGCTTCAGGTGCCTTGATCGTTCTGGGGGAGCGCTCCAATACACACCATTCAGAGTGGGACGAATCATAGTTGTCTGCTGTGCCCTGCACAACATGGCCCAACAGAGAGGGGTGCCGCTGGAGGAGGCCCCATCCACACCCGCCACCCACATTGAGGAAGGCGAGGGCGAGGAGGAGGAGGAGGAGGAGGAGGAGGAGGCGGAGGCGGAGGAGGAGGAGGAGGACGCGCCCGAGGATGTTGGACGACCCATGCGCCGAGCCGCGACTCACCGGGATGGTCGCCGGGCCAGGGACGCACTCATACGTCAACGGTTCTCCTAGAGTCAGACACTGCGAGGCGCTCGCATCTCCTCACCTGCACATGCGAGCGGCCATACCAGCCCCCTCCACTGAAGAGTGCTGCCAGTAATCCTGCACCCACAGCAGTGTGCCCAATGGGTGGCAGCAGGTGTTCGCCGTCATGATGGCCTCCACGGAACGCAACTACTGCACAAGCCGCGGAAGAATGGACGAGAGGTGGCAGGAGTGGTGAGAATAGACTATTTAATATGTGGAATGTGACATCATTTAAGAAACAAAGTACAAAATAATAAACACCCTGGTGTATTCCCTTTGTGATTATAAGGCCTTTGGAATTCTTCTCCGGGAACCCCTACGTGGTGCTACCCCTGTGGCTCCAGCAGAGGTAGTGGCAGGTTGCTCGTCTTCTTGCCTTGACCGGGTAGATGCTTTTGGCGGACGGCCCCTGGGTTTCGGTGCCCGTGAGGGCACCTCCACAGACTGCTCCTCCTGCACCGGGGCAGGGGCAGACTCGGCCACCTGGAGAGGAGGCACCATTGCGGGTGCTGGTTGAGAGGTGGGCGACGGGTGGGACGTGGGGACGCCTTGAGAGGCGTCCCCGCTTCCATGTCCCCGGTCACCATCATCCCTCTCTTGGCCTCGGCCCACATCACCCCTTCCACCCTGCTGGACGGCAGTTTGGATGGCATGTGTGAGGCCTTGCAAGGCCACCCCTAGTGTATCCCTCAGCCTGTTGGTGGCGTCGGAATGTTGCTCACCCTGAATCCGTACAGACGTTGTGAGGGCCTGCAAGGACTCGAAGTGTAGCTGTGCGTGACGCTCGAGGGAGGCCAGCCTGTCCTCCACCGCAGACAGTCCCGCACCTACCTGCGACACTGTGTCGTCGGTACCCTCCTGTGCCTGCGCCACCAATGCCCACATGCAGGAGGTGGACTCCTCCATCGCCTGCGCTATTGTGGACAATGCGCGCGGCACCTCTGCCAGCACCTCAGCAATTAGCTGGTGGCCCTCGACGACTCTCCTTTTCTCTGGTGGCCCCCTGGGTTCAGCATCTGGGTCCGGCTGAGCAGAGCCTGGAGATGAGTGCTCCCTCCGTCGCGGACCCTCCGCGGCTGCCCCTGCCACCAGGGTCTGCTCATGCTCACTCGTGCGCAGTGACTCACCAAGTGCTACCCCAACTAGTTGGCGAGGGGGACCCACCGAGGTGCGTGTCTCTGCGCTGGTGGATGGTTGGCTCTGATGTGACGATGCACCCTCAGAGACCGCCATGTCCTCTGAGGAATCGCCCTCCATGCTCGCTTGATCCAAAGACGCACCTGCAAGAGAACAGAGGGCACTTTGAGGCATGTGGACCAACTTGACAGTGCGCCTGATGGCAGGTGATGATACGGTCACTCGCGATCATGGGTGTTGAGTGTCAGCTTTCCCTTACCGCCCATTTCGGCAGCGACACACTCGCCATCGGACACCGACAGGCAATGTCGCGTGCGGGCGAGGTCGAGCGCCTCCACCTCTGCGTCGGTGAGCTCCACCACTTGCGGCGGCCCACCTCCGGTGCGTGCCCTTTCGCGGTTGTTCTTGCTCCTCTTCTCCTGTGAAGGCAAAACACAGATGTGTGAGTGGGTGCGTCTTGCATCGTGAGACGCATCGAGCATCGGTGTGGTTGGGTTGAGCGTGGCGCGGAACGGATGGGAGGAAGTGTGGGCCACGTGCCCATCCCATTGCATGGGGATTGGGGTGTGTGGTAGTGTTCGGGTGGGGTCAGGGACGGTGGGTACTTGCGTGCACGGCGAGGATGGTGAATGAGTGGCTGTGAGGATTGCTGATGGAGCGCAGTGGTGGCTGTGCAGGAGGGGGTTGTGATCTGCTTGGCGTGATGGTGGGGACGGGATGTGGGAGGGTGCGTTGGTGTACTCACCTTGCCAGACCTAGTCAGGTCATTGAAGCGCTTGCGGCACTGCTCCCAAGTCCTTGGGGTGTTGCCCCTGCTGCTCACCTCCGCCGCCACCTCTGCCCATGCCTTCCTGGTTGCGGCGGCAGGGAACTTGCGCCCATCCTCAGGGAAGAGTGTTTCCCTCCTCCTCCTCACGCCCTCCAGCATCAGCTGCAGTGCCAGATCTGAAAAACGGGGCGCAGCCTTTCCCCTTGGTTGAGCCATTCTCCCAGACCTCTTGCTTGCAGCAGGAGGGGCTTTGGGAGACTGCCCCTTTAACTGGAGCTCCTACATCGCGTCGACGGTACTGCGCATGCGCAGCCGGCCGGCACGCAGCTGGGGAGCGCAGAACCCGGAAGCAGGCCTTAATGGGTCCAATTATCCCGCGATCGCGTGGGGGACGCGAACAATTACCCGTCCGCGTTTTCGACGCTCCCGGAGGACCACCCGCTGGGAACCCGCAGGCCTGCTAAATTCGAGCCCCATTTATCCGCTTTGGTTCCATATCCCTTAATACCCTTAACTAATAAAAATCTATCAATCTCAGTTTTGAAATTTTCAATTGACCCAGCCTCAACAGCTTTTTAGGGAGAGAGTTCCAGATTTCCACTACCCTTTATGTGAAGAAATGCTTCCTGATATCACCCCTGAACGGCCTAGCTCTAATTTTAAGGTTATGCCCTCTTGTTCTGGACTCCCCCACCAGAGGAAATAGTTTCTCTCTATCAGCCCTATCAAATCCTTTAATCATCTTAAACACCTCAATTAGATCACCCCTAATACTCAAGGGAATACAAGCCCAGTCTATGCAACCTAGCCCCATAATTTAACCCTTTTAGTCCTGGTCTGAAGGAACTCCAGACAAACATGTTAAATGTTCATATGCTAACATTCATGGTGCGATTTCAAGACCTTTGCTTTTATATACTCATTGTGCTAAGGAATGGTAAGCTAGTGGTTTGAACGTGAGTTTTCCCACCTACTGATTTCTCAACTTGGCTGGACTGTTGGCAGAGACATGGCATTTCTCACAAAATGGAAGGACAATCACAGGCCACCTCCTTTAATCGGGTTACAGGAAAGCGCCATTGGAGACCTATTCATTCTCTTTGGTGGAGAATTGTGTGTGACCTGGACGATTTGTGTAACAAGGTCAGTTACCAATAGCTTGGGCAACAGTACAAAACTGGTCCTAATTGGTACTAAATTGATCTCATTTAGAGAGTCGTCACGGGTACCATATGTGGAAAATGGAAATGTAATTCTGGTACAGTAGGCTTTCCTCTTCTAAGGTTGGGCCTGAGGCATATTTTTGGGTCAGAGAAAAAAGGGAGAGTTCCTTTGCATTTAACTATGCTATATCAGATCTGGCAATGTTCAATGCTAGCACTAACATCCTTTGTCTCGCTGAGCACAAAAATAAATTGAAAAAACAGGATACAAATCAATAAAATTTTCCTTCTTACTTAATTTGAGTGTTTTTAAATAAAGATTTCCTTCCCATTTTTAATGATCTATGTTCTCATTTCATTAGGTTTTCCTGTGCTGCTCATCATTCTCTGGTTGAGAAGATAGGCAGCCTGCTCTTGGGCCTTTTCCAATGTTGCTCTTCAGGCTTTGCTAGTAATTTTCTCCCTGCTGGGAACTGTTTGGCAACCCAGTTATTTTTTTCCTTCCCTGATGGGAATTGTTTGGCATCTGCTCAGCACATATCCCCCCAATGGCCTGACTTGAGGTGGTCAAATTACCTTCCCAGACCTGACTTCATCTTGTGTATTAGTTGGGACCAACATCCCTGACCTTGGCATCACTGCCAAAGTATTTTAGTCAAGGGGGATTTAGTATGTTGATTCTGTACTAGAAAAATTGCTGGTAATTTTTCCCACTTTCGATTCTGTAATATGTTATTTCCATCTAGCCTGGATATAAATACACTGTAATTACTCTGCCTGCTCAAGTGTGTTACCAAGTTACAACCAGGCATTTTGTGCTGCAAAGCTGCATCCTCCTACAGCCCATTGCCATGTTGTTCCACCACCCTAATGTTGAAGGGCTGTTTTAATAGCTCCTGACTGAGAACAGCAAAAACACGGCATACTAGCATCACTGTATAAATCCGTCTAACAGACATGCTTTTTCTTATAAACGGCACCTTAAACACTCTTGTGTTCTTCTAAGGCAGGCTTCTAAGGCACCTCAAACTCACTTCTGTCTTTCTGAGGCAGGCTTTAATAAAATTGTTTAAACACAATTTTACTACTTTCTCATGTCAAATGTGCATCTTTGGATCTGGAGTCTGTCGAAGCCGCTTGTGACCTGACATTGGGTCAGAATTTGCTGGCAAAAGAACGGCGAGTTAAAGGTACACGCCATTATTAGTGTGCAAAAGAATTCAGCAATTTGTGGCATGGAAAAGATAGCTCTGTTTTCATGTGTATTGTAAGTCACAGTGGTGTATGTCACTCTCCTGTACTCTGCTCAATCGTCATAATCAGATTTGCAATGATTATACATTAGGCAGATAAAAGTCATGTATTGTGACTAGCAACTACAAAGTATTTTTTACGTTTGTTAAGTGTTATATTCCCATTGATGGCATGTTATGTGGCCATTTCTCACATCCAGGATCTTTCAGTGCTGTTTGCTGCATTCTGTTCTGATAATCTTTGGTGAAGTTGCATTTTCTTTTAATACTGAGTGTTTGTGACAAATTTTTGGATAAAAGCATATTTCATATTTAATAGGACAGTTGAATTGAAGATGGCATCAAAAAATCACTTTACTTATAACCCCTAAAGGTGAAATATTAGGTAGGTTTTGAAGTATCTAATTAAATGTCACATTGTGTAGATTAAAATAATACATCCATGACTTTTGTCGTTATTAAGGCTTTTTTCTGAGTTATTAGTTTTGGGACCCTGGTTAAGGTGTCACCTCTTTTTCTTCTACTGGTATTTAATTTGAGTTACAGTAACTCCACCAAGCAGTGCAGCTGAGCAGGGGCAGATGGTATTAAAAGATAAAGAAAGACTTGCATTTATATAGTGCCTTTCATGACCTCAGGACATTCTAAAGCACTTTACAGTCAATGAAGTACTTCTGAAGTGTAATCATTGTTGTAATGTAGGAAACACAGCAGCCAATTTGTGCATACCAACTCCCACAAACAGCAATGTGTTAATGACCAGATAATCTGTTTTAGTGATGTTGGTTGCAGGATAAATATTGGCCAGGATACCGGGGAGGACTCCCCTGCTTTTCTTCGAGTAGTGCCATGGGATCTTTTACTTCCACCTGAGAGGGCAGACAGGGCTTTGGTTTAACATCGCATCCAAAAGATGGCACCTCCGACAATGCATCACACCCTTAGTTGTGCACTGGAATGTCAGCCTAGATTTTGTTTTCAAGTCTCTGGAGTTGCACTGAGTTTATGGTGAGATCCAGTGCTGCAATCTGTGCTCAACATCAAATCCACTTGGATGGTTTATGGGCAGTTATGCCTCTCACGCTGTATTGCTTCCTTTAATTTAAATTGTATGCGAACAAGCTTGTATGCACACTCTACTAGTGTGTGTGTGTCAGGCATTGGGTGTACATGCATTAGTCATGCAGTGGTGTTACAAAAGAAAAGCATTTCAGTTAAATAAATATATTGGGCCGGATTTTGCTGTAAAAATAACAGTGAGGCTAATAGAGCTTCTGGACAGTATCTTCCGGCGACTGCACAAGTGTAGTTAAACGCGGAAATCCGGAAGTTACTGTCCGAGATACTCCTCCAAAAGCTGCATGAAAATGGAATCTCTCCTTCTGACTCACCATTCATGTATTGAATAGCATGAAGCTCCTATACTTACCTCATAGATGCGGACTAAACTTGCCAAAAAGGCAAGTAGCCTTTTAACGGATGGTAAATCTTAATTACTGCCAAACCACCTCTCTGGCACTGGAAATGAACTTGTATGAGTGTGGAGTCTCATTCCTTCAGCTTTTAATGGACATTTACAAAGATAATTTAAATAACATTTCTTTTTCTTACTTTTTCTTTCCGTCACTTTTATCTCTCTCTCTTAATCCAATCTTTCTTTCCCTCTCTTTATTTCGCTTTCTGTATCTGATTCGACAGCGAATTCACTATTCTATCTTACACTTCCTGGCTCAGACTCTGTGCTCATTAACGATTCTTCAGTCTGATTGGTTAAGGAGATACACAGTTGCTTGCCCTGTTCACACAGGTCCCAGATGCCCTGTAGAGGGCGCTGTGCCTTTTAGCTGTCCTGTTGATAACAATTTGCAGTGCAAAACCCCGTAGAAAGTCTATGGGCAAGCGCAAGGCTGGCATTCGTTCGCTGCTCACAGTAAAATCCGGCCCAATAGTTCCCATACTTAGAAGCGGAGTCACTGGGGGAAAGTTTGCTCAGGTTGCTATGTGTTAGCAACAGCACAGAAATAGCTGGAAGATTTCCTATGTCCAGGTAAAAGTGTAATGTGTATGTGCTAGTTTGCTAGAAATAGTGAACAGCAGTTCATTTGCACTGTCTGAATCAGTACTGGCATAATACCTACTCCTGTTCCAGCAGATTGTAGAGGCAAAAAGTGGCTGGAGCTCAGGACAAATCTAAGCTTTTGCTTTAATTTGTTCTTGGGATGTAGGCAACATTGGCAAGACCCCGTTTATTGCCAACCCCTAGTTTCCCTGAGAAGGTGGTGGGCATTCTCCTTGAACTCGTGACTATAAAAAGGTACTTCAAACAGTAATAAATCATTCCAGCACCAGGACCCCCCCCCCACAACACCCACTCTATTATTTTCAACTGGTACTGAGAACTAGTGTAACAGAACTGAGTGCACCTGTCCTAAATGGATTGAAATGTGTACAAGCCACCAGTGAATACAACATTAGCAAGCACAGCAGTTTTTGAAAGAAATGAATAATCTTTACAGCTTTTTTCTCCCCATTTTTATTTAATCAAAGGTAAAGAGATTCTTTCCTAAACTTGCCCTGTCATAGACTGTTCTGGGTTTCCTATATGCTTCCTGCTTCCTTGCAAATAGAATCAAATATAGGTTTGCCAGGGGCTTTCCATCGCAGCACACAACACTCGAGTATTTATCAACGGCATTGAAGCTTTTGCAGACGACGGCTGTTTTTGTAATTTCAAATGCAGATTATCATTTATCAACATGCACCATGTTTGTCACAGCCATCCAGTATTGGCAGTACAATACTACAGTCCTCATTACACTGTAGAGCAGCAGGGCAAATCTCAGGAAGGAAGGAGAGAACTCCAGTAATATAAAATTAATGTGTAATTATAAAACAGCCAGAGGAAAAGCTGGCGTAGGTGGTCATATTCTCTGGTGTATGGTTACTAATGAATTCACTTTGTTCCACATGGAAAACAAAATCCTGAATTCTTAAGATTAAAAAGGCAACCTCTTAGAGGACTGTGTTTCCAGTATTTCAACCCTTTCACCACTTTTTCCTTTCATTTAAGTGAAGCTGTGTTTTTCTTCAATAAAAGGAAGAAAAGAAAGTACTTGCATTTATACAGTGCCTTTCAGGACCTCAGGACATTCCAAAGCGCTTTACTGCCAATGAAGTACCTTTGAAGTGTAGTCACTGTTGTAACATAGGAAACACGGCAGGCAATTTGCACACAGCAAGGTGATAATGACCAGATAATCTGTTTTAGTGATGTTGATTGAGGGATAACTATTGGCCAGGACACGGGGAGACCTCCCCTGCTCTTCTTCGAAATAGTGCCACCTGAGTCTACCTGAGAGGGCAGGCAGGGCGTCAGTTTAACGTCACATCCAAAAGTGCAGCACTCCCTCAATACTGCACTGGAGCGTCAGCCTAGGTTTTTGTGCTCAAGTCTCTGGAGTGGGACATGAACCCACAACCTTCTGACTCAGAGGCGAGGGTGCTACCACTGAGACTCAGCTGTCACATAAATCTGCAACATGTCTTCATTTTGAATTATGAAGTATGTGTTGGAAATAATCCTCCTGGTTTCATATCTGCACAGGACAAAAATGCCAAGTAAATGGTGCCACATGCAGGTGCAAATATAGGATGCCTCGAAGGTTGCAAAACAAACAACATGATGTCACTTGGATAGCAATGTTAGAAGAAAGATTTAACTCTGATTGACCAGCTGAAAACTACCCCACTGGCTGAATGGGTGGTACTTAGCTATACAGACCAAAAGGATCTGGGTTTGATCCCCTGGTCTGTGTTGAGATATTTAAGCTCAGCTGAGGCAGCAGTTGGCAGGCTACAGTTAGCCTCCGCACCCTTTGGTGAGGCAAAAAAAAAATCAGCTAGGAATCCTGCTCCTGATGGTTTTGTTGGAAAGTACGCATAGTGGATGTTGGCGGATGATGGGATACAGCCAAACTGTGATGTCCTCCATGGTAAAATAGCCCACCAACACATGGTGACCAGGGTCATGGATTTAGAATGGCTTGTTGGACGAGGTATCAGAGGGCTACAGGTGCCCATGGAGCCATACCCCAGCAAAAATCGACATGTACAAGGGAAGAATATTGGCCCGTAATTTGCTCTGAGAGACGAACCAACAGTACTCGCCGCTTATGAGATTTAAATTCACCCACTAAGTTACCGCGTTCTTTTTTGGTGGCAACTTCCTTGAAATCTGAGTTCAAAAAACCGCAGCGTTCTTTCTCGGGGGATGTCCCCTCAACCAATCAGCTTGAAGCAAGCCACGCTACGAGAACCAGGAAGTGAAATTCAATTGACAAACCACACAGACTAAAAACCAGGAAGTGCCCGATAAGGTTAGTAAATGTACAATAAAATGAGATAGAGAAAGCAAAATAAAGAGAGAGAAAATTTAAAGACTAAGATAAAAGAGACAGAAAGAAGAAGTTAAAACATTTTTAAAACATTTTTTAATTTAAAACGTTTTTTTTTAAGTGTCCAAAAACTATTAAAATCAGGAGTAATGAGACCCCACATTTTTAAAAGTTAATTTTCAATGCCAGAGAGGTTGTTTGGCAGTCATTAATACTTACCACACCGTTAAAACTCAGCGTACCTTTTTAGTGGGCAGAAGAGCAAGTTGGCCCTGGTCCATTGATTGCAGCCAGTGAGGTCCCTTTAACGTGAAGCTTTCACATCACCAGTGAATCAGGAAGAGCAAGTTCCGGATTTCTGCGTTTGTCTGCGTGTATGCGGTTGCTGGAACTTGGTCTACGATTTGCCCATTAATAATGGTGAGTGCTGTTATGCTCACCGTTATTTTGCGAGGTATTTCCAGCCCATAATATATTTCAGCAAAATATTTTTTAAAAATGGGAGCCTCCTGATTTATAAATCAAAATGTAACAGGATTAACATTTGAAAAGTTCAATCCAAAATGCCAAGAAGAAAGAAATGTTTCTCGTTTCTTTACATCTTTTGAACACTTTATCACATTCACTTGAAATCTACTTGTCAAATTGGCTTTTGCAAAGGTTTTTGCACATTCTGAGAGCTGAAATGGTTGATTTCAGTCCTGAAACAGCCACGGTCCTTGCAGCACATACCCAGAGGTTCTGTTTCCCTTCTTTCATGTATATTCCTAGACTCTCTAATGCTGTCAATCACTAAGTGCACTCTAATTCCCATTTTCACTGGAGCATTAAACTGATGATTTGACAGTTACTAGTACCAGATATGTGAGACCTAAAATAATGATGGAATCAAATGGCCTATTCCCATATGTCCACCCGTCACTGTACATAATAGCTGGGAATCATTTTATCGAAGTTCCAGAGAGAAAAGATATGCAGGGTGTTCCAGAATTTGAAGAGTGAAACAAAGTAGATGAATAGCGACAGAAGCAGAACACTACAAAAAAAAAATCACACAGCTCACCACAAGATAAATCATATTCTTTTGGCTTTCAAACTGAAAAATATATATTTTGTGGTCATCAAGGTGAATCAAGTGGGGAATGTGTCTCAGCCCCAATCTTTGAAGACAACGCCCCCCCCCATTACATTGCGTAACATTTTCTGTTTCCCACGGCAACCGTTCTGTGGCTCTTCTAAGCAAAATTGCCAATTTAGTGCCCAATTAGGAGTGGTTATGTGCTGTGGGCCCACACCAACTGGGAATTAAATTTGAGCTTAGTTCATGTAGGATTCTTATTGCCAGCTGAGAGATACTTTCATCCTACCAGTCTGGATTGTAGAATTACTATTTTTTCTGCTGTTGGTGAAGTTTTTTTTGCTTATGAGGGTAATGGGAAAAATGGAATACTTTTTAAAAAAACTTTGGTTTAGTATAGAGCACTGCCCAGTTAGGCGTAGCTTGGCGCAGATTCTGAGTAAAGTTCCTAATATTTTGTCCTAGCTATGGGCCAGAAATCACGCAGAGTGGCGAGGCAATGCTCACCGCAGCTCCTGCGAATTTTAATTAACGAAAATACTTACTGCGGGCTCTGTGGTGTCCAATTGTACTTTAAATAAAATATGCGCTATTAACCCAGCCTCTGAGCAGCGTGAGTTGCTGCGTGGCAGGAAACGACTACGAGAAGCAGACACGACAAAATCTGTCAGGAAGAGAAGTCATGCCCACAGATTCAGGTATTGCTTAAGCAGGCAAGCAGACTTCATTCATTTAAAGTTAGTATTCTAGATGTCATTGTAAATAAAATATTTTTTTTAAATAAAAAGCCAGAGAAATAATTGTATTTATTAAAGAGACAGAAGGGAAAAATATAATTTTTTTCATGACCAAAAACTATTTTTATGACCAAAAACTATTAAAATAAGGTGTAATATGAGACTCCACATTATTAAAAGTTTAATTTTTAGTTGTTTGACAGTCATTAAGACTAACCGCGCTTTTAAAACTTAGTTTAGACCTGGTACCTGTTTGGTGGCACGATTAGTTACTTTCCAGCTGGGCAGATAAGCAAGTTGGAGCTTTTTCAATGATTCCTTTGATTGCAGTGTGTGATGTCCCTTTAATTCAAAGCTGTCATATCGCCAGTGAGCCACTAGGAGCAAGTTCATGATTTTTGCGTTTCACTGCGCATGTGCAAACGCGGGAACTTGCTCCTTCAATTCACCACTAAAAACTGAGAGTGCTGTTGAGATCCTCCGTTATTTCGGGAGTGATTTCTGGCCCTATATAGCCTTAGCTACAATCACAGATCATCTCCCTCTTGCTGTTGAAGCAGTGTGATGTTTCCATTTGCTACATTGGCTATCGTTCCTGCCTCCTCCCTCAGTTAGACTTCCCATTTAATGTAGAAAAAAACAAAATAAACGGGATAAAAACAGAAAATGTTGGTCAGCAGGTCAAGCAGCATTTGCAAAGAGAGAAACATAGTTAATGGGGCCGATTTTCGGATGGCGGAGCGTTGGGGGCAGGGGGGGATCCTAAAATTGAAGAAATCCAGAGCGGGTTTGGAGCCCGGCTCGAGCAATTAAAGCCAGCGGGATGATGATTTACATACTGTGACAGATGGTTAAGGTACTTGAGAGACCTCAATGAGTGGACATTTTGGCAGGGGTACAATTTTGAAGGATCCTCAGCGTGTTGTGGGAAACACTCCCTGTTGCAACAGACGTGTTTCAGCCAGCAACCAGTGGGAGATGCAAATGATTATTTGACAGGTGGGGAGAAAACCTCATTTATTACAGCAGGGCACTCTGTCACCTCAGACAAAGTTTTGGCTGCAAGACCTTTGTGTTTTCACTCAAAATTCTTACTTTCCACCCAAAACTCTGCTCTGCAAACACATTTACCTACTTTGCGGACCCCCTCAAACTCACACCGTCAGGATGGGGGGGGGCGCCATGGCAGCATTCATCACTTCATCCGAGGACGAGCAACATCACCAGCCTCGCCAGGCATGGCGTCCACCTCCGCCACGTGGAGCTCCACAACACAGTGCTGCACCACAGGCAACTGCACAAGAGCACGGAGGGCAACAACAGAAAGAGCGATGTCGTAGGAGGCACTACCCTCGACACAGGGTCTACAGACCAAGGCTCAGCTTCCTGGACCTCTCTGAGGTGCAGTGCATACGGAGGCTCAGAGTCAGTTGCCAGGTAGTCGCAGACATCTGCAGCTTCCTTCATGCTGAGCTGCTCCTGGCAAGGCCAAGCAGCACCTCCTTACCTGTCGCTGTCAAAGTCACCACTGCCCTCAACTCCTCTGGATCATTCCAGGGTGCCACCGGGGACATCGCCGGGGTCTCTCAGTCATCTGCACACAAGTGCATAAGGCAGGTCACTGACAGCTTGTTTCGCAGGGCCTTGCACTATGTCAACTTCCCCATGGGCGACCTCAGCCAGACGGAGAGGACAGTGGGATTCCATGCTGTGGCTGGCTTCCCACGGGTGCAGGGTGTAATCGATTGCATCCATATAGCAATACAAGCACCTCCACATGAGCCAGGACTGTTCATCAACAGGAAGGGCTATCACTCCATCAACACTCAGCTCGTTTGAGACCACCGCAAGAGATTCCTTCATGTGTGCACCAGATACCCTGGCAGCTGCCACGATTCCTTCATCCTCCGGGAGTCCAACATCCCGCCCCTCTTCCATGCACCGAACACCCGCAAGGGCTGGCTCCTCGGGGACAAGGGATTCCCCCTGCAAACGTGGCTTATGACATCTCTGAGGAACCCCACCACCGAGCAACAGCGTCGATATAACGACAGCCACATCGCAACTAGGTCTACAATTGAGCATGCTATAGGGCTGCTCAAGATGCGCTTCAGGTGCCTTGATCATTCTGGGGGAGCGCTTCAATACGCACCAGACAGAGTGGGACGCATTACAGTCGTGTGTTGTGCCCTGCACAACAAGGCACAACAGAGAGGGGTGCCACTTGAGGAGGCCCTATCCACATCTGCCACCCATATTGCGGAGGCGGAGGAGGAGGAGGATGAGGAGGAGGCAGAGGAGGAGGAGGACGAGGAGGAGCAATCCATGGGCAGAACAGCAGCTCACCTGGCTGCTCGTCAGGCCAGGGAGTCACTGATATGTGAACGGTTCTCCTCACCACCTGGACAGAGCAGCGACCACACCGGCAGCACACCCCCCGCCCCCTGCACAAAACAGTCCTGCAATTCCACCTACACCCACTGTAGAGTGATCCAATGGGTGGCATCAAGTGTCCGCGTTCATGGTGAACCTCATGAAAGGGCCTTATTACGGAAGCCAGTCAAGAATGGCCAAGATATGGCAATAGTGGTGACAATAATAATATTTAATATGCGTTTAACAAAAAGCAAATATAAATAAAAAAACATGACCAACCATCAAACACCCTTGTGCATCCCCTTTGCGCTTACAAAACCTTTGCCTTTCGCTTCCGGCTACTTCTACGTGTTTCATCCCCTGTGGCTGCAGCAGAGGTAGTGGCAGGTTGCTCTTGTTCATGTCCTGACTGATTAGAAGCTTTGGGCCTATGTCCTCTGGGTTTCGGTGCCCGTGAGGGCCCTTCCAAAGACAGCTCCACCTGCACATGTGCAGGGCAGACTCGGCCACCTGGAGAGGAGGCAGCATTGCGGGTACTGGTTGAGAGGGGGGCAACGGGTGAGACGTGGAAGCACTTTGAGTGGCGCCCACAATTCCATGTCTCCTTTTGCCATCATCCCTCCCCTGGGCCAGGCCCACACCATTCCTACCACTCTGCTGGACAACAGTTTGGAGGACATGTTTGAAGCCTTGTAAGGCCAATGCTAGAGTATCTGCCTGCCTGTTTAAGGCGGCAGAATGTTGCTCACCCTGTGTCCAAAGGGCCATTGTCAGGACCTGAATGGACTCGTTTGTGAGCCATGCTCAAAGTTCCACGGAGGCTAGCCTTCCCTCCATCGCAGACATTCCTGCACTTACCCGCAACACTATCTCAGAGATGCCCTCACGTCCCTGTGACAGTATCGCAGAGATGCACTCCCTTACCTGTACCACCATTCCACTCATGCAGGAGTTGGACTCCTCCATCTTCTGCGCAATTGTGGAGAGTGCATGTGGCACCTGTTCCAGCACATTGCAAATGTGCTGCTGCCCCTCGATCATTCTCCTTTTAATGGATGGCCCCCAGGGTTCAGCATCTGTGTCCAGCTGAGCAGAGCCCGGAGAAGAGTGCTCCCACCAACACGGACTCTCCACGGCTGCCCCTGCCACCAGTGTCTGCTCGTGCTCACAGGTGTATGGTGACTCACCATGTGCGACCCCAACTAACTTGAGGACGGGGACCCACCGAGGTGTGTGTATCTGCGCTGGTGGATGGCTCGCTCAGATGTGATGGTGCCCCCTCAGAGGCCGGCAGGTCCCCTGAGGAATCGCCCTCCGCCATCACAGCGGTCACTGAAGGCCCTGTAAGAGAACAGAAGGCAATATTAAGCATAATGACAGATGTTGAGGGTGCTGAAGATGGCAAGGTATGTTAACATGTATTGATATTGTGTGCGCTGAATGTTAAAGTTCTATCACCTGACGTTTGTCGGGTGCCAGTCTTGATGTCGCCGACCGACAGGCACTCGAGGGTACTGCTCAGCTCCAGCGCCTCCTGCTCCGGGTCTGTGAGCACGACTACCTGTTGCGGCCCCCCTCCGGTCCTTGCCCTCTCCCGTGCATTCTGGGCTCTCTTCTCCTATAAGGGGTAAGTGAGTGAGTGATGGTGAAGTGGCCAACCGCTGAATGCATTGGTTTGGGTGCGGCTGACCGTGAAAGAGATGCATCAGAGGGTGAGAATGAGACAGAGTCATGACATTGTTTGAGGATTGGGTTGAGTGGTAGTTGTGGGGTGAGTACCGGGGAGGTGAGGAAGTGGTGAGGAAGTGCAGGTAAGTTGAGAATGATCTTTGAGTGGGTGCGAGGAGTGATGTGATAGAGTAGTGTTGGCAGTGCAGAATGAGTTGGGGGGGTGGGGTGGTGATGTGGAAGACGGAGTGTAGGAGAATGAGTGAGTGTACTCACTTTGGCTGACCTAGTTAGGTCACTGAAGCGCTTCCTGCACTGGATCCAGGTACGGGAGATGTTGCTGCTGCTGATGTCCTCCTCTGTAACCTCGAGCCAGTCCTTCTTGGTGGCAGAGGCAGGCCACTTCCTCCCATCCGCCGGGTAAAAGACATCCCTCCTCCTCCTCACCCCATCCAGTAGCACCTGGAGTAAGGCATCACTGAATCCAGGAGCAGCCTTTTCTCTGTGCTGCTCCATTGTGCTAATTGTATGTTTCCTTCAGGAGCAGCCATTGCCGGACTGCCCCTTTAAATAGGGCTCCTCCAGCTGACAGCCTGTAATGTGGGTGCACAGGCCGCCCGCTGCGCAGGTTTCCAACGGCAAACCCGGAAGCCACATTAAGTGGCTCCAATTTACCCGCGATCGCGTGGGGAATGGACGGATTTTACTGGGCGGTTAACCCACGTGCCCAATCGCCCTCCCGCTGCCATCCCGCCTCCCCGCTAATATCGGGGCCAATGTTTCAGGTCGATGGCCTCATCAGAACTGTCCTGAAACATTATTAACTCTGTTTCCCTCTCCGCAGGTGCTGCCTGACCTGCTGAGTGTTTCCAGGATTTTCTGCTTTTATTTCAGATTTCCAGCATCTGCAGTGTTTTCCTTTTGCTTTAAAATAAACGGGATACCTGATCAGTCTGAGTTGAATACAGTAAGTTTACATTTTGTCAGACATGCTGTGGCATGGCAATCGTAGTTGTGTTCCACCTTTAAAGCAAGAGAATCAATTCACTGGCACCTGAGCACTGACTGCATTTTCTTCAATTTTCTCCCCTCCCCTCTTTCCCCAAAGCAGAGACCCTGATCCTCCCCCTCACCCCCCACAATCCATGACACAGTTCCAAGGACACTGGTTGCCCTCTGGCATCTCACCCAAGTGGCCATTCTTCATGTGCAAGCAAATGCTGGAAGGGTGCCTCGATGACTGGGGAAAAGTGTAAGTCACAATTGAGACTGACCCCATCCTCATCCGATGCCCACACATGTGCACAATTTCTAGAAGTCAATGGACAATGACCAGGTGCAGGAACCCTGGCTAGTTTTTACCCTCCCTAGCCCAGGGATGCTGAGGCCATGATCTTGCTGTTACCTTGCCTGAAATTAGCTAAGCTCAGTGAAGATCAGGGAACAACAACTCAGTCCCCCATCTCACGTTGGGGTAGATTACCCCACCCCCATTGTAGATTTCGGGTGACCAGATGATGGAGCATGCCCACTGGCAGCATGATCATCCAGGCTGGAGGCCCAGTCCATTGTGAGCCTGGCCCAATATTGGACAGCCTGGCCAACCTCCAGGCCGGAAGAAGGTACCTCCGTGGGCAGGGTTCTGATCTTGGAGGGGGGGAACACCTGGAGCAATCGCCCAGGCTGGTTTTGTGGAACCCGTATGAGCATTCCTGCTCCTTCCAGCCTCACAAAAATACGGTAAATTCTACCTTTTGGCTCATCTTCGGCTGGACTGCCAGCTGATATGGGCGGAGAATGCATGGCACTTGCCCAGTACTGTCCTAAAATGGTAAACGGGGTCCTACAATATGTCATTGGATTCCAATTTGCATATTAAAAGGGCCTACTGCTGAACTCAGCCTGGTTCTCTGGCTGCCCAGTAGTAGGCCTGGGAGACAATTGGGGGATGGGGAAATGGGCGATGAGTCACACGGGGAAGTGGGGGGGGTGCACTTTTTCCACTGGGCGGGAAGCCTCAAAATCTTCCCCCTTGTGTTTCCCAACTGAACCACCGGGAAAAGCCCGAGAGCATTTAAAGCAGCAGTCCGTAGCAGAAATACATTAGTAGAAATAAGTAAGATTACCAACCGATTCTATGATTAACAATTTGATATAAAAGAGCAGATTTTCCAAATACATATTCCTGCCGCAGAGCCTTGCCCACCAGTGGTTATGTTACTGGACTAGTAATCCAGAGACCTGGACTAAAATCCAGAGTCATGAGTTCAAATCCCGCCACGGCAGCTGGCGAATTTAAATTCAATTAATTAATTAAATTCAATTAATTAAATAAAATCTGGAATTAAAATACTAGTATCAGTAATGATGGCCATGAAACTACCGGATTGTCGTAAAAACCCATCTGGTTCACTAATGTCCTTTAGGGAAGGAACCTGCCGTCCTTACCCGGTCTGGCCTATATGTGACTCCAGACCCACAGCAATGTGGTTGATTCTTAATTGCCCTCTGAAATGGCCTAGCAAGCCACTCCGTTGTAAAATCTCGCTACGAAAAGTCATAATAAGAATAAAACCGGACGGACCACCCGGCATCAGACCACTAGGCACCGGACACGACAACGGCAAAACACCAAGCCCAGTCGACCCTGCAAGGTCCTCCTTACTAACATCTGGGGACTTGTGCCAAAATTGGGAGAGCTGTCCCACAGACTAGTCAAGCAACAGCCTGACATAGCCATACTTACAGAATCATACCTTTCAGCCAACGTCCCAGACTCTTCCATCACCATCCCTGGGTATGTCCTGTCCCACCGGCAGGACAGACCCACCAGAGGTGGCGGTACAGTGATATACAGTCAGGAGGGAGTGGCCCTGGAGTCCTCAACATTGACTCTGGACCCCATGAAATCTCATGGCATCAGGTCAAACATGGGCAAGGAAACCTCCTGCTGATTACCACCTACCGTCCTCCCTCAGCTGATGAATCAGTCCTCCTCCAAGTTGAGCACCACTTGGAGGAAGCACTGAGGGTAGCAAGGGCACAGAATGTACTCTGGGTGGGGGACTTCAATGTCCATCACCAAGAGTGGCTCGGTAGCACCACTACTGACCGAGCTGGCCGAGTCCTGAAGGACATAGCTGCTAGACTGGGCCTGCGGCAGGTGGTGAGCGAACCAACACGAGGGAAAAACTTACTTGACCTCGTCCTCACCAATCTACCTGTCGCAAATGCATCTGTCCATGACAGTATTGGTAGGAGTGACCACCGCACAGTCCTCGTGGAGATGAAGTCCCGTCTTCGCACTGAGGACACCATCCAACGTGTTGTGTGGCACTACCACCGTGCTAAATGGGATAGATTCAGAACAGATCTAGCAGCTCAAAACTGGGCATCCATGAGGCGCTGTGGGCCATCAGCAGCAGCAGAATTGTATTCCAGCACAATCTGTAACCTCATGGCCCGGCATATTCCTCACTCTACCATTACCAACAAGCCAGGGGATCAACCCTGGTTCAATGAGGAGTGTAGAAGAGCATGCCAGGAGCAGCACCAGGCGTACCTAAAAATGAGGTGCCAACCTGGTGAAGCTGCAACTCAGGACTACATGCATGCTAAACAGCGGAAGCAACATGCTATAGACAGAGCTAAGCGATTCCACAACCAACGGATCAGATCAAAGCTCTGCAGTCCTGCCACATCCAGTCGTGAATGGTGGTGGACAATTAAACAACTAACGGGAGGAGGAGGCTCTGCAAACATCCCCATCCTCAATGATGGCGGAGTCCAGCACGTGAGTGCAAAAGACAAGGCTGAAGCATTTGCAACCATCTTCAGCCAGAAGTGCGGAGTGGATGATCCATCTCGGCCTCCTCCCGATATCCCCACCATCACAAAAGCCAATTCGATTCACTCCACGTGATATCAAGAAACGGCTGAGTGCACTGGATACAGCAAAGGCTATGGGCCCCGACAACATCCCAGCTGTAGTGCTGAAGACTTGTGCTCCAGAACTAGCTGTGCCTCTAGCCAAGCTGTTCCAGTACAGCTACAACACTGGCATCCACCCGACAATGTGGAAAATTGCCCAGGTATGTCCTGTCCACAAAAAGCAGGACAAATCCAATCCGGCCAATTACCGCCCCATCAGTCTACTCTCAATCATCAGCAAAGTGATGGAAGGTGTCGTCGACAGTGCTATCAAGCGGCACTTACTCACCAATAACCTGCTCACCGATGCTCAGTTTGGGTTCCGCCAGGACCACTCGGCTCCAGACCTCATTACAGCCCTGCTCCAAACATGGACAAAAGAGCTGAATTCCAGAAGTGAGGTGAAAGTGACTGCCCTTGACATCAAGGCAGCATTTGACCGAGTGTGGCACCAAGGAGCCCTAGTAAAATTGAAGTCAATGGGAATCAGGGGGAAAACTCTCCAATGGCTGGAGTCATACCTAGCACAAAGGAAGATGGTAGTGGTTGTTGGAGGCCAATCATCTCAGCCCCAGGACATTGCTGCAGGAGTTCCTCAGGGCAGTGTCCTAGGCCCAACCATCTTCAGCTGCTTCATCAATGACCTTCCCTCCATCATAAGGTCAGAAATGGGGATGTTCGCTGATGACTGCACAGTGTTCAGTTCCATTCGCAACCCCTCAAATAATGAAGCAGTCCGAGCCCGCATGCAGCAAGACCTGGACAACATCCAGGCTTGGGCTCATAAGTGGCAAGTAACATTCGCGCCAGACAAGTGCCAGGCAATGACCATCTCCAACAAGAGAGAGTCTAACCACCTCCCCTTGATATTCAACGGCATTACCATCGCCGAATCCCCCACCATCAACATCCTGGGGGTCACCATTGACCAGAAACTTAACTGGACCAGCCATATAAATACTGTGGCTACGAGAGCAGGTCAGAGGCTGGGTATTCTGCGGCGAGTGACTCACCTCCTGACTCCCCAAAGCCTTTCCACCATCTACAAGGCACAAGTCAGGAGTGTGATGGAATACTCTCCACTTGCCTGGATGAGTGCAGCTCCAACAACACTCAAGAAGCTCGACACCATCCAAGATAAAGCAGCCCGCTTGATTGGCACCCCATCCACCACCCTAAACATTCACTCCCTTCACCACCGGCGCACTGTGGCTGCAGTGTGCACCATCCACAGAATGCACTGCAGCAACTCGCCAAGGCTTCTTCGACAGCACCTCCCAAACCCGCGACCTCTACCACCTAGAAGGACAAGAGCAGCAGGTACATGGGAACAACACCACCTGCACGTTCCCCTCCAAGTCACACACCATCCCGACTTGGAAATATATCGCCGTTCCTTCATCGTAGCTGGGTCAAAATCCTGGAACTCCCTTCCTAACAGCACTGTGGGAGAACCTTCACCACACGGACTGCAGCGGTTCAAGAAGGCGGCTCACCACCACCTTCTCAAGGGCAATTAGGGATGGGCAATAAATGCTGGCCTTGCCAGCGACGCCCACATCCCGTGAACGAATAAAAAAAAAGGAGCATGCATTCAGAAAATTGGCCCTAAATTTTTTCCTTAAATTACCATTTTAAAAATAATATCACAGCTGAAGCAGTTCTGTTAAATTTGATGTGCATTCTATACTTTATATGTTCTCCAAACATATTGCAGAAATTACGGATTGAATTGAAACAGAAAATGCTGGAAATACACAGCAGGTTCGTCTACAATTTTAAAAATTCATTCTTGGGATGCAGGCATCACTGGCAAGGCCAGCGGCTATTGCCCATCCCTGGTTGCACTTGAGAAGGTGGGCTGCTTTCTTGAACCTCTGCAGTCCATGTGGTGATGGTTCTCCTACAATGCTGTTAGGTAGGGACTTCCAGGATTTTGACCCAGTGACGATGAATGAATGGCGATATATTTCCAAGTCGGGAAAATGTGTGACTTGGAGGGAAACGTGCAGGTGGTGTTGTTCCCATGCTCTTGCTGCCCTTGTCCTTCTAGGTGGTGGAGGTCACATGTTTGGGAGGTGCTGTCCATTAATAAGGAAGTAAGACATTTTGTTTGTACCGCCTTCCTTAGGACACTTTTTGACTGACTTTTGGGTCTTAAATTGTAATCATAAAATAGGGAAGTGATTTACCTACTATTGAGACCCGGTGGGTGATATTTTATGGGTATAGTTTCCATTCCCCATTTTGGATCCAAACCAGCAGAGTAGGAGATCTTTGTTGTTGCACAAGTGGCAGAATGTTCCAACTCCCCCACCTCATTTCTAATCCCACCCCTATTCATATTCTCATTAACATTTCATCAATAGCTCACAGTCCATGTTAATGTGACAGGCTCAGGGTGGTGTCTGACAAAGAACACAAAAGCACTAACTGAAATACAGAAATGTAAAAACAAAAAAAATGGATGCTTTCTAATAAAAGACAAGGGCAGGAAGGCCCCTTTAAGGACTATTATATTAGAATAAAACACATATCTGCAATGTAGCCTAGTGTTACATAATACAAATATCTACAGCAAGCTAAAATTGACTCTTTTATTAGTCGTATGCATCAATTTAGATGTGATAATTTTATAGAGCAAGCCGTCTAATAAAGTGCTGATTGAAATGTAGAATTGAGTAACAGGTATATTGCAGTAATGTTTGTTTTATCTGTTTGCTAACTGTGGGGGCGAAATTAAACATTGTTGCACCTGTTTTTGGGCAAAAAAATCAACCTTGCATTTTGGATCTGGATCTGCTGCCCCACTTTCCTCCAGAAGTGCGTTGGTTGTCAAATTGGAAGTTGGTGACTTCTAGGTGTGCCAGGCATTAGGTGCCTTGCATATGTAGGACCCCGATGCAAAATTGGTCATCGCATGGGCGGAGCTTGCATCGCGCATGCTCCGCCCAGTTATTTCAGGTCTTCAGCGGCCTAACCAGCGGTCCTTAAAGGGGCTCCGCCCACAAAAAAGTGAGAAAACTTTTCTATAATTTAATTTTTGTGAAGCCACAAGGGGTGCTCTTCCTGGCTCCAGAAAAACACAGTGAGGCTGCTGCCAGCCCAGATCCACCCGTTCTACTCCGCCTCCCTCCCCACCTCCCCAGGACCTACCTGCGGGCCAGCTCAGCTTCGGAACCAGCCAATATTCCTAAGGACCCGACCAGTGAGCTGCATTGGCCGCCTAGTTGGCATCCGCAGCTTGCCGGTTTAATTCAAATGAGGCCCGATGCTGAATTTGGCTCGGGCCTCTCGCCGACCTCTTCGGGCAGGTGTTCGGATGGCTGATTTCGCGCCGGAAACCGATGCTAGTTGAATTTCTCCCACTCCTTTGTGTCTCTTCAGATCAGCTCGCAGACTGTGTGCGAAAAGAAGCCAGTAGATGGCAGCACAGACCTGAGTGAAGCATTGCCGCAGCATTTTGTTATATATAAAATTAGTGCACTCCAAAGAGGCTTTGAATCGAACAGCTCGTCATTTGTGTAAACATGGCACATTATAGTTATTAATATGCAGGTGATGTTAGGTAATTTATACTAAAATTCAGCCTCATTTTAAAGTTGCTAGCACTGCTAGTGCTGGCCGCATTTATTTAGAACTGCGCATAAAAGAAACAGTTTCTGTTACATAATGGGAATTGGTTCTCATAATGATGGATTGAAGCAAGGGGACATTACTAAATTTTAGTCATTTATACAGCCCCAGAAAAATATTAAACTACTATAACAGGTAATTTAAAAAAAAAATGCAGTCTGTAGGTGGGAAATTTTTTGGATTGTGCTATTTATAACCTAATTCCTGTTTGAGGAATGAGTTTAACTGATCTATCTGTCTGGAGCCTCTGACATGTATTCTTAGATCTCCAGGGGTCTTGTAATGGTTCTCGAAGAAGAAAAATACAAACACAACGGGCTTTAGTTTATGGCTCAGCTCACACAAAATAACCTTCAGATTTGAAAAAAAGGTGCTGCTGACCAAAACTGGAGTCTGGTTAGTTTTTACGATCATCTGTAGCAGGGTGGATTAATTACAAAGTTGTGCATTAGCAGAAGGTAATGTTGACACAAATATAAATCAGAGGATAGGATAGGCAAACATTATTACACTATATGCCGCTGATAGAGCAGCAGGACTTTACTAACTATGTTCTATTTGTTCAAGAGAAAACACAAATCTCCACACAAAGGCGCGGGGTATGAATCTGGTAAATTGGCTTGCGAGTACAGGCCTACTGTGGATGTAGTCCAGACTCCAGCACGTTCAATACTCTAATGGGGTGGGGGAGATGGACAGAAAGCTGATAATCACCTCATATGTTTATCAGCTTGAGGTTCACTGTTCTAGCATGTGATTTGCCAAAGATCACACAGTCAGCATGAATGAATGGACAATGATCTTCAATCATAGCACCACATTCAAATTGAAACAGCTTTTAAAACCTGAGTTTGGCATCTCTTACTTCTTGATTTACCTCATTTAATCTCCTATTCTTTTCAACCTTGGTGGTGTCCTGTAAGATGGGCTTTGGCCTTTCAAATACATTTCTCAATAAAAACTCTTTCTTATAATGTGGGCTTTTTGGGATTAAAGCCTTCTGGTTAGTCATTCATGTATAATGATGTGGAGATGCCGGTGATGGACTGGGGTTGCCAAATGTAAGGAATCTTACAACACCAGGTTATAGTCCAACTGTTTTATTTGAAAATCACAAGCTTTCGGAGGCTTTCTCCTTCGTCAGGTGAGCGAGTGTGACTCGCTCACCTGACGAAGGAGAAAGCCTCCGAAAGCTTGTGATTTTCAAATAAAACAGTTGGACTATAACCTGGTGTTGTAAGATTCCTTACATTCATGTATAAAGTATATCGGGACTTTAAACGCTGCACATGTGAAAATACAGCCAAGTTGTTTGAAGAAAAAATGGGTACGATCTGATAATCATTTAACGGTCCTAATCTTTTTTTTCCCCTAACATGGCTCTTCCATATTTTCACCTGCAGCCTTCAATTAGCATCACGCTGTCTCATCTGCTCATGTGCGGATTCAGATTGATGCAGTGTTTTTGAGGTCTCCAGATTTGCATATAAGAGGACTTCACTGTAATTTGAATTTATAAATGAAACGATTATACTTCCTGAGCTCACTGAGGCAAGTAATAACAGCTTTGGGAAAGGAACATTTTTCACTCTGTGTCTAGTGACGCACCTTGACCCCCCAGCCTCAGACGAGTACATTTGAGATCTGTCATTGCTGAATTAAGCACTACATATGTGTTGGTTTATGCTGGTGACTCATATCCATAGGGAACATCAGGGAGCTTGCCAGCACTTCAACTACATAATACTTGCCCAAAATATTTGTAATTATAGCAGTAATTAATTTCCTAATAGTAATTTTTGTCATTCTCCCTTTCTCACATCATTAATTCCCAATTCCCAGCATATTTTTCACAACAGTCTGACGTATTTAAAAGCATCTCATGGCAATAATATATTGCCACATTGTGGTTGTTTCTGTGACACGGATAATCTGAGTTGTGTGCTTACATGCCGACTGTTAGCTCTTCAATCCATATGTCAGCCTGTCAGAGCTTCACAAGAAAAATCAGCTTTTTTTTCACTGTGATTGGAGATTCTTGATCTGAACAAAACAGATCAGTTAGAGGGCAGAAGTGAAGGCCATTGGAACCAGGCTTGTATTCCCTGACGTATATAAGATTAAGGGGTGATCTAATTGATGTGTTTAAGATGATTAAAGGATTTGATAGGATAGGTGGAGAGAAACTGTTTCTTCTGGTTGAGGAGTCTAAAACAAGGGGGCATAATCTTAAAATTAGAGCTAGGCCGTTCAGGGGCAATGTCAGAAAACACTTTTTCACACAAAATGTAGTGGAAATCTGGAACTCTCTCCTCCAAAAAGCTGTTGAGGCTCGGTCAATTGGAAATTTCAAAACTGAGATTGATAGATTTTTGTTAGGTAAGGGTATTAGGGGATATGGAACCAAGGCATGTAAATGGATTTAAGATACAGATCAGCCATGATCTAACTGATTGATTGAACAGGCTCGAGGGGCTGAATGGCCTACTCCTGTTCCTAGAAGTTTACAACATGGAAACAGGCCCTTCGGCCCAACATGTCCATGTCGCCCAGTTTATACCACTACGCTAGTCCCAATTGCCTGCACTTGGCCCATATCCCTCTATACCCATCTTACCCATGTAACTGTCCAAATGCTTTTTAAAAGACAAAATTGTACCCGTCTCTACTACTGCCTCTGGCAGCTCGTTCCAGACACTCACCACCCTTTGAGTGAAAAAATTGCCCCTCTGGACCCTTTTGTATCTCTCCCCTCTCACCTTAAATCTATGCCCCCTCGTTATAGACTCCCCTACCTTTGGGAAAAGATTTTGACTATCTACCTTATCTATGCCCCTCATTATTTTATAGACTTCTATAAGATCACCCCTAAACCTCCTACTCTCCAGGGAAAAAAGTCTCAGTCTATCCAACCTCTCCCTATAAGTCAAACCATCAAGTCCCGGTAGCATCCTAGTAAATCTTTTCTGCACTCTTTCTAGTTTAATAATATCCTTTCTATAATAGGGTGACCAGAACTGTACACAGTATTCCAAGTGTGGCCTTACTAATGTCTTGTACAACTTCAACAAGACATCCCAACTCCTGTATTCAATGTTCTGACCAATGAAACCAAGCATGCTGAATGCCTTCTTCATCACCCTATCCACCTGTGACTCCACTTTCAAGGAGCTACGAACCTGTACTCCTAGGTCTCTTTGTTCTATAACTCTCCCCAACGCCCTACCATTAACGGAGTAGGTCCTGGCCTGATTCGATCTACCAAAATACATCACCTCACATTTATCTAAATTAAACTCCATCTGCCATTCATCGGCCCACTGGCCCAATTTATCAAGATCCCGTTGCAATCCTAGATAACCTTCTTCACTGTCCACAATGCCAGCAATCTTGGTGTCATCTGCAAACTTACTAACCATGCCTCCTAAATTCTCATCCAAATCATTAATATAAATAACAAATAACAGCGGACCCAGCACCGATCCCTGAGGCACACCGCTGGTCACAGGCCTCCAGTTTGAAAAACAACCCTCTGCAACCACCCTCTGTCTTCTGTCATCAATCCAATTTTGTATCCAATTGGCTACCTCACCTTGGATCCCGTGAGATTTAACCTTATGTAACAACCTACCATGCGGTACCTTGTCAAAGGCTTTGCTAAAGTCCATGTAGACCACGTCTACTGCACAGCCCTCATCTATCTTCTTGGTTACCCCTTCAAAAAACTCAATCAAATTCGTGAGACATGATTTTCCACTCACAAAACCATGCTGACTGTTCCTAATCAGTCCCTGCCTCTCCAAATGCCCATAGATCCTGTCTCTCAGAATACCCTCTAACAACTTACCCACTACAGATGTCAGGCTCACCGGTCTGTAGTTCCCAGGCTTTTCCCTACCGCCCTTCTTAAACAAAGGCACAACATTTGCTACCCTCCAATCTTCAGGCACCTCACCTGTAGCGGTGGATGATTCAAATATCTCTGCTAGGGGACCCGCAATTTCCTCCTTAACCTCCCATAGCGTCCTGGGATACATTTCATCAGGTCCCGGAGATTTATCTACCTTGATGCGCGTTAAGACTTCCAGCATCTCCCTCTCTGTAATATGTACACTCCTCAAGACATCACTATTTGTTTCCCCAAGTTCCCTAACATCCATGCCTTTCTCAACCGTAAATACCGATGTGAAATAGTCATTTAGGATCTCACCCATCTCTTGTGGTTCCGCACATAGATGACCTTGTTGATCCTTAAGAGGCCCTACTCTCTCCCTAGTTACTCTTTTGCCCTTTATGTATTTGTAGAAGCTCTTTGGATTCTCCTTTGCCTTATCTGCCAAAGCAATCTCATGTCCCCTTTTTGCCCTCCTGATTTCTCTCTTAACTCTACTCCGGCAATCTCTATACTCTTCAAGGGATCCACTTGATCCCAGCTGCCTATGTATTTCATATGCCTCCTTCTTCTTTTTGACTAGGGCCTCAATCTCCCACGTCATCCAAGGTTCCCTACTTCTACCAGCCTTGCCCTTCACTTTATAAGGAATGTGCTTACCCTGAACCCTGGTTAACACACTTTTGAAAGCTTCCCACTTACCAGACGTCCCTTTGCCTGCCAACAGACTCTCCCAATCAACTTCTGAAAGTTCCTGTCTAACATTTTTGGACTGTTAGCTTGTTTCTGTGAGTCCCAGTGCCTGATTATGATCTTTAACTTACAAAGCTGTATTCAGTATTTTCACACATGCACGGTGGAGGTCCCTTTGTTACAGATACACAAATCATTAAAAGTATCACACAGGTTAATATGGTCATAAAAAAAGCTAATAAAGCACTGAGGTTCATTTCTAGAGGGATAGATTTCAAAAGCAGAGAAGTTATGTTAAACTTCTATAGAACCTTGGTTAGACCACACTTGGAGTACTGTGGACAGTTCTGGTCTCCATATTATAAAACGGCTATAGAGATATTGGAGAAGGTGTAAAAAAGATTTACAAGGATGGTACCAGAACTGAGAGGTTATACCTATCAGGAAAAATTGTACAGGTTGGGGGGTTTTTCTCTAGAAAAGAGAAGGTTGAGGGGTGACCTGATTGAGGTCTTTAAGATTATGAAAGGGTTTGATAGGGTAGACGTAGAGAAGATGTTTCCACTTGTGAGAGAGACCAAAACTGGTGGCTAAAAATATAAGATAGTCACTAATAAATCCAATAGGGAATTCAGGAGAAAATTCTTTACCCAGAGAATGGTTAGAATGTGGAACTCACTACCACATGGAATAGTTGAGGCAAATGGCATAGATGCATTTGAGGGGAAGATAGATAAGTATAGGAGGGTGAAAGGAATAGAAGGATATGCTGATAGGTTTCGATGAAGTTGTGTAGGGTGAGGCTCGTATGGTGGAGCATAAACATCAACATGGACCAACTGGGCCGAATGGCCAGTTTCTGTGCTGTAAATTCTATGTAATTTTATGTGCTGCGCTCAGGGGATACTTTATGCCTAATGTACAATAAGAGGAAATTCTGTCCTAAAACATAAAAAATCAAAACTTTCTCAGCATGCGGGGGGTGGGGGTGGGGGGGTGTAATTGGTTAAACATACCGGGATCCCTTTAAAAAATAAATGTCACTCCTTCAGCACTCACATCTATCTTTAGTTATATCTAACTTCATCACGGCTGCAAGCTGCACTTTTGTATACTTTTGGGTTTTTTTCCCGCTCCAATAAAAGTGATGGAATTTTGGCTATACCTACAGCTTACGTTATGACAAAGCCGCTCCCCACTGTATTTTCAGTCTAACTCCTCATCTTCTTCTTATATTCAGGGATATTCTTTTGAACTGTCATCATTGAAAAGCTGTCGGTCAGTGTTTGCCAGTTTTCTAGGATGGCATCTTATATCTGTGGTAAAGCTGATTGTACGAAGGTGGTGCAATCAAACAGACATATAATGCTTAGATCTAGGTCTTGGTTATAAGTTAAGATCTAATTTAGGGGCCCAATCAACTTACAAAGTAGCACTAGTTACATATGTGAGCAATAGGGTAAAAATCATTGGCTGCAGCATCTATCCACTGAATCTGGATTATAATCGGTAATAAACTAAATTACTATCTTATGTCGTTATGACAATGACATATTTTGCGAAAGGGCTCTCGTTAGGGATTGGGAACGGTCAAGATTCTGAGGATGTCTTTTCAATTTCAGGATGAAATACAAGAATCTCAGGGAAAATCCAAATTTCTGCCTAAAATGTAAAATCATCACTGTTTGGGGGCATGTGTAGTGAGCATGTGAATCAAGTAATCTGCTTGCAATTGACTCACTAAAAGCACTGCATCCCCTCATGGAATGCAGAAACCCTGTATTTCACAACTGATTGCACTAACACTGTCCCAGCACATCTCAGAGTAGGCCAAATGTTAAAGGTCACTATATTTGGAGAGCGAAGATTTATGAAAAATTAACCGCAGAGTGTCCTGCTCACAAGCATGTTGTATGTCATAGATGCATTGAAGGGGAAGCTGGATAAACACATGAGGGAGAGAGGAATAGAAGGATATGCTGATAGGGTTAGATGAAGAGGGGTGGGAGGAGGTTAGTGTGGAGCATAAACGGCGACATAGACCAGTTGGGATGAATGGCCTGTTTCTGCGCTGTAAATTCTATGTAATACTATTTACACAATGTTGTTTTTTTTCTTTTTTGAGAATGTAGCATTTAAAAAAAATAATTCACTGAAATTCTAAGATGAAAGAAGAAAGAAATAGTTGCTTATGTGGTGCAGAAACTCTATCAGGGGCCGGGTTACCTAGGCCAGGAATGCTCAACCTGCTGCCCTCAAAGCAAAGGCTAAAACCCACATGTTTTTTTGGGTGAAGAATAACATATGGGATAAATATTGCGTAGGCGATAATTTGACAGAGTGGATCACTCGCCATTCCACTGATTTCAATACAGGTTTGCATAACTAGCATAACAAAACATCATGGCAAATAGAATGTTGCCTGTCTTTGAGTCTGAGGGGCCTTTGGCAAACCTGTATTTTCAGTGGGCTGAGGTCCAGTGAGGCCCTACTTACTGTTGAAAGCTCGGTCTTTCAGCGCAGGAATGGTACAGTAGAACAGGAAGCATGAGATGTCTGATAAACTTCAGACTCCGTAAACTTCAGCTCATCCAAAACTCGGCTGCCTGTATCCTAACACGCACCAAATACTGTTCACCCATCACCCCTGTGCTCGCTGGTCTACATTGGCTCCAGGTTCAGCAACGCCTCAAATTTAAAATTCTCATTCTTATGTTCAAATCCCTTCATGGCCTCGCCCCTCCCTAATTCTGTAACCTGCTCCAGCCCTACAACCCTCCAAGAGCTCTGCGTTCCTACAATTCTGGCCTCTTGTGCATCTTTGTTTTCCTTCATCCCACCTTTGGCAGCTGTGCCATCAGCTGTCTATGGTCTAAACTCTGGAATTCCCTCTCTGAATCTCTCTGCCTCTCAACCTCTCCCTCCTCCTTTAAGACACTGCTTAAAACCTACCTCTTTGACCAAGCTTTTGGTCACTTCTCCTTATGTGGCTCAGTGTCAAATTTTGTCTGATTACGTGCCTGTGAAGCGCCATGGGGTGTTTTACTATGTTAAAGGTGCTATATAAATGCAAGTTGTTATTGTTGATTGATATATCCAGCGTGCCGAGTAGCAGGTTTTCTCCACAAGGAGTAAAGGAACATTATGGACCAGGTCAACTAAAGCCACACTTTTTTTTAATTTGTTCATGGGATGTGGGCGTCGAGGCAAGACCATCATTTATTGTCCATCCCTAATTGCCCTTGAGAAGATGGTGGTGAGCCGCCTTCTTAAACTGCTGAGTCCGTGTGGTGAAGGTTCTCCCAAGGTGCTGTTAGGTAGGGAGTTCCAGGATTTTGACACAGCGACGATAAAGGAGCGGCGATATATTTCCAAGTGGGGATGGTGTGTGACTTGGAGGGGAACGTGCAGTTGGTGTTGATCCAATGTGCCTGCTGCCCTTGTCATTCTAGGTGGTAGAGGTCGCGGGTTTGGGAGGTGCTGTCGAAGAAGCCTTGGCGAGTTGCTGCAGTGCATCCTGTGGATGGTACACACTGCAGCCACAGTGCGCTGGTGGTGAAGGGAATGAATGTTTAGGGTGGTGGATCGGGTGCCAATCAAGCGGGCTGCTTTGTCCTGGATGGTGTCGAGCTTCTTGAGTGTTGTTGGAGCTGCACTCATCCAGGCAAGTGGAGATTATTCCATCACACTCCTGACTTGTGCCTTGTAGATGGTGGAAAGGCTTTGGGGAGTCAGTAGGTGAGTCACTCGCCGCAGAATACCCAGCCTCTGACCTGCTCTTGTAGCCACAGTATTTATGTGGCTGGTCCAGTTATGTTTCTGGTCAATGGTGACCCCCAGGATGTTGATGGTGGGGGTTTCGGCGATGGTAATGCCGTTGAATGTCAAGGGGAGGTGGTTTGACTCTCTCTTGTTGGAGATGTTCATTGCCTGGCACTTGTCTAGCACGAATGTTACTTGCCACTTATCAGCCCAAGCCTGGATGTTGTCCAGGTCTTGATGCATGTGGGCATGGACTGCTTCATTATCTAAGGGGTTGCAAATGGAACTGATCACTGTGCAATCATCAGCGAACATCCCCATTTCTGACCTTATGATGGAGGGAAGGTCATTGATTAAGCAGCTGAAGATGGTTGGGCCTAGGACACTGCCCTGAGGAACTCCTGCAGCAATGTCCTGGGGGTGAGATGATTGGCCTCTAACAACCACTGCCATCTTCCTTTGTGCTAGGTATGATTCCAGCCACTGGAGAGTTTTCCCCCTGATTCCCATTGACTTCAATTTTACTAGGGCTCCTTGGTACCATACTCAGTCAAATGCTGCCTTGATGTCAAGGGCAGTTACTCTCACCTCACCTCTGGAATTCAGCTCTTTTTTCCATGTTTGGACCAAGGCTGTAATGAGGTCTGGAGCCGAGTGGTTCTCAACATGGAGGAGGACTGATTCATCAGCTGAGGGAGGGCGGTAGGTGGTAACCAGCGGGGAGTTTGACCTGATGCCATGAGATTTCATGGGGTCCGGAGTCAATGTTGAGGACTTCCAGGGACACTCCTCCTGACTGTATATCACTGAACCGCCACCTCTGCCGGTGGGACAGGTCATATCCAGGGATGGTGATGGAAGAGTCTGGGACGTTGGCTGAAAGGTATGTGTCCCACTTGTTGAGATGTGATGCTGCATTGGCAGAGGACTAGGAATAGGCTGCCCATTCACCAAATGGCACAGAAGGGACTCAAAATGGAGAGAAAATGAGGGGACTAATAAGTGAATAAATAACATTTGCATTGTGCCCCTTTTAAGATGTATCTTAGTTCTGTTTGAAATATGAAATGCACTAACCTATTGATAGTTATTTTGTTCAGATATGGGAAGGACAGACACATTCCAGTGCACCAATTCTTCCCATTTTTGACCAATTACAAAATAGTGTTTTTTTATGTTTAGAAAAGTCTTTCACAGGACTGGCATGAATTGGTGGCACAATCCTAGCTTCAGCTCAACTTCCAACGTCACTCTGATGGCTCACCCACAATATAGCTCATCGTGGCAAAAATACTTTGCCAATTTTTTTCTCATTGAGATTATTATTAAGGTGCATCCGACCAGTGAAGTGGTGCTTCCCTTGTGTATGATAAATAGCTGCTGGAGTGCTTTGCTCTCCATTATTTTGTGCTGGCCGCTCTCTTTCCCCTGAGCTGTGGCTCTACGTGTCAGTGGGACAAAATACAAAAAATAAAGTCCAGTTTATCGTCTCTGCTGGTGCCCACATAAATTTCATGCAAATTTGGAGACAATTGGGGCAAGGGAAACCAGTAACCTACCAAACCTCACACCCTCTGCCAAAGCATTTAAGTACATTTCATATTGCATAAAAATCATAGTTAATAATTCTTTGCTTTTGAAAAGATTTCCCGTTTGATATTATTAGAATTACATTTCTGCTCAAGTCAAATCTTCCTGATCACCCCCTCCTGGGACACTATTTATAGCAAACACTACAACAAGTTATTAGTGACAGAAAAGTCTGTGATTGAAAAATATGTAACTTATTTCTGTACTTTCTATAGTACAGGTGAGGGATGATAGTGCTGGTAAACTGAACATTTCACACTTTGCTTTCGGTGACTGTCCAAGGTACTCTCATGTCCCAGAAGTGAAAAGCAGTGACTGAGACTAATGCCTCTGCCATCTCACTTGGGATCCTCTCCTAATGTCACCTGAGACGTTATCACCTCCAATGCTGTGTCCTGTGGAGTCTCGCAGTGCAAGGGAAATGCTGCAGTCGTTGCCTCAAGTGCTGTAAAAAGCACATCATTAAGACTGATGTCTCGGTGCAAACAGAAACTGCAGGTGGGCAAACCCCTGCCACACAGATGATGCTGGCTCCAGATGAAGTTTTCATTAGCTCCACAAAGCAAGCAAGGAATTGCTGAACTGTCCTAAAGTCAGTGAAACACACTCTTCAATCTAACCTCCTCTTCAGCTAAAATTGAATGTTGCTTAGTGAACGATGATCAATCTCCTTGCACTGCATTCGCCTTCAGCCTTATCCACCCCCCTCCCCTCCCCAGCAACAACAAAAAAATTAAGAGGAAACTAATGACAAATCATGAAAATAAGCAGCTAAATTTGGGTCACTGCAGTAAATTGGGTGGAGCTGCCTTTTAGAGAATATTTTGGAACCAAGATATAATAGTGATTGGCCTTAGTGTGAATGGAGCTCTTTACCCTACACCTGCACAATTCCACCTCCGGAACATTTCCGGCTTATGCCTTTGTCTCTCCTGAACCACCATTGAAAACTCAGCCACACAAAGCAAGATTCTCAGATGAGGAAACTGTCTCTGTAGTAAAGTACATGATCTAAGAACCCATTTGTTGTGTAGTGAGACACACACTACTATGGTTTACATACATTGAATACCAAGATCAGTTATCCCAATGTTACACTGTTTGCAGTAGGGAACATAGAATGCTAAAGGAACGATCAGTAATTAAAACATTAGGTGGTTCAGTGAGTAAATGGCCTGTCCCGTTTGGCACGGAGTCATACAGATTAAAAAGGTCCAGCCTCGATCCCTGGCCCATGCTGAGTTAGCTGAGGCAGCAGAAAAGGTGGTACAATTGGCCTGGGTGTCCCTGGGTTAGAGAGTGGAAAAATCAACCAGCACCTTTGTTCCTGATCACTTTCTGACCCCTGCTGGAAGTGTAGGTGTCTGGATGTTGGTTGAGGACATGATCAGACTTGGTAATGATGTACTCTCACCCATCGTCAGTTGACCCTCTGAAACTAATTGACCAGCGTTACATTTGAAAAATGACCATCAGAGTGAGCCAGCCAATCCTCATTTCACACCTCTCAAGCAGCTAAATTGGCAGGTAAGCAGCATAAAGGACAAATATTCCGTTCTTCCAGCTGTGAAGTATGCAGAGTTTAGTTGAAATGATCCAGATATGTTTCTGCATAGCCCATTTTACAGGGCAAGACTCAAAGACCCTTCTAGATGGCTTAGCCCAAATGTATAGTGCCCTGTCCCAATTCCCACTCACAGCCTCAACCCAATCCAGCTCCTGCTGGCAGGACTCTTGCTGCCTGTGGAAGTGTACCCTAGCACAAGAGACTGCCTTCCTGCTACAAGGAGTAAGGGAAAAAACTCAAGTGGCAGGAATGGGTGAGGTGGTGGAACCTCTTGGATCCCCATTTCACAGAGGCTACGACCTGAGATGGATCAGCTGCAGGCTGTACCCCTTGTGCTGCTTCATGGGCAGCCTTGCCCTGTGTCCTTTCTGCCTTTATTGCGGGCATTGGAGGGGGCTGGCAGGAGGGCATGCACTTGCTGCTATCCTGAGAGGACAATCGCCCATGCGCATTCCTGCCATGCCACTAGTACTGGGCACTGATTCAAAATGGCCACGGATGTGCAGGAAAGCAAACCAAATGTTTATTCATTTGAAAGTGCGAGTTGTCAGAAAAACTTGTGTTGAGTTAGCGCAGCCAGAGGTAGTCAGGTAGGATCATGGCTGCCAGCAAGAGCTGGATTGGGTTGAGGCTGTGAGTGGGAATTGGGACAGGGCACTATACATTTGGGTTAAGCTATCTAGAAGAATCTTTGAGTCTTGGCCTGTAAAATGGGCTATGCAGAAACATATCTGGATCATTTCAACTAAGCTTTGCACACTCCACAGCTGGATGAACGGTATATTTGTCCTTTATGCTGCTTACCTGCTAATTTAACTGCTTGAGAGGTGTGAAATGAGGATTATTACAAATATGTCATGATTGGCTGGCTTTCCATCATTCTTATTTGCAAATTCAGAAATTGGCCACAGTAAGAATTGAGCAAGTACCATTGTGATTCATGGCCATTAAACATGACCCAAAATAGAGTAATTAACTCTTTTTTAAGCAAAAGAAGAAAATATATCTCTAAATTATATTGCATGGAAAAAAATGGAGCAACACATTTTACCAGCCTGGCAGACTTGAAGGATGTTGACAGTTGTTCTTAACAACTTGTTAATACTGAGAGGTCATCAACTAAATTGAACCTTGATGACCCTCTTTAATTTTTTAACATTATTTTTAACTGCTTGAGTACGTCTATAATCAACGAGAATCAAAGTGTCAGGGTCAGAACAAGGTTATATTTCAGGAATACAGAACAGTTGGGATCAATTTTTATGACGGTGTATGAAGTTGCTAAGTTAAAGGAGCCTTCCTTCATGGATTTACAGGTAATAAAAACACAGTAGAGAGCTATTACAAAGACCACTTGGTGCCACAGTAGATTGGGGCCCTGACGTCCAGTGCCACAGATGGTAGGAAGTGAGGGTTCTCCCCATATCATGAGTTCTTGATTTCTGCCAGCACTTCGATGAAGCAGTGAGGAGAGGTGAGGCACTTTCCCAGAGGGAGGGAAAGGAGGTCAGAGGATGAGCCAACTGATGTTATTTTTCTGAGCCTTTGGTTTAAGAACAAAATGAACAGGATACTGGGAAAATGGTCTGCCTTCCCCCTTCATCATGAATGTTGTACAGCACACAAGAAGGTTAATGCAATGGAAAACAATTATGTTCAAAGACATTATACAGTCAAATAAAATAAATGTTGCTTGATATTCCTCTCTGAATGACTCTGAATCAAGAATCTGCACTCACTTCATTAAAGAAAGTACATATATATTTAGTGTCATGAATAATTCATAGCACGATTTCTTAGTAAGCCTTCTCCTGCTCTGATACAAAAATAGAAACAATAGTTCTCAGTCCGAATGGTGTGAGTGGCATGTTGAGTGGGATGATGCTGTTGAAATTCCTGCTCCCACGCTGTTGTCTACAAAATGGTGGGATGGTGGTGTGAAGGTGGGAGCACTTTTTTGCTTCCAGTAAAGTGACAATGCTGAATTACACTTCATATTCACTTCCAGATCACTCTTTAGCATACAGGAATGAGGCAGGGAAGAGTTGTGCCACTATTCTTTCTGTAGCACCGACGGTGCCATATGATTCTTTAGTGACGCAAAGGGGGAGAAATTCAACCTCATTTCATCCATTTTTTGGGTGAAAAATTGAGGTTGGAGGGGCAAAATTTGGGGCTTGATCTCTCACTCCTGATCTCCTCCGAAAATGCCAAATCGGAAGCCGGTGACTTCCAGGTGTGCAGGGCCTGCCTGAAACAAGCATTAGGCACCCTACATATGCAAACCGGGGTCCGCCTAATTGCTCGCTGCGCCTAAAGGGACCGCTGGAACGCACCGACAAAAATATTGCAGGTCACTGCCGGCCCGGGCTCGTCACCCACTCTGGTTCGCCTCCTCCCCCCCGCAAGGAATAACCTGCTGGCCGGCTTGGCATCAGAGCCGGCCGAAATTGATGAGGTACTGACTGGCGAGTTGCATTGGGACAGCCGATTAGTGACTGCAGCTCGCTGGTTCCATGCATCCCCATCCTCAATGATGGCGGAGTCCAGCATGTGAGTGCAAAAGACAAGGCTGAAGCATTTGCAACCATCTTCAGCCAGAAGTGCCGAGTGGATGATCCATCTCGGCCTCCTCCTGATATCCCCACCATCACAGAAGCCAGTCTTCAGCCAATTCGATTCACTCCACGTGATATCAAGAAACAGCTGAGTGCACTGGATACAGCAAAGGCTATGGGCTCTGACAACATCCCAGCTGTAATGCTGAGGACTTGTGCTCCAGAACTAGCCACGCCTCTAGCCAAACTGTTCCAGTACAGCTACAACACTGGCATCTACCCAACAATGTGGAAAATTGCCCAGGTATGTCCTGTCCACAAAAAGCAGGACAAATCCAATCTGGCCAGTTACTGTCCCATCAGACTACTCTCAATCATCAGCAAAATGATGGATGGTGTCATTGACGGTGCTATCAAGCGGCACTTACTCACCAATAACCTGCTCACTGATGCTCAGTTTGGGTTCTGCCAGGACCACACAACTCCAGATCTCATTACAGCCTTGGTCCAAACAAGGACAAAAGAGCTGAATTCCAGAGGTGAGGTGAGAGTGACTGCCCTTGACATCAAGGCAGCATTTGACTGAGTGTGGCACCAAGGAGCCCTAGTAAAATTGAAGTCAATGGGAATTAGGGGGAAAACTCTCCAGTGGCTGGAGCCATACCTAGCATAAAGGAAGATGGTAGTGGTTGTTGGAGGCCAATCATCTCAGCCCCAGGACATTGCTGCAGGAGTTCCTCAGGGCAGTGTCCTAGGCCCAACCATCTTCAGCTGCTTCATCAATGACCCTCCCTCCATCATAAGGTCAGAAATGGGGATGTTCGCTGATGATTGCACAGTGTTCAGTTCCATTCGCAACTCCTCAGTTAATGAAGCAGTCCGTGCCCACATGCAGCAAGACCTGGACAACATCCAGGCTTGGGCTGATAAGTGGCAAGTAACATTTGCGCCAGACAAGTGCCAGGCAATGACCATCTCCAACAAGAGAGAGTCAAACCACCTCCCCTTGACATTCAATGGTATTACCATCACTGAAACACCCACCATCAACGTCCTGGGGGTTACCATTGACCAGAAACTTAACTGGACCAGCCACATAAATACTATGGCTACAAGAGCAGGTCAGAGGCTGGGTATTCTGCAGCGAGTGACTCACCTCCTGACTCCCCAAAGCCTTTCCACCATCTACAAGGCACAAGTCAGGAGCATGATGGAATACTCCCCACTTGCCTGGATGTGTTCAGCTCCAACAACACTCAAGAAGCTCGACACCATCCAGGACAAAGCAGCCCGCTGGATTGGCACCCCATCCACCACCCTAAACATTCACTCCCTTCACTATCGGCGCACTGTGGCTGCAGTGTGTACCATCCACAGGATGCACTGCAGCAACTCGCCAAGGCTTCTTCGACAGCACTTTCCAAACACGTGACCTCTACCACCTAGAAGGACAAGGGCAGCAGGCACATGGGAACACCACCACCTGCACATTTCCCTCCAAGTCACACACCATCCCGACTTGGAAATATATCGCCATTTCTTCATCATCGCTGGGTCAAAATCCTGAAACTCCCTTCCTAACAGCACTGTGGGAGAACCCTCACCGCATGGACTGCAGCGGTTCAAGAAGGCGGCTCACCACCACCTTCTCAAATGCAATTAGGAATGGACACCCATGAACGAATAAAATAAAAGATGAGGCCCGAGGCCCAATTTCGATCGGGCCTGGGGCTGACGTCTTAGTGTGTGCTCGCATTGTGCCGGCCATTTCACGTTGGAAATTATACTCCCCAGAAAACTGTAAATCTTGTTTGTAATAAACTCGGACGGTATATTTATATGAATTGTGCTAATCATACCTATTTTCCATATGTAAATTAGTTCTAAAAAGTGCTTTATTATACTATGCTTTATTATGGACTCACATCTTTCAATCTTTGTCAAACTTTGAGAACTTATTCATTAACAAAATTAATAATTAAAAATGTTAATTAGACCTAATTTGGACATGTAATTTAGGTCAATTGGAAAAAAAGACTAATTGAAATCCCATATGCATCTGGTACGTAGACTAAGTGCTGCTGTACTTATGTGGTTTGTATAAAGCCATTTAGATGTGTTTTTCTGAATAAATTATATTGTTAAAACTGTTCCATGGGCCTTTTAAATTGAATTTTGAACTGCAAGTCATGGTTTTTAAAATGTCCATAACCTCTATCTGAATTGTGATACCTCATATTTCTAGAACGTGGGAAGAAGCCTTGAAAATAGATCATCAAAACAGAATTAAGAATTCCCAACAGACTGTAGAAATGTTTGTGGTCAGTGTGAGGCTAGGTCACTAGAAACATGACCCGTTTACAATGTTCCATCAAAGTGTGTTTCCTAATAGCTTAACTGCAAAGTAAAACTGTTCCCAGAAGGATTGGGGAGGTGGAAGCTCATTGCTTGGCTGGAGGAGATTAGCATGGGAGTAAATTGCTGTACTAATAACAGACTTAAAGAAAAAAGATCATAAAGAGTTAAAGAAAGAATATGAAACAAGAATTTCATATGCTTTAGTGTAATGAATAATAACTACAATTTTGTATTTGTCTTTTATTAATGATTGATTAAGGATGGAAATTTCTTAAGACTGGGTGACACAAGAAAATGGAATAACTGGTTAAGATCTGAAGTTGTTAAAGTCAATGGGGCTACATATGCGTGGGGGATGTTTTGTGGGGGGGGGGGGCGGGGGTGTGCATCCCGGCATAAATGCCAGAATGTGCTGATTGGGATTCTCTGCCACTGACCCTGGCAGACTTTCTGGGATTAGGGGAAGGTTTCTTACTTTGAATGACCACTAGAGGCATATCTTGGGCAATCATTGGCTGAAGACTCTGCATACTGCAATGTACTGTGCAGGGTCAGGAGGAGGTGTCAGGGGCCATCCCCATAAAGGTGAAAGAACAGCGTCCTTGGCACCATTTTTAAGGGAGCCAATCCTTCACAGTGGAACTCTCTTCTCCTCTAGCCCTACCAGTTCACACTAGCACTCTTCGCTCACTTCCTCCTCAATTCCTCCCACCACTGTTCTCATTCTCCAACCTAGTCAAGTTGGCACTCTTGTTCCATTCCCTCCCTGCTATCACAGTTCACATAACACACTTCCTCCCACCTAATCATGGCATTCTCCTTCCTCCTCCACCCTATGCATCGCTTTTAGCTTCTCCCTTCTGATGCCATTTCCCGCTTTTCTTCATTGCCATCCATTTCTCCCTTTCCTGTATTGCCATTCAATTTCCTCCATTTCATTGCCATTCATTGCACTCTACCTCTCCCCTACATTTCCCCCTACCTGCTCCCTTTTATTCCCATCCAGTTCCCCTTCATTATCATCCATTTCCCCTCTTTCTCTGCCACCTGCTTTCAATTTTCCTTTGTCATTATCCTCCATTCAATCCCTTTCCCTTTCATTGCCACCCATTTCCCCCTGTTCTGATGAGTGCTCCCATCTGCAGTATACTGAGGCCACAATCCTGGCGATTAGCATTGGGAGCAGCATTGAAAGGAGTCAGGGACCTGTTCTGGTGCATTAGCAACCAGGCCTCTGGATTACTAGTCCAGTAACATAGCCACTTTGCTATCGTACCTGGCCTCCTACTCTAAGTCTGGTTGCTAATGCACCAGAACCTTGAGAAGGTGCAAAAAAGATTTACTAGGATGATGCCAGAACTTTCCTGACTAGCAGGAAAGACTGAACAGGCTGGGCTATTTTCTCTAGAAAAAAGGAAGACTGAGGGGTGACCTAATAGAGGCCTTTAAAATCATGAAAGGATTTGATAGGGTTTCCACTTGTGGGGGAGTCCAAAACTAGTGGTCATAAATATAACATAGTCACTAATAAATCCAATAAGGAATTCAGGAGAATCTTCTTTACCCAGAGACCGGTTAGAATGTGGAACTCGCTATCACAAGGAGTAGTTGAGGCGAATAGCACAGATGCACTTAAAGGGAAGCTAGATAAGTACATTAGGGAGAAAGGGATAGAAGGATATGCTGATAGGGTTAAATGAAGTAGGGTGGGAGGAGGCTCATAAATACCGGCATAGACCAGTTGGGCCGAATGGCTTGTTTCTGTGCTGTAAATTCTATGTAATTCTGTGTAAGGGTCCATGTAGCTGCCCCGATCATGTGACATTGGAGCAGCAGTGAATGCAAGCAGAGACCCAAAATGATAGGTCTCCTTGGGATCGTAAAGATCCATTTAAATGAAGATATCTCTCATCACGTAAGAAATACCTTATTCATACATGCTTTAAAAATTTAAAGTAAAGAACAGGATGAGGCTATTTGTTCCATTAAGTCAGCTCCTTTCAATGGATGATGAGCAATTTATACAGTCATGGGCTCTCTTTAATTTACTTTATCTCCTGAGCGATGCAACTTGGCGCATTTGACACTTCTAAGAGAGAAAACTCAAATGCAATTTCTCACTGACACCAAAGGCTATCAAGTGATGAACTGCAGGATATCAATCTAACTTTATTTAACCCTGATCTGCTCTATCTTGATATTCAAATAGTCAAAACAGGAATGATGCCATCGTACTCCACAGAGTACTTGATCATGGCCAAACCTATGCCTGTATCTTCAATAACTTAGTATTTTTTTCCAAATCTATGGGAGGTGATGATAACATCCTTTCTACAAGAGCAAGTGACTGTTGTCCAGGAGCATGTAAGATATAAGTAAAAATCACTAAAAGCCCAAAAACAAGAGATTTGTTCCTTTTAAAAAATTACCATGCAATCTTTAGACAACAACACTGATCACGGGGGGTCGAGAGCAGACGGGAGATCGTGGCCAGGGATCGGGGGTCGGGTTGGGAGTGGCAGTGATAGGGGGATGGGGGGGTCGGGGACGGTGATCAATTCCTTTAATGTGGGGTCGAGAGAAACACTTCTTTGTTACTCTACTTACCTTCTACTTATACTCCACTCACCTTCTTTGCGGCTGGCGATCCCTAGCACTGGCTCGGGCTGCCTCAGGACAAACCAATCTTACAGAAGGGGGCTTCAAACAGATGTTAGGCCCCTCATTTGCAGACGCAAAAAGGCCTAATGCCATCTTCAAGTGTGGGTAAAGGACACCTCTTGATTGTCCTTACCCAATATGGCAGTCAGCGCACTTCCGACCGGAAATGTGTGAATGCTTCCTACCCACCATATTGGGGCCTTAGTAGTACAAGCGGACCAGTTTCTAGGCCCATGTGTTTTCAATAGAGATCACACTGTCCGAGGAGTTAAATCTATCATAACAAAGAATTTTTGTTAATGTTAGAAATTACCCAAATTGATCACATTGAATGGTGGCAGTCACATTAATTTAGAAGGTGTGTGTGTGGGTGGGGTTGGGGGTATGTTGCAGTGGAGGTTTTTTTTTATTCGTTCATGGGATGTGGGCATCGCTGGCGAGGCCGGCATTTATTGCCCATCCCTAATTGCCCTTGAGAAGGTGGTGGTGAGCCGCCTTCTTGAACCGCTGCAGTCCATGTGGTGAAGGTTCTCCCGCAATGCTGTTAGGTAGGGAATTTCAGGATTTTGACCCAGCGACGATGAGGGAACGGCGATATATTTCCAAGTCAGGATGGTGTGTGACTTGGATGGGAATGTGCAGGTGGTGTTGTTCCCATGTGCCTGCTGCCCTTGTCCTTCTAGGTAGTAGAGGTCGCGGGTTTGGGAGGTGCTGTCGAAGAAGCCTTGGCGAGTTGCTGCAGTGCATCCTGTGGCCACAGTGCGCCGGTGGTGAAGGGAGTGAATGTTTAGGGTGGTGGATGGGGTGCAAATCAAGCGGGCTGCTTTGTCCTGGATGTTGTCGAGCTTCTTGAGTGTTGTTGGAGCTGAACTCATCCAGGCAAGTGGAGAGTATTCCATCACACTCCTGACTTGTGCCTTGTAGATGGTGGAAAGGCTTTGGGGAGTCAGGAGGTGAGTCACTCGCCTCAGAATACCCAGCCTCTGACCTGCTCTTGTAGCCACAGTATTTATGTGGCTGGTCCAGATAAGTTTCTGGTCAATGGTGACACCCAGGATGTTGATGGTGGGGGATTCGGCGATGGTAATGCCGTTGAATGTCAAGCAGAGGTGGTTAGACTCTCTCTTGTTGGAGATGGTCATTACCTGGCACTTGTCTAGCGCGAATGTTACTTGCCACTGATGAGCCCAAGCCTGGATGTTGTCCAGGTCTTGATGCATGCGGGCTCGGACTGCTTCATTATTTGAGGGGCTGCGAATGGAACTGAACACTGTGCAATCATCAGCGAACATCCCCATTTCTGACCTTATGATGGAGGGAAGGTCATTGATGAAGCAGCTGAAGATGGTTGGGCCTAGGACACTGCCCTGAGGAACTCCTGAAGCAATGTCCTGGGGCTGAGATGATTGGCCTCCAACAACCACTACCATCTTCCTTTGTGCTAGGTATGACTCCAGCCACTGGAGAGTTTTCCCCTGATTCCCATTGATTTCAATTTTACTTGGGCTCATTGGTGCTACACTCAGTCAAATGCTGCCTTGATATCAAGGGCAGTCACTCTCACCTCACCTCTGGAATTCAGCTGTTTTGTCCATGTTTGGACCAAGCCTGTAATGAGATCTGGAGCTGAGTGGTCCTGGCAGAACTCAAACTGAACATCAGTGAGCAAGTTATTGGTGAGTAAGTGCCGCTTGATAGCACTGTCAATGACACCTTCCATCACTTTGATGATTGAGAGTAGACTGATGGGGCAGTAACTGGCCAGATTGGATTTGTCCTGTTTTTTGTGGACAGGACATACCTGGGCAATTTTCCTCATTGTTGGGTAGGTGCCAATGTTGTAGCTGTACTGGAACAGTTTGGCTAGAGATGCAGCTAGTTCTGGAGCACAAGTCTTCAGCACTACAGCCGGGATGTTTTCGGGGCCCATAGCCTTTGCTGTATCCAGTGCACTCAGCCGTTTCTTGATATCACGTGGAGTGAATCAAATTGGCTGAAGACTGGCTTCTGTGATGGTGGGTATATCGGGAGGAGGCCGAGATGGATCATCCACTCGGCACTTCTGGCTGAAGATGGTTGCAAACGCTTCAGCCTTGTCTCTTGCACTCACGTGCTGGACTCCGCTATCATTGAGGATGGGGATGTTTGCAGAGCCTCCTCCTCCCGTTTGTTGTTTAATTGTCCACCACCATTCACGACTGGATGTGGCAGGACTGCAGAGCTTTGATCTGATCTGTTGGTTGTGGAATCGCTTAGCTCTGTCTATAGCATGTTGTTTCCGCTGTTTAGCATGCATGTAGTCCTGAGTTGTAGCTTCACCAGGTCGGCACCTCATTTTTCGGTACACCTGGTGCTGCTCCTGGCATGCTCTTCTACACTTCTCATTGAACCAGGGTTGATCCCCTGGCTTGTTGGTAATGTTAGAGTGAGGAATATGCCAGGCCATGAGGTTACAGATTGTGCTGGAATACAATGGTTTATGAACCATTGAATATTTAAAATCCAAATATGACCTGCAGAAATGTTGATAGCCACAATTTTAATGATTCTGGTTGCAATCCATCAAGAGACTGATAAATTAGTATGATTTTGGGAAGCAGTAAAGGAAAACCACATTTAATAGGAATGTTTATTTTCAAGTTTCTAACAGAAATTGCTACAAAAGTCATGAGCTCGACCGTACAAATCTGTGGCTAAGAGATAGATAGCTGCGTGTATGCGCAAACATTTCTAATGCTACTGTAAACATTAGACCAATAAAACCAAAGGTATTAACACTAATAATTCATACAGGCAATGTCAGAGCTTCCAGAAATGAACTTCAAAAACGTTACTGGGCATTTTCCGCCAGACTCCAACACTCTCCTCCCCATCCTATACCCAACAAAACATATCCATTTGTTTGATGCCAGCATCCTTATTTCTTTTCTTCATTGGGTTACTTCTCAATGAAATTGCTAGATGTTATATGGTTTAAAAATGCACAGTAGAACATACAAAATTAAAGCAAAATGCTACACATTGAAGCGTAAAATCATGCCTAAATTAACAAGAAAATAACAAGATTGTGAGAACAATTCAAAAACAGTTCAGCTTTCACTTTCTTGGGTCTCCTGGTGCCACACATGATCCTCACCTGAAAATATGGACAATATTTTGGTAACACTCCTTTATAGCTGAATTCCAAGAGGTGCAATCGAGCAGGTTGGGGTAAATGCTGGTTTTCTGATTTTCACTGTGAAAAAGAATCTATTGCCTGGTTGATGCCTGTTCATGAGATCATGAATTTAACATATAGAGAATTTCAGAATTTAACCCACCACTCCAAATATTGTGATTGCGCCAATGCACGGTCATGGAGCTCTTTCCCAAACTTTTGGAAGACACAGTCTGATAGCCCTCCCTCCCCTCCTCTGGCCCTCCTTCTTTTCCTCCTTCCCTCTTTCCCTCTTTTCCTCACTCCCTTCCTTCGTCCTTCCTTTCTTCCATCTAAGAATATGTACAGACTATTTAAAAATGTCAAATCTTAGAAACATGGGCATTGGCTGTTGTCCTACAAAGAGCTGAGCTAATGTCCACTAAATAGGATGTATCATATTAATCTTCAGATTACTTACCCCAGTTTATTCAGAGCCCTGGGAGAGTCATTAACGTTTATTAGTTAAAAACTATATAAAATAATATAATAATGTTGTAATATAAAATAAATTTATCGATCACTCTTTCCAAAAATCTCTGATGTTTATTTAGCTCATGTTTCATAGATATGTTTCACAACTATTGATTATCTGCAGAGTTGAATAAGTCAGATTTGAATCACCAGGGAGTCCAACCTTCTGTTGTGTTGACTGAAATTAATGAAAATGCCATCTGAGTATAAATCAGATAAACTCAGGGGTATACTGGCACACTGGGAGTCCAGGGAAAACTTGCCAACTGATTCAGAATTTCTTTTTGTTGGAGGTCAAAGAATCCCTTGGAGAACAATTTCAAGCCCTGCTGGTGAACATTTTCATAGACTCCTAGTCAGGACACAGCAAGTTCCTGGACAATGTTATAATGTAATGTTTCTTACTTGTGAAGCACAATTAATTAGGCAACGAACCTTCATTACTCATTCTGCCATTTAGGGAAATTTAATGGGAGTGGGAGGTTAAGGCGTGGAATTTTCTGGACAAACCCACCTGAATTTGGGTGGTAATGACACAGTCTGGCAAGGAAAAGGGAATGGGGAAGCCTTCCGCCAATACTTTGTCCGAATAAATGGTTGCATTATTTTCCTGCAATGACCTGCAACCTCCTTAAGCCTGCCCCCTTGCATAGGGGAGAATGGTTTTGTAGTTCCTGTTTTCTCCCTTTGCTTCTGCCCAGCTCCCAACTTCAGGAATCACTGCCACTATAAAAGTAGTGGTGTCGAGACTAGTGTGAGACTAGAGGTGGGAAAGCATAGTGCAGGCCAGAGGTCATTGAATTCAGCGTTCCTGCAGAACTGTGAAGACTGGAAGCAGCTTCCATTAGTCCACAATACAGGATTTAAAGGGATTAATGCTATTTCCAAAGAATGTAAAAAAATAATAATGGATTTTCCTCTTGGAATTCCATTGTTTCTATACTTTGTGGAAAAGGATGATGAGGAGTGGAGGGAATCCTTGAGAATCCGGCATCATGTATGTAGGCACCACCTGACATGTAGGTACCCATGCCAGAGAGTTTATAGTCCAAGGAGGTCATTTATGGATTCCTCCCACGGACGGTGTGTAAGAAAGCTGCAGCTTCCTGCAGAAACAGTAAGTGAGTTATGCCAGTTGTTGGCACTGGACCTCTTTCTACTTGGGGCACAGCCTTGTCAGTGGCTGTAATGGTAACAACAACTCTAAAATGTCATGCCGTATGTTTCCATTTAGCCTCAGGGGATGTAAGTCACGTAAGTCAATCCACAGTGCTTCATTGTATTAAACAGGTGACTGATGCCCTGTTCAGGTAGGCCTCAGATTTGTATCCATCCCCATGGACCTACCAAAGCAGAGACAGTGAGCATTCAAATATTATTGAGTGGCAGGATTCCCCCAAGTATAGTGTGTTATTGATGCTACCCATGTGGCATTAAAGGCCTCAACTCAACACTTCCTAAATGTCTTCAACAGGAAAGGCTTTCATTGTGTGAATGTGCAGCTTGTGATAGCTGCAGTGTACAGCCAGGTCAATGTGTTAAGATAGTTGCTTGGAAATGTGGGCTACCTACTTCAATCATGGCTGATGACGCCACTCTGTTATCAGAGAACTGAGAGAAACAACAGATTCAATAAAGCCTTCTGTGCTACATGATTCATTATTGAACAAACCATTGGTATTGTGAAGTCCTGCATCTATTGCCTGTATAGGTTGGGTATAGCCCAGTAGGGGTATCGAGAATTATAGTTGCGTGTTGCATAATTGTGCAGTTAGGAAGGGATTGGGACTTCCATCTACAGATGATGAAGAGAAAGAAAGTGTGCATCATCAATCCCCTCATCATGGTGAGGGTGCCCAGGAGAGGGAGGACAACACATTGCCAGCAGCATGTGAGATTCGGCAGGAAGTTATCAACAGCTTTCCAGTAAAAAAGGATGTACTCCATCTCCAGAGCCCTTAATCCCATTGAGGAGCCTTTGCAATGCCGAAAAATGACCAGAACTCAGATCTGCAATACATCTTACATATTTTTAGGGAAAGGACACTTAAAATAAGAAGAGAACCAAAGGTCTATAGAAAAGTAATCCACAAATGCATTATTCGGTCAACAATTTCCACATTTATTGACTGTCTCTTCATTGTGTCCTATTATTATTTCTTATCACCATTCCTAACCCTTCTGCCTAAAACTCTTTTCACACGTGAACCTAACCTCTAGTTATACATGGTGCTACCTCAGTGTCAGAAAGTTGTGTGGTTGGAGCCTGGGACTGAGGTGGCATGTCGTTTGTGCATCCAATGACTAGTGGGCCCAGGTCAGAACCTCCCTCCTATGCTGGCATTGAAGGGGCTTGATTGATGCAGCTGCATTGCCACTATCATGAGAAACAATCTGCAACCATTCCTTGCAGCTCACTTGTGCTGGACATGGGCTCAATTGAGTACTGACTAAATAGTCCCAATACAATGGCACTCTTGAGCTAATTGAGGCTGTCACTCCCAAAGAACTTCCTTCTGATGTCCTGTTGCCGCAGAAATCTTCTGGACTGCCACATCACGATGGTGTCCTGCACGCTTTGATATACCTCCTGCATTGTGTTACAAATGTGGGTCGTGGACTTCTGCAATTTATCCACTTTCTCCAACATGAGAGGAGACCACTGCATGCACATGAGATTTATGCTCCTGAATCAAAGTTCTTTTGAAGACTGGGTCCCAGAGCTCTGGGTCCCTGAGCTTCTCATCAGAGGACCAGTCATTTCTGTCCCCCCCAGGAAGAGAAAGTTGCTTCCTCATTATCCCCTCTCAGTTCTTCCTGTTCACTGGTGCTCTTTGTTTCACTCTGTGATGTATCCTCTGTCTCATTATTTACACCTTCCTGAGTGGGAGTATTTGAGCGACCGCTTGAGCAAGAAACATTTCATGATAGAGTCGGTGAATCAGGTGCAGGAATAGATGCTGTGGGGCTGTCAGGCTGATCACAGTTCCTTCTTTCTCTAAACTTCCAGCACCTGTAAGGCATACATAGATTATTCATCTTAGGAGGACGCTCTCTTACTTATGACTCGGAAGAAGTGACTGAACAATGATAGGATGCCTTTCAATTAATCAGAATATCTGAAGACTGTAACCACTCACAGTACTGCAGGCAACCCATCCCATTACCAACCTGAACCTGACATCTCTCCTCCAACTTCTTTATCTCCTACCACCGAGGAATTGTAGAGCTTCCTCTTCATGCGCACCTAAGGGCTTGATGGATGCTCTTAGTCCACCTGTGGAACTTTCTCGTGGCTGGTTATGGGCAACTTATTCCTTTGTAAAGAAAATACAGATTTAGAAAGGCTAGTGATTAATTCAAAAATTTAATTTCACCCAGGCGTCTGCAGGCATTCCATTGTGACTGTCTGTTCCACCTCCCTCTATACTGCCTGCACGACCCTTTTCTTTCCTGTCTAAGGTGTCAAAGAGCATGGGGCTCGATTTTCGTAGCCCCGAGCGGGTGCGTTCGTGGCGGGAGGGGCTGCGAAAATCGGAGATTCCCAGGGCGGGTCTGGAGCCCAGCTACAACCCGCCCACTTCCGGGTTCCCCAGTAACGCACTGACATGTGCGCGCAGCCCCTGCATGTGGGACTCCTGCCGGCAATTAAAGCCGGCGGGGTGCCACTTAAAGTAATAATTAAGGTATTTCAGGTCGTTTAGAGACCTGATTAACATGACATTTTCGGAGGGTTGGGATTTTGCTAACAACTGGGACTGTTTCCCGTACTGGGGGAAACACTCCCAGTTCAAATGGACGTGTTGCAGCCATCAGCCTGTGGCAGCTGCAAAGGTCCATTTGACAGGTGGGTGGGGGGGGGGGAGACCCTCAATCATTGCAGGAGGCCACTCTGTCACTTTGGACAAGGTTTGGCCTCCACCACCCTCCTCCTAACAATAAAATTCACCAACTTGCACACTTACCCCGGTGTCCAGACACATGTACCTACCTTGCGAACCCCCTCAAATGTACATCTTCCAGATGGGGGCCGCCGTAGCTGCAGTCATGACCTCCTCGGAGGACGAACAGCAACACCAGCCTCGCCGTCCACCTCTGACACGTGGAGCTCCACACCACAGTGCTGTGACACATCCACCTGCACAGCAGGAGGAAGGGCAACGGCAGAGAGAGATGCGTCGCAGAAGGCACTACCCTCGCCACTGGGTCTACAGACCGAGGCTCAGCTTCCTGGATCTCTCTGAGCAGAAGTGCACAAGGAGGCTCAGAATCACTCGACATGTAGTCGTGGACATCTGCAGCCTCCTTCATGCCGAGCTGCTCTTGGCTGGCCCGAGCACCATCTTCTTACCTGTCGCTGTCAAAGTCACCACTGCCCACAACAACTTCTCGTCCGTATCCTTCCAGGGTGCAGCCGGGGACATCGCCGACGTTTCTCAGTCGTCTGCACAAAACAGCCCTGCAAATACACCTACACCCACTCTGCAATGACACAATGGGTGGCATCAGTTGTGGGTCTTCATAGTGATCCTCAGGAAAGGGCATTATTGCACAAACCAGACAAGATTCGCAAAGACGAGGCAGTAGTGGTGATAATATAATATGTTATGTGAGTTGATCAGAAATTAAATACAAGTAAAATCCATGACAAACCCTCAAACACCCTTGTGCATCCCCTTCATGCTCACGACACGTTTGCCTTATGCTTCCTACTGCACATACGTGATGCATGCCCTGTGGCTGCAGCACAGGTAGTGGCAGTTTGAGAGAGGCTGACCATGAAAGAGATGCATGAGAGGGTGAGTATGAGATAGAGCCATGAGATTGTATGAGGATTGGGTTGAGTGGTAGTGGTGGGATGAGTGCTGGCGAGGTGAGTAAGTGCAGGTAAGATGAGGATGAGCTTTGAGTGGTGTGAGGAATAATGTGACAGAGTAGTGTTGGCAGTGCAGAAGGAGATGTGGGGTGGGGGCAGTGATGTGGCAGACGGAGTGTAGGGGAATGAGTAAGTGTACTCACTTCGGCTGACCTACTTAGGTGATTGAAGCGCCTCCTGCACTATATGCAGGTGGGCGATATGTTGGTGGTGCAGGTGACCTCCTCTGCCACCTCGAGCCAGGCCTTCTTGGTGGCAGAGGCAGGCCGCTTCCTCCCGCCCGCCGGGGGAAAGATCTCTGTCCACCCCCTCCTCCTCACCCCATCCAATAATACCTGGAGTGAGGCATCATTAAACCTGGGAGCAGCCGTCCCCCTGGGCTGCTCCATGCTGTAATATTTCCTATTTACTGCAGCATCAGTCAGTGGAGGACTGCCCCTTTAAATAGGGCTTCTCCAGCTGACAGACCTTGCTGCGCATGCGCAGTCCGCCCGCTGCGCAGCTTTCCAGCACGAAACCCGGAAGCACAGGTAAGTGGCTCCAATCAAGCTGCGATTGCGTGCCCAGTCGACCCCCCGCTGCGAATCCACCGCCCTCCTAATATCGGGCCCCATGTCTCTTCTTGCTCTTGCTTAACATTCTTTCCATTGAAGCTTCTGAGAATTTTGGGACTTTGACTACGGCAGTGACCCCCTGATTCTGGCCCATCTTTTGTTATTATCCTCTCACTGTGCTCTTGCTTTGTCTCTGCCTCTTTATTAATTGGTTGTCTTCTGACCCTTTAAACTGCTGCAGCTTTTTGCTGTAGCTACATTGCATTTCCCTCCCAGTGGTGGAGACCCATTCAACAGTGGGATTCCCACCTAGAAACCGCCCTGAATATCAAATTAAGGCCTTCCCTGGAAAATGCAATTGGTTTTTGGTGGCATCACGTGGCCGGGCAGAAGTCCCACCCTGCCATGTTTACTGTGAGTCGAGGAAAATCCAGGCTGAAGTCCCAAAATAGCAGTGAGACAATTCCAAAATAGACATCTCCAGTTATTTACCTTTTTGTACTGATAAATTAGTAAAGAATTCTAAAATATGTTCCCTTCATTGGTATTTTAATCTGAAGACAATTCAGAACTGCTATTGCTAAAAAGGAGGATTCAACCATTACAACAAAGCACAAATAACAGCAACTTGCTGGTGCTGTAGGATACCTAAGTCCAAAACCTCTTTCACTCAGTTGCTAATTTCATTCTTTGTCATTTACTTCATCTAAAGGAACTGTTGAAAAAAACTTTGTATCTGAGCAAACACCTAATTGATCCAAGGAAGGAATCATTGACAATGCAGCACCTCATTACCACCTGTCTTATGTATAGCATGCACTTTCTGTAAGTATCATAATTACTTCCCATCATATTTTAGCCATCACACTTGAAACATTGCACTTTACCATATCTTTGGACCTACTGTGAACACTGCTGCTGGAGATCTGCCAGTTTTTCATTAAGTACATCTTTTCCCTCAAAGAGATAAAGGAAAAGTTTGCTATCTCAGGAGATCTCATTCTCAGCTTGGCCTAACCATCTTCAGCTGCTTCATCAATGACCTTCCCTCTGTCATAAGTTCAAGATTGGAGCTGATCGCTGACGATTCCACAGTGTTCAGCTGTATTTACAATTCCTCTGATAATGAAGCAGCTCATGCCAGCCAACAGCAAAATCTGGATAATATCCAGGACTAGGCTGACAAGTGGCAACTAACACTTGTGCCACATAAGTAATGACCTTCTCGATCAAGAGAAAACTTAGCCATCTCTCCTTGACCTTCAATAGCAGCGTCATTACTGAGTCCCCCTTCATCAACATCTTGGGGGTTACCACTGACCAGAAGCTGAGTTGAACCAGCCATATCTCATCGTGGCTATAAGAGAAAGGGCTGAGGTTGAGTTGTCTGTGATGAAGGGCTCACCTCCCAACCTCTTCTCCACCATCTACATGGCTTAAGGCAGGAGTGTGATGGAATATTCACCACCTGCAGCCACAACAACACTCAAGAAACTCAATGCCATCCAGGACAGAACAGTTTGCTTCATCAAGTGCCACTCCCACTTGGCTCAATATCCCCCTTCTCAATCACTGTGGCTGCAGTATGTAAATCTACAGGAAGTACTACAGCAACTTGCCAAGGTTGCTTTGACAGCACCTCCATCCCCTGCGACCACTGAGAAGAGTAAGAGCAGCAAAGTCATGGGAAGACCATCACCTCCAAGTTCTCCTACAAGTCACACATCATCCTGGCTTGGAGATACATATATCATTGTTCCTTAATCTCACTGGATCAGCTTCCTGGAATTCCCTACCTAACACCATTGAGCAGCAGTTCAAGGAGAAGACCTGCCACCCTCTTCTCAGGGGTAGAAACATGGAAACATAGAAAATAGGAGCAGGAGTAGGCCATTCAGCTCTTCGAGCCTGCTCCGCCATTCAATATGATAATGGCTGATCCTCTATCTCAATACTATATTCCCGCTCTCTCCCCATACCCCTTACTGGTCAATAAATGTAACCTTGCCAGTGTGACCCATGTCCAGAGAAAAAATAAAAAATAAAGCAATAAGTACAGGTTGATTCATTAAATTTCCAATATTTGTGGATAATGATGACCAAATATCTTAGGCCTTCATGAGGCTGTTAAAAACTGAGTGCAAGAAATGGTAGGGCCCCTAACTTGCAGGACTCATAATGTGCAGGGGAAAGTGATGGGAGAGTCAGCAGTCAGCGTGGTGATTTTTTTTTGAGGGGCTAGTTCCAGGTCCAGTAGAATGATAAAAAGAAGAGATATTGTGGTGTGGGATGGTTGTATCCTATCCCAATGCACCTCCGAGTTACATAAAGAGACAAATAATAAAGTATCATCAGTGTATAATAGGAAGAGCTTCTGCATCATTATGGATCCCCTCAAAACCTGAGTGCAAATACATCTTTGTCATGTTCTCAAGAGCAACAGCCAAAAGAAGCAAAGATAGGGGGCAACCCTGCACAGTGTCCTGACAGAATCCAAATAAATAAGGGATGAACCAACCTGTTTCAACAGCTGCTCTGAAGATAAAAAGCTCATATCCAGTGGAGAAATGCATTCCCAAAACTATGCAGGCTATTACAACAGCATGGCCATTTCATCCTGTGAAATGTATGCTCCACATTAAAGGGGATTGCCAGTACCTGTATCACAAATTCTCTACTTCTTCATTATATGTTGTGTGTTATTGGTATCAAATTATTTTATATATTTTCCCTTCTATTTCGATCTCCCAGGACACATGCCATTCTCTCGGTGTGAGAGTGTGCATGCAAAGCAAGGATTGAGTAGAGTGATTCACCCTTTCATTTTCATTCCCTCCCTGCACTTGAGCCTCTGCTCTGGCCTTCCTTATAATAGCATCAAGATGAGGAACATGTGTCCTATGGGTAATCACAGGCATCCTGCTACTGTGTGGCAAAGCACAACATGGCACTATGCCATTTCAATTCATATTTTTAAATTTTTATCTGAGTATAGAGAAGACAATTAGCAGATTCTGCAACCCTTATGTTCCAATTGTTTAATTTCACGCGCTAATTGAACAGCTGCTGACTAACACTTCTTGTTCCTCTGAGATGAGGAAGCTATTATCCTGTCATGAAAGCAGGCATTCACTGCCTTCTGTAATATGGGTCCTGACACATCAGGTGTACCACTTAACTCAAAACAATTCCGCATTTCAGTCTCTTAACACTTTAACAGTAATAACGGTGATAGTTCATTAAGACCCCATGTAAAACCATCATTTCATTTCCAAGTACGTTCTCTTTTTAAAACGTGAGCTCAGTGTACCACAAGTTAGTCATGAATAATTTCATTTTTTTAGTCTGAAAACAAACAATTATGATATTTAATATTACAAGGCATAGTGGACACCTCCCAAAAAGGGGAAGAAGCACCAATGCCACTGAAAAGAATAAAAATCAGAGGCTACTGTGTGAACTGCAATAAATTACTCATTTTGTTGCTATTTTATAAATACTGAGATGATTTAACTTTATCTTCAGAGGTACAGCAGTGTCATCTGGCATACGTACAAGCAAAAGAGATTACAGTTCAGGCACGGGAGTGAGTTTCCTGTGATTGATTTTCAGATTAAAACCATTCGGGTAGAAACATCAAAATAACATGTATCGTAGTTGTTATGTAGATTTTTCTTTTAAAAAATCACCATCTCTATAGGAGTGATTTTTGACTTTTTGAGGATTTTTTATCCCTGGTTGTATTTGTTGCAGTGAGTAATGCAGTTATTGAAGGTTTTGGGATGTCAAGGAAAGTCCACCTTATATATTTTTTTGATTCGTTCATGGGATGTGGGCGTCGCTGGCAAGGCCAGCATTTATTGCCCAGCCCTAATTGCCCTTGAGAAGGTGGTGGTGAGCCACCTTCTTGAACCGCTGCAGTCCGTCTGGTGAAGGTTCTCCCACAATGTTGTTAGAAAGGGAGTTCCAGGATTTTGACCCAGTGATAATGAAGGAACGGCGATATATTTTCAAGTCGGGATGGTGTGTGACTTGGAGAGGAACGTGCGGGTGGTGTTGTTCCCATGTGCATGCTGCCCTTGTCCTTCTAGGTGGTAGAGGTCGCGGGTTTGTGAGGTGCTGTTGAAGAAGCCTTGGCGAGTTGCTGCAGTGCATCCTGTGGATGGTACACACTGCAGCCACAGTGTGCTGGTGGTGAAGGGAGTGAATGTTTAGGGTGGTAGATGGGGTACCAATCAAGTGGGCTGCTTTGTCCTGGATGGTGTCGAGCTTCTTGAGTATGGTTGAGTTGCACTCATCCAGGCAAGTGGAGTGTATTCCATCACACCCCTGACTTGTCCCTTATAGATTCTGGAAAGGCTTTGGGGAGTCAGGAGGTGAGTCACTTGCTGCAGAATACCCAACCTCTGACCTGCTCTTGTAGCCTCAGTATTTATGTGGCTGGTCCAGTTAAATTTCTGGTCAATGGTGATCCCCAGGATATTGATGGTGGGGGGGGGATTCGGTGATAGTAATGCCATTGAATGTCAAGGGGAGGTAGTTTGACTCTCTCTTGTTGGAGATGGTCATTGCCTGGCACTTGTCTGGCGCAAATGTTACTTGCCACTTTTCAGCCCAAGCCTGGATGTTGTCCAGGTCTTGCTGCATGCGGGCACGGACTGCTTCATCATTTGAGGGGTTGCGAATGGAACTGAACACTGTGCAATCATCAGCGAAGATCCCCATTTCAGACCTTACGATGGAGGAAAGGTCATTGATGAAGCAGCTGAAGATGGTTGGGCCTAGGACACTGCCCTGAGGAACTCCTGCAGCAATGTCCTTGGGCTGAGATGATTGGCCTCCAACAACCATTACCATCTTCCGTTGTGCTAGGTATGACTCCAGCCACTGGAGAGTTTTCCCCCGATTCCCATTGACTTCAATTTTACTAGGACTCCTTGGTGCCACATTCGGTCAAATGCTGCCTTGATTTCCGCCATGCCGACTGTGGTAAAACAGGGAGCAAACCTATTTGGAAAGGAAGCGGCAGTGTGGGGACTTGTGCTGATATGCATATAAGAAAGTGCATGTGTTGGAAGATACTGCAGTCTGGCCCAATTAAGATCAGCTGCTTTTTCTAGTCTAAATCAGGCACAATGCCTGTGAATAGATCGATTCAGCACTTGTGTAATCAATTTGTTCAGAGAATGGTAAAATGTGAGCAATTCTTTTGCAAAATCACCTTCAAGCTAATCTTAAAACAAAAGGTAGTACCAACTGGCTGAATCAATGACTCGGTGGGGATATAAGCAAAATGACTGGTCATTTGGAGATGGCAAGTATTGTACTTGAGCTCATGGTTTCCAGGTTTGCGGTGTTAGTTACAAATGACGATATTTTCAGGTTAGTAAGGAGGTGATCAGTATGCTCTTGTTCCATGGCTCAGGAGTTTTTGGGTATGTTTAACACTGATTCATGACATAAAAAGAACTAGGGCTCAATTTTCCATGGAAATTGCGGGTGTGTTGGGGGCGGGGGAGCTCTGAAAATCACGGAAATTCCAAGCGGGTTCGGAACCCGGCTCCAATCCACCGACTTCCGGGTTCCCCATTGACGCTTCTAGGTGCGAGCACACCTCCCGAATGCGGAAGCCCCACCGGCAATTAAAGCCGGCGGGACGATAGTTAAGACACTTATTTAGATGCTTGAAGTACTTAAAATACTTAATTTTGTCCACATTAAGGCAGGGTCAGATTTTGAAACATCCTCAGTATGTTTCCTGTGCTGTGGGAAACACTCTATATTCTGCCAGATGCGTTTCAGCCAGCAGCCAGTGGGATATTCAGATGCTTGTTTGACAGATGGGGAGAAAAGGTAAGTTCTTGCTGCAGGGCATTCAGTTCTTTCAGACAAAGTTTTGGCTGCAAGATCTTTGTGTTTTCACTGAAAATTCTTACTTTCCACTCAAAATTCTTCTGCTCAAATATATTCAACTACTTTGCGGACCCCCTCAAACTCACACCATCAGGATGGGGGGCACCATGGCTGCATTTACCACTGCATCCGAGGACGAGCAACATCACCAGCCTCACCAGGCACCGCATTCACCTCCGCCACTTGGAGCTCCACAACACAGTGCTGCGCCACAGGCACCTGCACTAGAGCACAGGGGGCAACAACAGAGAGGGTTGCCGCTAGAGGAGGCCCCATCCACATCTGCCACCCACATGGAGGAGAAAGAGGAGGAGGAGGAGGAACACATGGGCAGAGCAGCGGTTCACCTGGCTGCTCGTGAGGCCAAAGAGTCACTGATATGTGAACGGTTTTCCTGACATCAGAAAGTGTGAACAGTCCAGTCGTCACATCACCTGGAAAGAGCAGTGCCCACACCAGGCCGCTCACCCCTCCCTGCTCAAAACAGTCCTGCAACTACACATACACCCACTGTAAAGTGACCCAATGAGTGGCATCAAGTGTCGCCGTTCATGGTGAAACTTATGAAAGGGCCCTATCACAAAAGCCAGTCAAGAATGGGCAAGACGTGGCAGCAGTGGTGACAATCATAACATTTAATGTCACTTTAACTAAAACTAAATACAAATAAAAAACATGACCAACCGTCAAACATCCTTGTGCATCCCCTTCGTGCTCACAAAACATTCGCCTTTCTCTTCCGACTACTTCTATGTGGTGCATCCCCTGTGCCTGCAGCAGATGTAGTGGCAGGTTGCTCATGTTCATGCCCTGACTGTTTTGATGCCTTGGGCCTACTCCCTCTGGGTTTTGGAGCCCGTGAGGGCCCCTCTAAAGACTGCTCCACCTGCACCTGTGCAGGGGCAGACTCAGCCACCTGGAGAGGAAGCAGCATTGCGGGTACTGGTTGAGGGGGTGGGCAACGGGTGAGACATGGGAGTGCTTTGAGTGGCGTCCCCACTTCCATGTCCCCTTTTGCCATCATCCCTCCCCTGGGCCAGGGTCACCCCACTCCTACCACTCTGCTGGACAACAGTTTGGAGGACATGTGTGATGCCTTGTAATGCCAGTGCTAGTGTATCTGCCTGCCTGTTTAAGGCGACAGAATGTAATTCAGCCTGAGTCTGAATGGCCATTGTCAGGGCCTGAATGGACTCATTTGTGAGCCGTGCTTGAAGCTCAATGGGGGCTAGCCTTCTCTCCATCGCTGACGTTCCCGCACTTACCTGTAACAGTATCTCAGAGATTCCCTCACGTCCCTGTGACACTATCTCAGAGGTTCCCTCACGTCCCTGTGACACTATCTCAGAGATTCCCTCACGTCCCTGTGACACTATCTCAGAGGTTCCCTCACGTCCCTGTGACACTATCTTAGAGATTCCCTCACATCCCTTTGATACTATCTCAGAAATTCCCTATGGTACCTGTGCCACCATTCCACTCATGCGGAGTTGGTCTCCCTCATCCTCTGCGCTATCGTCAAGAGTGCGCTTGGAACCTGTTACAGTACCTTGCAAATGTGCTGCTGCCCTTGATCATTCTCTTTTTAAGGGATGGCCCCCAGAGTTCCGCATCTGCATCCAGCTGAGCAGAGCCTGGAGAGGAGTGCTCCCACCGACGCAGATTCTGCAGCTGCCCCTGCCACCAGTGTCTGCTCATGCTCACATGTGTGTGGTAGCTCACCAGGTGCCAACCCAACTAACCGAGGACTAGGACCCACCGAGGTGTGAGTATCTGCGCTGGTGGATGGCTCGCTAAGATGTGACGGTGCACTCTCAGAGGCCGACAGGTCCTCTGAGGAATCGCCTTCTGCCATCACAGCAGTCGCTGAAGGTCCTGTAAGAGAACAAAGGCAATATTAAGCATCATCACAGATGTATCATGTTGCGATGAGCATACTGAGGTGCTGAAGATAGCAAGGCATGTTAACATCAATTCATATTGTGTGTGATGAATGTTAAAGTTGTGTCACCAGACATTTATGCGTTGCCAGTCTCGCGTCCCCGACGGATAGGCACTCGAGGGTTTGGCTGAGCTCCAATGCCTCCTATTCCGCATGAGGACGACAATTTGTTGCGGCCCCCCTCTGGTCCTTGCCCTGTCCCATGCATTTTGCGCTCTCTTCTAGAAGGGGAGAAAGTACAGACATGTGAGTGAGTAATGGTGAAGTGGCCAACCGATGAATGCATTGGTTTGGGTGAGGATTGGGTTTAGTGGTAGTGGTGGGTGACCAATGGGGAGATGAAGATGTGCTGAGTAAGTGCAGGTAAGTTGAGGATGACCCTTAAGTGGGTTTGAGGAATGATGTGATAGAGTAGTGTTGGCAGTGCAGAATGAGTTGGGGGGTAGGGGCGGTGATGTGGAAGATGGAATGTAGGAGAATCTAGTTAGGTCATTGAAGTGCTTCCTGCACTGGATCCAGGTGCGGGAGATGTTGCTGCTGCTGGTGACCTCCTCTGCCACCTCGAGCCAGGCCTTTTTGGTGGCACAGGCAGGCCACTTCCTCCTCCTCCTCACCCCATTCAGTAGCACCTGGAGTGAGGCATCATTGAATCTTGGAGCAGCCTTGCCCCTGTGCTGCTCCATTGTGGTGTGTGGGTATTTGCTGCAGGAAAAGCCATCGGTGGACTGCCCCTTTAAATAGAGCTCCTCGAGCTGACAGCCGGTGATGCGGGCGCGCAGTCCGCCCGCTGCGCAGCTTTCGGACGGCAAACCCGGAAGCCACATTAATTGGCACCAATTGAATCGCGATCGCATGGGAAACGGACATTTTTTATTGGGCGGGTTACCCATGGCCCAGTCACTCCCCCACCCCCCCTGCTGCCATCCTGCCTCCACTCTAATATTGGGGCCCTATATTGCAACTTAATTTCAACTCATTGTAAAGAACATCACAGTCAATTTTTCTTTTTTCTAAATTCTGAGTCCTATAAAATGCAAATTACAGTGCTACACAAATGTCTAGGAGGTGTGAAGTACGGTACAAAAATGGAAATATTCCACTCAGAGTAATACTGTTGGCATGTATGGTTGGTCTGCACTGATGAAAACATTGCTTCTAGGCTTGGCAAAAGGATTAGTATCAGATGCAATTTGGTATTTGAAATCTTCAAAGAGTAGCTTGATCAGGGTTAAACCTATAAATAGAATCCCTTGAAAATGCTGAAAGCTCACATTTTCTTTCCTTTTTTTTAAATACCTGAAGCCACATATCCTTTGGGCGCGCTCTAGTGTAAGTATCTGCATGCGCTTGCTCACGCCCTCGGGAGCTGAGGAGCTCCCTGATGACCATGCCAATTGCAGGCACCTGCCCCTCTGGCGGTGCATCTAGAGCTCTCGCTTTCACCCCGAAGGATAATACAGCAAGCTGCTAAAATATCTGACAAATGCCCCCATTAGTCCCCTTTACAATCTTTAGCATTTACCGTGTCCATGGCCCGGACCCGCAAGGGACTCCCCGCAGTTGCCACTCGGTGACCTGGTTTGCCTTACCTGGCATACCTGACCCTAATGATCTGCCCGCCAGTCAAGAGGCCGGGGACATGGGAACTCCATCATTGGGAGTCCTTGACTCCCCCTATGCTGATGGCCTTGTTTGGAGTTGGCAGAGACTCCATCCCTTACAAGGCCTCACGGAATTCCCGATGCAATCTGGGATCAGGTGCATCCAGCTCTTGGGGTCAAGTTGCAGCCCTTCTGGCACACTCCTGCCTGAGCTATGGCAGAAGTGCTCGGGAAGGGGCGCAGATTTTCAGCCTCCCATCCCACTTATTTTAAAAATTATTTCGCTTTCTTGCTTTCTTAAGTCTGTCTGCATCAGACACAGCTGTCAGGTAGGCAAGCTACATCTCAGTGTTTGTCCGTGTTGCTTTTGAGCTGATTATTTACTTGGTAGCGGAGGAAAGTTGTCCAGGCATGGTTGCCAGCCTTTGCCAAATCCAAAACCAGACGAGAACAGGCTAGAGGTGAGGCGGGGGTGTAATCATAGCTTGTATTTTGTTATTTGCTTTGCTGTTGTTGAAAATTAATTGAAAATCATATTAATTAATATTTCTACACCATAAAATACAGAGTTAAGTAGGGGGAAAGAATTGGTGCCCAGTTTGTATTTTATAAATGAACTTACAGCCATTCACGAAGCAGATTGTCCACTCCAAAATCAGTGTAGGGATGAAGTATCTTCTTTGTAGGAGAGCCTGTCCTAATCTGAATGTCCCCTGACAGACTGCTTGAGATCAGGAATTCACAAGGTAAGGAGTCATGGGTACAAACTCAATGGTTCAGTGCGTTTGAACGTAAAGGTCATTTTCTGACTTTATGCTCCCAGCGGGAAGCCTCATTCACTTAGAGAGCATATCGGAAATTCTGGCCAGGTCAGGAAACCGTACACAGCATGCACCAGGATTTCAGATATGCACCCTTGGTGGGATCACAAATTCAGAAAATCAGCTCATTGTGTTGCACCAAATCTCCTTTAATACATTCTACGTGCCTTTTGACTCTTTTTGAAAGGAAATTAATGTAACAAAATGTCATTTGCTGCTGTGGTCTATAACAAGGCTAGAATTTTATTAAAATTGCCAGGCAAGATATTGACCTGTCATCTGAATAACTGCAATTCAAACACTCATCAATGTGAAACCAGATCATCAGTTAACATTTTCTGGATTGTGAATTGTGAAACGAAGCGGAAAAATGAATGTGGTAAAAACAGGTTGAACAGATTATTAATTAAAATTGTGCGGTTATTTAATTATGAGTCATTTACAATGATTCATTATCACTAAATGAACTGGTTCTGTTTATCAGATATTTTGTACATGTTTACTGTGTTATGAAACAATCTAAATGGATAGAAGACCTCACTTACACTGCTGCAAGTGTTTTCCCCTGATAGAGATATATTTTTTAATTTCCTTTTTTGATATTTTTGCCTGTAGATATCTCAAACTCCCCAATATCCTGAACAAGGCAGCCTTCTCTCAGGCCTCTGCCAGAGTAACTTGGCGTTGGTAAGTTAATTTGCCTTCCCCGTGAGGAGCTGTGCTTCCTCTGAGTGACTGGAGACCAGGCTCTGAGTGGAAAGGAAATGGGAGACAACAGCACCGAGGCCGCTCCCATGCTTCTCCAAGCAATCAGCTGCAATGCGGCAAGTACAGAAGTTTGGGACCAGGCTATGTGTACACCCCTTTCATTGCAGAGTGATTGCCACAGCGAAACTAAAAGAGTTGTTTGCAGTTGATTGCAAAAAGAGCCTGCATGAATCAGGATTAGGAGGAATTATGAGCCTCACTCGTCTTTGTCACACTCCAGATGCAGAATTAAATACTTTGTGTCATCATTCCAGCTGTCTGTGGTTTCTGGAACATTCTGGAACAGCTCATGTTATTTCCAAACAATATCTCCTTCATCATGAATTCAACATAGTGTCGGAACATAAACCAATGGGGTGATGTTGAATACTCAGTAGTGATGCCATCGCGGCATCAGACTGCAACTTTCATCCATTTTCTTACTTGTACATAAAGGTGCCCCATTCTGCTGGAAGCTGGCCCCATTTATTTTAAACAGTTTACATATAAATATTCCTATCTATTAAAAGAATAATTGTTTCCATCCCTAAAAGAATGAAATATGGAAGTTAAGGATCAGTGAGGATCTTTGAACAGGGCTCCGAATGCTAAGAGCACTGATTTATTTTATGAATAGGTATGTCAGCAGCTGCCTTTGCAGTGTTCATCACTGTCAGACCTGGCAGGGTAACAGATAACCAGATTGATCCAAGGCCACCCAGGGAACATAGCCTGGGAAGCCCTCATCAATCACTCCCCTTTTGGAAAACCTACATGGAAGAGCCCACATCAGCGACCAAGAAAATAAGAAGGAAAATAAACCTTGCTGGACCTTACAGACGCTACAGAGAGAAGCCTGACACGTGAGAAAGCTCCATGCTGTACATCAACCCAAATCTAATTGTAATCTTGCTGTTAAAAAAAATCAATTACAAATACAGGGCCTCCCTTGATTTTGAAGCCTAAAAATCATTAGCAAATTGCTAATCTGTCATTTGGATTCCAGAGTCAATCCTCTATGCAGTAAAGTGTAGCAGTTGGTGAGGTGCTAACTTCTGAACGGATATGCTGACATCGCTGTGCATCACTGAACTTTTAAATTTCCAATCTTCAATTCAGAATGGAACAGAGAATGACTAGAATGAAACGTGGATTTTTTTTTGGGAAGAAGCTCTATAGCACACGTCCTACTAGATATTCATGACTTTCAATTTTGCTAGACGTTCTAATTAGCATTGGTCTACGTTAGTAAAACTGTCAGAAGAATTGTAATTGATTGATTTTACTAGTAGGCACAAGGAATGACGCATGCTATACTTGTTGTCCATGGTTTAACAGCCATTTAGATTCCACTTTGCTGAGGCTGCTCTCCTTTTCTTAATATTTTCAAGATGATTAAAGCTGAATATGAAATGATGTATTTAATTAAAGCCCCAGTGCCCTGTTTCTCTACATAGAATCATTGAATCATAGAAATTTATGGCAAGCAAGGAGGCCATTTAGCCCATCGTGTCTGTGCTGGCCGAAAAAGAGCTATCCAGCTCTTGGTCTGTAACCTTGTAGGTTACGGCACTTCAAGTGCATATCCAAGTACATTTTAAACGCGATGATGGTTTCTGCCTCTCCCACCCTTCTAATTTACCATTCTATGAGTCTATGATTCTATTATACAGCCTCTCTAATTAGTCTACAAATTTCTTCCTCAGTTTCTTTTCCACTCTTCAACAGTCTATAATATACTCCCGGTAATGTGATTGATCCCTTGTTATTCCTCAGCTCAATTGAAAGGGATCCTGTTTTGATCATTTCTCTATTTAAATTCTTATGCTCTAGTGCTATGATATTGGACCAGATTTTGCTGTAGAAGGCCATCTAATGGCGTTTGCCATTAGTTAGATTTGCCCCTGCACCCTTCAGCTCAAAACACTTTTGCCTACTAAGTTGCTGAAAGTGCGAGCTGATAACAGTGTAGCGAGGGAAACAGGGCATCTGGGACCTAAGTGAATAGGGCAAACAACAGGGTATCTCCTTAACTAATGAGATTGAAGGATTGGGAATTAAACAGCAGAAGGACTGAGAAGGAGGGTGAATTAAAGGGGGTGAATTCAATATCAAATCACGTACAGAAAGAGAAATAAAGAGAGGGAAAGAAAGATTGGATTACGAGAGGGAGAAAAAAGAGATAGAATCGTAGAAATTTACGGCACAGAAGGAGGCCATTTGGCCCATCGTGTCTGTGCCGGCCGAAAAAGAGCCATCCAGCCTAATCCCACTTTCCAGCTCTTGATCCGTAGCCTTGTAGGTTACGGCACTTCAAGTGTATTCCCAAGTACTTTTTAAATGTGATGAGGGTTTCTGCCTCTACCACCCTTTCAGGCAGTGAGATCCAGACCCTCCCAACCCTCTGGGTGAAAAACTTTCTCCTCAGCTCCTGTCCAATCCTTCTACCAATTACTTTAAATCTGTGCCTCCTGGTCAATGACACCTCTACTACAGGAAATAGGTCCTCCCTATTCACTCTATCTAGTCTCGTCATAATTTTATATACCTCAATTAAATCTCCGCTCAGCCTCCTCTGTTCCGAAGAAAACAACCTCAGTCTATCCAATCTTTCCTCATAGCTAAAATTCTCCAGTCCTGACAACATCCTCATAAATCTTTCTAGTGCAATCACATCTTTCCTGTAATGTGGTAACCAGAACTGTGTGCAGTATTCTAGCTGTTTTATACAGTTCTAGCATAACCTACCTGCTCTTATATTCTACGTCTCGGTTAATAAAAGAAAGTATCCTGTAAGCCTTCTTAACTACCTTATCTACCTGTCCTGCTACCTTCAGGGATCTGTGGATATACACTCCAAGGTTCCTCTGTTCCTCTACACTTCTCAGTATCCTACCATTTATTGCATATTCCCTTGCCTTGTTTGCCCTCCCCAAATGCATTACCTCATATTTGTCTGGATTGAATTACAGTTGCCACTTTTCTGCCCACCTGACCAGTCCATTGATATCTTCCTGCAGTCCACAGCTTTCTTCCTCACTATCAACCACACAGCCAATTTTTGTATCATCTGCAAACTTCTTAATCATGCCCCCTACATTTGAGTCTAAATCATTGATATATACCACAAAAAGCAAGGGACCCAGTACTGAGCCCTGCGGAGCCCCACTGGAAACAGCCTATCAGTCACAAAAACACCCGTCGACCATTACTCTTTGCTTCCTGCCATTGAGCCAATTTTGGATCCAACTAGCCACTTTCCCTTAAATATATTTGGTATGATTACCTTTATCTGCAGATGCAGGTGTGTGTGTACCAATGGGTGCACACAAAGCATCTTTCATGCAGTCTGGCTTGTCTGGCATTCCTCTGTAGATTCTTCTCTTCTTCCAATCATCTCATATAGGGGGATTTCCACTGGGAAACCCATTGGGAAATCCATTGGTGACCATAACACTGAAGGTGGCAAAAAAAACCCAAAATAGAACAATTGGTACAGAGGCTCATGAGAAACTAAGGTCTAAGAAACTAATTTGGGCGCACTCATTTTTGGGAACGATCCCTGCGCCCGAATGGTGAGGTCCGAGGCGCACCCAATATTGGGCCTCAGGCCTCATTACCATCTGTCCGTCCAGCTGCTCTAACAGGCGAAGTGGGATGGAAGAATGGGCCATCGCGATACCACCCTCAGGTAAATGATTAATGGGGACTGGGAAGGGGGACAATCGGGTTGGAAAGGGGAACGATTGGGGCAGGATGTAGCGGTGACCAGCGGGGGGCTAGCGGTGGTGATTGATTGGGAGCGGTGGCGACAGCGGCCTGCGTTCTTTGAATGTGGGGTAGGGGAAGAGAACCCCTGTTCCTCCCAGCTCCACAGTCAAGTAAGTATGTTTTAAAATTTTATCATGTTGGTTGCAGCTTAACAGGCCTTTAAGGACTGCCTGTTAGGCCACATGTAGACCTGATTTTCCAGATTTTGGCCTTTACTAAAAAGGCGGGGGGTGCACTTCGGGCTCGTAATGACCGTGCACTTCCTGGAGGCTTAGGAGACCATTTAGCGGCCGAAAAACGGGCGCAGTGCGGATGATTTTCTAGGCCTAAGCACCAACAGGAAAACAAAAGTGATTCAAAATGGCTCGGAAATGGACTAAAACATTTACCGTTATATTGCTTCAGTGGAAATGAAAATTGGGAGAGATATAAAACAGGATGCCGATTCGCTATTGCCCATTTTACACTATCACACAAGATTAAAACTGTCTTTAATCAATATTTTTAGGAAAGAGTATAAAGTGATGCTTCTTGCTTCAGTATTTCACTAAAATTAGTAAATAGAGGAAGATATCACCCCTAATGACTGGTTAAGATAAAATAGGCCCAGCAAAGGAAGAAGCTTAACAGCTGGCAAATTACAAAGTTGTGAAAGTGTTGCTGCAAAAGCAGCTGGTGTTGTTAATCAAACATGTAAGATTTTCCATTCATGCTCAAGTTGCTAAAAGGAAATGATCTTGCTTCAACAAGTTAGTTCAAAAATGTGACTTAATGCTCGAAGCTTTGATTATTGCCTTTTTGCAAGCTTAGAAAGAAACGCATTTTTGAAAGTGAAATTATATGAAATGTGCTGAGGGTATGAGATGATACAGTGAACCAGAATAACAATCTATTAACCTCTGGGACTTGACACAAATCCAGCGGGAATATGAGAATCTCCTCCCTCTAGTAAATTGTGGTTAGAAACATGAGGGTAGATTTTCAATTTACCGCCCAGGCGTAAAATTGGCATTGCAGATTGGTCGCCCATTATAAGTTGGCATTTGAAATCAATGGAAGAGAAGATTGGGAGGCTTATATAACAGGCGGCTGATCCAGAATACCAGTTTTATGCCCAGGCTGTAAGTTGAAAATCTGACCTATGATGTAGAAGGGAAAGGTTCAGATTCCTGGGTAATAGGAAACAGTTTTGGTTGGAACAGGCTTAAGCTGAACTGACAGGACAACCTACACCTGAACAGAGCTGGGACCAATCTCCATGCGGGGATATTAACTCGGAGCGGGTTTAAACTAAGATGGCAGAGAGGAGGGGAAAAACTAGACCGTAGGTTAAGCAGCTTGGAAGGGAAAATAAGCTCGATGTGTATATGTAATAAGGAAGTAGAAAGATTGAAAGAGGTTAAACAAGATAAAATACTAAAAAAGAAAATATTGGCCCAGAAGTTACTGTGAAAATAATGATAAGGCTAACAGCGTTCACTGTTATTTATACGCAAAGTGGACAGCAGCTTCTAGCGATTGCACATGTGCAGGTCAACGCGGAAATCTGAAAGTTGCTGTCCGAAATGCTCTGCTCCTCCATCAGCTTTGTGAAAACGGCATCTCGTCGTCTGACTCACCATTCAAACTACATTGAATGGCGTGAAATTCTTGTATTTACGTGGTAGATACAGACTAAACTTTCCATAGAAAGTTAGGGCTTGACCATTCCAGTATAAGAACCCTTTTAACGGCGTGATAAGTCTTAATTACTGCCAGACAATCTCTCTGGCATTGAAAATTAACTTCTTCAAGTGTGGAGTCTCATTCCTTCAGCTTTTAATTGTTGTTGGAGATTTAAAAAAAAAATTAATTTTCTTTTTTACTTTTTCTGTATCTTTTTTCTCTCTCTCTTAACCCAATCTTTCTTTCCCTCTCTTTATTTCGCTTTCTGTACCTGATTCGACATTGAATTCACTATTCTAACTTACACTTCCTGGTCCAGACTCTGTGCTGCTCATTAACGATGTTTCAATCTGATTGGTTAAGGGGATACACAGTTGCTTGCCCTGTTCACACAGGTCCCAGATGCCCTGTAGAGGGCTCCGTGCCATTTGGACCTCTAATTTACAATAACTTCCAGCGCAAAAGCTCATGGAGAGAATATGGACAAGGGCAAATCTAACGGAGGGCTAGTGCCATTCATTCGCCACTCACAGTGAATTCTGGCCCAATAGGCTATGGGAAGGCAATAAAAGTAAAAGTTGCCAAACCAAGGGAATCCACACCAAAATATATGTTCATCAATACCAAGAGCATAAGAAACAAAATTGGGAAACTAGAACCATTGATTATAATGGAAATCATGACATAATAGCAATAACTTAAACATGGCTACAGTGGGGTCAGCAATGGCAATTAAATATTCCAGTTTATAAAACATTCAGGAGGAATAGGTAAGGAAGAAAAGGATAAGGTGTAGCGGTATTAATTAGAAACATTGGGCCAGATTTTGCTGTCAAAATACCAGTGAGGCTAATGGTGTTCGCTATTATTTATGCGTAAATGGTACTGTAACTTCAGGTGAGGGGCAGACGTATGGTTAAATGTTAGTACCCAAAAGTTGCTGTCCGAGTTGCACCACTCCTCCGTTAGCTTCGCAAAAACGGCATCTCGCTGTTGCCTCACCATTGACATGCATTGAATGTCATGAAATTGCTGAACTAAACCTGCCACAGATATTTAAGGCTAGTAATTACAAGCTTAAGAACCCTTTTAGGGATGTGATAACTGTTAATGATTGTTAATCAACCTCTCTGGCACCAAAAATTAAGTGTGGAGTCTCATTCTTTCAGGTTGTGAATTGTTTAAAGAGATTTTAAAAATGTCAAATTTTAAATTGTTTAATATTTTTTCTTGCTTCTCCTTTCTGTCTCTTTTTTCTCTCTCTTAATCCAATCTTTCTTTCCCTCTCTTTATTTCTCTTTCTGTACGTGATTTGACATTGAATTCACCCCCTTTAATTCACCCTCCTTCTCAGTCCTTCTGCTGTTTAATTCCCAATCTTTCAATCTCATTAGTTAAGGAGATACCCTGTTGTTTGCCCTGTTCACTTAGGTCCCAGATGCCCTGTTTCCCTCGCTACACTGTTATCAGCTCGCACTTTCAGCAACTTAGTAGGCAAAAGTGTTTTGAGCTGAAGGGTGCAGGGGCAAATCTAACTAACGGCAAACGCCATTAGATGGCCTGCTACAGCAAAATCTGGTCCAATATCATAGCACTAGAGCATAAGAATTTAAATAGAGAAATGATCAAAACAGCTGAGGAATAGCAAGGGATCAATCACATTACTGGAAGTATATTATAGACTGGTGAAGAGTGGAAAAGAAACTGAGGAAAAAATTTGTAGACTAATTAAAGAGGGGCTGTATTATAGAATCATAGAATGGTGACTGCACAGAAGGAGGCCATTTGGCCCATCAAGCCCGTGTCAGCTGTTTGTAAGAGCAATCCAGTTAGTCCCATTCCCATTAGTAGTTATAATTGTAGGAGATTTTAATTAGTCAAAAATATTGTATGATAAGAAAAATGTTTGTGATGAGGATAAAGAGGTTTTTTTTAAATAGTGTGTTCAAGACTGTTTTCTTGGTCAGTATGTTGCTGCTCCAACAAGGAGGGAAGCATCATTTGACTTGGTTCTGGGTAATTAAGTGGAACAAGTAAGCAACCTAAATGTAGGCAAACATTTGGGAAACACTGACAACAACATAACCAGCTTCCGTGTAAAAATAGAAAAGGGGAAAAAAAGTCAGACATAAGGGTATTTGATTGGAAATAAAGGCAAGTTATGGGAAGTAAAAAAGGGCCTTGTCCAGATTAAATGGAGGAAGAATTGTCAGATCGAATTGTAGATCATAAGAACATAAGAAATAGGAGCAGGAGTAGGCCATACGACCCCTCAAGCCTGCTCCTCCATTCAATAAGTTCATGTCTGGTCTTCGACCTCAACTCCACTTTCCCGCCCTATCCCCATATCCCTTGATTCCCTCAGTGTCCAAAAATCTATCGATCTCAGTCTTGAATATACTCAACGACTGAGCATCCACAGCCCTCTGGGGTAGAGAATTCCAAAGATTCACAACCCTCTGAGTGAAGAAATTTTTCCTCATCTCGGTCCTAAGTGGCCGACCCCCTTATCTTGAGACTATGACCCCTAGTTCTAGACTCTCCAGCCAGGGGAAACAGCCTCTCAGCATCTACCATGTCAAGCCCTCGAAGAATTTTATATGTTTCAATGAGATCACCTCTCATTCTACTAAACTCCAGAGAATATAGGCCCATTCTATTCAATTTCTCCTCAGAGGACAACCCTCTCATCTCAGGATCCAATCTAGTGAACCTTTGTTGCACCCCCTCTAAGGCAAGTATATCCTTCCTTAGATAAGAAGACCAAAACTGTACACAGTACTCTAGGTGTGGTCTCACCAGAGCCCTATATAATTGCAGCAAGACCTCCTTACTCTTATATTCCAACTCCCTTGCAATAAAGGCTAACATACCATTTGCCTTCGTAATTGTTTGCTGTACCTGCATGTTAACTTTCTGTGATTCGTGTATAAGGACAACCAAATCCCACTGAATACCAACATTTCTTAGTCTCTCACCTTTTAAAAAACATTCTGTTTTTCTATTCTTCCTACCAAAGTGGATAATTTCACATTTCCCCACATTATGCTCCATCTGCCACCTTCTCGCCCACTCACTTAACCTGTCTATTTCCCTTTACAGCTTCTTTGCATCCTCCTCACAGCTTACTTTCTCACCTAGCTTTGTATCATCAGCAAACTTGGATACATTACACTCGGTTCCCTCATCTAAGTCATTGGTACATATTGTAAACAGCTGAGGCCCCAGCACCGATCCTTGCAGCACCCCACTAGTTACCTCCTGCCAATCTGAAAATGACCCGTTTATTCCTACTCTCTGTTTTCTGTCCATTAACCAATCCTCAATCCATGCTAATATATTAACCCCAATCCCATGGGCCCTAATCTTATGTAACAACCTCTTGTGTGGCACCTTATTGAATGCCTTTTGAAAATCCAAATATTTTTTTTTCAAAAAATATACTTTATTCATAAAATTTGCAGCAGTACATACAATACAGTTGTCATATCACTTTCCAAACGTACACAATACAGATTATACAATTTGCAGGTTACGTCAAGTGCAGTACAATGAACACATTGGACATAATTACAGTTCATGACACTCTATGGTGTCTCATTGCATCAGACTCAACACAGATTATTGCTTTCAGATTCATTTCAGATTCATTACAGGTACATTACAGCAATTTGAATTTTACTTTCTGCCCGAGGGGGTTTTTCCCTGATTGCAGCCCCTCGGTTTACAATGGCGGGAAGGCTCTAAACGGTTGCCTTTCCCCACAGAGCCTTTGCAGCGGCCGCACCCATCCTCAGTGCGTCCCTCAGCACGTAGTCCTGGACCTTGGAATGTGCCAGTCTGCAACACTCGGTCGAGGACAGCTCCTTGTGCTGGAAGACCAGCAAGTTTCGGGCAGACCAAAGGGCGTCTTTCACCGAGTTGATGGTCTTCCAGCAGCAGCCGATGTCCATCTCAGTGTGCGTCCCCGGGAACAGCCCGTAGAGCACAGAAACCTGTGTTACGGAACTGCTCGGGACGAACCTGGACAGATACCACTGCATCTCTCTCCAGACCTTCTTTGCAAAGGCACATTCCATAAGGAGATGGGTGACGGTCTCGTCTCCACCGCAGCCTCCTCTGGGACAGCGCGCGGTGGCGCTGAGAGTCCGGGATTGCATGAAGGATCTGACGGGAAGGGCCCTTCTCACCACCAGCCAAGCTAGGTCTTGGTGCTTGTTTGAGAGCTCTGGCGATGAGGCGTTCTGCCAAACCGACAGGATCCACCATCTCCTTTTCCCGCAGGGTCTCGAGGACGTTACGTGCGGACCACTTGCTGATCGCCTTGTGGTCAAAGGTGTTTTCCTGCACAAACCTTTCCACGCAGGACAGGTGGGGCGGAACGGTCCAACTGGACGGAGCGTTCCGTGGCAGCGTGGCCAGGCCCATCCTTCTCAACACCGGGGACAGGTAGAACCTCAGCACGTAGTGACACTTTGTGTTTGCGTACTGAGGGTCTATGCACAGCTTGATGCAGCCGCACACAAAGGTGGCCATCAGGATGAGGGCCACGTTGGGCACGCCTTTCCCCCCTTTCTCTGGAGATTTGTACATCGTGACCCTGCGGACACGGTCCATTTTTGATCTCCAGACAAAGTGGAAGATGGCTCGGGTGACTGTCGCGGCGCAGGAGCGAGGTATGGGCCAGACCTGCGCCACGTACAGCAACACCGAGAGCACCTCGCACCTGATGACCAGGTTCTTGCCCACGATCGAGAGGGATCGTTGATCCCACAGTCCCAGTTTCTGCTTAACCTTGGAGATACGCTCCTCCCAGTTTTTGGTGCACGCCCCGGCCCCCCCGAACCAGATCCCCAGCACCTTCAGGTAATCCGACCTGACGGTGAAGGGGACAAAGGATCGGTCGGTCCAGTTCCCAAAGAACATGGCCTCGCTCTTGCTACGATTTACCCTGGCCCCCGAGGCCAGTTCGAAACGGTCGCAGATGCTCATCAATCTGCGGACCGACAGCTGATCCGAGCAAAAGACGGCGACGTCATCCATGTACAGGGAGGCCTTGACCTGAGTGCCTCCGCTGCCTGGGATCGTCACCCCTCTTATGCCCGCATCCCTCCTGATGGACTCGGCAAAGGGTTCGATGCAACACACGAACAAGACGGAGGAGAGAGGACAGCCCTGCCTGACTCCAGATTTGATCGGAAAGCTTTCTGATTCCCACCCGTTGATTGAAACTGCGCTACTGATGTTTGTGTAGAGCAGTTGGATCCAATTGCGGATTCCCTCCCCAAACCCCATTTTGGAGAGCACGTCCATCATGTACGTGTGGGATATTCTGTCAAAGGCCTTCTCCTGGTCCAGGCTGATCAGGCAGGTGTTCACCCCCCTGTCCTGTACGTAGGCAATCGTATCCCTGAGTAGCGCCAGGCTATCAGAGATCTTCCTGCCGGGTACGGTGCAGGTCTGATCGGGGTGGATCACCACCTCCAGGGCTGACTTGACCCGAATGGCGATGACCTTGGACAGAATTTTGTAGTCCACGTTAAGTAGTGAGATGGGTCGCCAATTTTTGATTTCTTCCCTCTCCCCCTTCCGTTTGTAGATGAGGGTGATGATGCCTTTCCTCATGGAGTCTGACATGCTGCCTGCCAGGAGCATACCCCCGTACACTTCCAGCAGGTCTGGGCCTATCCAGTCCCACAGAGCCGAGTACAACTCCATCGGTAAGCCGTCGCTTCCGGGAGTCTTACTCTTCTCGAAGGATCGGACGGCCTTTGTCAGTTCGTCCAGAGTTAGCGGGTGATCCAGACTCTCCCGCTTGCTGTCGTCTAGAACCTCCATGATAGACGACAAGAAGGAGTGGGAGGCCGCGCTGTCTGTGGGCTTCGCGTCGTACAGTCCGGCATAAAAGGATTTGCAGATCCTCAGTATGTCGGGCTGCGAGGACGTGACCGAGCCATTCTCTTCCTTCAGGCTGCTGATCACAGAGCTCTCTCTGTGCACCTTTCGGAAGAAGAAGCGCGAGCAAGTCTCGTCCTGCTCCACGGAGCGGACTCTGGACCGGAAGATGATCTTGGAGGCCTCGGAGGCAAAGAGCGAGGCTTGCTGGTCCTTCACCTCTCTGAGTTCCTCCCCGACATCGATCCCCATCGACTGCAGCAGGAGAAGATTCTGCATGCTTTTCTGGAGTCGGGACGTTTCCCTCTGCCTCTCTCTCGCCTTCTGAACACCTTTGAGGATGAAGAACCTCTTGATGTTCGCCTTGATGGCTTCCCACCAGTGCACTGGGGAATCAAAGAGGGGCTTTACGGTTCTCCAACCTTTGTAATCCCTCGTCAGTTCCTCAATGTTTCCCGGGGTCAACAGTTTCACGTTCAGCTTCCATGTCCCCCTGCCCACTCTCTGATCGTCCTGTAGGTGACAGTCGGCCAGGAGGAGGCAGTGGTCAGAGAAGAACACCGGTGTGACCTTGGTGGATCTGACCTTGAGCTTCGGGGATACAAACAGGAAGTCTATCCTGGAACGGACGGACCCGTCTGGTCTGGACCAGGTGTATTGACGCGCCGCTCCGTCTGCAGGGTTGCTGAAGACGTCGCACAGCTTGGCGTCTTTCATCGCTTCCATCAGGAGTTTGGACGTGGCGTCCAGTTTGCTGTCGGCTCTGCCGGATCGTCCAGCCGCATCGATGATGCAGTTGGAGTCACCGCCGAGAATGACCGGCTTGGACGTCGCCAGCAGCAGTGGGAGCTGCTGGAAGACGGCCAGCCGCTCGTCCTTCAGAGCCGGGGCGTACACGTTGATCAGCCGGAGCGGAGCGTTTTTTTTACATTACGTCTGCTACGAGGAGACGGCCCCCCACCACCTCCTTTACTTCGGTGATGGTGAAGTTGCCCCCCCGCAGCAGAATCCCCAGGCCGGAGGCACGGTTATCGTTGCCTCCCGACCAGATAGATGGCCCGTGGGCCCAGCGCTGCGACCATTGCCTGAAAATCCAAATATACTACATCCACTGGTTCCCTCTTATGTACCGAGCTAGTTACATCCTCAAAAAACTCTAATGCATTTATCAAACATGATTTACCTTTCATAAAACCCTGTTGACTCTGCCTAATCATATTATGATTTTCTAAGTGCCCTGTTACTACATCCTTAATAATAGATTCTATAATTTTCCCTACTACTGATGTCAGGCTAACTGGCCTATAGTTCCCTGTTTTCTCTCCCCCTCCTTTCTTGAATAGAGGGGTTACATTTACTACCTTCCAATCCACGGGGACCGTTCTAGAATCTAGGGAATTCTGGAAGATCAAAACCAATGCATCCACTATCTTTGCAGCCACCTCTTTTAAAACCCTAGGATGTAGGCTATCAGGTCCAGGGAACTTGTTGGCTTTTAATCCAATTAACTTCTCCAGTACTTTTTCTTTACTAATCTTAATTATTTTAAGTTGTTCATTCTCATTAGACCCTAGGTTCACCACTATTTCTGATGTGTTTTTTGTGCCTTCTACTGTGAAGGCAGGTATAATGGGGGTGATTTTAAACCTCAAGAACAGGTGGGTTGGGGGCGAGTGGGTGTTGAAAATAATTGTTTTTTTGAGTCGCAACCGCAAAATTTTTGGACATTGCATTCCCAGTGGGAAGCCTGTACCTTTCCGCGCCATTGAACCAGGAAATAAAGCCGGGTTGCGATTGCGACCCAAAAAACAACTATTTTCAACTCCCACCTGCTCCCAACCCACCCGTTCTTGGGGGTTTAAAATCACCCCCAATATATTTGTTTAACATCTCTGCCATTTAATTATTCCCCATTCTATAATTTCTCCCGTCTTTGCCCCTAAGGGACCCACATTTACTTTCGCTAATCTCTTCATTTTACATACTTGTAGAAACTCTTACAATCTGTTTTCATATTTCTTGCTAGTTTACTCTCGTATTCGATTTTCTCCCTCTTTATCAATTTCTTGGTCATCCTTTGCTGATTTCTAAAACCTTCTCAATCCTCAGGCTTATTACTCTTTTTGGCAACATTGTAAGCCTATTCTTTTAATTTAATACTATCTAATACTATCCTTAATGGGCAATGGGAAGTTTTAAACAGGAGATGGAAAGGGTCCAAATCAGTGATACTCCAATAAGGAAAAAAAGGAAATGTATCAAAGGCTGAAGTTCCGTGGACATCTACAGCATCGGTCCCTATGACAGAGACTTTGTCAGAGAATGTCAGATTGAAAGGACAGGATATTTTTTAACACATTTCCTGTCAGTTATCTCATGTATCCCTTAGCGGCACCATCCCAATCCTGATTTTTCTTTTGTTATAAACTATGTGTTTGTAGAATCATTTACTATTTTTTTTAATATTCCTTGATAATTTAATTTCGTAGTTTCACTTTGCCTTCCTAATTGTTTTTTTTTACTTCATTCCTAATCTTTTCGTATTCCCTTTCGTCATCCTTTCCTTTGTTGTCTATGTACTCAGAGTATGCCTTTTTCTTTAATTTCAATTTTGCCCTTATTTCTTTATTCATCTATGGTGTGTCATCACTGGCTAATTTGTTCTTGCTTTTTAGTGGGATATATTTCCCCTGGACTCCACTGATCACCGTTTTAAATGTTTCCCACTGCTGTTCTATTTTGTTGTTTGTCAAAAGTGTTTCCAGTTTATTTTCTCTTGTTCCATTCTCATTCCCTAAAAATTAGCTTTATTCCAATCTATTACTTTGGTCTTTGTCTTATTTATGTCCTTCTCAATCTTTATCTTAAACCTTATTATGTTGTACACTGATACAAATTAAATATCACCTCAAATAACATCTTACTCCATATCAGATTGAAAGATACAGGGCTCGATTTTTGGATGTCCGAGCCGGCGGGTTCGTGGTGGGGGGGTGGGCTCCGAAAATCAGGGATTCCCGGGGTGGGTCTGGAGCCCGGCACCAACCCGCCCACTTCCGGGTTCCCCAGTGACGTGCTTAGATGCGCGCGCAGCCCCCGCATGCGGGACTCCCGCCTGCAATTAAAGCCGGCGGGATCCCACTTAAGGCAATTCATTTGATAGTTCAGGTCGTTAGCAGACCTGATTGTAGGATATTTTAGGAGGGGTGGGATTTTCAACTAAACTGAGAGTGTTTCCCGTACTGGGGGAAACACTCCCAGTTGAAATGGACGTGTTGCAGCCACCAGCCTGTGGCAGCTGCAAAGGTCCATTTGACAGGTGGGGGGGGAGACCCTCACTCATTGCAGGAGGCCACTCTGTCACTTTGGACAAAGTTTGGCCTCCACCACCCTCCTCCTAACAATAAAATTCACAAACTTGTAACCTCAACCCCGGTGTGCAAACACATTTACCTACCTTGCGGACCCCCTCAAACATACATCTTCCAGATGGGGGCCGCCATAGTTACAGTCATGACCTCCTCGGAGGACGAACAGCATCACCAGCCTCGCCGGCCACGCCATCCACCTCTGACACGTGGCGCTCCACAACACAATGCTGTGACGCATCCACCTGCACAGCAGGAGGGAGGGCAACCACAGAGAATGATGCATCACAGAAGGCACTACCCTCGCCACAGGGTCTACAGACCGAGGCTCAGCTTCCTGGACCTCTCTGAGCAGCAGTGCACATGGAGACTCAGAATCATTCGACATGTAGTCGTAGACATCTGCAGCCCAGTCGACCCCCCGCTGCCAACCCGCCTCCCTCCTAATATCGAGCCCACAGTATCAATCCTCATAATGTATACTGATACAAATTAAGTATCCCCAAAAGACACACACTTCATAATAGATTGTAAGATACAGTATCCATCCCAATACTGTACACTGATACAATTAGATATCACCACAATATCAGATTGAAAGATACAATATCGATCCCCATAATGTACGCTGGTATAAATTAAATATCAGCAAAGAACTCCCACTTCATGTCAGATTGAAAGATACTGTACCAATCCCCATATTGTACACTGAGATACAAATTAAGTACCACAAAACTCACTCCATATCAGATTGAAATATACAGTATCAATCCCCAGTGTATGCTGAGATACAAATTAAATACCACAAAACTCAGACTCCATATTGGACTGAAAGATACAGTATCAATCCCAATTGCATAAATTGATACAAATTAAATATCACCACAAAATTCACTCCATATCAATCTCAACTGGAGTCCCAGATATACAAATCAAATAGAATTACATAGAATTTACAGCACGGAAACAGGCCATTCGGCACAACTGTTCTATGCCAGTGTTTATGCTCCAATTAGCCTCCTCCCATCATATTTCATCTTACCCTATCAGCAATCTAAAACACATTTAACATTATCAGGTTAAAAGATACAATATAGATCTCAACAGTGTACAAAGAGAATCAATCTCAAACTCACGCTCAGAATTGGTATGATGAGCAACTGATCGACAATGGAGTTTACCACATGGCAGTGAACATTAAAATCAACTCCAAGAAGCAGAGGAAGAAGAGTTACTCCATCTACATCTACAAAATGATGAAGCAGGCTCAGCCCGGCACGACATCTCTTCCAAGGCCATAAGCATCATGAACTCCTTTGTGAACAAGATTTTTGAGCACATCGCGGGTGAAGCTTCCCACCTGGCCCATTATAGCAAGCACCACACCATCAGCTCCTGGGAGGTCCAGACCGCCATGGTGCTGCCCGGGGAGTTGGCCAAGCATGTGCCATGTCAGAAAGGACAAAGGCGGTGACCAAGTACACCAGCTCCAAGTGAAACTCCACAATGTACTGAAAATACAAAATACAATGGAGGAAAAAAAATTGGATAGGGCCTATTATTGGGCGCGGATAGTGCGATCCACTATTAAATCTGCGCAGGCAGGACGAGAGCTCTGTTCGGCCTCAGTACTCACCTTCAAGCAGCATTCCAAATCAGCGTTGCCACGAGGCTTCAATGCAATTCGCACTTTCCACCAGCACCCCAATCTCTTACAGGCAGGCTGTCTCTTAAAAATCTCTTAAAAGTAGCTGGTACCTGTTATTTGTTGAAAATAACAGTCTGCTATCTGCACGGAGTCTGAACAGAGATCAGACATCGCACATGTAAAACACAAATGCAGGTCCTATCCCTATGTTTACAAACTGATCAGTTATGTTAAAACATTGAAAAAAGATTGCACAAGAACATAAGAAATAGGGACTGCGACTATGCCCCCTCGTTCTGGACTCTCTAGCCAGGGAAAACAATCTTTCAGCATCTATCAGTCAAGCCGCCTCATAATCTAATATGTTTCAATGAGATCACCTCTCATTTTTCTAAAATCCAGAGAGAATAGGCCCATTCTACTCAACCTCTTTACATAGGACAACCCTCTCATACCAGGAATTAATCTAGTGAACCATTGTTGTACAGCCTCCAAGGCATGTATATCCTTCTTTAGATAACAGAAAGAGATTTGGCAGATGCAATACAATATTGGAAAATGTGAGGTTATGCACTTTGGCAGGAAAAATCAGAGAGCAAGTTATTATCTTAATGGCGAGAAACTGGAAAGTACTGCAGTACAAAGGGATCTGGGGGTCCTAGTGCAAGAAAATCAAAAAGTTAGTATGCAGGTGCAGCAGGTGATCAAGAAGGCCAACGGAATGTTGGCTTTTATTGCTAGGGGGATAGAATATAAAAACAGGGAGGTATTGCTGCAGTTATATAAGGTATTGGTGAGACCGCACCTGGAATACTGCATACAGTTTTGGTGTCCATACTTAAGAAAAGACATACTTGCTCTCGAGGCAGTACAAAGAAGGTTCACTCGGTTAATCCCGGGGATGAGGGGGTGGACATATGAGGAGAGGTTGAGTAGATTGGGACTCTACTCATTGGAGTTCAGAAGAATGAGAGGCGATCTTATTGAAACATGTAAGATTGTGAAGGGGTTTGATCGGGTGGATGCGGTAAGGATGTTCCCAAGGATGGGTGAAACTAGAACTAGGGGGCATAATCTTAGAATAAGGGGCTGCTCTTTCAAAACTGAGATGAGGAGAAACTTCTTCACTCAGAGGGTAGTAGGTCTGTGGAATTTGCTGCCCCAGGAAGCTGTGGAAGCTACATCATTAAATAAATTTAAAACAGAAATAGACAGTTTCCTAGAAGTAAAGGGAATTAGGGGTTACGGGGAGCGGGCAGGAAATTGGACATGAAGCTGAGTTCGAATCGGTCAAGGCCCTGTGGGTGGCGGAGCGGGCCCAGGGGCTGAGTGGCCGGGTCCTGCTCCTACTTCTTGTGTTCTTTAGATTTGAGGGTAGGATCAGATCAGCCATGATCTTATTGAATGGCGGAGCAGGCTTGAGGGGCCGATTGGCCTACCCCTGCTCCTATTTCTTATGTTCTTATAAGGAGGCCAAAACTGTACGCAGTACTCCAGTGCTCACTACTAAATGCCACATCCACCAATCTGCATGCCAGATGTCACCAATCACCGATCTGAGTTTGTACCAGGCCTGCGAGAGTGCATGCACCAGGATCTCTGCTGATATACTAGAGGCCTTGGTGCAAGAGGTGGACTGAAGGAGGGGACATCATATATCCATGGGGGGAGGGGGGTGGGGGGGGACAAGAGGCCCTTCAGACATATCCCCAAAAGGATGTGGGAGGCAGCGGGGGATGAAATCAATGCCAGGCGCACAGCACCACGAACACGGATGCAGTGCAGCAGGAAGTTCAATGCTTTGACACGAGTGGTCAAGGTGAGTGAGGTCAACTGTCAAGTGGCATCTCCTACCAACTGCACCACTAGCCTCATCCACTGCTCCACGTGCTACACCCCCCCATCACCCACATACCAACAAACTCTTTCCATCAGTGCGCAACTCTTCCAATCAGATGCTTCATCTCATCCTTACACATTACCATTGTTGCAGGCCACTCACCCGCAACTCACAGGCCACACACACTGGCAGCTATTTAACCATGACAAGCACATCACCCAGACACACGTACCGCTTTCTTGCAGGAGAAGGTGGTGCATATGAGGAGGCAGCACTTGGCAGTGGCATTTAGCCCCAAAAGCCTGTTCTGCCATTAAATGAGATCATGGTGGACCTGTGACCTAACTCCATATACCCACCTTAGTCCCATATCCCTTAATACCCTTGGTTCACAGAAATCTATCAATCTCAGATTTAACATTCACAATTGAGCTTGCATCAGCTGCCATTTAGAGACGAGCGTTCCAAACTTCTACCACCCTTTGTGTGTAGCAGCGTTTCCTAACTTCACTCCTGTACGTCCTGGCTCTAAATGTTAGGCTATGTTCCCACGTCCTAGTATTCGAGTATAGGAGACCTCCAAGAACAGTTACAAATATATTGGCAGCCAGAAGCAGCAATCCAGCCACTAACTTGTAAATCCTGCATGGCCCCTTTAAATAGCACTGGTGGGGGTCCTCCAGGCACTCTAAGACACGTTCAGATGGTCGGGGTTAAGAACGTGCGTTAAGTTGAGCGTTAAGTCCCAAAATGGTATCTATCACTTTAAATCAGTGTTGCACACTGATTGTATCCATTTTCTCCTTAATTTAAATGCTGCCGGCGTTCGGTATTTGCGCATGCACTAATATCTATACCAAGATGGTCGGGAGGCTGCATAGCGCTGAAACAATGGGCGTTACACGGCCCAATTTCTAGCCCAATGACTCTTTTAAGAGCCACCCACAACTTCTCTGAAAGAGCTGCACCGACACCTGTTCCACTAGAATCATTCTACTTTATGACAGAGACAGTCTGTACTAAGATGTGTTTAAGAACTATCATTAAAATAATAATCACTACATGAGTCAGCTTTTGTTGGAGAAAATTGTGAAACAGAAGATAAACTCAGGAAATGTTTCCAGAGGTGCGCATAAACATGTGCATAACTGGAGTAATTGAACACTACATGATAATTGGTGTACTTACAGATCATCAAAAATCCCCTCTGATTATGTCCCACCCTCCAGTCTAATGTCAATAATTGTCCAGTGTTGGTGCCGCTTCCTGCTCTTGCTCCGAACTGTGCTTCCAATTTCCACCCCTCCCTCGCCTTCACATGGTCCGTCTCTGACTCTTCCCTTCCCTTCCTCGACTTCTCTATTTCCACTTCCAGGGATAGGCTGTCCACCAATATCTATTATAAGCCCAAAGACTCCCACAGCTACCTTTGTTACACTTCCTCCCACCCCGATTTCTGTAAAGAGTCTATTCCATTCTCCCACTTTCTCTGTCTCTGTTGCATCTGTTCTGACGCTGTCACCTTCCACACCATTGCTTCCCATATGTCTTCCTTTTTCCTCAACCGAGGATTCCCCTCCACTGTAGTTGAGAGGGCCCTTGACCACGTCCGTCCCATTCCTGCACTTTTGCCCTCACCCCTTCCCCTCCCTCCCAGAACCAGATCCCCTTTGTCCTCACCTTCCACCCCACCAGCCTCCACATTCAATGGATCATCCTCTACCATTTCCGCCACCTCCAGCGCAATGCCACTATCAAATGCAACTTCCCTCTTCCCTTCCCTTTCAGCATTCCGAAGGGACCGTTCCCTCTACAACATCCCCATCGCCCCCAACACCCGATCCCCTCCCCATGGCACCTTCCCTGCAAGTGCAGGGAATGCAACACCTGCCCTGTCACCTCCCGGCTTCGGACCGCCCAGGGCCCCAAACATTCCTTCCAGGTGAAATAGCGATTTACTTGTACTTCTTTCAACTTAGTATACTGTATTTGCTATTCACAATGCGGTCTCCTCTATATTGGGCAGACCAAACGCAGATTGGGTGATCGCTTTGCTGAACACCTCCATTCATTCGCAAGCGTGACTATGAGCTTCCTGTCGCTTGCCATTTTAATTCTCCATCCCACTCTCTCACTGTCCTCAGCCTCCTACACTGTTCCAATGAAGCTCAACACATATTCGAGGAACAGCACCTCTTCTTTCAATTAGGCCTCGATTTTAAAATTCTTATCCTTGTTTTCAAATCCCTCCTTGGCCTCACCCCTCCCTATCTCTGTAACATTCTCCGCCGAGATTTCTGCGCTCCTCCAATTCTGGCTTCTTGTGATTTTAACCGCTCTACCATTGGTGGCTGTACCTTCAGCTTCCTAGGCCCTAAGCTCTGGAATTCCCTCCCTAAACCTCTCTGCCTCTCTATCGCTCTCTCCTCCTTAAAACCTATCTCTTTGACTAAGCTTTTGATCATCTGTCCTAATATCTCCTTATGGGGCTTGGTGTCAAATTTTGTTTGCTAAATTGCTCCTGTGAAGGGCTGTAGGATGTTTTACTACATTAAAGGCACTGTCTAAATGTTAGTTTTTGTTATTGTTGTTGTAGGCACTTTACAATCTGGCCTTAATGCTGAGTTCAACAACTTCAGATCATAACCATTCTCATTTTTTTAGACAGCAAGTGCTGGTAATGGTTCTGCTGCTGTCATTTACACCTCCTCTGGAACCATCTTTTGTTTCTTTATTGATCCATCCCTCTTTTACCTTGCACCATCATCCCTTTTGTCATTTAGTGATACCTGGACTCCAAGGGTTAAATTACGAGAAGCGATTACACAAACTAAGTTTGTATTCCCTGGAATTTAGAAGATTAAGGGGTGATTTGATCAAAGTTTTCAAGATATTAAGGGGAACTGATAGGGTCGATAGATAAAAACTATTTCCACTGGTTGGGGACTCAAAGATGAGGGGACATAACCTAAAAATTAGAGCCAGGACTTTCAGGAGTGAAGTTAGGAAACACTTCTACACGCAAAGGGTGGTAGAAATTTGAATCTCTCTTCTGTAAATAGCAGTTGATGCTAGCTCAATTGTTAATTTTAAATCAGAGATTGATAGATTTTTGTTAACCAAAGGTATTAAGGGATATGGGGCTAAGACAGGTATATGGAGTTAGCTCACAGATCAGCCATGATCTTATTGAATGGCGGAACAGGTTCGAGGGGCTGAATGGCTTACTCCTGTTCCTATGTTCCTATAATCACTCCTGCCCTCCACGCTATCACAGATCTTCCCTTTTGTTCTTTCCTCCCTTTACTCCCCCTTCTCTTTTTTTCCTCTGGCTCTGCACTTGCCTATAAACTGTTAAAGTTCTAACTTCTTCCAGTTCTGACAAAGGGTCATCGACCTGAAACGTTGACTCTGATATCTCTCCACAGATGCTGCCTGACTTGCTGAGTGTTTCCAGCATTTTCTATTTTTATTTCAGATTTCCAGCATCTGCAGCATTTTGCTTTTGTTTCAATAATTATTCTGTTGTGTTTCTCACTTCTCACACCAACTACAAGCTCCAGCAGGTACTGGGCCCAGGTGGGAAATGGCCATTTTCAGCACTATTTAAAGGGGCACAACCCTGCAACTTCTCAGATCATTGGGATCTGCTGGGAGAAAAGTTTCTTTTATTGTTGGAGACATTTCTTGTCTTGGACATTGCTGCATTCTAACAACAAGGGCCTTAAAAGCCTTCAGGACCCTCAGCAAAGTGCTGCACAGTGAAGAAAATGGGGGTGATCTTGGCCAATCCATTTTGGTTGGAGGAAGAGGAGGAGTAGCAGCAGTAGATTGGGGAGCTTGAGGGAGCTACAATTGGGGCTGCCAGGAGTCCCCAAAGGAGGAGGGCTGCTCACAGGCACCCTTACCCTGCCCACAGGGTCTGTCGATCCAGAGTCAGGTACCTCCCGCTAATTGAGGAGCAGTGCATTAGGGCGCTGCGCTTCTCCCGAGAGATTGTCATAGAGATCTGCAACCTCCTGCAACAAGACCCACAACAAAATGCCCAACTTGGCCCGACATTGCCTGTGGCAGTGGAAGTAACAACTGGCCTCAATTTCTACAGCTCGGGCTCTTTCCAGACTGCAGCAGGTGACATTGATAACATCAATCAATGTGCAGTCCATGCCTGCATCAAGCAGCCAAAGACAACCAATTTTTTGACCTTTCCCATGGACACCATGGCTGTTGAGTGCAGGGTGTGATTGACTGCACCCATGTAACCATCAGAGGACCTGCCAATGAGCCAGCAGCCTGTATAAACTGTAAAGGGCTCCACTCACTTAATGTTCAGCTGGTGAGTGATCACCACGTGCATCATGCAGCTCTCTGCTCACTTTCCTGGAAGGTGTCACGATGCCTACGTACTGCGCCAGTCTTCCATCACCCCCCCCCCCTTCCTCTCCTCCAATCTTTGACTAATAGCAAGACAGGGGCTGATTGGGGACAAGGGCTGTCCTGTCAACAACTGACTTGGGAAACCTACGCTCACTGGCTGAACATGGATACAATCAGAGGCACGGGATCACTAGAGCCATCATTGAGCAGACCATTGGAGTGCTGGAGTAATACCCCCGCTGACCTGGACAGGTCTGGGGGATTTCTGCAGTACAGCCCAGAGAGCGTGTCCCAGATTGTGGTTGTCTGCTGCATTCTGCACAATTTCATAGTGGAACAGGGATAGCAAATGAAACCTGCACAGGATGAAGACCTTCCTCCACCTGATGAGGAAGATCGCCATGAAGGTGAGGATGGGGTAGAAGCGGAAGGGCAATTACACTATCCTCAGCCATTCTTTTTCGAGAACAATTAATGGAACAGCACTTCACCTGAACTACTCCTTCCTCCAACCCCCAGGTTCCCCCCTGAAGGATAATGAGGTTTTTGATAAGGACTTTATGGTGCCTGATCTTGTGGAGGACTAAGTGAGGCCTGTGGAGCGGGAACTGTCAGGGCGACGCTCACTCGTGAACCGTGAGTTGGATAATGGAATGGACTTGAAACCCTGGATTATCAGTGCGAATACTTGATGAAAGAACATCATTGGCTAAAAGTATGAACAGCAAATCAAGGGTAGCTCATGTGCAGCCAATACAATTGAAACAAAATTACAGGTGGACTTATTTGGGATTGATAGCCTACCGAGGAATGGATCCATTGTATCGAAACACCACTGGAGCGAAGGATTATATTTAACTTGACCAAAATCAGAGAACATGCTGATTACTTGGTAACTTGACCAAGATTGAAAAGTGTCATGTACTTGTTGTTGCTTCAGGCTGCCTCGAGAAAGACTGTGTCATTTAGAAGGACACTGACTGCTAAGAATAAAGAGTAGTTCAGAAATAGGAGGGATCAGACAGGGGGAAATGCACGGCAGACTAAGTTGGGTTTAGAGTGCATGTGCATAAATGCACGCAGTGTTAAATGAGGTTGGTGAGCTGCAGGCACAAGTAGTCACATAGGATTATGATATAGTGGCATTAATGGAAACCTGGCTCAAACAAGGGGAGAAATGGGCGCTTAATATTCCTGGCCACAATGTATTCAGGAAAGATAGGGAAGGAGAAAGAGGAGGAGGTGTGGCAATATTGATCAAAAATACTGTAACAGCACTAGAATGGGATGATGTAGTTGAGGGGTCAAAGACAGAATCTATTTGGCTAGAATCAAGGAACAATACAGGAGCTACTATGTTGCTGGGTGTATACTATAGACCACCAAATAGTGGGAAGGAGATAGAGGTGCAAATTTGCAGGCAAATTACAGAAAGATGCAAGAACTATAGGGTAGTGATAATGGGGAACTTCAATTATCCCAATAGAGACTGGAACAGGGTTAACGGATTTCTCCGTTACTGTCGCAAATATAGGTTGTTAATCCATCAACAATAACTTCCGCTTGATTCTAGCCCAAGTGGTTATAAAATAGCAAGTTTAATAGATTGACTTACAACAAGAGTTGCACTACAGCTGTCTTCAACATTACATTCAACAGTATTATAGTTATAATACAACTGTCTACAGATTACATTATATGACAAGCAATCAGTACAACCTGATGAACTTCTGACTGTACCCTCTTGAGAGCGCTAACTTTTTGGAAGGGAGCAAGCCCTCTCTTTATACTATTCAGCTGCATTGTTCTGTACGTAAGCACTGCTGATCTTCTCTCATGGTCGTAAGTCCTCCCACCATGCTGATGCCATGTTAGCAACACAAAATAAGTTGTTTTAGGTAAGTTCATTGTTAACTGAAAGGAACCTAACCCTGAATTTTGGAAATCCAAATTACTATGTCCCCCTTTACTTTAATTTCAATCCTTCTGATTGTTACCAGTGTTTCCCAATTGTTTCATTAATTAGCTGGTTTCTCTATGGAACATGTATCATTGCCTTGTTTAAAAGGTTTTCTCACTCTCCTTAGCCACATTAATCATTTCATGTTGTGCTGTTGTTCAGTGATTGAGCATGTCTGAGACCCGGTCTTCAGTGCGTCTTCATCACGCATTTCCACATACTAGTTGCTTGACACGCAACATAAATTTCTGCTAGCCAGTTTCTTTTCTCTTATGTCATTGGTGAATGTGTTTTCCATGGCACACATCATATGTCAAGTAAGATTCAATCCTGTAAGATCAACTGCTCTGTTTAAAGAGTAGTTCCAATAGCTCACCAGGCTGTAGGCCTTTGTAATCATATCCTTCATCATGGTCTCCGTTTCCAATTAATAGCAACATACATTTGTATCTTTCATGTCCACTGTAGCCATTCTTGGGATTTCAGGTTATCTTATCAAAAGTTCGGGGTGGGGTTGGTGTCTGGAGGTCTTTGCTTATCTCCCTCTGCATGGTCCCGATGTCTCAGGTAGTGGCCAGGCTATCAAATGCAGTTTTCTCATTGTTCAGTATAGGCAAGGACACAAATATCTCCGAGAAAGCTATCAATTTACTATTCTCAACTACACTTTCCTGACTTTCACTAGATCGTACATTTATACCAGATTGATATCTTTTGGTAAATCATGCCCAGGTGATTTATTTACCCAACATCACTCAGAGCGATGACTTTAGAGAAATTCCCATTTGGTGGTGTAATTTTTTCTGTGTCTATACTTATATTCTCAATCACTTCTTCTCATCCAATTTTACACATCCCATTATATTACCATTTCATCTCATTCATGAGCCCTGGAGGAACTTTACTGTCAAATACAATATTTACAGTCTGGTCCAATATCTCAATACATTTTTGTTTATTGTACTTAAACTCCTCTTGGACTGCTTTACATTATTGCAATTCGAGAGCAGTACTGTTGGACTCACAGGACTTGTCAATGTAGAATTTTATATCCCCTCAAAATACTTTCTTCCTTGATACACAGCATTGGATTGGAAACATATTTTGCTTAAGTCCAAAACATCACCACGCTGTGACATTTGGGTCCTGATATTAGTGTGGAGATGAGATGACAGCAGGGGGGTGGGGGGTGGGTGGCGTGTGGGTAACCCACCCAATAAAAAATGATGTTTCACACGCAATCGCGAGTCAATTGGTGCCACTTGATGTGGCTTCCAGGTTTGCCGTCTGAAAGCTGAGCAGAGGGCGGACAGCACACCCACGTCACCAGCTGTCAGCTGGAGGAGCTCTATTTAAAGGGGCAGTCCACCGATGGCTTTTCCTGGAGCAAACACCCACACACCACAATGGAGCAGTACAGGGGCAAGACTGCTCCAAGATTCAACGATGCCTCACTCTAGGTGCTACTGGATTGGGTGAGGAGGAGGAGGGATGTGTTTTACCCAGCGGACGGGAGGAAGTGGCCTGCCTCTGCCACCAAGAAGGCCTGGCTCGAGGTGGCAGAGGAGGTCACCAGCAGCAGCAACATCTCCCGCACCTGGATCCAGTGCAGGAAGCGCTTCAATGACCTAACTAGGTCGGCCAAAGTGAGTACACTTACTGATTCTCCTACATTCTGTCTTCCACATCACCGCCCCCACCCCCCATCTCATTCTGCACCGCCAACACTACTCTATCACATCACTCCTCACACCTACTTAAGGCTCATCCTCAACTTACCTGCACTTACTCACCACTTCCTCACCTCCCCATTAGTCACCGCACCACTACCACTCAACCCAATCCTCATCCAATGTCATGGCACTGTCTCATACTCACCCTTAGATGCATCTCTTTCACGGTCAGCCTCACCCAAACAAATATATTCATCGGTTGGCCACGTCACCAACCCTCACTCATGCATCTGTACTTTCTCCCCTTATAGGAGAAGAGAGCTCAGAATGCATGGGAGAGGGCGAGGACCGGAGGGGGGCCGCAACGGATAGTCGTCCTCACAAAGGCGGAACAGGAGGCGCTGGAGCTCAGCCAAACCCTCGAGTGCCTGTCTGTTGGGGATGCCGAGACTGGCACCCAACAAATGTCTGGTGACATAACTTTAACATTCAGCACGCACAATATAAATTGATGTTAACATGCCTTGCTATCTTCAGCACCTCAGTATGCTCATCGCAACATGTCACATCTGTGATGATGCTTAATATTGCCTTCTGTTCTCTTACAGAGCCTTCAGCAACCACCGTGACGGCAGAGGGCAATTCCTCAGAGGGCCTGCCGACCTCTGAGGGTGCACCGTTACATCTTAGCGAGCCATCCACCAGCGCAGATACTCACACCTCGGTGGGTCCTAGTCCTCAGTTAGTTGGGTTGGCTCCTGGTGAGTCACCACACACGTGAGCATGAGTAGACACTGGTGGCAGGGGCAGCTGCGGAGAGTCCGCTTCGGTGGGAGCACTCCTCTCCAGGCTCTGGACCCTGGGGGCCATCCTTTAAAAGGAGAATGATCAAGGGACAGCAGCACATTTACGAGGTACTGGAACAGGTGCCACGCGCAATCTCCACAATAGCGCAGAGGATGGAGGAGTCCAACTCTGGCATGAGTGGAATGGTGGCACAGGTACGGGAGGGAATCTCTGAGATAGTGTCATAGGGACGTGAGCAACTCTCTGAGATAGTGTCACAGGGATGTGAGGGAATCTCTGAGATAGTGTCACAGGGTCATGAGCAACTCTCTGAGATAGTGTCACAGGGATGTGAGGGAATCTCTGAGATAGTGTCACAGGGAGGTGTGGGAATCTTTAAGATAGTGTCACAGGGACATGAGCAACTCTCTGAGATAGTGTCACAGGGACGTGAGGGAATCTCTGAGATAGTGTCACAGGGACATGAGGGAATCTCTGAGATAGTGTCACAGGGACATGAGCAACTCTCTGAGATAGTGTCACAGGGACGTGAGGGAATCTCTGAGATAGCGTCACAGAGATGTGTGGGAATCTCTGAGATAGTGTCACAGGGTCATGAGCAACTCTCTGAGATAGTGTCACAGGGATGTGAGGGAATCTCTGAGATAGTGTCACAGGGAGGTGTGGGAATCTCTAAGATAGTGTCACAGGGACGTGAGCAACTCTCTGAGATAGTGTCACAGGGACGTGAGCAACACTCTGAGATACTGTCATGGGTAAGTGCGGGAATGTCTGCGATGGAGAGAAGGCTAGCCTCCATTGAGCTTCAAGCACGGCTCACAAATGAGTCCATTCAGGCCCTGACAATGGCTGTTCGGACTCACAGTGAACAACATTCTGCCATCTTAAACAGGCAGGCAGATACACTAGCACTGGCCTTACAAGGCTTCACCCATGTCCTCTAAACTGTTGTCCAGCAGAGTGGTAGGAGTGATGTGGGCCTGGCCCAGGGGAGGGATGATGGCGAAAGAGGATATGGAAGTGGGGACGCTACTTAGAGCGCCTTCACGTCTCACCTGTTGCCCCCCTCTCAACCAGTATCCGCAATGCTGCCTCCTGTCCAGATGGCCGAGTCTGCCCCTGCACAGGTGCAGGTGGAGCAATCTTTGGAGGGGCCTTCATGGGCACCGAAACCCAGAGGGCATAGGCCCAAAGCATTTAAGCAGTCAAGGCATGAACAAGAGCAACCTGCCACTACCTCTGCTGCAGCCACAGGGGATGTACCATGTAGAAGTAGTTGGAAGAGAAAGGCGAAGGTTTTGTAAGCGCCAAGGGTATGCACAAGGGCGTTTGAAGGTTGGTCATGTTTTTTATTTATAGTAGCTTTTTGTTTAACTCACATTAAATATTATGATTGTCACCACTACTGCCATGTCTTGGCTATTCTTGACTGGCTTCTGTAATAGGGCCCTTTCATGAGGTTCATCATGAATGGTGACCTTGATGCCACCCATTGGGTCACTTTACAGTGGGTGTATGTGTAGTTGCAGGACTGTTTTGTGCAGGGAGGGGTGGGGGGGGGGGGCGCTGGTGTGGGCGCTGCTCTATCCAGGTGGTGTGAGGACTGGACTCTTCACACTTTCTGACGTTAGGAGAACTGTTCACATATCAGTGACTCCCTGGCCTCACGAGCTCTGCCCATGGGTTCCTCCTGCTCCTCCTCCGCCTCCTCCTCCTCAATGCGGGTGGCAGATGTGGATGGGGCTTCCTCAAGCGGCACCCCTGTCTGTGGTGCCATGTTGTGCAGGACACAACACACTACTGTAATACGTCCCACTCTGTCTGGTGCGTATTGAAGCGCTCCCCCAGAGTGATCAGGGCACCTAAATCGCATCTTGAGCAGCCCTATAGCATGTTCAGTTGTAGACCTGGTGGTGATGTGGCTGTCATTATATTGACACTGTTGCTCGGTGATGGGGTTCCTCAGAGGTGTCATGAGCCACGTGTGCAGGGGGTATCCCTTGTCCCCGAGGAGCCAGCCCTTAAGGGTGTTTGGTGTGTGGAAGAGGGGTGGGATGTTGGATTCCCAGAGGATAAAGGAATCGTGGCAGCTGCCAGGGTATCTGGAGCACACGTGAAGAAATCTTTTGCGGTGGTCACAAATGAGCTGAGTGTTGATGGAATGATACCCTTCCTGTTTATAAACAGTCCTGGCTCGTGTGGAGGTGCTCATATTGCTATATCAGTTCAATCGATTGCATCCTGCACCGTCTGGCTGAGGTCGTCCATGGGGAAGTTGACGTAGTGCTAGGCCCTGCGAAACAAGCCGTTGGTGACCTCCCTTATGCACTTGTGAGCAGACGACTGAGAGACCCCGGCGATGTCTCTGGTGGCACCCTGGAATGATCTGGAGGCGAAGAAGTTGAGGGCAGTGGTGACTTTGACAGCGACAGGTAAGGGGAGCAGCTTGGCATGAAGGAGGCAGCAGATGTCTGCGACTACCTGGCGACTGAGTCTGAGCCTCCGTATGCACTGCTCCTCAGAGAGGTCCAGGAAGCTGAGCCTCGGTCTGTAGACCCTGTTGCGAGGGTAGTGCCTCCTGCGATGTTGCTCTTTCTGTTGTTGCCCTCTGTGCGCCTGTGCAGGTGCCTGTGGCACAGCACTGTGTTGTAGAGCTCCACGTGATGGAGGTGGACGCCGTGCCTTGAGAGGCTGGTGGTGTTGCTCGTCCTCGGATGTAGTGGTGAAACCATTGTGCCCCCCATCCTGACGGTGTGAGTTTGAGGGGGTCCGCAAAGTAGTTAGATATGTTTGAGCAGAAGAATTTTGAGTAGAAAGTCAGAATTTTCATTGAAAGCATAAAGGTCTTGCAGCCAAAACTTTGTCTGAAAGAACTGAGTGCCTTGCTGCAATAAATGATCTTTTCTCCTCATCTGTCAAATAAGCATTTGAATGTCTCACTGGCTGCTGGCTGAAACACGTCTGTTGCTTCCCACAGCACGGGAAACACGCTGAGGATGGTTCAAAATCACACCCCTGCCTCAAAGTGGAAAAAATGAAATAGTTCAATTACTTAAACTATCTCAACAACTGTGGGAAGTATCATCCCGCCGGCTTTAGTTGTCGGTGGGACTTCCGATTCGGGAGGCGTGCGTGCACCCAGACGCGTCAGTGGGGAACCCGGAAGTCTGCGGGTTGGAGCCAGGTTCCGACCCCGAACAGGATTTCCCCGATTTTTGGAGCCCCCCGCCCTCAACACACCCGCAATTTCCCGGGAAAATTGAACACTTGATGTCTGCTGATGTCTGCAGATAAGGTCTTAAATTCTTAACACCACTGGATCGTTTCCTGCACCAATACTTTTGCAGTCCCGAAAACCATAGTCCCTGTTTTAAAAGAAACACAGAAAATCCATTGTGGCTCTTCTTGAGAGGCCAAAGGGTTAAAAACAACATACATTTCATTCATTTTCTTCTGTCACTCTTTATCCCCAGACCAGAGAGGGCTTCACACACATTTCCATGAATGAATCTAATTACCTCACTCCAGGGGGAATAGTCAGCAAAGGGAGCACAAATTAATGCCCAATCTTTCCTTCTATCACTTAATTTAAGAAACTTATTTTAAATAAATACAAAGGTTGTTGCTTTGTGAATTAAAAGCAATGTCGGTGTCCTTGGAAGGGGTTAATCTCTGCAGAAAAATAAACAACTGACGCAGCGTGCTTCAACGCAACTTTCACGTAAATTTAAAAAAACCTTTTTTTGTTAGTCCAACATTTCCAGAATGTTGTCATAGAGACGGGAGATTAAGTTTAATTTCTACTACTTTTAATCAAGAATGTGTTAGTCTTTACAAAATCTTTGTAACATTGCACAAAGGAGAACACAAAGCAAACATTGCAAAAAGAAAGCACTAAGACAGGCTTTTAAAACAAAGAACACATTCTGCAGCTAGTAACACTCTACTGATTTTTACATAATTCCTTTACAGCCTCTGTCTGCAGTGAAAGGACTCATTTTAACTTCTCGTCCTCCTGCACAATTTCTTTCCCTCTTTTCTTTTGCTCAGAACATAAACCATTTGGTGCACTCACCACGGTTAATTCTTTCTCTCTCTCGCTCTCTCTGTCTTCCTTTCTCTCCATCTATCTCTCTGTGTCTCTGATATCTCTATCTAACTCTCCGTCTCTCTTCTGTCTCTGACTGTCTGTCTGTCTCTGTCTCTGTCTCTTTCTCTCTCTGTCACTCAACATTAGTTATTTTTAAACCTTTAAAACTCGGGCTCACCCAGGGACGTCATTATGTTAACGGATTTCTCCGTTATTGTCACAACAATGGATTGTTAATCCATCAACAATAACTTTCGCTTGATTCTAGCCCGAGTGGTTATGAAATAGCAAGTTTAATAGATTGACTCACAACAGAATTGCACTGCAGCTGTCTTCAACACTACATTCAATTGTATTATAGTTATAATAAAACTGTCTACAGGTTACATTAAATGACAAGCAATCAATACAACCTGATGGATGTCTGACCATAATCTCTTCAGAGCTCTAAATTTTGGGAGGGAACATGCCCTATCTTGATATTATTCGGCTGCGGTGTTCTGTACATAAGCACTGCTGGTCTTATCTCATGGTCCTAAGTCCTCCCACCATGCTGATGCCATGTTAGCAACTCAAGATAAGCTGTTTTATGTAACGTAACTAATGACCTCAACCTCCATCTCTGTTTACAAGTTGTTATGCTCCTCTGAGGAATGCGTCCTTTTTATCTGAGTACAGCCCCTCTTATTGGGCCTTGCACGGCCCCACCAATGTTGGTTTTGTAGCAACTAAATTTCTTGTTTTGGTGTAAACCACCTTCTGGTGATAATGTTATCTATTCTATGGTCTCCCTGATGTTCTGCTGCGTGAACTGTCCTTGTTCTCAAAGAGATGCTGAACTTTTGCCCTCCTATCTTCTATGCTTGTTTTAAACCATATCATTACAGACAGTAACAGTGTAAAGGGCAAAGAGGGGAAGGAATTCCTGAAATTTGTACAAGAGGACTTTCTTGATCAGTATGTTTCCAGCCCAATGAGGAAGGAAGCAGTGCTGGATCTAGTTCTGGGGGATGAAGTGGAGCAGGTGGAGCATGTTTCAGTGGGGGAGCATTTGGGAAACAGTGACCACAATATCATTAGGTTTAGAATAGTTATGGAAAAGGACAAGGAAAAATCAAATGTGAAAATACTCAACTGGAGGAGGGCTAATTTCAGTGAGTTGAAAAGGGATCTGGCACAGGTGGATTGGAATCAAAGATTAGCAGCTAAAACAGTAAATGGACAATGGGAGGCTTTCAAAGAGGAGATAGTTAGGGTACAGAATAGACACATTCCCATGAGGTGGAAAGGAATGGGATCCAAAGCTGGAGATCCCTGGATGACTGAAGATATAGAGATTAAATTAAAACAGAAAAATGAAACTTATGATAAATGTCAGGTTCATAATTCAATAGTGGACCAAGCTGAATACAGAAGTACAAGGGAGAACTGAAAAAGGAATAGGAGGGGCAAAGAGAGTGTATGAAAATAGATTAGTAAGTAACAAAGGGAACCCAAAAATCTTTTATAAACATATGAATAGTAAAAGGGTAGTCAAAGGAAGGGTGGGGCCGATTAGGGTCAAAAAGGAGATCTTCTTGTGAAGGCTGAGGGTATGGCTGAGGCACAAAATGAGTACTTTGCATCTGTCTTCACTAGAGAAGAGGATACTGCCAATGTTAAAATAAAGGAGGAGGCAGTCGCGATATTGGATAGCATAAAAATAGATTAAGAAGAGGCACTTAAATGATTGGCAGAAGTCAAAGTAGAAAAGTCACCCAGATAGGATGCATCCTAGTTTGCTGAGGGAAGTAAGGGTAGAAATTGCGGACGCTCTGGCCACAATCTTCCATTCCTCCTTAGATATGGGGATGGTACCGGAGGACTGGAGAACTGCAAATGTTAAACTCCTGTTCAAAAAGGGGGAGATGGATAAACCAGGCAACTACAGGCCAGTCAGCCTAACATCGTAATGGGGAAACTTTTAGAGAAAATAATCCAGGACAAAATTAATTGGGACTTGGAAAAATATGGGCTAATAAATGAAAACCAGCACGGATTTGTTAAAGGCAAATCGTGTTTGACTAACTTTATTGAGTTCTTTGATGGGCGGCCTTTAAAGAGGAGATGGTTCGGGTACATTCTAGGCACATTCCCACAAGGCAGAAAGGTAGGGCAACTAAAGCCAGAGCTCCCTGGATGACAAAAGTGATAGTGAATAAGATGAAATGGGAAAAAAGGGGTGTATGACAGATGTCAAGTTGATAACACAAGTGAGAACCAGGTAGAATATAGAAAGTTCAGAGGGGAAGTGAGAAAGGAACTAAGAGGGGCAAAGAGAGAGTATGAGAATAGACTGGTGGCCAACATAAAAGGGAATCCAAAAGTCTTCTACAGGCATGTAAACAGTAAACAGGTAGTTAGAGGAGGGGTGGGGCCGATTAGGAACCATAAAGGAGATCTACTCATGGAGGCAGAGGGGATGGCTGGGGTACTAAATGAATACTTTGCATCTGTTTTTACCAAGGAAGATGATGCTGCCAGAGTCTCAGTAAAGGAAGATATAGTTGAGATACTGGATGAGCTAAAAATTGATAAAGAAGAGGTACTTGAAAGGCTAGCTGTACTTAAAGTAGATAAGTCACCCAGTCCAGATGGGATGCATTCTAGATTGCTGAGGGAAGTAAGGATGGAAATTGCAGAGTTACTGGCCATAATCTTTCAAACATCTGTAGATACGGGGGTGGTGCCAGAGAACTGGAGAATTGCAAATGTTACATCCTTGTTCAAAAAAGGGTGTAAGGATAAACCCAGCAACTATAGGCCAGTCAGTTTAACCTCAGTGGTGGGGAAACTTTTAGAAACGATAATCCGGGACAGAATTAACAGTCACTTGGACGAGTGTGGATTGATTAGGGAAAGCCAGCACAGATTTGTTAAAGGCAAATCGTGTTTAACTAACCTGATAGAATTTTTTGATGAGGTAACAGAGAGGGTAGATGAGGGCGATGTAGTTGATGTGCTGTATATGGACTTTCAAAAGGTGTCTGATAAAGTACTGCATGGTAGGCTTATCATCAAGATTGCGGCCCATGGAATAAAGTGGGCAGTAGCAACATGGATGCAGAATTGACTAAGGGACAGGAAACAGAGAGTAGTGGTGAACGGTTGTTTATCGGACTGGAGGGAGGTGTGCAGTGATGTTCCCCAGGGGTCGGTGCTGGAACCACTGCTTTTCTTGATATATATTAATGACTTGGACTTGGGTGTACAGGGCACAATTTCAAAATTTGCAGATGACATAAAACTTGGAAGGGTAGTAAACAGTGAGGAGGATCGTGATAGACTTCAAGAGGATATAGATAGGCTGGTGGCATGGGCGGACACGTGGCAGATGAAATTTAACGCAGAACAATGCAAAATGACACATTTCAGTAGGAAGAATGAAGTGAGGCAATATAAACTAGAGGGCACAACTCTAAAAGGGGTACAGGAACAGAGAGGTCTGGGGGTATATGTGCACAAATCGTTGAAGGTAGCAGGGCAGGTTGAGAAAGCAGTTAAAAAAGCATACGGGATCCTGGGCTTTTAAATAGAGGCATAGAGTACAAAAGTATGGAAGTCATGATGAACCTTTATAAAACACTGGTTCGGCCACAACTGGAGTATTGTGTCCAGTTCTGAGCACCACACTTTAGAAAAGATGTGAAGGCCTTAGAGAGGGTGCAGAAGAGATTTACTAGAATGATTCCAGGGATGAAGGACTTTAGTTACGTGGATAGACTGGAGAAGCTGGGGTTGTTCTCCTTAGAATAGAGACGGTTGCAAGGAGATTTGATAGAGGTATTCAAAATCATGAAGGGTCCAGACAGAATAGATAAAGAGAAACTGTTCCCATTGATGGAAGGGTCAAGAACCAGAGGACATAGATTTAAGGTGATTGGCAAAAGAACCAAAGGTGACATGAGGAAAAACATTTTTACACAGCGGGTGGTTATGATCTGGAATGCACTGCCTGAGGGGGTGGTGGAGACAGATTCAATCTTGGCCTTCAAAAGGGAACTGGATAAGCACTTGAAAGGAAAAAATTTGCAGGGCTACGGGGAAAGGGCGGTGGAGTGGGACTAACTGGATTGCTCTTGCATAGAGCTGGCGTGGACTTAATGGGCTGAATGGCCTCCTTCTGTGCTGTAACCTTTCTATGATTCTATGATTCTAAGTAATGGAGAGGGTTGATGCGGTTAGTGTGGTTGATGATGTGTATATGGACTTTCAAAAGGTAGGTGATAAAAGTACCACATAATAGACTTGTTAGCAAAATTGAAGGCCTTGGGATTAAAGGGGCAGTGGCAGCATGGATACAAAATTGGCTGAGAGACAGAAAGCAGAGAGCAGTGGTGAATGATTGGTTTTCAGACTAGAGGGAAGATTACAGTGGTGTCTCCCAGGGGTCGGTGTTGGGACCGCTACTATTTTTGATATATATTAATGACCTGGACTTAGGTATAAAGGGTATAATTTCAAAGTTTGCAGATGACACGAAACTCAGGAATATAGTAAACAGTGAGGAGGATAGTAACAGACTTCAGGGGGACATACACAGACTGGTGAAATGGGTAGACACATGGCAGATGAAATTTAACGCAGAGAAGTGTGAAGTGATACATTTTAGTAGGAAGAATGTGGAGAAGCAATATAAACTAAATGGTGCAATTTTAAAGGGGGTGCAGGAGCAGAGAGACCTGGGGGTATATGTACTCAAGTCTTTGAAGCTGGCAGAACAACTTGAGAAGGCAGTTAAAAAGGGATACAGGATCCTTGGCTTTATAAATAGAGGCATAGAGTACAAAAGCAAGGAAGTTATGCTTAACCTTTATAAAACACTTGTTAGGCCCCAGCTGGAAACCACATTTTAGGAACGATGTTAAGGCCTTAGAGAGGGTGCAGAGGAGATTTACTAGAATGGTACCAGGGATGAAAGACTTCAGTTACGTGGAGACACTGGAGAAGGTGAGATTGTTCTCCTTAAAACAGAGAAAGTTAAGGGAAAATTTGATAGAAGTGTTCAAAATTATTAAGGGTTTTGATAGAGTAAAGAAGGAGAAACCCTGTTTCCAGTGGCAGAAGGGTCGGTAATCAGAGAACACAGATCGCGATTGGCAAAGAATCAGAGGCAACATGAGGAAAAAAACTTTTACGCAGCGAGTTGTTATGATCTGGAATGCACTGCCTGAAAGGGGTAGAAGCAGATTCAATAATAACTTTGAAAAGGGAATTGGATAAATACTTGAAGTGGAAAAATTTACAGGGCTATGGGGAAAGAGTTGAGGAGTGGGACTAATTGGATAGCTGTTCCGAAGAGCTGGCACAGGCACAATGGACCGAATGGCCTCCCTCTGTGCTGTATCATTCTATGATTCTAAAAATGAGAGATAAACAAGGTCAAAGTTAAGGAAACTGTATGCTGGACCATGGGAACTGAGAGGAGAACAAGTCCATTTATGGTTATTTTGTCCATTAAAAAACTTTAGAAAGAAAACATATAAAACCACGGCTCCCAACGATTTTGCAGGAGAACTGCGTGCCATGTTTGAACAGAACGGTAGATGAGAGGAACCTTCTGATCTCCCAAGACAAAGGACCTGAGCACTCCTTCATTCTTGAGTTGTCCTCACCAGGCCAGGATAAGGTTGTATGAGAAGTTACTACTTTCTTTCTGGTAAAACTGTTTGTCTGAATGTCAAATAAAATTCTTTAGAAAATAACCACAGTGTCTCCCTTGATCCTTGGCTTTTCCTACCCTGAACTAGGGAATCTTATACCCCCAATCATTAACCCCATGTGGCCATGATTCGGCATTGCCACAGACCTGTGGGAGAGCAGACTATAGGAAGTCTGTGACATGACTGAAACCTTAATCAATATGTCCCACCAGCCTTTCCAAACAGGAGGAGGTGATGCCTGATTGGCACCTGTTTGAGCGTTGATCAATGATGCCAGTGCTGGTGCCACAGGCTCCTGAACAGAGGGCCTCACTGCAGCATCCATAGAGCTGACCGCACACTCCATGGTATACTGCGGAGTGGTGATGCCTTGCAGTAGAACTCCATACAATGTGGAAGCGGATTCCTCTACGCTCTCAGACAGGGTGAAGAATCTCCTATACAGGCTGTCCAATGTCTCGAGCAATTGATGATACACATGGAAGATTGTTCTTTTAAAGGCTGGGCCGCTCAAATCTGTATCTCTGTGCTCCTCATCCTAACTGGAATCTGAGCTTGCCCTTTGGCCATCCGTCTCCTGCACTCTCCTTTCCACTATGGCCAGCTCCTGATTACTATTGCTGAATGATTCACCCTGTGTATATCCTTCTAACTGACCAATTCTCCCACCACCACATGCTGATTTCTGTGCTGGTGTATTGGAAGGATGGAGTTGGTGATTGTGCATCTTCTGTAGGGTGGTCCCCCTCCATTTCTTGCACAGCAGGGCCCAAGTAATGGGGTAGATCTTGCTGTATTTGGCCTCAGAATGTAGGGCAGGAGGAGGTTATAGAGATAGGGAGGGGCGAAGTCAGGCAGGGATTTGAAAACAAGGATGAGAATTTTAAAAGTGAGGCATTGCCGGACTGGGAACCAATGTAGGTCAGTGAGCACAGGGGGTAATGGGCGAACGGGACTTGGTGTGAGTTAGGATATGGGCAGCAGAGTTTTGGATGAGCTCAAGTTTCTGGAGGGTGCAAGGTGGGAGGCCTGCCAGAAGAGCATTGGAATAGTCGATTCTAGAGGTAACAAAGGCATGGATGAGGATTTCAGCAGCGGATGAGATGAGATATGGGCGGAGACGGGCGGAGTTATGGAGGTGGAAGTAGGCGGTCTTGATGATGGAGAGGATATGGGGACGGTATGTTCAGCTCAGGGTCAAATAGGATGCAAAGGTTGCGAACAATCTGGTTCAACCTTGGACAATGGCGAGAGAGAGATGGAGTCGATGGCTAGGGAATGGAGTTTGTGGTGGGGAATGAAGATAATGGTTTCGTTCTTCCCAATATTTAATTGGAGGAAGTTTCTGCTCATCCAATACTGGATGTCGGACAAGCAGCATGACAAACAATTAGAGGGGTCAGCCAAGAGAAACATTAAACACTCTGCAGACAAAAACTATACAGTTAAAAGGAAAATGAAAAGATTTGCATTTATATAGCGCCTTTCATGATCTCAGGATGTCCCAAAGCACTTTACAGCCAATTAAGTGCTTTTTTGAAGTGTAGTCACTGTTGTAATGGAGGGAAACACAGCAGCCAGTTTGTGCACAGCAAAGTTCCATAAACAAGATAATGACCAGATAATTGGCTTTTTAGTGACGTTGGTTGAGGGATTAATATTGGCCAGGACACTGGGGAGAACTCCCCTGCTCTTCTTCGAAATAGTGCCTTGGGATCTTTTACATCCATCTGAGAGGGCAGTCGGGGCCTCATATTAATGTCTCTTCCAAAATAGGGTTTTTTTTGCTTATAATGTAGAAAATATACATGTGTACCTATATTCAAACTCATACAAACACAATGCTTCATTTATATAACTGGAAACAAAACACAGTAAGGGATGAATCAAGATAAATAGATTAATAAAACCTTTGTACATCACTGACTGTTTTATAACACTTTAACACAATAAACAGAAGGAAAATCTCTCTGGACCCAGAATGATCCAGTTTAAAACTGGACCATATGTTTAGAAGTCCATTATTATATATAAATGATGGATCAGGACATGTAGGCAGACAACTTATGTGTGAACTATGAAGTATTAGTTGTCCTTTCTGCATCACTCAGCAATAATCACGAGCCTCAGATGGGGTTAAATATAGAATAGACTGTCTGAGAAAAATTTGATACATGCACATTTATTTTTTCCAAATAATTTCAGTTGTAGCCCTGTCAACATCATTCAAAAATATTGGAAGCTGAATTATGATAATTTTGAACATTCATTTTAATAGTACTTAATCTGCCAGAAGGGATATGGGGAGAGATGGCTCGTTAATCAGTTCCATTTTGATCCATTTTTCTAGATTGGAATAATTGTTCTTACATAGATCAGACAACATGATGACTAATTTTAATACCTAAGTATTTTAACCATTTTTAAGCCTATTTAAATAGCTCTGTAGTGTTATTGCACTTTAAGGATGGGATAAAAATAGATGAAGAGGAAGTACTTAAAAGATTGGCAGTACTCAAAGTAGAAAAGTCACCCGGTCCAGTTAGGATGCATCTGAGGGTAGAAATTGCGGAGGCTCTGGCCACAATCTTCCAATCCTCCTTAGATATGGGGGTGGTGCTAGAGAACTGGAGGATTGTAAATGTTACACCCCTGTTCAAAAAAGGGGAGAGGGATAAATCCAGCAATTACAGGCTAGTTGGCCTAACATCGGTGGTGGAGAAACTTTTAGAGACAATAATCCAGGACAAAATTAACTGTCACTTGGAAAAGTATGGGCTAATAAATGAAAGTCAGCACAGATTTGTTAAAGGAAAATTGTGTTTGACAAACTTGATTGAGTTCTTTGATGAAGTAACAGAGAGGGTTGATGAGGATGGTGCAGTTGATGTTGTGTATATGGACTTTCAAAAGGCATTTGATAAAGTACCACATAATAGACTTGTTAGCAAAATTAAAGCCCATGGGATTAAAGGGAGAGTCGCAGCGTGGATACAAAACTGGCTAAGGGAGAGAAAGCAGAGAGTAGTGGTGAATGATTGTTTTTCAGACTGGAGGGAAGTATACAGTGCTGTTTCCCAGGATTAAGACCACAGCTCTTTTTGACATATATTAATGACCTGGACTTGGGTATACAGGATATAATTTCAAAGTTTGTAGATGACACAAAACTCAGAAATGTAGTAAACAATGTGAAGGATAGTAACAGACATCAGGAGGACATAGACTGGTGAAATGAGCAGGCACATGGCAGATGAAATTTAATGCAGAGAAGTGTGAAGTGATACATTTTGGTAGGAAGAATGAGGAGAGGCAATATAAACTAAATGGTAGTTTATATCACTGGCTTGTGAGCCAGGAGGAGCAGTAGTGCTTCTGCCGTCCCTTCAAGCAAACCTTCTGCCGTGATTGGCCGCCATCCCCCCCAAACCTAAGCCTTATACCGCGATCTTTGGCGACACCCCCTTGTGCCCTGCGATCTTTGCCGACACCCCCTTATGCCCAGTGATCTTTGCCGACCCCCCCTTATGCCCCGTAATCTTTGCTGACCCCCCCATATGCCCTGTGATCTTTGCCGACCCCCCCTTAGGCCCTGTAATCTTTACTGACCCCCCCGTATGACCCACGATCTTTGCTGATTGCCGGTCCCCGTAAATATCGGGGCCATTGGGTTTTACAACACAACACGCACTTGGTAAGGTTAAAATTGAGCCTGCTAGAGACAATGGTGGTAACTTTAACTTAGCCTGCCCGAGGGAAACCAATAGGATTAGGTCGGCCACCCATTTTACACCTCGCCCGATTTTACTTTCCATTAGTCAGTTCCGTTCGTCAGTTTTCCGCCGGGCAGGTTCGGTTAAAATTACCCCTAAAGTTTACTAAAAAAAATGCACAGGCACATCATGGGTTAATACAATAATAAACTGCGGTTTTATTTTTTGGAAAAAAAAAGCTTCCCTTTTCCTTGACTATCATCATTGTATGTGTGTTGATTATATTTCAGAATATATGAAAAGTGCCAAAGGGGTTCTGTGAAGTGGCAAAGCAAATTCTCACCTATTATTCAAAAATAGAATAGAATACAATGATGTGCGCAGGATATGCCAAGGACAGGGCTCTCCCTAACAGAGGGCACATCAACTGACTGACCTCTGGTCCTTGGACTGGGGAGATTTAGGCCACCTCTCAGCAGTTCCATTCACAGGGCAGGGCCACAGAATTCTTCATACCTTATCTGCACGAGTCAGTGAAATGGCATATGCTGTTGGAACAACCACAACTTCAAAAGAAAAAATAGCAAAACCTACATGTACCTGAAATGACTAACCCAGTGCAGCACTTCTTAAAAGATTGCTTTTTCTTTTGGGAATACAGATTTTGAAGCAGATAATGTGAAGTTGTGAAGTGTATGGAGCAAGAGCGGACAATAATCGTACAGTGAAAAGGATGAAGAAAGCGTAAGGTGCAACAATATCTTATACCATTGTTATACTGTTAATTTTTGCGACAAATTTATTTTAGTAGGCATCATCTCCACTCAAAGAGATAGCTTCTTGGTGGGGCATCGTACTTTTTATTAGATAGAAAGAACTTGCTATTATATAGAGCATTTCATGACCTCAGGAGGTCCAAAGCGCTTCACAGCCAAAGTAGTACTTTTGAAGTGTAGTCACTATTGTAATGTAGCTTAAGTTATTAGAAACTTGGAGGATCCGTTCCACGTATATGTATGCACTCAGGCCCTGAATTTCCGCTGGGGTTTCCTGCTGTAACTTTGGCGGCAGTTTGGTGAAACCTCTGTGGAAATTCAGGGCCCTAATGTATAACGTATGCCTGTACATACAGAGTGACACTTGAGTTTTGCAGGAAACCTGGAGTGCCAAGAATAAAACATGCCGCCATGTTACTTGATGCACCTTGTCCATACCCCACTGACCAAGTGAGTATAATAAGTGCTGCATTTTGGGATTTTCAACTATTTTTCCACGGAAGGGGACTTGATATAATTTGTATTGAAGTGCTGACTTTAAATTTAATCTTGCTCCCAGGAGGTGAGATCCACAGCACAACCACATGTTGGACTTGCTGGGACAAAGAGGGCAATGGTATGTTAATGATCTCTCCCGACAGTTAATGCTGTGGAGATGCCGGTGATGGACTGGGGTTGACAATTGTAAACAATTTTACAACACCAAGTTATAGTCCAGCAATTTTATTTTAAATTCACAAGCTTTCGGAGATTTTCTCCTTCCTCAGGCAAATGTTTCAAGATCTCCTTGAAGCCTACGCATTTATACATATTGAACAATAATACATGGTGTTTACAGACTGCCCCTGCAACTGCCCGTTGCCAAGGCAATCACCGTGTTCAGACAGAGAGGTGTTACCTGCAGAACCTCCGAATACACATTCAACAAAAAAACAAACAGGGAAAAAAAACAGAGAAAAAAAAACACAGAGAGAGGCAGAAACATCCGGAAGGCAGAGAGAGCCAGCAAATGACCCATTATATTAAAAACAGATAACATTTGTTCGCTGGTGGGGTAACGTGTAGCGTGACATGAACCCAAGATCCCGGTTGAGGCCGTCCTCATGGGTGCGGAACTTGGCTATCAATTTCTGCTCGACGATTTTGCGTTGTCGTGTGTCTCGAAGGCCACCTTGGAGTACGCTTACCCGAAGGTCGGTGGATGAATGTCCATGACTGCTGAAGTGTTCCCCGACTGGGAGGGAACCCTCCTGTTTGGCGATTGTTGCGCGGTGTCCGTTCATCCGTTGTCACAGCGTCTGCATGGTCTCGCCAATGTACCATGCTCTGGGGCATCCTTTCCTGCAACGTATGAGGTAGACAACGTTGGCTGAGTCACAGGAGTATGAACCATGCACCTGGTGGGTGGTGTCATCTCGTGTGATGGTGGTATCTGTGTCGATGATCTGGCATGTCTTGCAGAGGTTACCGTGGCAGGGTTGTGTGGCGTCGTGGACGCTGTTCTCTTGAAAGCTAGGTAGTTTGCTGCGAACGATGGTCTGTTTGAGGTTGGGTGGCTGTTTAAAGGCGAGTAGTGGAGGTGTGGGGATGGCCATAGCGAGGTGTTTGTCCTCATTGATGACATGTTGAAGGCTGCGGAGAACATGGCGTAGTTTCTCCGCTCCGGGGAAGTCCCATGAGGACGGCCTCAACCGGGATCTTGGGTTCATGTCACGCTACACGTTACCCCACCAACGAACAAATGTTATCTGTTTTTAATATAATGGGTCATTTGCTGGCTCTCTCTGCCTTCCGGATGTTTCTGCCTCTCTCTGTGTTTTTTTTTCTCTGTTTTTTTTCCCTGTTTGTTTTTTTGTTGAATGTGTATTCGGAGGTTCTGCAGGTAACACCTCTCTGTCTGAACACGGTGATTGCCTTGGCAACGGGCAGTTGCAGGGGCAGTCTGTAAACACCATGTATTATTGTTCAATATGTATAAATGCGTAGGCTTCAAGGAGATCTTGAAACATTTGCCTGAGGAAGGAGAAAATCTCCGAAAGCTTGTGAATTTAAAATAAAATTGCTGGACTATAACTTGGTGTTGTAAAATTGTTTACAATTGTCAACCCCAGTCCATCACCGGCATCTCCACATCATGACTACCATCGACACCACAAACTGCCGGCTCACAGTGGAAAGGATATCCAAGAAGATCGCGCATTTAGACACAGACATCAAGTTTTTACAGAGCTGCAAGAAAGCAGACAAGATCCCGAAAGGACTCCAGATCACGAACCCACTCAAGTCCACATACAACTCGGATTACGCTGAGAGACTCTGCCGCCGTACCTCTCGCACACTCCGCAACCATCTCATACACCAACTCTACAGCAGACGCCACAACCTCGAAACCAAGATAGAGTCCATACTCTCAACCTGTACTCAGGACACAGCAGACCAGCTACGTTATACCGCCAAACAGACGAGGCAACGGAACTACGCTGCCTACATGAAAACCAAGAGCAGGAAGCTTGAGAAACTCGGCATCACCACCAGCAACGACCAAGCTTCCCCTGGTACCACGGTTGCAACCACAGGGAAGTCTATTGTCAATTTATCCGACCACACCCTTCAACCAGACGAAATCGAAGTTCTCAGCCGAGGGCTCAATTTCTGCCCCACTACCAAAATGGACCCCACTAGTCTCGCGGCGGACACAGAGGAATTCATCAGGAGAATGAGGCTCCGGGAATTCTACCACAAACCCCAAGATTTCAGCAGCGAACCCAATGAGACAATCGACGATCCGGAACAGCAGACAGAGGGATCCGCGGTACAGCAACCGAAGAGGAAAGAGTCAAACTGGACTCCTCCGGAGGGTCGCTGCCCTCAGCTGGACATGTATGCTCAAGCTGTCAGGAAATGCGTCAATGCCAGATTCATCAGCCGCACTCAGAAGACAGTCCAGAATGTCACCCGAGCACAACGCAACGCCATCAACGCTCTCAAGACCAACCGCAACATCGTCATCAAACCAGCGGACAAAGGAGGAGCCATAGTCATACAGAACAGAACAGACTATTGCAAAGAAGCATACCGACAACTGGACAACCAGGAACACTACAGACGGTTACCCGCAGATCCGACCAAAGAACACACCCACCAGCTCAACAAACTGATCAAGACCTTCGATCCAGACCTTCAAAGCATCCTACGCATTCTCATCCCACGTAATCCCCGCGTGGGAGACTTCTACTGCCTCCCAAAGATACACAAAGCCAACACACCCGGACGTCCCATCGTATCAGGCAACGGAACCCTGTGTGAGAACCTCTCTGGATACATCGAGGGCATCCTGAAACCCATCGTACAGGGAACCCCCAGCTTCTGTCGTGACACTACAGACTTCCTACAAAAACTCAGTACCCACGGACCAGTTGAACCAGGAACACTTCTCACCACGATGGACGTCTCGGCACTATACACCAGTATCCCCCACGATGACGGCATCGCTGCGACAGCATCAATACTCAACACCAACAACAGCCAATCTCCGGAAGCCATCCTACAACTCATCCGCTTCATCCTGGATCACAATGTCTTCACCTTCAATAACCAGTTCTTTACCCAAACACACGGAACAGCCATGGGGACCAAATTCGCACCCCAATACGCCAACATTTTCATGCACAAGTTCGAGCAGGACTTCTTCACTGCACAAGACCTCCAACCAACACTATACACCAGATACATCGACGACATTTTCTTTCTATGGACCCACGGCAAGGAATCACTAAAGAGACTACACGATAACATCAACAAGTTCCATCCCACCATCAAGCTCACCATGGACTACTCCTCAGAATCAGTTTCTTTCTTGGACACACGAATCTCCATCAAAGACGGGCACCTCAGCACCTCACTCTACCGCAAGCCCACGGACAACCTCACGATGCTCCACTTTTCCAGCTTCCACCCTAACCACGTCAAAGAGGCCATCCCCTATGGACAGGCCCTGCGAATACACAGGGTCTGCTCAGACGAGGAGGAACGCGATGGACACCTACAGACGCTGAAAGACGCCCTAGTAAGAACGGGATATGACGCTCGACTCATCGATCGACAGTTCCGACGGGCCACAGCAAAAAATCGCATAGACCTCCTCAGGAGACTAACACGGGACGCAACCAACAGAGTACCCTTTGTCGTCCAGTACTTCCCCGGAGCGGAGAAACTACGCCATGTTCTCCGCAGCCTTCAACATGTCATCAATGAGGACAAACACCTCGCTATGGCCATCCCCACACCTCCACTACTCGCCTTTAAACAGCCACCCAACCTCAAACAGACCATCGTTCGCAGCAAACTACCTAGCTTTCAAGAGAACAGCGTCCACGACGCCACACAACCCTGCCACGGTAACCTCTGCAAGACATGCCAGATCATCGACACAGATACCACCATCACACGAGATGACACCACCCACCAGGTGCATGGTTCATACTCCTGTGACTCAGCCAACGTTGTCTACCTCATACGTTGCAGGAAAGGATGCCCCAGAGCATGGTACATTGGCGAGACCATGCAGACGCTGCGACAACGGATGAACGGACACCGCGCAACAATCGCCAAACAGGAGGGTTCCCTCCCAGTCGGGGAACACTTCAGCAGTCATGGACATTCATCCACCGACCTTCGGGTAAGCGTACTCCAAGGTGGCCTTCGAGACACACGACAACGCAAAATCGTCGAGCAGAAATTGATAGCCAAGTTCCGCACCCATGAGGACGGCCTCAACCGGGATCTTGGGTTCATGTCACGCTACACGTTACCCCACCAGCGAACAAATGTTATCTGTTTTTAATATAATGGGTCATTTGCTGGCTCTCTCTGCCTTCCGGATGTTTCTGCCTCTCTCTGTGTTTTTTTTTCTCTGTTTTTTTTCCCTGTTTGTTTTTTTGTTGAATGTGTATTCGGAGGTTCTGCAGGTAACACCTCTCTGTCTGAACACGGTGATTGCCTTGGCAACGGGCAGTTGCAGGGGCAGTCTGTAAACACCATGTATTATTGTTCAATATGTATAAATGCGTAGGCTTCAAGGAGATCTTGAAACATTTGCCTGAGGAAGGAGAAAATCTCCGAAAGCTTGTGAATTTAAAATAAAATTGCTGGACTATAACTTGGTGTTGTAAAATTGTTTACGACAGTTAATGCGACAATCATTGAAACAATCTGGAACAATAGGTGGTTTGTTATCAAATTTCAGACACTTCTGGTAAATATTCACACTGGAGATGGTGGGAGGAACTGAATTGATGGATTCACAGCAGGAGGTAGTTGGCGAAAGTCTCCAACCTGGGTTTGGGAGTGAGCTTAATTGGCAGTTCTACTGGCCAACTCATGGACAGGGAATGGGTCGAAGGTCAAGACCTCAACTTCCTGTGCTCACATAAGAAGAGAGAAACAGATGTTCTAGTCATTTGGGAAGTATATGGGAAGAGGCAGACCTGCATCTTAACTGAAATTAAGATAGAGCTGGACAGAGTTTAGCCAGAGCTGACCAGGAAGAAAAAAAAGAGTATTTATCCCAGTAACCAAATGGTATAGTGTGATTAGTTGTTTTGTATGTTAAGGGAATAGTTGTAGAAGAAGTTAAAACAATATAGAATTGATCCTTTATTCGGCCACACGTACTCTGTAAAATAAACCCATTTTCATGATTTTACATTGACTTCATCTCCCCAGTGTTCATCAATTCCACCTTTTGAAAGGTTGGAGAAGTGTATATGAGGGCACATACAAAGATCATAATAGTCAGGTCTTATTGTTACACCTTCGGGCTATGCTATTGTACAACTAGGCTTTGGCCGGTATGGGCAAAATCTTGAACATAAAGGACTTGGGGTCTGCTTGTGGGAATGACTAGCAACACAGAACCTGAGATACTATCAAAGGTAGACCCAAAATTTGTAGAAAAAAGCAAAAGAGTATGATACACTGGTCTGTATGTGTTTCCAATCAAGATACAGTATAAAAAATTGTAATAGCTTTTATCTGATATAGGAAATTGCCCATTTTCTGGATCTGATTTCCCAGCAAATAAAGACCCACTCTGATGATGTGTTTGATGTGTCAGTCTTCAGCTACTTTTGGTTATGTTGAGCAGGAATTGGTATCCTTTCCCATCCTGCACCCCGGTATATGATGTGTCACCATAATTAAAAGTTCAGTGTTTTTTTCAAGGCTTCAGTCTTTTGGATGACTATCCCAAAATTTGTGCAGTTGTCCTTTGGGATAGAGAGCAAGTGAACATGCTCAGCAGAGTCCTCGGTGGGAGACATTGATCGATGGCTGGGCAAAATAAAAAATGTTGCCTAGTTTCTGAAAGTTGTTTAATTTGTAAAAAGTAAGAGGTGCACATTACATTTTACACTTGCAACGGCAACAACTAACACTTAAATAGTGGCTTTAACATGGAAAAATATCCCAAGGCCCTTTACAAGCTGAAAGGTGATGCACTTTTCAAATATATGAAATTTGTGTCATGGAGGTAGAAAAAAAGTACTGTACCACTGAGGTTCCTTGATATTAGTGGGCGTTTCCCAAAATAGAGGTTAATTTCTATTAGTTCAGCTGATGGGGAAACATATGGGTTAACAAAGCCAGTCTCCAAATTTATTTCATCAGGGGTTGGGAGCACTCTGACTCTGAAAGTATCTGATCTACTCCACTATTGAGTCTTATACTGTAGTACATTGCCTTAACTAAATAAAGGAGGAAGCTTGGAAAATAAGTATGTTCAGGACTAGGGTTGCAACCCTCCATTTTGCTTCATAATATTTTATCCGCCCTGCCAACTCTGGTTGGGTGTATTCCTGGAGATTTTGTCACATGACCTCCTGCCTCAAACAAGCCCGCCATCAGTACATCCACCAGACACGCTGCCTTCCCACGCCAATTGTAAAGTTTTAAACCCCCCCCGCCCCCTACAATAGGCGGGAGAGGGTCAGCGGGATCTCCAGGAATTGAAGATTAATCTCCTGGACACTGCTGTGAGCAACCCAGGAGAAAAATTATAGGAGCATTAAAAAAAATCGTGTGTTTTTTTCATTTTCTTTGAACATTTTCATTTATTAGTTATAAAAACATAGGAGATGGGGGAAAAAGGCTGTTTCACTAGCAGTCAAGATTAGTCAAATTGAGTAACAAAGGCCACGATATTTATGGGGCGGCAAGGAGGGAATGGGGGTGCGTGCATGCGGCCGGGAAACCCGGAAATACGGGATTGTGGCGGTCCTGCGGAATTTAACGGCAGAACCTCATTAGAATTTTTTTACTCCGTTTCCCACGCGGCAGCCAGCTAGATTAAAGGTCGACCTGCTGCTGGGTGGGAAATAATACTGTAGAAGGCAGCAGCTGGGGACCGCTGGGGATGGTCCCCAGCAATCGAGAAGGTCAGGGGTTGGTGGAGTGGGAGGGGGGCGCGGAGCGCGGCAGCGAGGATAGGGGGAGGGAGGGAGAGATCGCAGGGAGAAATAGAGAACGCGAGGGGAGCGACATAGAGATCGCAGGGGTTGGGGGGAGAGATGGAGATTGCGGGGAGGAGAGATAGAGATCACAGTGGGTGGCGGTTCTTCAAACCCACTGCGGTAAAACTGGAAGTAGGTGCGTTTGTGGCAGGTTGGGGTCGGATTTCACATTTTTAACAATTTAACTCGCCCGCTGACCCTCTCCCGCCTATTGTTGGGGGGGGGGGGGGTTAAAACTTTACAATTGGCGTGGGAAGGCAGCGTGTCTGGTGGATGTACTGATGGCGGGCTTGTGGGGGCGGGAAGGTTTGAGGCAGGAGGTCATGTGACAAAATCTCCAGGAATACACCCAACCAGAGTTGGCAGGGCAGATAAAATATTATGAAGCAAAATGGACTTTCTACGGATGAGAGGGGTGAGATGGTGGGGGAGGAAAATAGTACGATTGTTTTTTTGTGACCTTTCTATGATTCACAGCAGTTTCCAGAATCGTCAATGGGAATCGGGGGAAAACTCTCCAGTGGCTGGAGTCATACCTAGCACAAAAGAAGATGGTAGTGGTTGTTGGAGGCCAATTATCTCAGCCCCAGGACATTGCTGCAGGAGTTCCTCAGGGCAGTGTCCTAGGCTCAACCATCTTCAGCTGCTTCATCAATGACCTTCCCTCCATCATAAGGTCAGAAATGGGGATGTTTGCTGACGATTGCACAATGTTCAGTTCCATTTGCAACTCCTCAGATAATGAAGTAGTCTGTGCCCGCATGCAGCAAGACCTGGACAATATCCAGTCTTGGGCTGATAAGTGGCAAGTAACATTCGTGCCAGACAAGTGCCAGGCAATGACTATCTCGAACAAGTGACAGTCTAACCACCTCCCCATGACATTCAACGGCATTACCATCGCCGAATCCCCCACCATCAACATCCTGAGCGTCACCATTGACCAGAAACTTAACTGGACCAGCCACATAAATACTGTGGTTATGAGAGCAGGTCAGAGGCTGGGTACTCGGCGATGAGTGACTCACCTCCTGACTCCCCAAAGCCTTTCCACCATCTAAAAGGCACAAGTGTGATGGAATACTCTCCACTTGTCTGGATGAGTGCAGCTCCATCAACACTCAAGAAGCTTGACACCATCGAGGACAAAGCAGCCCGCTTGATTGGCACCCCATCCACCACCTTAAACATTCACTCCCTCCACCACCGGCACACCGTGGCTGCAGTGTGTACCATCTACAGGATGCTCTGCAGCAATTTGCCAAGGCTTCTTTGGCAGCACCTCCTAAACCCCACCTCTACCACCTGGAAGGACAAGGGGAGCAGGCACATGGGAACAACACCACCTGCACATTCCCCTCCAAGTCACACACCATGCCGATTTGGAAATATATCACCATTCCTTCATCGTCGCTGGGTCAAAATCCTGCAACTCCCTACCTAATAGCACTGTGGGAGAACCTTCTGCTGCAATGGTTCAAGAAGGCGGATCACCACCACCTTCTCAAGGGCAATTAGGGATGGGCAATAAATGCTGGCCTTACCAGCAACACCCACATCCCATGAATGAATAAAAAAAGAATCAATATTGATAATTTTTCTAAGTAGATAAGCAGAGTGATGAACTGAGTTTCATAAGATAATAATGGTCTAGCAACTAAGCATTAAAAGAGAAGATGGGCTTGGTTTCCTTCAACCATTCCCCACACTTCCGGCTCTTTTGTGAATTGCCCTGTGCTAACTCCTCATCTCCACTATCTTTCTTCGCCCGTCATTGTCACTGAGTTGGTGAGAGTGAGTGACACATGGGGTGAAAGAGAGGGGCCATGCTCAAAAGCAGAGGGGTCAGTCTCATCATCATCAACCTCCTCCTCCTCTCTTGCTTCATCATATCTTGAAGAAGAAGAAAGGTTAGAATGGGTGTTAACCACTCCATTTACTGGTTCTCTGTGACTGCCCAGCAAGCCATCCCTTCACATCCTCTTCTGTCCCAGTAACACCTTTATGTCTGCACCGGAGAAATTAGAGGCTCTGTGCTTGGGTCCTGTTGTTGCCTAGTGCTGTTGTCATTCATAAGGAAGCCTGCCATGAACGCTTCAAATCTCTGGGCATCTGGAAATGCTACTACTGCTGCTGCTTCTTTGCTTTCAACTTCAGAGTAGATGAATGGTAAATATCTAGTGGAATTGAACATGCTGACAGATGAGTAACAGAGCTGACTTATCTGCTTCTGCGGAGCAGCAGCCACTTTAAGTTGCCACAGGCTTTTGAAGCCTGCAGCAACAGGTTTCCTCCACTCTGGGAGCATAACTCCTGCTTAACTCAGGAGATGTCCTCCTGGCCCACCCATGATTATGTAAATTAGCTGGCCCCGCGAATTCCAACAGTCAGCAGCGCGCACCACTGGCAGGTGGAAGTCCAGTCCGGCCATGCTGTCAGTCCGACCTCCCTTCAGGCCCTGAGGAGATTCGGAGCCAACAAAATGGGTGCTCCTTTGAGGAATACTTGTTCCACAACTGGATTGTGAACTTAAGGAATAGATTTTTGGTCTGCCTACAGCCCAGTTCAGGCTGAAGTAACAGGGTGGTACGTAGGTAAATTTTAAAAAAACTACTGTCCACTGGCTGCCCGAGGCCCACCTGACTAGATTTTCAGGCGGGCCTTGAAGTGGGAGGCCAGCGTTCCCGCCCAAAACAGGCGGAGCCTTATTAAAAACAAATCATTGTAGGACCGCGACACAATTTTCAGGTGCCAATGGAAGTAGAGAGGTCCAACAAGCAATTCTTAAGGGACCATTGGAAGTCACTCAAGAGGCATTGCAGGTAAGTTGTGAAAATAATTTAGTGGGGCTCCTCCTGGCCACACACAAATCTTCTGGCCCTTGGCTCCCTCTTCCCCTCCCATTAAGAGAATACTTCTGCTGAGTTTCTGTGGAGGAGCTGATGGATTTCCTGCACCCCCCCGCCCAATGGTGAGCTTCCTGTCTGTGCATGTTGAATGCTGGCAGCTCGCTGATAAAATTCAAATGAGTCCCGGGCCACGAAAATGGTTCGGGCCTTTCACTAGTGCTTTTGGGCGGTGCGATCACTCCACCCACTTGATGTGCACTCGAAATGAAAATCGGCCCCAGTGTGTTCAAAACTTAAATTCCAAATTCAATAAGGAGTGGAGAGATATGACCATGGTATCATGGCAGGGGGGTAGCTGAAAATAGTCTGAGCAAGACCTGTATGTGGACCTGATTGACAGGGTGAGGGAGATGGGCTGAAAGGCCTATTCCTTCTTTCTTCTTAAGTTCTAAAAGTTAATTATTCACTTAACCTTCAAAACTGCAAACCTGGAGGTCAACTCAAATATAGAGCAGTCTGTTCCAATGAAACGCTAAAGAACTGAGTGACTTTATTTTGCATGAATCTGATGCACGATAGACAAAATTTCAGTCAAAGCATGCCAATAAATGTTGGTAGTAGGAAACTGCTCAGCAGTGGTGAAAAATGTGCAGCCCGACTTGATGTGATGAATTAACAATAGCTTTATGATAACATAGGTAAAACCCCCTCCATCCAAAAGTATATATAATTCATTGCAATAATTCCTGGCTCTGAGCTTTGGTTTTCAAATTTAATGAAACCTTTGTGCAATAGCTGCTTTTTTTTTATTAGCTGTTTCCTAATTCAAGGTTGCACATGCTTAACGATTTCCCTTAAGTATGTAGAATCGAGATGATGGAGTGCTCAGCGACTGAACCCAGGATTAATTGAGAATGCTTTGTTGTCCACAAGAACTTTTTCTTCGCCCGACATCTTTTTGCTCATATAATTACTTTAATTTCTGGTTTGCTCCTATCCAACTAGCTCCCACTGGTAATTTGCAGATGTTTGTAATTAGTATCTGCCTTGAGAAATTATTTTTGTTAGCAGATGAGTGTCCAAGAACTGTAATTATAACTTAACCCTAGAATTATCAACAGCCAGCTTTATCGTGTCATTTCCTGTCTTGCAGTTGCTGTTTTGACTCTAACAGGGATTAGTGTACAGAACCTCATTGTGTGCAGCAACTCCCAAAGCTGTGCTAAGCACAGATCTGCTTTTACTAATACATATCTATCTTGGCACAGAAAAAAATTGCTCGGGCTGTTTTCTGTGTTCTGGTTCAGAAACATCGCAGACAACGCAGGCACAAAGTGTTTAAAGCCTTCTACCCGACAGATGTAAGACTTCAGATTCAAGGGTGAATTCAGACAAGATCCCGAATCCACATCATCAGATTCAAGGGTGAAGGAATATTCTGCCCTTGAATTACTTTAGTTTGTTGCCTTTTAAAAACAAATAAACCGTTACAAACTTTATGTGAGGCATTCCCCAAATGGTCCAATGGGAAACTGTATTGCATAGTGTGGTACTGAGTCACACCTGCCAGCAAAGACTCAGATTCAATCCCTGATCTGTGCTGACTAGTCGATCTCCACTAACTGGTAATGGAGTCTTACGGTTGCCCTTAATATACTCCAATTCTTGCCTCTTGCGCATCCCTGATTTTAATCGCTCCACCAGTGGCAGCCGTGCCTTCAGCTGCCTAGGCCCTAAGCTCTGGAATTCCCTCCCTAAACCTCTCCACCTCTCTCTCCTCCTTTAAGAAGCTCCTTAAAACGTACCTCTTTGACCAAGCTTTTGGTCACCGCTCTAATATCTCCTTATGTGGCTCGGTGTCAAATTTTGTTTGATAATCACCCCTGTGAAGCGCCTTGGGACATTTTACTACGTTAAAGGTGCTACAGAAATGCAAGTTGTTGATGTTCTTGCAGTACAAATGGGAAAAAACCACAAGGTTCTCAATCTGGATTAACGTCTAGCAATCCCTGCTGAAAAGTATGCTTATATTGGTGTGAGGTGAGGACAGGATAGAGTTAGGTTTGCCGACGTTTAGTTTTGCCGTCCGAAAGCTGCACAGTGGGCAGACTGCGCACCCGCATCACAGGCTGTCAGCTGGAGGAGCTCTATTTCAAGGGGCAGTCCTCCAATGGCTTTTCCTGGAGCACACACCACGATGGCAAGGCTGCTCCAAGATTCAACGATGCCTCACTCCAGGTGCTATTGGATGGGGTGAGGAGGAGGAGGGATCTGTTTTACCCGGTGGACCAGAGGAAGTGGCCTGCCTCTGCCACCAAAAAGGCCTGGCTCGAGGTGGCAGAGGAGGTCACCAGCAGCAGCAACACCCACACCTGGATCCAGTTCAGGAAGCACTTCAATGACCTAACTAGATCAGCCAAAATGAGTACACTTATTGATTCTCCTACATTCCATCTTCCACATCACCGCGCCCACCCCCAACTTATTCTGCACTGCCAACACTACTCTATCACATCACTCCCCACACCCACTTAAGGCTCATCCTCAACTTACCTGCATTTCCTCAGCACTTCCTCACCTCCCCATTGGTCACCCCACCACTACCACTCAACCCAATCCTCATACAATGTCATGGCTCTGTCTCAAACTCACCCTCTGATGCATCTCTTTCACAGTCAGTCTCACCCAAACCAGTGCATTCATCGGTTGGCCACTTCACCATCACTCTCTCACGCGTCTGTACTTTCTCCCCTTATAGAAGAAGAGAGCTCAGAATGCACGGGAAAGGGAGAGGACCGGAGGGGGGCAGCAACAAATCGTCGACTTCACAGAGACGGAGCAGGAGGTGTTGGAACTCAGCCGAACTCTCGAGTGCCTGTCTGTCGGGGACGCCGAGACTGGCACCCGACAAATGTCTGGTGCCACAACTTTAATATTCAGCACATACAATATGAATTGATGTTAATATGCCTTGCCATCTTCAGCACCTCAGTATGCTCATCGCAACGTGACACATCTGTGATGATGCTTAATATTGCCTTCTGTTCTCTTACTGCTGCAACAGCAGAGGGCAATCCGTCAGAGGACCTGCCGGCACTGTCACATCTTAGCGAGCCATCCACCAGCGCAGACACTCACACCTTAGTGGGTTCTAGTCCTCAGTTAGTTGGGTTGGCACCTGGTGAGTTACCACACACGTGAGCACGAGCAGACACTGGTGGCAGGGGCAGGCGCAGCTGCAGAGAGCCCGCGTCGGTGGGAGCACTCCTCTCCAGGCTCTGCTCAGCTGGACGCAGATGCTGAACCCTGGGGGCCATCCTTTAAAAGGAGAATGATCGAGGGAAAGCAGCACATTTGGGAGGTACTGGAACACTCGCAAGGCGCACTCTCCACAATAGCGCAGAGGGTGGAGGAGTCCAACTCCTGCATATTGGCACAGGTATGGGAGGGAATCTTTGAGATAGTGTCACAGGGATGTGAGCAACTTTCTGAGACAGTGTCACAGGGACGTGAGCAACTCTCTGAGATTCTGTAAGTGCGGGAACGTCTGCGATGGAAAGAAGGCTAGCCTCCATTGAGCTTCAAGCACGGCTCACAATGAGTCCATTCAGGCCCTGACAATGGCCATTTAGACTCAGGCTGAACTACATTCTGTCGCCTTAAACAGGCAGACAGATACACTAGCACTGGCATTACAAGGCATCACATATGTCCTCCAAACTGTTGTCCAGCAGAGTGGTAGGAGTGGGGTGACCCTAACCCAGGGGAGGGATGATGGCAAAAGGGGACATGGAAGTGGGGACGCCACTCAAAGTGCCCCCATGTCTCACCCATTGACCCCTCAACCAGTACCTGAAATGCTGCATCATCTCCAGGTGGCCAAATCTGCCCTTGCACAGGTGCAGGTGGAACAGTCTTTGGAGGGGCCCTCACGGGCTCCAAAACCCAGAGGGCGTTGGCCCAAACCATCTAAGCAGTCAGGAGGGCATGAACATGAGCAACCTGCCACTACATCTGCTGCAGCCACAGGGGATGCACCACATAGAAGTAGTCGGAAGTGAAAGGCGAAGGTTTTGTGAGCACGAAGGAGATGCACAAGGGTGTTTGACAGACTGTCATGTTTTTCATTTATATTTAGTTTTTGTTAAAGTGACATTAAATTTTATGATTGTCACCATTGCTGACACGTCTTGCCCATTCTTGACTGGCTTTTGTGATAGGGCCCTTTCATGTGGTTCACCATGTACGGCGACACTTGATGCCACTCATTGGGTCACTTTACAGTGGGTGTATATTTAGTTGCAGGACTGTTTTGAGCAGGGAGGGGTGGGCGGCCTGGTGTGGGCACTGGTCTTTCCAGATGGTGTGATGACTGGCCTGTTCACACTTTCTGATGTCAGGAGAACCGTTCACATATCAGTGACTCCCTGGCCTCACGAGCAGCCAGGTGAGCGGCTGCTATGCCCAATGGTTCCTCCTCCCCCTCCTCCCCCTCCTCCTCCTCCATGTGGGTGGCTGATGTGAATGGGGCCTCCTCAAGCGGCACCCCTCTCTATTGTTGCCTTCCGTGCTCTTGTGCAGGTGCATGTGGTGCAGCACTGTGTTGTGGAGCTCCAAGTGGCGGAGGTGGATGCTGTGCCTGGCGAGGCTGGTGATGTTGCACGTCCTCGGATGTAGTGGTGAATGCAGCCATGGCGCCCCCCAGCCTGACAGGGTGAGTTTGAGGGGGTCCGCAAAGTAGTTAGATATGTTTGAACAGAAGAATTTTGAGTGGAAAGTAAGAATTTTCAGTGAAAGCACAAAGATCTCGCAGCCAAAACTTTGCCAAAGGAACTGAGTGCCCTGCTGCAATGAGTGACCTTTTCTCCCCATTTGTCAAAGAAGCATTTGAATGTCCCACTGGCTACTGGCTGAAACACGTCTGTTGCAACGTGGAATGTTTCCCACAGCACGGGAACCATGCTGAGGATGCTTCAAAATTGCACCCCTGCCTCAAAGTGGAGAATATTAAGTAGTTCAACTATTTAAACTATCTCAACAACTGTGTCATGTATCATCCTACCGGCTTTAATTGTAGGTGGGACTTCCGATTTGGGAGGTACGCGCGCACCCAGAAGCGTCAGTGGGGAACCCGGAGGTCTGTGGGTTGGAGCCGGGTTCTGAACCCGAACGGGATTTCCCCAATTTTTGGAGCCCCCCCTGCCCCCAACACTCCCGCAATTTCCCAGGAAAATTGACCCCTAAGTGTCTAGGCTCACACATGAAAAATGACAGCAACGGTAAGCGTCTCTGCTTTAAGGAAAGGGGGTGGGAGGGTAAGGAAAAAAGATTGATGATGGAGGGAGAACACCCAAGTCTAGGCTAATCAGATATAGGCATCAACCCCATGGCATCATGAAGAGAAAGGGTTTGCACTCAATTAGTGTTCAGCTGGTACTTGACTGTAGAAACACCACCACAGTACTTTGGTGGCCAATGTTCAGGAAGAAGCTAGAAGACTAATTCTCACTAATTGTCTTTTGGAAAATTTCCTCAAGAGCATGGTTTGTGATATTCATAGATATTGTAAATCTGAAGAAGGTTTCCTTTAGGAGGAGAGGCCAATTAAGAAAATTGGACCAGACTGGGACATGCCATCACAAATTCTGCAGACTGCAAAGAGCCAGTACAAACATAACAACTGGAGCGCACAGATAATGGGATACACCATTTGGACAGAGAGGGATCATATTATCAAATGGATACGACAACTTGAACACAACAGCTAGTTATAACCTGTACCATAATTTACTCTATTGAAGAAAGACATAGACATTGTTGTGAATAGTACCATGTGGTCTATTTTAGCTCAACCTGACTGGTGGTTGAGGTCAGTGGAAAGGAAAATCAGGCAGGGTGTAAATCGAGCGGCTGATCCACTCCCGAGAGTTTCCTGGCAGGCGAGCTGAGTTAAAATCGACCACCGTGTTTTGCGCATTAGCATGCAGCCAGATTGCATTAATGCACAAAGAATGGCCCAAATAGTCCTGCTTTTCATACTAGTACCTAGAATGGAAAAGTGTGATCTGTGAACTTGGCATCTATTAAACTAACATTTTTTGTCAAGTTTTTCTGCAGAGCTTTTGTACAGTAGAACAAGCTAATATTGCCGGTAATGAGTTTCAAAAGCTCCGAACATGCCATCTTCCCAGAGGAACGAGGCATATGTCATCGCACCGACATTGAAAATAAATGAAAATCTGTCCAGACTAATGCTCAATCCACCTTAATTTAAAGGCTGTGTAATAGACATTGCAGTGAGCCGGCTTAATAGGGATCAGATTGATTATAACCAGGGAGTACCACAAGCCTTGGATGGCAGCTAGTAGCCGGTGATATCTGTCCCTGGAGCATGCTCAGTTCATTTGCTCAGCAGAATGTAACATTACACAACTGTTCATCTGTGAATGTAGCTGCACCTGGACAGCAAAGCACCAGAGCAAGTGTGAGAGCAATGTAAGAACACATGTTAAGTGCTGTCAAAATGTTGTGCATATAGTAAGTGACTGCTTAACCTGTACTGAAGTGGCTTGACATATAAAATGGAACCTGCAGAATTTATTGGTATGATTAGGGGCGATCGGGGAGTTATCCATGTCGTCCCACTCCCTTCCTGCAATCTTCAACTTTAACCTGCTCTTCTGTGCAGGCGGGAAGGACACCCCGCTGGAATCCAACGGGGTCCTTCTTTAAATATGCAGATCGGGTTCCGATGATGTTATTGGGGTCCGACTGCTATTTTAACCATGGGCCTGAGAGGGGAAGCCGCTGTGGCTTTCCTGCCAGGTCAACCTAGCAGGAAAAGGAGTCTGAGCCAGAAGAAGCCCAAATAGATAAATCTTTTTAGTTGGCTGCTGCTTCCTGCTGGTTTCGGGTGGGAGGCTGATAGAGCCTATGCTGATGAGGTCCGGGAGTGATAAACACCCAGGCCTCGTGATGTCGAGGTCAGCATGGTTGGCTGACTGCCTCAGTCGCCGCCCGCACGACCGATTCCTATCCCGAGTTCAAGTCGGACCTATTATTTCAGTAAGGATGCATTTGTGAGGTGTATTGCCGCTTATATCCATATGTGTTGAATGAATCTGTACAGCTTTACCTTTCACAAAAAGCACAGGACTCTGAGCAAGGACTAAGAGATGTTACAGTACATTACACACATCTTTAATAATTAATGCACAAAGAATACTAACCAGTGATCCTTTGCACTGACCTGTTCGGCACGACTGAACATGATCTAAGCACAGTCTTTTAGACAGATATTAATTTTTTTGAAAACTCCCTTGATCTAAAGATGATTTTTTTCTCCCTGTGTCACTTCTCATATGGTTGAGCAGTGGGCATGACTCATTTGTGTCCATTGTTTTCAGACGATTCTGTTGGAAACTCTGCACTTAATCACAAATTGTTGAGCTGTTATTTTGTACACAGTTTGGAAAATGAGTACGAAGCATGTGGAGCTTTTTCAAAAATGTTGAAGAAAGAAAGACTTGCATTTATATAGCGCCTTTCATGACCTCAGGACATCCCAAAGCACTTTACAGCCAATGAAGTACTTTTGAAATGTAGTTACTGTTATAATGTATGTTAAGCTAGGTTATGGAAAAAACAGTTGAGCAGCATGTTGTTCAAAATTTATTTTTCAATGGGATGACATCAGATGTTTCTGCTGTCTGATTCGGTCTATTGTGGCTTCATAACACCTGAATCATAGAATCATAGAATGATACATCACAGAAGGACCATTCGGTCCATTGTGCCTGTGCCAGCTCTTTGGTAGAGCTATCCAATTAGTCCCACTCCCCTGCTCTTTGCCCATAGCCTTGCAAGTATTTATCCAATTACCTTTTGAAAGTTACTATTGAATCTGCTTCCATAACCCTTTCAGGCAGTGCATTCCAGATCACAACAGCTCGCTGCGGTAAAAAATGTTTTCCTCATATAGCCTCTGGTTCTTTTGCCAATCACCTTAAATCTGAATCCTCTGGTTAATGACCCTAGAAACAGTTTCTCCTTATTTACACGATCAAAACCATTCATGATTTTGAACACCTCTATCAAATCTCCTCTTAACCTTTTCTGCTTTAAGGAGAACAACCTCAGCTTCTCCAATCTCTCCACATAAGTGAAGTCCCTCATCTCTGGTACCATTCTAGTAAATCTCTTCTGCACCCTCTCTAAGGCCTTAACACCCTTCCTAAAATGTGGTGCCCAGAATTGAACACAATACTCCAGCTGAGGCCTAACCAATGTTTTATGAAGGTTTAGCATAACTTCCTTGCTTTTGTACTCTATGCCTCTATTTATAAAGCCAAGGATTCCATATGCTTTTTTACCAGCCTTCTCAACTTGTCCTGCCACCTTCAAAGATTTATGTACCCCCAGATCTCTCTGTTCTTGCACCCCCTTTAAAATTGTATCATTTAGTTTATATTGCCTCTCCTCATTCTTCCTACCAAAATGTATCACTTCACACTTCTCTGCGTTAAATTTCATCTGCCATGTGCCTGCCCATTTCATCAGTCTGTCTATGTCTTCCTGAAGTCTGTTACTATCCTCCTCACTATTTACTACATTTCTGAGTTTCGTGTCATCTTCAAACTTTGAAGTTATACCCTGTGTACCCAAGTCCAGGTCATTATAATATATGCCAAAAAGAGCAGTGGTCCTAATACCGACCCCTGGCGAACACCGCTGTAACCTTCCCTCTAGTCGAGAAACAACAATTCACCACTACTCTCTGCTTTCTCTTCCTTAGTCAATTTCATATCCACGCTGCCACTATCCCTTTAATCCCATGGGCTTTAATTTTGCTAACAAGTCTATTATGTGGTAGCTCATCAAATGCCTTTTGAAAGTCCATATACACAACATTAACGCACTACCCTCATCAACCCTCTCCGTTACTTCATCAAAGAACTCAATCAAGTTAGTGAAACATGATTTGCCTTTAACAAGTCAGTGCTGACTTTCATTTATTAGCCCATACTTTTCCAAGTGCCAATTAATTTTGTCCTGAATAATGTGGGGCAGAAATTGCTTACAAAATAATGGTGAGCTCAACAGCGCTCACCGTTGTTGGTGGCCAAATGGAGGAGCAAGTTCTGGCGTTTGCACATGCGTAGTGAAGCATGGAAATCTGGAACTTGCTCTTACTGGATCACCGACAATATGACAGCTTCGAATTAAAGGTATATCGCACGCTGCAATCAGAAATATAATTGAAAAAGTGCTGACTTGCTCATCTGCCCAGCTGGCAAGTAAATAATGCTTCACAAATCAGGTACGCTTAAAAATACCAGGCATAAAACTAAGTTTTAACAGTCTTAATGACTGCCAAACAACTAAAAATTAACTTATAAAAATGTGGAGTCTCATTACTCCTTATTTTAATAGCTTTTAGTCATTAAAAAAAAAATTAAAAAATGTTTAAAAATTCATTTTTTACTTTTCCCCACTGTCTCTTTTATTTAATTCAATTATTTCTTACCCTCTCTTTTTTCGTTGTCTATAACTGTTTTTACATTGATTTTAATGTTGTACCTCACGCTTCCTGGTTCCAAGCCTGCAGAGGCAGCGTGTCAAAAATGCTACCTCTGATTGGCCGAGAGGAGAGTGTGATCCCCTCACTTCTCCCAGGGTCGTAGTTTTGCTTGGACTGACGCTGGGCTCGTCTCTGCTTCCTGTTTGAAAAGAAGTTAGTGGGTTAGTATAAATCTATGGAGCGGCGAGCAGTGTTGGTTCGCTGCTCCGAGTGATTGCTCCCCCTTTGTCTCTCAAAGTTTCCCCATCACCGACATTAGGCTGACTGGCCTGTAGTTACTGGATTTATCCCTCTCCCCTTTTTTGAACAGGGGTGTAACATTCGCTATCCTCCAGTCTTCTGGCACCACTCCCGCCTGATGCAAAGAGAAAAAAAGCTAAAGCTGAGAACTGCTCATAATAAACAAGAATGAGGTTTTTAATACTACGATTAAAGCAGCAGGATTTCTGTACCAAAAATGAAATTGCTGCTTGCAAACATTAATTTATTCAAAATGGTTTATTTTTGGTTCTGTCTATTTCTGCAATTCTCCTTTACAGCACATGTATAGATTTACAGAAAGTCAGTCTTATATGGAAGAAATTGTGTGTTTTGAAAGCTGAAAAAGTCTTTTGTGCTCAGAGTTAAATCTCTTATTGAGGGAAGGCGCTAGTGAAGTTATAGGCCTTTCTTTCATCTAAGCTCAGAAGAAATAAGCTGCTATAGATGTGGTTATGTTTTACCTAGATAACTTCAATAAGGACTTGTTCTGCTGCCACTTTACTACTTTCTATTGTGTATTGGTAGACTTTCTGAGTTCTTGCCTTGGCAAGGTATCTTGAAATCATTGGACAGAAAAGCATGGGCTGTGTGCTGGTGCCTTTCCAATTGCTTACATGGTGAGCCAGATACACTGGCACGAGCGAGGGGAAAATCTACACTATATGTATCTAAGCAATGAACTCTTGCGAGATTCTGGTTTTAAGAGAATGTTGGAATCACTTGAGAGGTCCTAAATCATAATAACCTCATTGATAGTTTTTCAAACTGGGGTCTCTGGATCCCAGTGAATCCATGAGGCGATCCTAAATAGTCTGTGCAGTCATTAGATTTCTGTCCGTGCAGTCATTAGATTTCTGAAGTTTTCTGTATTGGTTGTCTTGCTGTTGAGTTATTTTGATTGCTATATATACAAAGAAAACATTTTTTTGCCACATTTCCTTTGGGTAGCTGACACTGTCTTTTGGAAATTAGGACAGGTGGTCCCTGAGAATGTGCTAATATTTGTGGGGGGCTCCCCCCACAGAAAAGTTTAAAGACCACGGGGTCAAATTCCATCGGCTGTTCCAATGGACTCCTGCCATAACTTCAGAAGGAGTCCCGCGGAATGGCTCAGAAACAGCCCGTGAACCGCATAATTCGGGTCCCGACACAACCTGGTATTTCCTGCTGGGCCTCGGAATGCTGCTGATGCAGAGGGGCCAGGGATGGGTGGAGACTCCCCCACACGAGGAGTTCCCGCTTCCCCGACCTATGTGGGACCCGGTGTATATCTAGAAGTTGGTAGGTCCAGTCAGATTAGACTGTCGGCCTCCAGGAGGGGGCAAATGAGCCCCACCTGCAAGGTGTAGGCTAGGAAAGTGCCTGGACTACTGAAGAAAATGTTTTTGGTCTCCTTAATAAGGGGGCCGAGGGGGACAGTGAGAAGGTTTCTCCGTGGGTGGGGGAATGCCTGGGCAAACTCCCCACCACCCACCCCTCCACCCCGTGAAAGTCGGATGCGAGAATTTCTGGCTGTATGGGGCTGTCGGGAGACTCGGATGCACCCATAGTGGTGCAGCTGCCTGCTGATTCATTGCAAATGTGGTGCCCTCCCACTGACCCTGTACTCTCCAGCAGGCTCAGCGCTGGAGGGTATTGTCCAGGTGTAACTGCCGTGGCATCTTTTATGTCCACCTGAGAGGGCAGATGGGGCCTCGGCTTAACACCTCATCAGAAAGGCAACACCTCTGACAGTGCAGCACTATCTCAGTACTGCTCTGAAGTGTCAGCCTAGATTTTGTGCTCAAGTCTCTGGAGTGGACCTTGAACCCAGACCATAGCCGTGTCACAGATTAAACTCATCTGGTTTATTCTAGGGATAGCGTGGGGAGGGAGAGTGATGGTTGCCATTCTTAGTCAGCACTAAAAGATAGAGAATTAAAAGACCACTGCATCTTGGGGAATGGATCAGGTGGCCATTTTACCTGCTGTTGGCTGATCACAGAATGCCAGTGATAGCAGCTTTGGAGATGTCCATGAACCTGATCATACTGGCTCTCTGTTTAAAGGAGGCAAGAGCTTCGGATCTAATAACTTTTCATAAATGTAAAATAGGATTTGTAGATCATTAAATGCCCACAAAGTTCTGGAGTTTATTGAACATATTATTGTCCAACAGTTTATTTGAGATAAATAGAATTTAGCTTGCACAGCAGCTTAGTCAGTACATCAACAACTTGATGTGATAGTGAGCCATATGGGCTGGAAAGTGAAGGTGCTACAATTGACCACCATGCCCTTGGGCCAGGAAGGGGGAAAATAATCCAGGAATCTGGCTGATTACCATCCAGTGACCACCCCCGCTGGGAGGTACAGGGAAAATCGAGTGACCCCGCAGTCCCAGTGGGGAACTGTTCTCGAGGGGACCGTGAGTTGGAGAATCTGCACTATAGTGTTGTAACTCTATGTGCAAACTGTCCTCCCTTGGAGTGTAGATCTTCAACGGGAATGCGGGGCTACAGAATTTACTCTTACGTGTGTGGATGGACAGGATTATACTCTGCTGTGATGCTCTCAACAGCAAATAGCTTATCAACACTCAGCGACCAGAGTTGCACATAAATAGTGGCTGTTTGGATGAAGTATTGCAAGGTGCCTAGCACTTGTGGGACTGTACCCTTGGAATAGTCAGCGCCTTCAGAAGGATGGAGACAAAACTTTAGAGGAAAGAAAAGAATGGCTAGAAAAGAGTCTGTGAGTGAATATTGTGAGAAGACCAACTGAAACACAGTATTGTAATATGTTAACTGTACACGTGGGCTTGGCTCTTCCTCAGGCTCCATTGCCTCTGGGGAATTTGTACCTTTTCTCTGATAATCATCACATGCTTGCCATAAAATACCTAAGGCAGTAAGTCTCAGAAAGAGTCTATAGTTCTTGTGGCAGCACTACAATGTTGATTGGATGAGACAACATACATTGGAAAACCAGCTCACCTGGCAGCATTCAAATCACATTTTCGTGTCACATTATCCCATACCATTGATCGACTTGTCAATATCGGGTCAACTACATCAATTTTGAATTGCTAAACTATTAATCACGGTGCTTATTTTGGCAGACTTAAAAGCTAGGATTGTCATTAAGTGGATTCCATTAGTACAAATTAAAATCATAGTCAAAGTTACAACAGGGGATATTCTGTCATTGTGTTTTGTCAACTGTCATTTTTGTTTTGTTTCCATATTGGGACTAGCTTAGCTTAGTGGTATAAACTGGGTGACATGGACATGTTGGGCCGAAGGGCCTGTTTCCCTGTTGTAAACTTCTATGATTCTATTCTATGATTTGGATTTATAAGATGCAGAAAAATGGGGCAGATTGGAGAGGCGCATGCGAAAGGCACGAATATCCACTTCAGATCACAAGGGAGCACCATTGTTACATCCCTGAGTTACGCTGTCACATAAGTAGGTACTAGACAGCGCAAGTCTACCCTGGCAACTCTGATGATTTTTCATTAATACTGGGGTCGATTTTCTTCTTTACAACCTGGGCGTTAAGCATCTCCTGGGCGGAGTGCGGAAGCGAACATCTGTCATGGAGGGTAGCTGGTCCCTTACAGAACCCGGTGGATTTTCCTTCCATTCATTTCAACGGAAAGAAAATCAGCTGGGTTCTGTTACTGTTGTGCGATCCTCCGTGCCATACTGCACTCCGCCCTGTCTGATGCTTAACACCTAGGCGGTAAAGACAAAATCTACCCCACGTCTTTCCAGATGGGTCATTTCCAATTTTGAGACTCGTAACTATGGCAAATCTTTCTTTCTGTTTATGGATGAATTATCATCTTATATATGTGCAATAAGGAATTATTGAAATGCAAATGCAAAAGAGGGTGCAGTGTCAATATAGATGTTGCCAGTGGCAAAACAATGTGATTCTAGAGCAGTTAGGGAAAATGAAGAAAGGTCAGAAAGTATGTATCAAGCGTGAGTCACTTTTCAAATGCTCTTGCTAAAAAAGCAGAAGAGTGAACTGAGATATGAAGCACATTGCAGGGTAATATAGGGTGAGAGGAAAGGTTAAGAAGCAAATGAGATGATGTGTGAAGTAGGATGAATAATGAGGTACCAAGGGGATACAGGACACAGCTGAGGTGACAATGTCAGCCGAGGTGACCACAAAGGACGTGAAAGCTACAGACAGTGGAGGTGACAGCGATAGGCAACAAATAGACAGAGGTGACAAAAGGCAAAACTCAGAAAGTAGCAATGAGAATGTAGAAAAGAAAGGGACAGAAGAAAACAAAATGGTATGATAATATGCAGGGGAAATGAGGGAAATGGAAGAAGGGAAACAATTGAATAAAAGATAATGGGATCATTTAGTGTAGCACACTGGTGGATGGTCAGGTGGTAGATGAAAAAAACACAATAGGAACAATGGCTGTTACTAAAGTCTTATTTTTGAACCGATATCCCTGATAAAACATCTTGCACCAGCACAAGGCTTGTATTTTTACTTCCTCCCTAATCAGGGACAAGCTGCTTCCTTAAAACATTCCACAAATATTACATTCATCACAGTTTGTGCTACTTTATTCCTTAAATTTGCAACTCAATGTAAGAAAGTTGAGGCTTAAAGCCTCTGGCTCATTGAGGTCAATTTTAACTTGTTTCTACTTGGCTTTAATGGGACGGTAACGACTTTGAAATGGGGCAGTAGCCTGATTGTTAACCCTGATGATGCGGTGGGCGATATTTTAAAAGGGGCCTACCGCTGGACTCCTAACGCGCCCACCTGGTTCAGGCAGTTGGCCCTTTTAATGTACAAATTGGGGTCTGAGGACCTCCATTGTCATTTTAGGTTGGAACTGGTTGGAGTGTGCGTTGTGTACACTCCAATCATGTCCATGGGCGATAGAGCCGAAGAGGTCCAGCAAAAGTAAGTTTGATATTTTTGTGGGGCCTGGAGGAGCACCCTGTGTGATTGAAAGCACTCTCCCAGGGAATGACACTGTTGTAAATTCAGTTTGTGAGGGGTGACTTTCTGTCTGCCTTTCCCTGAGCCCTTGGGAATGGTTGGCTAGCTGCACCTCCTCCAGGTTGTAATTTATAGGCCTCCCCAGATGATTTGGCGCTCTGCTTGCTGGCACCCTGCCCACCTCTGTACAGTCGGCCCAGCAAGCCTTCTGCCTCAAAACACAGCCCCCAGAGTCTCTTCCGGTTGGGGAACCCTAGATTATGTTTAACTCAGTCAGTGACTTCTGCAGCTGCCTGCACTGGGTTAATAAGGCTGGCCCTGTGTTACATAATCCTGATCTCCTCTTTCTTGTGCTGCTTACCTATGAGCCCTTCAGTACCCCTATTGAAATATTGAATGGCATGACTGAATAAACTCCCGCTGCTGTGATCTTTGCGTAACCAAAAAATTCCAGGCTCTGGCCACAGCTACTTCTGTGGTCATCAGTAGTCCCTGAATGTGGACAACTTTTATCCTTAATGTAATGGTAATCATTTACCAGGCCACTATGTACTATTGTGGAGGTGCAGCCAGTGTCTCGCAACCCCTTACCTGTGTCTACCTCACCGTGACTGGGTGAAGGTAAAGAGCAAACCTATCTACACCTTCAGTCACGACATAACTGGCTGTTAAGTGGCCTCCCGGTTTGTGTCACAGGATTTTTAAGAAACCAGCAGTGGTTTGCCTTGTGGCCTGCTTCACTTTATTTAAAATGCTCATTGCCTTCTCATCTCTGACTTCTGCTTGGAAGCATCGACTGCAGTTCAGGAGGAAACAGGGCAGCAGATTAGAGTCCAGCATTGATTGCAGCTTTCAGACCATGACCTATGTCTCAGGGTTGGACAGATCTGATAACCGCCCATAGACTAGCTATCCAACTGATCAGTGGGGCTGCAAATCCCAGGGCCCAGTGGAATGGTTGCAGCTGAAGTCCTCAATTACTGGTTAAAGAGGAGGAGTGTGAAATATTGGATGGAATAAACATAGTGAGAGAGGAAGAATAAAGGGGCTTAGCATCTTTGAAAGTAGATAAATCACCAGGCCCGGATGAAATGTATCCCAGGCTATTAAGAAAAGCAAGGGAGGAAATAGCGGAGGCTCTGACCATCATTTTCCAATCCTCTCTGGCTACAGGTGTGGTGCCGGAGGATTGGAGGACTGCTAACGTTATATCATTGTTTAAAAAGGGAGAAAAGGATAGATTGAAAGGATATACTGGCCAGTCAGCCTAACCTCAGTGGTGGGCGAATTATTGGAAAAAGTTCTGAGGGACAGTATTAATCGTCATTTAGAAAGGCACAGATTAATCAAGGACAGTCAGCATGGATTTGTTAAGGGAAGGTCGGGTCTGCTTAACTTGATTGAATTTTTTGAGGAGGTAACAAGGAAGATCGATGATGGTAGCACATTTGATGTAGTCTACATGGATTTTAGCAAGGCTTTTGACAAGGTCCCACATGACAGACTGGTCAGAAAAGTAAAAGCTCATCGAATCCAAGGGCAAGTGACATGTTGGATCCAGAATTGGCTCAGTGGCAGGAAGGAAAAGGTAATGGTCAAAGGGTGTTTTTGTGACTGGAAGGCTGTTTCCAGTGGGGTTCCACAGGGCTCAGTACTAGGTTCATTGCTTTTTGTAGTATATTTTGATGATTTATACTTAAATGTAGGGGGCATGATTAAGAAGTTTGCAGGTGATACAAAAGTTGGCCGTGTGGTTGATAGTGAGGAAGAAAGCTGTAGACTGCAGGAGGATATCAATGGACTGGTCAGGTGGGCAGAATGGAATTCAATCCAGAGAAGTGTGAGGTAATGCATTTGGGGTGCGCAAAAAAGGCAAGGGAATACACAATAAATGGTAGGATACTGAGAAGTGTAGAAGAACAGAGGGACCTTGGAGTGAATGTCCACAGATCCCTGAAGGTTGCAGGACAGGTAATTAAGGTGGTTAAGAAGACATATTGGATATTTTCCTTTATTAGCTGAGGCATAGAATATAAGACCAGGGAGGTTTTATATTCTGTATGATGCACAACTGTTAAAACATTAGTTAGGCCACAGCTAGAATACTGCATACAGTTCTGGTCACCACATTACAGGAAAGATGTGATTGCACTAAAGAAAGTACAGAGAAGATTTACGAGGATGTTGCCAGGACTGGAGAATTTTAGCTATGAGGACAGATTGGATAAGCCGGGGTTGTTTTCTTTGGAACAAAGGAGGCTGAGGGGAGATTTAATTGAGGTATATAAAATTATGAGGGGCCTAGATAGAGTGGATAGGAAGGACCTAATTCCCTTAGCAGAGAGGTCAAAAACCACAGGGCATAGATTTAAAGTAATTGGTAGAAGGATTAGAGGGGAGTTGAGGAGAATTTTTTTCACCCAGATAGTGGTGTTGTCCTGGAACTCACTACCTGAAAGGGTGGTAGAGGCAGAAACCCTCATCACATTTAAAAAGTATTTGGATATGCACTTGAAGTGCCTCAACCTACAAGGCTACGGACCAAGAGCTGGAAAGTGGGATTAGGCTGGATGGCTCTTTTTCAGCCGGTACAGACACAATGTGCTGAATAGCCTCCTTCTGTGCCATAAATTTCCATGATTCTATGATTATGATTTTGGCTGATCTGTAGCTGAACTCCATTTACCTGCCTTTGCTCCATATACCTTGATACCTTTACCCAGCACAAACCTATTAATATCAGTCTTGAAAATTTCAATTGACCCAACATCCACTGCCTTTGGGAGGAGAGAATTCTAGATCAATCTGGTTTAAAAGTTGCAATAAAATGTGATGAAGTTCGCAAGCTACCATTTGTGCGAAAAAGTGTTTCCTGATTTCACTCCTGTACGGCCTAGCTCTAATTTTAAGATTATGTCCCCTTGTTCTGGATTCCCCCACCAGAGGTCGTAGCTTCTCTGTATCTACTCTATCGAATCCCTTTATCATTTTAAAGACCTCAATGAGATCAATCCTCAACCTTCTAAACGCAAGGGAATACAAACCTGTCCTCAGAATTTAACCCTTTAAGTCCTGGTATCATTCTGGTGAATCTGCGCAGTACCCTCTCCATGGCCAATATATCTTTCCTGAGGTGCAATGTCCAAAACTGAACGCATGATAAAGTTGCCAGAGATGCTCAATGGCATCCTTGGAGTGGCGCTGTGTTGGGTGCACATCTCCTCGTAGAGGTCCTCATAGGACCAGTGTGGCCTGCGCACACATTAGGGATGATAATACCTGATGGGTTGCTGTCCTCAGCCATACTGCCTGATTTTCCTGGCCTGGACATGTTGCTGATGTAACTCCTCCTCCGTTATGATGGCATAGAATGCTATGGCCAAAGCATGCAAACCAATTTCAATTGTCCAAAGTCGATCTGAATGTGAGTTTTGGGGTGAGGGAACTCGGGACCCCCAATTTTTTTTTCCTGGGAAGACAGGGAAGCACTATGGTAAAATGAAGTGCAGGTGTTAATGATTAAAAAATGTGAAGGAAGGTGTTAAAAAATAGTTCCTCTGAAGCCTGCAATCAGTAATTGAAGTCGGTGCCCTCTTCAACTCATCAACTCCTCACTTAGACTTGTCTGAAGTTCTAGGGAGAGCTGTTGGACCAATTTTTTTTGGGAGAGTAGTTAAACCGATTGCAGGAGAGGTGTAAACCCATGTGCTTGAACACTGCAGCTCTGCAAATGAGCCCTGAGGGGCTCTGATATGCATAAGATTTGCACAGTTTAAAAGATTGAGGAATCTTGCGTTTAGTGCAGTATCGGTGTAAATATACTCAAATGTGCTAAAATGCGAATTTCCTTGATCTTTTCAACCCACTAATGGTGCAACAATAGTGCAAATGCTGAAGACAACAAGGAAATTCAGGGCTTTAGTCTTTATTTTCCATTTGTAATGCCATGGGAGATGAACTAGTATTTCGGTTCTCATTTTGCCTGAGATTTTGTGGTATAGAAACGGCTGCAACTATTACTCGTATTGGCAATTATTAATTTTATTTGTCTCAGGAGTAGATGGAGTTAGGAATCAGACATCATTTATTTAAATCCTTTACTTAGTTTATTTATTGTTTCTACAATTCATAATACAGTATTATTCTTATGTGACCTTCAACACTCTGCCCTTCCAAGCGTGATCTGGGTTTGCATGCTTGAGCGATGGCTTGGTGATTCAGTTCCAGTGACACTGGCTTCTCTTGTCCAACAACAGTGATTTCACCTATCCTCTTCAGGATTAGGTGTCAGCTGTAGCTCAATGGTAGCAATCTCTCTTCTAAGTCAGAGGCTGTGGGCTCAAGCCCCACCCCAGAGATTTGAGCACGTAATCTGGGCCGGTAGTCCAGTGCACCACTGAGGGAGTGCTGCACTGTCGGAGGTGCTGTCTTTCAGCTGCGACGTTCAACCAAGGCCTCCTCTGCCCTCTCAGGTGGTTGGCACTATTTGAAGAAGAGCAGGGGAGTTCTTCCCGCTGTCCTGGCCAACATTTATCCCTTAAGCAACGCCTGAAACAGATGATTTGGTCATTTATTTCATTGCTGTTTGTGGGAGTTCACTGTGCACAAATTGGCTGCCGCATTTCCTACATTCTTCAACAATGACTATACTTCAAAAATACTTCATTGGCTGTAAAGCACATCCTGAGGTCGTGAAAGACAAGATGAATGCAAGTCTTTCTGTTTTTTCTCTTTATTTATAATCCATTTGTTAGGACCAGTTCCCATGGCTTCCTTATCGTCTTTGGACCATAAGGTCAGACTTATGACGTCTGTTATTCTTCCTTATCTCATTTTAACCGTCCTTAAGGTCTCTTTGCTTGTTTTGACAGTCTTTTGTTATTCTTCAGCAATGTCATATCAGAACAACCTTTGCTTGCATTTTTAACCACATATACATCTTCATATAAGTGACAGTCCGCTCTTTACATGTCAGAATGTTGTCTTTTCTGTCAGCATTGTCCTTGTTGCAAGTTTATTGGAGTCCGAAGTGTTACAGACACATGGGCCCCGATATTCATGGGGAGGTGGGGAGGGAGTGGGGGTCGTGCCTGTGGCCAGGAAAACCGAAGATATCGGGAAGGTGGAGGTCCTGCTGAATTTAATGGCAGGACCTTATTAGCATTTTTTTAACTATGTTTCCCACCTGGCAGCTGGCCAGAATGAAGGTTGGGCGGCTGCCGGGTGGGAAAGCCTGCAGTAGAAAGCTACAGCCAAGGACTGCTGGGGACGGTCCCCAGCAATCCGAGAAGATTGGGGGTTGATGGGGGGCTGATCGCGGCATGGGAGGGGGGTCAGCAGATCGGGATGGTTGGCCGATCGCTGGGGGAAAGTTTGAATATCGCGGGCGGTGGGGGGGGGGGCGGGGGGGTTGTTGGGGGGGCGGGGGGGGAGCGGCCGAGCTTGGGGAGGGAGAGATTGTGGCAGAAGATGTGCTTGAGGGGCTGGGGGTAAACACTCTTGCCCCTCCGGGCCCACGAGCAGTGCTGGAAAATCACCCACCTGCTGGGTCTGGCAGTTCTTGCCTCCCTTTAGCTGCCAGATTTTCCGAGCCCTGGGAAAACTGAAGAACGGAGCTTCATTTAAATATTATAATCACTGACCCGTCTCTCCAGAGCGGGTTATTTGGACATGCCCAAATCCGCCCAAGTTAAACTGGAAGTAGGCACGTTCGCGGCGGTTTGGGGTTGGGGTTCACATATTTACCAATTTAAATGCCCCCCCCACCCGACCCTCTCCCGCTCATCGTGGTGGGTGGGGGTTAAAATTACCCCCATAGATTCCATTGGACCTTGTCCCCATATAGTTCCATTTTTACTCAATTTAATTTTAGTTAGCACAGCACAACGATTCATAATGAACATGTATATATAATGTATACAACACTGGTATCATATAATTATCTATATTTTAAATGGTGATTTTTGGCTTAGGGACAAGGTCTTATTCCTGACAATCTATGGGGTGACTAACATCTCGATTCTAATGGCAGAATATAGAGTGAATTTTCCAGGCCCCCGGCTGCTGAGGCCTCTCGTGCTGCCAGTACATTTCGGAAAATGGAGGCACGATGACCGTGTTTTTTGTCCATTGATCTTAATGGGTGGGCGATTCGTCTGCAACTTTCTAAGATGCACTGGCTGAATGCAAGGCCCTGCCAGCAACGCAGGGTCTTGCAAAATGTATCTTTATCTGTTAATTATGCGTGATGGTCTAATGGTGGACACCTGCTTATTTTTCCTGACAGGCTAATTAGTCTGGTGAAGGGTTTATGCATGATGTTTGGCTGCACGTGATGAGTAAGATGCGTGGTGGTGGGGAGGAATTGGTATCTACGTTTTCGGTGTTAGGGAAGTTTCCAAGCCACTGTGTGGTATTGGAGTTGGTTTGCATGCTTTGGGGATAACACATCTATAACCGAGTGCTTTTGTAAGTAGAGGACCCAGGAAAATCGTAATTGGCCTGAGGCCATAGAAAGTCAAGCTACACTTTAGGTTGTTGCCCAAGGTCAGAGTGTCAACCACTCTGACCTTGGGCACTCTCAGTGTGAATGGAAAGGAGGCCGCACGGCAATATGAGAAGATTTTGTCAAACTGAATAGTTAACCAGCTAGGTGAGATACATGAGAAACATAAACAACAAAATAGTACTCATTGAGCAAGGCTAGCTAAGCATGTTGCCTCTCCCACACACAACCAGTGTTCCTTCTTTGCAGTACCTCTTTATCAAATGAATCAGTCCCACCTCTCCATCACACAAATGGTATAATCTCTCCGTCACACGATAAGTGCTGCATCTCCTTCACACAGTCAGTGTCACCTGTCTAAACAATTGATAATGCCCCACCATCACACAGTCAGTGGCAGCTCTTTATCACACAGCTAATGACACCTCCGCATCACACAACCAGCAGTACCTCACCAATGGCACACCTCCATCACACATCTACTGGCACACCTTCATCACACAACTGTGACACCGCTTCATAATACAACTAGCATCCCTGTCCATCACACTACCAGAGTCTCCTCTCCATCGAACAAACCGCAGTGATAGCTCTGAATCACACAATGGGGGTAATATTGACTTTGTGTGATAGTGTAAAGTGGGTGATAATGGATCAGCTGCCCATTATACATCTCTCCCGATTTTCATTTTCATGATACTTAGCGGGCCGGGGATGCCTGATCCAAATTGCAGAAATTAGGAAAGGACAAAAAAACTAGTCACCATTTTACATATAGACACATCACCAAAGTAATTGCACTTTAATGAGGTGTGAATAGTTGATTGAAACTGCGTGAAGACCTGATTTTGCCTGAAATCAGCAGAGCTGTTAAGTGCAGGATAAGTACTTATCAAACTGCCCGAAATAGCGGCCCCTTTGTAATTGATGCCTATGGTAATGGCAAATAGTTATCACCATTTGCCCAATTTAGGCGGCTGCCTGTGGACGATGTAAGTGGTGGGGACTGTATTTGACACTTGAACTAATGTGGATTTTCATTTGTATAAAATGATAGTTCTGTTAGCAGTGAAATTACCATACAGTAACCTTTATCACTTGCAGTTTGAATCATTACAATTTCTACTTAACAATTTATAACATGACTTTAACACATGCATCTTAACATGTCGTTTACTTACAGTGAAATATTGTAAACAATTTTACAACACCAAGTTATAGTCCAGCAATTTTATTTTAAATTCTCAGGCTTTCGGAGATTTTCTCCTTCCTCAGGCAAATTTGCCTGAGGAAGGAGAAAATCTCCGAAAGCTTGTGAATTTAAAATAAAATTGCTGGACTATAACTTGGTGTTGTAAAATTGTTTACAATTGTCAACCCCAGTCCATCACCGGCATCTCCACATCATGACTACAGTGAAATAGATAGGGCCTGAGAGAGTGGCAAATAGTCTGATCATAGACAGAATAATAACCTGAGGTCATTTGCTTTCTTTCCACCTGTCCACTAGTTCACACCAGTCACCTTCTCCAGTTCCAGTCGTCGCCTTGATTTAAATTGGTTAAAGTGTCTGACAATCTATGAATAATAAGTTGTTAAAACAGTCAATCATGAACAAGGAGGTGGGCATTTGCTTGGAGTTTTAGTCCTGGGATGAGGTGAATGTTGTGCCCAAAACTTAAGTACACATTTCTGAGTTTATCACTATTATTGATGCTAAAATGGGAACATGTATATTTTTTAAATAGTCATTTAACATTTATTTATAGTTGCTGTTTATGATTCTCCAGGAGAAATTGAAAGGTCTAATGAATAAAACTGTGTTTATTTGGGGGTTGGGTTACTAACGGTCACTAATGAAGGGATGTTTAGAAAGGACAATTTTTTATCCTTATATCGGGACTGGTTTGGTGCAAAGCAAGATTGATAAAATTATTTGGATAAGTAAATCACTGGTTTGAAAGATAAGTATAACCATACTGATGGTTACACTCAATTTTGTATATAATGACTAACACCTATGTACTATCAAATCTCTTGCGCAGCCCCGATTCTCTTGCGCATTGCCGATTTCCAGCGCTCCACCATTGGCGGCCATGCCTTCAGCTGCCTAGCCCCTAAGTTCTGGAATTCCCTCCCATAACCACTCTGTCTCTCTCCTCCTGCACGATGCTCCTTAAAACCTCCCTCCTGTCCTATTATCTCTTTTTGTGACTCGGTGTCAAATTTTGTTTGATAACGCTCCTGTGAAGCGCCTTGGGAATTTTTACTATGTTAAAGGCACTATGTAAGTGTAAGTTGTAATTGTTGAAAAGCTAGCCTAATGACTAGGCTGTGCCTGGCCAACTCATTTCATATAGGACACTTATAGCCAGTAGAGAGAGAAGAGAGGAGATTTTCAACTCATCAGTATGATCTGTCTTTGAACCAAGGCTCAGAAAGCGAAGGGGCATATACTAATTCACTGTGCCATTTAAAGGCTGGAGACAGGATCTAAAACATTTTTTTATTTTTATGTAAGCTTTGAGATATTAAACAAATATTTGAAATAAACATTTGTAGTAAACATGATCAGTAGAACTTAGGGACATAGGAATTGCTAGGCAAAAAAAGACCAAGATCTATCAATTTCACCTTCTACCATCCTGGTAGTCACATGATACATTGATAATGAAGCTGTTGACTAATTAATCTCTATCAATTAGACAACAGTGGACCCAGGCATTATGGCTTTAACCCATATAATGCTGGAAGAAGATTAGAGAAGAAGAACAGTGTGAATTATCCTAAAAGTAAACTACACTAGACAAAGATTCAATGAAATACCCAATGGCTCAGGAGATAACTGAGAAGCTGAGCTGTGTTTTGGTGCTAAACCATACAGGCCTGGACAATTCTTGATCTGTGCTGAGTTACCTGATCTCAGCTGCTGTGGTGATAGAGGGGCTACAAATGCTTCAGCACTTGTGGGCTAGGGAGAGGAAAAGATCCTTTTGGGTGTGGATCCTTTGTAGTTTTGGCAAAGGGTCCACAACTCAAAGGTCAACTTGTCTGTTTCTCCATAAATGCTGCCTGACCTGCTGGATGTTTCCAGCATTCTATGTTTCGGGTTCAAATTTAAAAAAAAACTATCTGCCAGGGTTCCGGCTCCTGACCACTATCTGTGAACCCTGCTGGAAAGGGTCAGCTGGATGGTCAGGCAAAGGAAGGATTGGGCACGGCTGTGATGCACTCTACAGTCAAATAGTCTGCGGACATTTTCTAGGTTTGAAGCATGCCCATTAGAAATTCAAGGGGAATCAAATAATTGCAACAAAATTTTTTTTTATACAGATGACTAAATTATGATTAAAACATTTAGCATACCATTAGAGGACACTTGCAGCGAGTAAGGCAGGACTCTGAGGTGCCACTCATCTGGTTTAAGATTGGACAGTCTGGTTTTTGAATGGACACTCCTGTTATTTCTAAAGAACCCACTTTCTAAAACAAACTTTCCCCACTTTCTTCCATACCTCACAATGTATCGGCATTAGTTATTGAAGTTTTTAATTTTCATCTGCAGAGAAGAAAACGTCAGAATTCAAGCCTCCTCCCACCCCTTGACCTGCCCTGCTTGGGTAAATTTGATAAAAGGCAACACTGTCTGACCCAGACTTCTCTGTGAATTTGCTGTATGATTATTCAGCAAGAGTCATAAGCCAGTTATTTTAATAGGCCCTGGAAGGGTCAAGGTTTTTTCTTGCCCAAAGCAGAATGCTTTGCCTACTGGTGCTCCATCTACCAACCCAACCATGAGTGAACAAAGATCACCCAACTGAGGCAGGTAAGCTTGAGTGTAAGATTGGCCTGGGATTAGACCTTGTGACCTTCTGCTTGGGAGTTATGCACTCAACCGTTTGAGCTACTGGGCCACCTACTGTTGTTGGTTTTTATTTAGTTTGGTTTGTATGATTATGAAAGTCACAATACTGCTTCAGCTGAAACTACTGACCTTAGGTCAGCAACCACAAAACTGTTGAAAAATACAATCAAACATCGAGCTAAAGCACCAGCTAGAAACACATAAGCACTTCTAAGGAACAGCCTACAAAAGAAAAAAAAACAAGATTAGAAAATTATATTCTTGTTGTGAGGCCTTCTTCAAATATAACCGAAACAAAAGATAAAGTGAGCTGTGATATGGAGCAGAGGGTGTTTATGCAGGAGAGGGTAGGAAAATGAGCTAGGATGCAAAATATATGCTGTGTGAAACAGGATGAATAATGAAGTACTTAAGGGAGTGAAAGAGACAGAAGACTGAGAGGAGGTGACAATGACAGGGAGGTGAATATAAATATAAAGCAGATTGAGGACGTGGTTACAAGCGTAAGCAAAGAACGAATTTGAATTTATATAGCACCTTCATGACCTCAGGACACCCCAAAGCCACAGCTAATGAAGTATTTTGAAGTGTAGTCACAGTTGTAATATAGGGAAAGGTGACAGGCAATTTGTGCACAACAAGGTTACACACAGCAATGAGATGATGTCCAGAAAATCTGTTTTTGGTGGTGATGTTTGAGGGATATATGTTGGCCATAACTCCCCCGCTCTTCTTTGAATAGTGGCACGGGATATTTCACATTCACGTAACAGGGCAGATGGGACCTCGGTTTAACATCTTACATAAAAGCCGGAACCTCCAACAGTGCAGCACTGATGTGTCAGCCAAGTTTCCAGAAAATACAAGCGCTGAGAATTTCCTGGGGGTGGAGGGTTTTCCTGATCGGCACAAACTCCGGATACACACGTAAATGGGATTTCCAGCGATCTTCCACTGACATTTCGGTGGTCAATTGGGAGATTGGCCTAGATTACGCACTCAAGTCTCTGGAGTGGGGCTTGAACTTTCTGACTCAGAGAGTGCTACCACTGAGTCAAGGCTGGAGAGAGCAACTAGTTTGTTTGCCATGATTGGGAAATCACTGCTTACACTACTACAAAGGTATGAAATTACTATTGGCGCACTGGCAGAGTTATTCATGGGAATACCACCACTTGCACGTTCCCCTCCAAGTCACACACCATCCTGATTTGGAAATATATTGCTGTTCCTTCATCGTCGCTGGGTCAAAATCCTGGAACTCCCTACCTAACAGCACTGTGGGAGAACCTTCACCACACGGACTGCAGTGGTTCAAGAAGGTGGCTCACCACCATCTTCTCAAGGGCAATTAGGGATGGGCAATAAGTGCTGGCTTTGCCAGCGACACCCACATCCCATGAATGAATAAAAGAAAATCGGCTGGGTGCTGAAGCAGCTGAAGGTTAGTCCAGGGAAAGCCAAGGTGAAAAGGAATGAGACAATGGCAGGAAACTAACAATAACCACTCACCCAGGCTTGCAGGGACGCCATACCATCAGAGACTGTGATCCAGGTCATTATTGAAGGGTTTGACTCATCAATTTATACCTTTGAGATAGTTATAGCTAAGGAGGTTCAGAGATGTAAACCCAAGTATGAGTTTTAAGGATGTGCAACCTATCCCGCGAGGGTATCCTGAAACAGAGTGCTACTATCAGGGATATGAATAGCCTTTTAAACCCCTGGCCAGCAGATGCATTTGGTGGGCAGCTATATTGCGGCCTGCCACAATGCTACCAGCATCAGGATGAACAGCCAAGGAGCACCTAATAACTGGCCAGTGGAGGAGGTGAAGAGTCCCCAGGGAACTAAAAGTACAGTTTTCAATGGCTCAACAGAATATTGAGGAGCTGAACAAGCATAGAAAGATAGAAATAAAGACTTGCATTTATATAGTGCCTTTCACAACCTCAGGACGCCCCAAAGCACTTTACAGCCAATGAAGTACTTTTGAAGTGTAATCACTGTTGTAATGTAGGAAACAGCAGCCAATTTGCACACAAGCCAAGCTCTCAGAAACGGCTAATGTGATAAGTGACCAGATAATCTTTTTTTTTTAGTGACATTGGTTGAGGGATAAATATTGGCCAGGACACCGGGGAGAACGCCCCTGTTCTTCTTCAATGATGCCATGGGATCTTTCACATTTACCTGAGAGGGCAGACGAGGCATCTTTTTAACGTCTCATCAAAAAGACGGCACCTCCAACAGTGTAGCACTCCCTCAGCACTGCACTGAAGTGTCAGCCTGGATTATATGCTCACGCCTCTGGAGTTGGACTTGAACCTACAACCTTCTGACGGCTGACACTACCATGAGATTCATCAGACTGATGCATGAGAAATCTGTGCATGCCCAGAAACTGATTGAAACCAGCTTCCAATTTTATTTTTTGCCCTACGAAGTGGAGGAACATACATTCCAGCTATGGGTACTCGTTGTTTCAAGTGCCAGGGATTCAGCTACAGAGCAGCAGAGTGCAGGAACAGCACGAAATATGTTCGCTGAGGCAAGGATCACTTAGCATGTCGATGCTCTAGCCCATGATGCCTCCTATGCCAACTGTGGAGGACTCCATCCTGCACGTGAACGAAACTGCCCTCACCTCGAGGAAGCCATAAACATCCAGAGTCCACTTATCATAGCAGCAGCTTCAACTCCCATGATGTCCTTGACCTCACCATGTGAAGTCCCAGATCAGCTCTGATCTAAAATGGCAATTGGGGTTCTATTTACACTATAGGACACCAATTTCCATCTTAAAATGGGCTTTGGACATCAGGCAGTAGATCCCTTGTAAAATGGAGCCGGCCGCATTGATGTGGTAAATGGGGCGGTAAGGCTACAACCCCATTTTGAGGCAGTTACTGTCCTGTTAACTCTAGTAAACTCACATTTACCTGAGGAAGGAGGAAGCCTCCGAAAGCTTGTAAATTTCAAATAAAATCGTTGGACTATAACTTGGTGTTGTAAAATTGTTTACAATTGTCAACCCCAGTCCATCACCGGCATCTCCACATCCTGTTAACTCTAGGTGAACGCAATCAAAATTGACCCAAATGTTTATTTTCATGCAGCAACCATCAAAGAGGAGATTGAATGCTCAGTTACATTGCTACTTTCCTTGTGTTAATTTATAAATGTAGATTTGAATTTGCATTTGGTGGTCGTTTTTATTTCTGCGATGAGCTGAGGGAGGAAGCAATGTGTAATCATAAGAAGGACAGTTTGATGATCATGTGTGAGAGGAAAGGTAAGGAGTGTGGGACTGTTGGTGAATGGGGAGGTGTTGTTGAGATTCGTGGTATTGCTCATCAATAATCTGATCATGTATAAAACGGTTTGAAAGGTCCCATTCATTCAGTCTTGTTAGGCTGGAAACAAAACACAAAGCACCATGGGATACTTGACCATGTTAGCCCTTTTCAAACTAACATAGATAGGTTTAGCTGACCAAGGACATTCCAAGCTTTACTTAGGGAATGTTTAGAAGGGGTCTGTTCCTGAAAAGAGATAAGAGTACAAAGGCGTATTGATGAAACATCTGCTGATGGTCTGGGAAAGGAGTCAGTTGGCTGCATAATTCAATAGAGCTTTGTAGTCAAGCAGGCCATGTTCCTGCTGAAGATACCTCCCTATAGTGATAACAAGGGTAAGAGATAGCTCAAGAATGCGAAGTTAGAGTGAAGCCTCTGCAGCCCATAAGCTTCTCACAGGGGGTACTCGAGTTCAAAGGGCAGGCCTAGTAGTTGATTGATTAACCCTATAAACCAATGATGTATCAATATTACCATGTATACACCCCCATTAGTAATTAGTGGGTGTTATCTAATAAACTGTATAAACTAAGTTGTATTGCCACTTTTCCTTTGAGAACGAGGTCTCCAGCTGGGGTGGCTGAGATTGTTCTCCCGTGTGCACTCGTAATAAACTATTGATCTGGGTAACACCTGAGTCTGTTAGTTCTGTTTTACCTTCCAGATTTTCCTCGCTTACAGTAGTCAATGGCGCTATGCACCATGGGGAAACCTGCAATGCGAGCAAACCCTCATGCTCGCTCCTGCTGCTTGTCTCTGGCAAGAGGGAATGAGATGAATCTGTGTCAGAGTGCGTACGGAGCCTCAGTGACCTCCCTTACACAACAGTGCACTGCAAACTGCGAGATGTTGCTTATATCTCCAGCAGCAGCCTGAAAGGAGCCAGAGCCGTAAAAATTAAGCACCACAGTTACCTTGACAGCCACAGGCAATGCTGTCCTTGCCCTGCTCTGAGGCTGCAGCAGTTGACAAATTTCAGTCATGACCTCTTTAGTGAACCGCAGCTGTCTGATGCATTGGTTGTCGCGAAAGTTGAAGTAAGAGAATTGGGCTGTGAAGACCCTTCTTGAATATGGCCTCCTGCTGAGTGCCCTGCTCCTCCTCTTCTTCCTCCCTCTTCTAGCAGCTTGTCCTGCTCTGCGTGGCCTCTCTTCATTCTCCCAGTCATATTCAATTCCCAGAGTAAGCCCTAGCAGGTCACCTGTCAGGAAGCAACTTTTTCCAGCACACTATTTTAAATGTCATCAACAGACCAGCCAGATCACTCTATAGAATATTGCAACTTTAGCCAAGTATAGGAAATGTCCAAAAACACGTTTAATTGCACCATTAGCCAGAAGAAATAATCCAGCAACTAACCTGTAACTCCTGCATGATCCCTTTAAATAGCACTGGTTGTGGGTCCTTCATGCCGGTTAAGTCCTGTTCAGCCATGCGAGGTTAGGACAGTGCGTTGGCTGGAGCGTGGAGTTCCAAAATGTCGCCAGCTGCTTCACATCAGCGTTACACACTGATTTGCGTCATAATCTCCATACTCGACATGCTGCTGGCGGTCGTTAGGCGACCACCTGTACCAAGATGGCGTCCTGCGCACGTCACGCCAGAAGTGTGCACGCTCGGACACCACTTTCAGGGCTTAGGTGTCCGCATAGCGCCTACAAAATGGGCGCTACGCGGCCCAATTTCACCCCCTCTGTGCTTTGACTATACTTAGAATTTGCAAAAAAAAGGAATATTAGAAGAAGAGATCCAGAAGGATGTCAAGACATTTAAGATAGATAGGAGGGAGATAATTGATAAACTAGACAAATTTAGAGAGGATAAAACCCCGGGTCTGAAGGGATTGTGTCCATGTATATTCAAAGAAGCTAGGGAAGAGATGGCAGAGGCACTCGTGTATATTTATATATATATATATATATATATATAAAAATTCAATAGAAAAGGGAACAGTGCCAGGGAACTGGTGGACAGCTAATGTTATTCCTATGTTCAAAAAGGGAAATAGAACAAATCCAGGGAACTATAGACTAATTAGTTTAATGTCAGTGGTCGGAGATAATGGCCTCGATATTTACCGGGAGTGTGGTAGCTGAGGGGAAGAATCGGAAAGGCCGAGGACGCGGAGTTCCTGCCGAATTTACTGGCAGGACCTCATTACAACTTTGTTCTGCCATTTCCCGCCTGGCAGCTGGACAAATTGACAGGCTGGCTGGCTGGCTGCCAGGCAGGAAAAGCAGTGGCAGGAAGCTGCAGCTGGGGACCCTTGAAGGCGGTTCCTGGAAATTGGGAGGGGGGAGGGAGGGAAAGATCAGTGCTTGGGAGGTTGGTGATTGTGGGAGGGAGGGAGCTAGCGATCGGGGCTTTGGAGGTCGATGATTGTAGGAGGGAGGGAGCGAGAAATCGGAGTTTGGGAATTTGGTGATTGTGGGAGGGAGGGAGCGAGAGATCAGTTCTTGGGAGGGAGGGAGCGAGAGATCAGTTCTTTGGAGGTCGGTGATTGTGGGAGGGAGGGAGCGAGCGAGAGATCGGGGCTTGGGATGTCGGTGATTGTGGGAGGGAGCTAGAGATTGGGGTTTGGGCGGTCGGTGATAATGGGAGGGAGGGAGCTCGATATCGGGGCTTGGGAGGTCAGCAGTCTTGGGAAGGAGGGAACTAGAGATCGGGGCTTGGGAGGTCAGTGGTCATGGGAGGGAGCTAAAGATCGGGGCTTGGGAGGTCAGCAATTGCAGAAGATAGACAGCTAGAGATTGGGGATGGAGGGTTGCTGATCATGGCAGGGTGAGAGAGAGGCTTTCAAGGAGGGCAACGGGTAAAAAAGGCAACAGGTGTGTACTTGAGGGGTTGGGGATGTGTTCCCTGTTTTAAAATTTTTCTCAAAGATGTAATAGAAAAAAAAAATCTAGCAACTGAAAATATAATAGAGAATAGTCAGCACATATTCAAAAGGGAAGGTCATGCTCGACCAACCTTATTGAATTCTTTGAAGAAGTAACAGAAGGAATAGACAAGGGTAATGCACTGGATGTAATATACATTGATTTTCAAATGGCCTTTGATAAGGTACCGTATAGTAGACTCATGACTAAGGTAAGAGATGCAGGGGGGTTAAATTGGATAACTCCCGAAAACGGGCATGGGGATTGCTGTGCGTTATTAACCTGTGCCTGGTCTTTGAGATGCAGGCAGCATGTAACATTCATGCTGCCTGGTCATTTCTATGATTGCTGCGTGCAGCCAGCCATACCTGTGCTGTTCAGTGGCTGTTCACCAGCAAGGGGCCCAGATATCACGAGTGGTTAGCACCACTTAAAGGTAGGCTGCACCTCTTAAAGGGAAAGTGCACTATGGCTGTAGGAAGTGGTGGAAGTCAATGGTGAAGTGAATCTGTGCTGCAATATAGTGAAGCATGGTGATGATGGGAACTCTGGAATTTTTAATGAGCAACAACTTGGCTGCTCACAGTTTGCGGGACTCTTATATTTTCAAAATATAAGATACAGGTCTGAACAGAATCTGAATGGTGATCAGAAATTGCACATGTAAATCACAGATGTAGATCCCGTCCTTATGTTTACAAACTGTTGAGTTCCTTCAAAACATTGAATAAAGGTTGCTCAGTACTATACCCCACATCACCCACATATCAATAAACTCTTTCAATCAGTACTCAATTCTTCCAATCAGATGCTTCCTCACACAATACCACTGCTGCAAGCCGCACACCCACAACTCACAGGTCGCACACACTGGCAACTATTCAACCATAACAGCTACATCACCCAAACATCTTGCAGGACACTCACCGACACACTTCCCACTTTCTTGCAGGAGAAGGTGGTGCATTACAGAAGGCAGCAAGTGGCAATGGCTCCATGGAACATGAACCTGCTGTCCTCTCTCAGGATGACAGCATTCCTGTCCCACCCCTGCCACTCCGCCAGTGCCCTTGCTGTTGCCTGTCAGCTAGCCAGCCCATTCGGATGAATTGAACAGATATTTTGCATCTGTCTTCACTGTAGAGGATACAAATAAAATGCCAGAAATAATTGTGAATCAAGAGGTGAAAGGGAAGGAGGAACTACAATCACAAGGGAAAGGGTTTCGAAAAAATTATTAGAACTAAAAGCTGACAAGCCCCCAGGTCCTGACGGACTTCATCCTAGGGCTTAAAAGAAGTGGCTGCAGAGAAAGTAGATTCATTGGTATTAATTTTCCAAAATTCCCTAGATTCTGGAAGGGTCCCATCAGATTGGAAAATAGCGAATGTAACTCCTCTATTCAAGAAAGGAGGGAGACAGAAAGCAGGAAACTACAGGCCAGTTAGCTTAACATCTGTCATAGGGAAAATGCTAGAATCTATTATTAAGGAGGTTATAGCAGGGCACTTAGAAAATCTCAATGCAATCAGGCAGAGTCAACATGGCTTTGTGAAAGGGAAATCATGTCTGACTAATTTATTAGAGTTCTTTGAGGAAGTAATAAGCAACGTGGATAAAAGGGATCCTGCGGATGTGGTGTACTTAGATTTCCAGAAGGCTTTTGACAAGGTGCCACATCAAAGGCTACTACACAAATAAGAGCTCATGGTGTAGGGGGTAACATATTAGCATGGATAAAGGATTGGTTAGGTAACAGGAAACAGAGAGTAGGCATAAATGGGTCATTTTCAGGTTGGCAAGATGTAACGAGTGGAGTGCCACAGGGATCAGTGCTTGGGCCTCAACTATTTACAATCTATATCAATGACTTGGATGAAGGGACTGAATATATGGTCGCTAAATTTGCTGATGACACAAAGGTAGGTAGGAAAGTAAGTTGTGAAGAGGACATAAGGAGTCTGCAAAGGGATACAGATAGGTTAAGTGAGTGGGCAAAAATTTGGCAGATGGAATATATTGTGGGAAAATGTGAACTTGTCCACTTTGGCAGGAGGAATAGAAAAGCAGTATATTATTTAAATGGAGAAAGATTGCAGAACTCTGAGGTACAGAGGGATCTGGATGTCCTAGTACATGAATCACAAGAAGTTAGTATGCAGGTACAGCAAGTGATTAGGAAGGCAAATGGAATGTTGTCATTTATTGCAAGGGGAATGGAATATAAAAATGTATCCCAGGACGTTATGGGAGGTTAGGGAGGAAATTGCGGGTCCCCTAGCAGAGATATTTGAATCATCCACCGCTACAGGTGAGGTGCCTGAAGATTGGAGGGTAGCAAATGTTGTGCCTTTGTTTAAGAAGGGCGGCAGGGAAAAGCCTGGGAACTACAGACCAGTGAGCCTGACATCTGTAGTGGGTAAGTTGTTAGAGGGTATTCTGAGGGACAGGATCTACAGGCATTTGGAGAGGCAGGGACTAATTAGGAACAGTCAGCATGGTTTTGTGAGAGGAAAATCATGTCTCACGAATTTGATTGAGTTTTTTGAAGGGGTAACCAAGAAGATAGATGAGGGCTGTGCAGTAGACGTGGTCTACATGGACTTCAGCAAAGCATTTGACAAGGTACCGCAAGGTAGGTTGTTACATAAGGTTAAATCTCATGGGATCCAAGGTGAGGTAGCCAATTGGATACAAAATTGGCTTGACGACAGAAGACAGAGGGTGGTTGTAGAGGGTTGTTTTTCAAACTGGATGCCTGTGTCCAGCGGTGTGCCTCAGGGATCGGTGCTGGGTCCGCTGTTATTTGTTATTTATATTAATGATTTGGATGAGAATTTAGAAGGCATGGTTAGTAAGTTTGCAGATGACACCAAGATTGGTGGCATTGTGGACAGTGAAGAAGGTTATCTAGGATTGCAACGGGATCTTGATAAATTGGGCCAGTGGGCCGATGAATGGCAGATGGAGTTTAATTTAGATAAATGTGAGGTGCTGCATTTTGGTAGATCGAATCGGGCCAGGACCTACTCCGTTAATGGTAGGGCGTTGGGGAGAGTTATAGAACAAAGAGATCTGGGAGTACAGATTCATAGCTCCTTGAAAGTGGAGTCACAGGTGGATAGGGTGGTGAAGAAGGCATTCAGCATGCTTGGTTTCATTGGTCAGAACATTGAATGCAGGAGTTGGGATGTCTTGTTGAAGTTGTACAGGGCATTGGTGAGGCCACACTTGGAGTACTGTGTACAGTTCTGGTCACCCTATTATAGAAAGGATATTATTAAACTAGAAAGAGTGCAGAAAAGATTTACGAGGATGCTACCGGGACTTGATGGTTTGACTTACAGGGAGAGGTTAGACAGACTGGGACTTTTTTCCCTGGAGAGTAGGAGGTTAAGGGGAGATCTTATAGAAGTCTATAAAATAATGAGGGGCATAGATAAGGTCGATAGTCAAAATCTTTTCCCAAAGGTAGGGGAGTCTATAACGAGGGGGCACAGATTTAAGGTGAGAGGGGAGAGATACAAAAGGGTCCAGAGGGGCAATTTTTTCACTCAAAGGGTGGTGAGTGTCTGGAACGAGCTGCCAGAGGCAGTAGTAGAGGCGGGTACAATTTTGTCTTTTAAAAAGCATTTGGACAGTTACATGGGTAAGATGGGTATCGAGGGATATGGGCCAAGTGCAGGCAATTGGGACTAGCTTAGTGGTATAAACTGGGCGACATGGACATGTTGGGCCGAAGGGCCTGTTTCCATGTTGTAACTTCTATGATTCTATGATTCTATGTTTTGCTACAGTTGTACCGGGCATTGGTGAGACCACATCCAGAATACTGTGTGCAGTTTTGGTCTCCTTATTTAAGAAAGGACATAATTGCTTTCGAGGTGGTTCAAAGAAGGTTCACTCAACTGATTCCTGGGATGAGTGGGTTATCTTATGAGGAAAGGTTGGACAAGTTGGGCCTGTGTACACTCCAGTTTAGAAGAATGAGATCTTATTGAAACATATAAGATCCTGAGGGGACTAGAAAGGGTTCATGCTGAGAGGATGTTTCCCCTTGTGGGAGAGACTAGAACTAGGGGCCACAGTTTAAAAATACGGGGTCTCCCATTTAAGACGGTGATGAGGAGAATTTTTTTCTCTGAGGGTCGTGAGTCTGTGGAACTCCCTTCTCCAGGGAGTGGTGGAGGCAGGGTCATTGAATATTTTTAAGGCTGAGTTCGATAGATTCCTGATTAACAAGGGAGTCAAAGGTTATAATAGGTAGATGGGAAAGTAGGGTTGAGGTCACAATCAGATCAGCCATGACCTTATCAAATGGCAGAGCAGGCTCAAGAGGCTGAATGGCCTACTCCTGCTCTTAATTCGTATGTTCGTACGTATGTTCGTATATTCCCTGTATAGTATTGAAACTTTATTATAGGAACATAGAACGGGAGTAGGCCTCGAGCCTGTTCCGCCATTCAGTGAGATCATGGCTGATCTGTGACCTACCTCCATATATCCGCCTTAGCCCCATATCCCTTAATACCTTTGGTTAACAAAAATCTATCAATCTCTGATTTAAAATTAACAATTGAGCTAGCATCAACTTTTTTTTTATTCGTTCATGGGATGTGGGCATCGTTGACGAGGCCAGCATCTATTTCCCATCCCTAATTGCCCTTGAGAAGGTGGTGGTGAGCTGCCTTCTTGAGCCGCTGCAGTCCGTGTGTAGAAGAGAGTTCCAAACTTCTATCACCCTTTGCGTGTAGAAGCGTTTCCTAACTTCACTCCTGAAAGTCCTGGCTCTTACTTATAGGCTATGTCCCCTCATCCTGGTATTCAAGTTTAGGAGACCTCCAAAAACAAGTACAAATGCATCAGCAGCCAGAAGCAATAATCCAGCAACTAACCTGTAACTCCTGCATGATCCCTTTAAATAGCGCTGGTGGGTGGTCCTCCATGCTATTTACAAATTGTTCAGTTCTGTGAGGTTAAGACAGTGCATTGGCTGGAGCATGGAGTTCCAAAATCGCATCTGTCCCTTTAAATCAGCGTTGCACATTGATCTGCATATTCTCCCTACTTTACATGCTGCCAGCATTCGTTAAGTGCGCGTGCGCAAAGGCCTTTACCAATATGGGTCCTGCGCATGTCACGTCGTAAATGTGTGCGTGCATCGCGGATGCCATTTTGGGTCCTTAGGATTCCTCGCAGCGCCTAGACAACGGGCGCTATGTGGCCCTCTTTATACCCCATGGAGTCAGGGGCAAGTAGCCGAATGGATAGCAAGCTGGCTACAAACCAGAAAACAGAGAATAGTAGTTAAAGGTAGTTACTCAGACTGGCGGAAGGTGAAAGGCGGAAGGTGGGAAGTGGTGGTCCACAGGGATTGGTGCTGGGACCAATGTTATTCACCATTTACATAAATGATTTGGACTTGGGAATCGGAAGTACAATATCAAAATTTGGGAATGACACCAAGGTAGGGGGTATAGTTAATACTGAAGAAGACAGCGACAAAATACAAGAATACCTTAACAAAGTTGCAGAATAGGCATGTAAATGGCAAGTGAATTTCAATATAGACAAGTGTGAGGTGGTGCATTTTGTTAGGAGGAATAAGGAGGCCACCTACTCCTTGGAAAATAAGAGTCTAAATGGGGTAGAGGTGCAAAGGGATCTGGGGGAATAGAGTCACAAATCATTAAACGCAGGTTAACAAAGCCATAAAAAATGCAAAGCACTGGGGTTCATTTCTAGAGGAACAGAATTCAAAAACAGATAAGTTATGTTAAATTTATCCAAAGCCTTGATTAGACCACACTTAAGAGTACTGTGCACTGTTCTGGTCTCCATATTACAAAAATAATATAGAAGCACTGGGGAGAGTGCAAAAAAGATTTAGAAGGATGATACCAGAACTGAGAGGTACAACCACCAGGAAAGACTGAACAGGCTGGGACACTTTTCTCTAGAAAAGGGAAGACTGAGTGGTGACCTGATAGAGGCCTTTAAAATTATGAAGAGGTCTGATAGGGTAGATGTAGAGAAGGTGTTTCCACTTGTGGGGGAGTCTAAAATTAAATATAAGATAGTCACTAATAATTCCAATAAGGAATTTAGGAGAAACTTCTTTACTCAGGGAATGGTGAGAACATGGAACTCACTACCACATGGAGTGGTTAAGGCAAATAGCATCGATGCATTTAAGAGGAAGCTAGATAAGTACATGAGGGAGAGTGTAATAGAAGGATATGTTGATAGGGTGAGATGAAGTAAGGTGGGAGGAGGCTAGTGTGGAGCATAAACACCGGCATAGACCTGTTGGGCTGAATGGCCTGCTTCTGTGCTGTAAAGTTCTATGTAATTCTATGCAATGATTATACACCTTGCTAGCTTTTTATTTATTCAGCTGCAGTGGGTAAGGGAAATCAAGGGAAGGAAAGATGAATTTTTGAAGCTTTTTTCTGCAAAAATGTTTCACATGAAAACTGCTATGACCCCTATTTCAGTGCTATCAAATTCCAGGGCCATTACCCCAGTTTTGGCCAAACCCTGAGACAATGCTCCCCTCAGTACTGGTGAACCCCATGACCCCCTCAACCCTCTCTCCAGTGCTGCCAAATGTCACCTATCCACCTCCAGCCTGGTACATGTTGCCTATCATCTTGTGTATATTATGCTTCTAAAGAGGTAAGAGATAAATATGAAAAAGAACATATAGGCCTTGAAATTCAGCAGGGGCTCTGCCAGTCTCCTACCGTAACTCCAGCAGAAACCTGGCGGACTCAATAGCTGGGCTGGGAAATTCCGTTGTAACTTTCGTAAACGGATTTTCTGCCGCACTTCCGACGAAGTTGCTGTGGCGGAGTGGGAGCAGCTCCGAGGAATTTCCTGGCCCTGGTCTTTACATTTTATAATGTGTTGTAAATGGCTATATTAGCTGCATTTCTTTTATTTATGTCTGCATGAACGATGGTTGTTTTTGAGTTCTGAGCAGAAACAGTAGCAGGTGCTGGATGACTGTATCATTAATCAAGTGTTTTTAGGGGGAGGGCTTCTAAATAAAAATCCTGAATTTAAATGTTTAGTTACATTTATTTTTATAATTTTAAGGATTGTTGCAGAGACATTTCGTAAAGAAGGAAATGCAGATTACTTTAATCTTTACTTGACCCACACTCTGAACAGATGGACATTAAATGCAAAGTGCCTTTATTTATGTAAGTGTAGCATTGGAGGGAATACATTTATTTATCTGCCTGCAGCAGTAAAGGAAAATTAACAACTAATTTTCCCAGAATCAATCAAAAAATCTTTGTGTACTGTCTCTGGTGATATCTGTCACAAACCTCTTTCCAAATTCTTTCACAGCAGATATGCACCTCTCCTCCAATTCCATGTCATGGGAGACCTAATTTGCATTTATTAATGAGGCTAATGAGCCTCATTAATGAGTGAGTTAAAATCGTCCTATTTATTTCTGAAAGTCTTGTTGGGCCAGAATAGGGTGAAAGGTTAAGGGAGTGTGCATCTGATACCTGGTTGTCTAACTGCAAAGTTTGTAGCTGTCCTTCCCAAACTAGTGATATGTATTTGATCCCTGATGGGCTGGTGGAATGATGGTAGAGAAATGTATCTATTTTACTTGTCAGTCTAGTAATAAGCATACTATCACTCCCAGATGGTTCAGTGGCAACAATACCAGTAGATTGTGGTGATCCAATCAGGTTTGTGTTTCCTGTTAGCCTGATGAAGTATGTGTATCCGGGTGACCAACTGAGGCTTGTGCTTCCAATTCGTCCAATGAAGTTTGTGTATCCCAGTGATCCGCTGAGGTTTGTGGTTCCTTCTTTTGGATGAGGTATTAAACTGAGGCCCTGTCTGCCCTCTCAAGTGGAAGTAAAAGATCCCATGAAGTTATTCAAAGCGGAGCGGGGGAGTTCTCCCGGTGTCCTGGCCAATATTTATTCCTCAAACGACATCACTAAAACAGATTATCTGGTGACTTATCTCATTGCTATTTGCAAATTGGCTGCCGTGTTTGCCTACATTACAACAGTGACTACACTTCAAAAATACTTCATTGGATGTGAAGAGCTTTGAGACGCCCTGAGGTCATGAAAGGCGCTATATAATTGCATTAGCTTGTGCTTTTTGGTGATCTAGTGAGACTTGTGTTTCTTAATGATCCAGTAAGACTTATTTTACATAGTGACCCAATGAGGCAAATTTTTCCTGGTGACTCAGTGAAGTCATTTGTCAGTTTTCCTTTCACAAATACTTCAAAAAATAAAAGATGAATAAACGCTGAGCACAAATTGATATAAGAGGACACCACTGATGAGATCACATCAGCTTGGGCCTATAAGTGGCAAGTAACATTCGTGCCAGACAAGTGCTAGGCAATGACCATTTCCAACAAGAGAGAGTCTAACCACCTCCTCTTGACATTCAATGGCATCACCATCGCCGAATCCCCCACCATCGACATCCTGGGGGTCACCATTGACCAGAAACTGAACTGGACCAGCCACTTAAATATTGTGGCTACAAGAGCAGGTCAGAAGCTGGGTATTCTGCGGCGAGTGACTCACCTCCTGATTCCCCAAAGCCTTTCCACTATCTACAAGTCACAAGTCAGGAGTAATATGGAATACTGCTGGATGAGTGCAGCTCCAACAACAGTCAAGAAGCTCGACACCATCCAGGACAAAGCAGCCCACTTGATTGGCACCCCATCCACCACACTAAACATTCACTCCCTTCACCACCGGCGCACTGTGGCTGCAGTGTGCACCATTGCACTGCAGCAACTCACCAAGGCTTCTTCGACTGCACCTCCCAAACCCGCAACCTCTACCACCTAGAAGGACAAGGGCAGCAGGCACATGGGAACACCACCACCTGCACATTCCCCTTCAAGTCACACACCATCCTGACTTGGAAATTTATCGCCGTTCCTTCATCGTCGTTGGGTTAAAATTCCAGAACTCCCTTCCTAACAGCACTGTGGGAGAACCTTCACCACACTGACTGCAGCGGTTCAAGAAGGCGGCTCACCACCACCTTCTCAAGGGCAATTAGGGATGGGCAATAAATTCTGGCCTTGCCAGGGACACCCACGTCCCATGAACGAATAAAATAAAAACATATTGCATAGATTATAGCTTGATTCCATCCTGATGATAATGCAATCTCAGATTTTCACTCTGTGGTATTACCAAGCCACCCTCAGTTACACGTGATCAGTAATCTCCTCAGTTCTATGGAGAACATGGTGGACTGTTAAGCATCATGTAGTGCTGCCAGCCTGTACTACTGAAGTGTTATTCTTGGAAAAGTGTTGAACTGGAAAGAGATCCTTAGGGAATTTCCAACTACGTGGAAATAGAACATGGAAAATTACAGTCTCTGTTAGAGAGCACATATGCTGAATACTTTCAGAGATTCTACCAATAACTTGAAGTCTCCGCTGAGCTGCAGCTTGGGGGGCTGTACACTTGGCAGAGGATTGAAAGCTGTTTAGACTCAGGGACTCTTGTCGCACATCACAATTAATTTGAGGGTTATGTTTGAAGTTTGGCAGAGTTTAACGCCTTGTTTTCATTCAGCAAACACTTGGCCAAAAGGCAATGTGGCTGTTTCAGTGGAAGCTTCTTTCTTGTTTTTGCCTCATACTTGCAAAAGGTTAAACCATTGAAAATTTTAGGACTAAGCTTTGTTACTAATTATAATACTGCATGTATGCTGGGAAAACAGAAATACAAGATGCACTGCACTGATGTAATGGAAATACTTCACTTAAAATGTCAAAGGACCATTTTCCAAATTACATGTAATGAGAGTACCAGTGGGAAACTTCATAAATTAACAAAAATTATAGATTTGTGAAGTACATTAATGGTGTTACGTGTCTGGGGTTTCTCTTGTTCAGCATGGTATGCAAGCCCTTGCTCCAATGATCCAGTGTGTGCCTTTACCTACCTAATAACTAAGCAATTTGTAGCAATCCTAAGGGTCGCTGAGAGAACCCTGTTCACTGGATTTTGGATTCCTGATTCTATTATGTGCCCTCATTTGATCTTCCTCAAGTTTGGGCTGGTATAGGACACAGTGGCGTAGTGGTTATGTTACTGGACTAGTACTCCTAGAGGATTTGGACTAATAATCCAGAGTATGTAAGTTCAAATCCCACCATGGTAGTTTGAGAGTACCAGTAAAAATAATTAAAAAGGCTAATGGAATGTTGGCCTTTATCTCAAGGGGGCTAGAATACAAAGGTGTGGAAGTTATGTTACAGTTATATAAAGCTCTGGTTAGACCCCATTTAGAGTACTGCATTCAGTTCTGAGGATATATTGGTCTTGGAGTAGGTGCAGTGCAGATTCATCAGAATGGGGCTAAAAGGGTTCAATTATAAGGACTAGGCTTGTATTCCCTTGAGCAGAGAAGATTAAAGGGTGATCAAATTGAGGAGTTTAAGGTGATTAAAGGAATTGATAAGGTAGATAGAGAGAAATTATTTCCTCTGGTGGAGGAGTCCAGAACAAGAGGGCATAACCTTAAAATTAGAGCTAGGCCATTCAGGGGTGATGTCAGAAAGCACTTCTTCACACAGAGTAGTAGAAATCTGGAATTCTCTTCCCCCAAAAAGCTGTTGAGGCTAGGTCAATTGAAAATTTCAAAACTGAGAGTGATAGATTTTTGTTAGGCAAGATTATTAAGGGTTACAGAACCAAGGCGGGTAGATGGAGTTAAGATACAGATCAGCCATGATCTAATTGAATGGCGGAACAGGCTTGAGGGGCTGAATGGGCTACTCCTGTTCCTATCTTATTAAGTGATTATAAAACTATTGGATTATTGTAAAAACCTAACTGGTTCACTAATGTCCTTTAGGGAAGGAAACCTGCAGCCCTTACCTAGTCTGGCCTATATGTGACTCCAGTCCCACACCAACATGGTTGGCTCTTAACTGCCCTCTGAGGTTGCCTAGCAAGCCACTCAAGGGAAACTAGGGATGGGCAATAAATGCCGGCCTTGCCAGCGACATCCAAATCCTGATAATGAATTTAAAAAAAGATTGTTAGGATATAAACTGCTAAACATACTTATTAATTTTAAAAGTGAACAGGCGCAATGTCACTCTATATTTACAGTTTCTGGTTTAATTATCCCTTCTTTTAAGATAGAAAATAACAGTTCCGTCAGCTACACTATAACTAAATGCAAACTGTATCAGACACTGAGTCCCTGAGTACTAAATTTTATATGGGGATTTTTAACTTGCCCATTCACAGAGTCTCTGTGCTTTATCTATCTCACTTTAATGGCTTCAGATGGACGACTCAATTTTAACCAGGCAGGCTGAAGAATGCTCTTCAGAAAATAACTGAGATAAATAAATTTTAAGCATGTGTGTCTTAAACTCAAAAAGAGCTGCTAGTCAAACATAAATACAAATAAAAGTTGTGTGTGAATTAAATGGCTTGAATCCTCTCTTGCACACCTGGCCAGAAACAACATCTGTATTCTAGGGCTATTATATCAAAAGAAGCTGGACCATTTTCTGTGACTGAACCTGATGTTTTACCCTATGTGTACAGAAAGAAGCCAATGCCATGATATTTTACAAATAAAAATACTTCATTTTTGCGAAAATTGGGTGGTACAAGATCATTTCACAAAGGAAAATCATTATTTTTAATTGACATTTCCCACCTTTCTCTTTCCACTCCAGTAATCCAGCCTCACTGGCACCCAATATCATCCAGCACGGAGGACAGGTGGGTGACTGATGGTGAACTTGATATGGGTATTGTTCTGTCAAAGCCTAACCGGAGAAGGGACATGGCCCATGCTACCTTCTCCTTTCTTAACCACAGAGTGACAAAACTCTCATTGCAATGGTGGCAGTTGGAGTTGAAGGTTGCTGCAACCTATATTCTCAGGGGTGTAAAGTAACCATCATCATAACTGAACTATTGTTCTACATTTCTGTTTTTCTCCCCTCACAAATATTGACTTTTACTCAGTGAAATTCGTTATCTGACTCAGATAGCTCTGCTTACATTTTTTAACAGGATATAAAACAGATTAAAGAAAAAGAGGGAGTGTCAGTTTTATTTTCAGTGGCAGAACATTACACATTAGTGGTTTGCTGTAAAGTAATTAAATGAAAAATGAACTAGATTATTGGCCATTTCTCATTAACTAGTGAGGTGCTTTATCAACTTTGCTCTGTCCTTCTCACATATTGTTTTTCTCTTCCTTCATGTTGAGCATCCTCTGGTGAGCTAATGGGAGAGTAGTGGGATGCCAAGAGGGTAGGGGGTGCAGCTGTGAGTAATGGAGAGACAGGGTAGTAACAGAGAGAAAGGGAGAGAGTAACATATATATGGAGGGATGACAGATAGCCCTTGCAGGGGGCCGCCAAACTTTCTGTTTACAGTCACAGCAGTAGTGAATTCTCTCACTGACCATTAAATGTTAACTGTTCAGAAAGCAAAGGGTACTCCACAAGCAGCACTAACAGATCCAGCCTGATTTCAGCTTTGTGGGTCCAAGGCTGCCGTCAAGTGCTGCGGTTGCCCACGCTAGCTCAATGGATAAAGAAACCCTGACAACTGAAAGATCTTGAAGAGAAACAAAGCAGTGACATCAGATCAGTATAGGTAACATATGCTGAACACCATGTTTTACATTCCCTCAAGTGTCTGTAGGCAATCAGGATATCTACCCTTATTCTTAACAGTTTCACTATTTCTGTGAGCATCTAAGATATACGTTTACAAGGAATATACTGTGCAGAGACGAGGCACTTCTCCAGAGAGTGAAGAAGTTGTAGAGCTAGTCAATGTGTGCTGATCTTCGAAACAGTATCTAGTAGCCTATTAAAAGTGTCAAGTGGGATTGGGAACAGGTAGCTTATCTGCCCTCTTAGTCTGAGAATGATGCATGGAACAGGGGAAACCTAAGGAGGGCACAGAAAATAAGCAGGAGAGAACTTTTCGAAAAGGAAGTGACCAATCCTATTTTACATCCACTAGATGGCATTGTTGTAATTTCCATGAATCCTAGTCTATCTTTGGCACTCAGCTAAATGAACCGAGAACTTTGCAAGCACCTCAGGGTCTGGACATTGATGTTTGCAATCACTATAAACAATATACTTTTTTTGATTAGTCGCTATTTTACAAATAAAGAATTGCTTGACACTTGCAATCTGGGGATGGCTCCTCTTGTGAGAATAGGGCTTGGTATTTATATCTAGATAATTTTCAGATGAAACTAATCAGTAGTGGAAAACAAAATATGAAATTAATAAAAATGCTTAATGGATGGAACAGGTGTTTAATATTCAGGATGGGTAAAAACAACTGTTCAGTGGCTGGAAGAGGTTGATATTATAAACTAGATTCACATAGCTTAATATTAAAAATTGCTAATTAATCAGCATTGAGGGTTGTTCTGGGATCTGGGAGCATTGGGAAGGTGGCCTCGCATGTGGGAGTACTGGGATTGGGGTCTCAAGGTCTACCAGTATGTTGATGGTATCCTGGGGTCTGGGAGCACTGGGAGTTCTGGCAGCATTAGATAGTTCTCAGGATCTAGGGTGACTGGGAGGCAGTCGAGGGATTCGTGAACACTGTTGTATTGGTGACTTGCTGGGATCTGGCAGTACTGTGAGGACAGGGTCTAGCAGCCTTGCAGAGATGGGATAGGGCAGCCCCAGGAGAATGGGACTCAAATTGCCTTTGCCCCTTTTTTGGATTGTCTGGTGCCTCCCACTTGCATTCCCACCTGTCAGCCTCTTCTGTGACCCCTCTTTAGTGCACTTTGGGCCAACAAGCATCCTCCACAACATTGCCCAATTTCAGCCAGTTACAGCCTTAATTTTCTTGCCTCAAAGCGCCAAGTGTATGTGATAAAACTACTTTTTGGCTGCGTTGAATTTTTAACTTGTATAGTCTTAATACTAGAAAACGGTGTACATCGGGTCACTTGTGGGATTTTTTGTAAGCTGGAGTCTGCAAGGCACAGATAATACACATTACATTATAGCATTCGAAGGTCAATTTATATGCATTGGGATGGTGGTCTCTATGAAACAAATATATTCTTATGCATTAATGCAGGCTGCATGCAGAGACATATATTCCAGTTATCGCAGATAGATCGAATGAAAGGACAGACAGCCTTGCCATTGTCAAAGACTGGCAATCCATTTAACATTGATAGTGAAACGCAGCCTTTTGTTTCAGTATAACTTCAAAAGTGGTCCCATCCCACTTGGCACAGATCAAAGAATCAGGCTGGAAGCCTGTGGTAGTGGGTTCAATTGACAGTTGTGTCTGAGATCCTTGCGAAGGGGATGGGGGTCACTCATTTGATGTAGTCCTCTTTGATGGACAGTTTGGTGGTCAGAGATTTCCTATCATGGGATTATATTGCGTGTCATGTGGCAGTCCACAGCGAGAGTCTGAGTTGTGCAGCCAGCAGCCAAACAGCTCTTTGTTTTAGAGTTTTAGGCCAGCCAGCCGAACTAGCTTTCAAATGGTTGCCTCTTCTACATACAACTCCAACCGAAAACAGAACACTTTGCCTGGACAGATCATTTACTCTGCTGTGCCAGCCAGTTACCATAACTGATGTTCACTGATCAATATATTTGTACAAAGGGTAATTCCACTGCTCAGTACACTAACAATCCCCCTTTGAAAGAAACAAATACACAATAACTCATGAATCAACCACCTTCCCGCACGTGTTAAAGCTACACATGAATCACTTGTCAACATTTAAAAAACACATTTGTACATATATTCTACATTAGCAATGCAAAATGAAACAAATGTATGAATGGTAACAGGTGAGTATATACTTTAAAGTTTATTTTTAGAGAGAAAGCGAGTATTATGTATTAAAGGGATTCAATAACGATATATTTCATTTTTTTATATTGTTTAGTCCTCATTCATCTATCTGATGATTCAGTCCACTTTTAAAGAGAGGAAAATCATGTGAAAGCACATGATACATTCCAGTGGTCAATGTATAAAGCAAGGATTTGTTGTTATGATCCCAGAATCTCACTATCATTTACCTACAGATTGGTTGAAAATGGTGCACTCCAGATCATTGGGGACATGAGGTCCACTTATAAGAGTGTGATATCTGAACCTGAGAAAATACATAATAAACAAACCCAAAAATGTAGGCAGCAGTGGTCAGTAGATTGACCAATAGATTGTTGTTCAGTTATAGTATGAAGATAAGTGATATTGATGCTGTGGCAGTTTCAGGAAGGTAGATGCTGTACAATGCATGGAGGAAATGTAAGCTCCCTGACAGAGCTCATACTGATGAATCCAGGGCAGGGGGAGTGTGATGGCATTACTTCAATAAATGGAGACTTTACTGTTATACATTGAAGTAAAGATTAGTGGGGCCACTAGACGTGTACTAACAATTCAACATATTTGCAAATTTGATACACTAGAGCTCGATAAATTAGGAATCTATTGAAATTAACATCATTTTTATGCATGTGTTGTTATATTCATATATTTAATTTTTTGTGCAAGTTTCAGTATTTGCAGTTGTCTTTTTTTAGCTATGAGTATTTGTCTCATTTTGCATTGCTAATGTAGATATACGTGCAAATGTTTTTTTAAGTGCTGACAAGTGATTAATTTGCAGCTTCAAAGGGTGTAGGAAGGTGGTTGATTAGTGAGTTACTATGTATTTGTTTCTTTCGAAGGTTGCTTGTTAGTGTACTGAGCTGTAGAATTATATTGTGTAAAAATGTATTGGTCAGTGAACATCAGTGTGGCACAGCAGGGCAAATGATCTGTCCGGCCAAGTGTTTTGTTTTCCGTTGGAGTTATATATTGTGAAAATAAAACAGTTTTACATGTCACAGTAATAAAAGTGTTGAAATTTATCTTGTTCAGTTTAATCATTATCTGATATGGAGGTGGAGTGCGACTATTCCCCTGTTGATTTGATAATTTGCATCAGCATAATTGAGTTGTGAAGCTAAAGATGTGACCGTCTGCACAGTTTGTGATGTTCTTTGTGAGACTCAAGTGTGCGGCCTTGCTGTTGCAGGGTTGAACTGAATCTTGTAGTTTCCCCATTGTTCCATCTGATGCCCCTGCACGTCTATCACCATTTTGGTGTGATAATTATAATACAATAAATTTCATTTAATAATAAAATTGCAAAACTATACATGAGTGTCGCTTGAAGGTATAATCTGATTATAATATTTTATCAATTTACAGCAGCAGATGACACATATTTTAAACCAATGCAACAGTTGACTCCAACGTACAGCACCATGTAAGATCGACTCTCTGTGTGTACATATCTATTTACAAAAATATACACTATTGGATGTCCTGATATTCTGTAGTGTTATTTATGGTAAGTTTTATAAGGATCATATAATTTACAATGTTTAATTCTGCTATCAAGTCCTTTTAAGAATGAAGATCATGTCCACAGGCTCCTAATTCAGTTATTTTTTTCTCATGTTATTTATTGTACATAAAAAGCAACCATGTCATATAAATAAATTCAATATGTATGTCGAGGCGAAGAGGAGGACAATTTGGACGATTAATCCAGCATGTAGTGAATTGTTCCTATATGTTTTTTAAACAGTTTATCTGTCCTGGCAGTATTTATGTGACACTTAACAGGGGGAAGCAAGTGGCAGAGGCTTCATGGATCATGAACCGGCTGTCCTCTCTGAGGATGGCAGCATTCCTGTCCCATCCCTGCCACTCCGCCAGTGCCGTTGCTGTTGCCTGTCAGCTAGCCAGCCCACTCCCTATTGCAAATTTATTCAAGTATAGGAAACCTCCAAAAACAGGTACAAATGCATCAGCAGCCAGATCAAATAATCCAGCAACTAACCTGTAACTCCTGCACGATCCCTTTAAATAGCACTGGTGGGGGGTTCCCCATGCTGGTTAAGAACTATTCAGCTGTGCGAGGTTAAGATAGTGCATTGGCTGGAGCATGGAGTTCCAAAATAGCAGCAGCCCCTTTAAATCAATGTTGCACTCTGATTACTGACATAACCTCCCAACTCTACATCCTGCCTCCGTTCGTTAGGTGCCTTTACCAAGATGGCGTCCTGCACACATCACGCCGGATGTGCACGCGCGCATCCTGGACCCATTTTCAGGGCTTAGGTGTCCACGTAGTGCCTACAAAATGGGCGCTACATGACCCAATTTCGCCCCCATGATTTGGTAAGTGTAGCATTCTTAGGAGGAAAAAGGTGACTTAGGACCTATGGTTCCCAAAACTCTCCATCTCGGGGTTTCATCGTGTAATTTCTGGTTCTGTTGTAGACTAATTGATAGAGATTGATTGCTATGATTAGTCAACAACTCCATTATCATTGGATCATGTGAACTAGAAGGACCTTGGTCTTTTCTCGTTTAACAATTCCTATGTTCCGATAAAAGCAGTTCCACTGTTCCTGATCATGCTGGTTCTATACTTCATGGGTCAAGAATGTTTGTATATTTCGCCCATCTATCCTGCCATTCACTGATTAACTTTTCAAGGACCAATACAACAATTTCCAAGCACAATTGGGTTACAATGCCCTCTTCATCGGCTCGTTCTTTTAAATTTTTTTCTTACTTTTCCTTTCTGTCTCTTTTTTTTCTCTCTTTTATTTCTTTTCTTTCTTTCCCTCTCTTTATTTCTCTTTCTATATCTAATTTGACTCTACTTCACCCTATTTCTTTCCCCATCGTTTGCTCTGTTTCTTTCTCCATTGTTTTCTTTCTTGGTTAAGAAGATAGACCAATGGCCATGAGGTCCCAGATGCGACATTAACATTTGTGGTGCAAATATAGTGCGATCCAATTAATGTCCTTTGCCACGAGATGAGCCATTCCAGCAATTTCTGGCCCAATGCGTTTATACAGTTATAACTAAGAATATGCTACCGTACCCTATGATATAGTGGTTATGTTACTGGACTAGTAATCTGGAGTCAAGAGTTCAAATCCCGCCAATGGTAGGAGTGACGCAGCTGGGGAATTTAAATTCAATTAATTAAATAAAATCTGGAATAAAAAAAAAACGAGTATCAGTAATGGTCGCCATGAAACTACCGGATTGTCGTAAAAACCCATCTGGTTCACTAATGTCCTTTAGGGAAGGAAACCGGCCTTCCTTACCCGGTCTGGCCTATATGTGACTCCAGACCCACAGCAATGTGGTTGATTCTTAATTGCCCTCTGAAATGGCCTAGCAAGCCACTCAGTTGGAAAATCTCGCTTAAAAAATGTCATAATAAGAATAAAACCGGATGGACCACCTGGCATCGGACCACTAGGCACCGGATACGACAAAGGCAAACCAAGCCCAGTCGACCCTGCCAAGTCCGCCTCACGAACATCTGGGGACTTGTGCCAAAATTGGGAGAGCTGTCCCACAGGCTAGTCAAGCAACAGCCTGACATAGCCATACTCACAGAATCATACCTTTCAGCCAACGTCCCAGACTCTTCCATCACCATCCCTGGGTATGTCTTGTCCTTCCAGCAGGACAGACCAACTAGAGGTGGCAGTACAGTGATTATACAGTCAGGAGAGAGTGGCCCTGGGAGTCCTCAACATTGACTCCAGACCCCATGAAATCTCATGGCATCAGGTCAAACACGGGCAAGGAAACCTCCTGCTGAAGAATCAGTCCTCCTCCATGTTGAGCACCACTTGGAGGAAGCACTGAGGGTAGCAAGGGCACAGAATGTACTCTGGGTGGGGGACTTCAATGTCCACCACCAAGAGTGGCTTGGTAGCACCACTACTGACCGAGTCCTGAAGGACATAGCTGCCAGACTGGGCTTGCGGCAGGTGGTGAGCGAACCAACACGTGGGAAAAACTTACTTGACCTCGTTCTCACCAATCTACCTGCATCTGTCCATGACAGTATTGCTAGGAGCGACCACCGCACAGTCCTCGTGGAGACGAAGTCCCGTCTTCGCACTGAAGACACCATTCAACGTGTTGTGTGGCACTATCACCGTGTTAAATGGGATAGATTCGGAACAGATCTAGCAGCTCAAAACTGGGCATCCATGAGGCGCTGTGGGCCATCAGCAGCAGCAGAATTGTATTCCAGCACAATCTGGAACCTCATGGTCCGGCATATTTCTCACTCTACCATTACCAACAAGCCAGGGGATCAACCCTGGTTCAATGAAGAGTGTAGAAGAGCATTTTTAAAAAATTCGTTCATGGGATGTGGGCGTCGCTGGCAAGACCAGCATTTATTGCCCATCCCTAATTGCCCTTGAGAAGGTGGTGGTGAGCCGCCTTCTTGAACCGCTGCAGTCCGTGTGGTGAAGGTTCTCCCACAGTGCTGTTGGGAAGAGAGTTCCAGGATTTTGACCCAGCAACGATGAAGGAACGGCGATATATTTCCAAGTCGGGATGGTGTGTGACTTGGAGGGGAACGTGCAGGTGGTGTTGTTCCCATGTGCCTGCTGCTCTTGTCATTGTAGGTGGTAGAGGTTGCGGGTTTGGGAGGTGCTGTCGAAGAAGTCTTGGCGAGTTGCTGCAGTGCATCCTGTGGCCACAGTGCGCCGGTGGTGAAGGGAGTGAATGTTTAGGGTGGTGGATGGGGTGCCAATCAAGCGGGCTGCTTTATCTTGGAAGGTGTCGAGCTTCTTGAGTGTTGTTGGAGCTGCACTCATCCAGGCAAGTGGAGAGTATTCCATCACACTTCTGACTTGTGCCTTGTAGATGGTGGAAAGGCTTTGGGGAGTCAGGAGGTGAGTCACTCGCCACAGAATACCCAGCCTCTAACCTGCTCTTGTAGCCACAGTATTTATATGGCTGGTCCAGTTAAGTTTCTGGTCACTGGTGACCCCCAGGATGTTGATAGTGGGGGATTCGGCGATGGTAATGCCGTTGAATGTCAAGGGGAGGTGGTTAGACTCTCTCTTGTTGGAGATGGTCATTGCCTGGCACTTATCTGGCGCAAATGTTACTTGCCACTTAGGAGCCCAAGCCTGGATGTTGTCCAGTCTTGCTGCATGCGGGCTCGGTCTGCTTCATTATTTGAGGGGTTGCGTGCCAGGAGCAGCACCAGGCGTACCTAAAAATAAGGTGTCAACCTGGTGAAGCTACAACTCAGGACTACATGCATGCTAAACAGAAGAAGCAACATGCTATCGGCAGAGCTAAGCGATTCCACAACCAATGGATCAGATCAAAGCTGTGCAGTCCTGCCACATCCAGTCGTGAATGCAGGTGGACAATTAAACAACTAACGGGAGGAGGAGGCTCTGCAAACATCCCCATCCTCAAGATGGCGGAGTCCAGCACGTGAGTACAAAAGACAAGGCTGAAGCGTTTGCAACCATCTTCAGCCAGAAGTGCCGAGTGGATGATCCATCTCGGCCTCCTCCCGATATCCCCACCATCACAGAAGCCAGTCTTCAGCCAATTCGATTCACTCCACGTGATATCAAGAAACGGCTGAGTGCACTGGATACAGCAAAGGCTATGGGCCTCGACAACATCCCAGCTGTAGTGTTGAAGTCTTGTGCTCCTGAACTAGCTGCGCCTTTAGCCAAGCTGTTCCAGTACAGCTACAACACTGGCATCTACCCGACAATGTAGAAAATTGCCCAGGTATGTCCTGTCCACAAAAAGCAGGACAAATCCAACTCGGCCAATTACCGCCCCATCAGCCTACTCTCAATCATCAGCAAAGTGATGGAAGGTGTCGTCGAAAGTGCTATCAAGCGGCACTTACTCACCAATAACCTGCTTACCGATGCTCAGTTTGGGTTCCGCCAGGACCACTCTGCTCCAGACCTCATTACAGCCTTGGTCCAAACATGGACAAAAGAGCTGAATTCCAGAGGTGAGGTGAGAGTGACTGCCCTTGACATTAAGACAGCACCAAGGAGCCCTAGTAAAATTGAAGTCAATGGGAATCGGGGGAAACCTCTCCAGTGGCTGGAGTCATACCTAGCACAAAGGAAGATGGTAGTGGTTGTTGGAGGCCAATCATCTCAGCTCCAGGACATTGCAGCAGGAGTTCCTCAGGGCAGTGTCCTCGGCCCAACCATCTTCAGCTGCTTCATCAATGACCTTCCCTCCATCATAAGGTCAGAAATGGGGATGTTCACTGATGATTGCACAGTGTTCAGTTCCATTCGCAACCCCTCAGATAATGAAGCAGTCCATGCCCGCATGTAGCAAGACCTGGACAACATCCAGGCTTGGGCTGATAAGTGGCAAGTAAATTTGCACCAGACAAGTGCCAGGCAATGACCATCTCCAACAAGAGAGAGTCTAACCACCACTCCTTGATATTCAACGGCATTACCATCGCCGAATCCCCCACCATCAACATCCTGGGGGTCACCATTGACCAGAAACTTAACTGGACCAGCCACATAAATACTGTGGCTACAAGAGCAGTTCAGAGGCTGGGTATTCTGCGGCGAGTGACTCACCTCCTGACTCCCCAAAGCCTTTCCACCATCTACAAGGCACAAGTCAAGAGTGTGATGGAATCCTCTACACTTGCCTGGATGAGTGCAGCTCCACCAACACTCAAGAAGCTCAACACCATCCAGGACAAAGCAGCCCGCTTGATTGGCACCCCATCCACCACCCTAAACATTCACTCCCTTCACCACCGGCGCACTGTGGCTGCAGTGTGTACCATCCACAGGATGCACTGCAGCAATCCGCCAAGGCTTCTTCGACAGCACCTCCCAAACCCGCAACCTCTACCACCTAGAATGACAAGGGCAGCAGGCACATGGGAACAACACCACCTGCACGTTCCCCTCCAAGTCACACACCATCCCGACTTGGAAATATATCGCCGTTCCTTCATCGTCGCTGGGTCAAAATCCTGGAACTCCCTTCCTAACAGCACTGTGGGAGAACCTTCACCACACGGATTGCAGCGGTTCAAGAAGGCAGCTCACCACCACCTTCTCGAGGGCAATTTGGGATGGGCAATAAATGCTGGTCTTGCCAGCGACGTTCACATCCCATGAACGAATAAAAGAAAAATAATTTATCTACTCTCGTTTATTTGAAGACTTCTTAAATTCATCATTAAAGGGGAAATTTTAACTGGGAGCAGGATTCGGGCGGGTGGCTGGGGCAGGGCAAGCTCCAAATACACCTGACATAGGCACCTTGTGGCCGGGGTGATTTTAATGTCCAGGCTTCTTCTGCATTTTGTTCGCCTGAATGGGCGGAAAGTGGCAATTGGACAGCGGGTGGGAGCGAAGGTTTCGGCTGTAGGAGGCCGCCTGCCGGCATAAGAGAAAGACTCAGCACCAGGAAGGTAATTCAGGCAGAAGGGATTTCGGGAGGGTCTCGTGGGAGGGAAGTGAGTGGGAAGTGTGGTGGGAGGTGCGGGGGAGTCTGGGACAGGGTAGGCCTAAACTTTTCTGTTTAGGAACTTGGAGAAGCACTCCTGCTCCTCGTGGCCCAACAAGCAGAATAAAAAAAAACTCACCTTAAATAGCTTCTTGTGGTCCTGGATCCTCTTCTTCTTGTCTTTACCTGGCAGGAAAGCCACAACGACTTCCCTGCTTGGGCCAGAGTTAAAATTACAGTCAGGACCTGATGATGTCATCGGACCCTAATCTGCATAATTAAAGAAGGACCCCGCCAGCTTCAGGCAGGCATCTTTTCTGCTTGTTTAGAATAGCAGGTTAAAATCAAGATCAGCACAAAACATGCGGGGAATCAGCAGGTAAGTCAACTGGAGCAATTTAACTGCTTCTGCCGTGTAGGTAGGGTTAAAATCGCCTGCTAAATTTCATCACTTTTACATCCAGTCCAAATTTGCTCCATTAGGATGTCCAATTACCATTTCAAAATAAATGATCAAAAAGTCGCTGCTCTTCGCAGCATAATTTCCCTCCCCTGCCCTTTCCGCGAAGCGGTGTCACTTCTTGAAGTGTTCTCATGCATCCTGTCCAGTGCAGAACTGAGGGAGTGCCGCACTGTCGGAGGTACTGCTTTTTGGATGAGATGTTAAACTGAAGTTCCATTTGGCCTCTCAGGTGGACGTAAAAGATCCGACGGTACTATTTCTAATATTTACCCTTCAACCAACATCGCTAAAACAGATTATCTGGTCATTATCTCATTGCTGTTTGTGGGACTTTGCTGTGTGCAAATTGGCTGCCGTGTTTCCTATATTACAACAGTGACTACACTTCAAAAGTACTTCATTGACCGTAGAGAGCTTTGGGACGTTCTGAGGTCGTGAAAGGAGCTATATAAATGCAAGCCTTTCTTTTTTTCATTCTTGTGGCCTCGGCTTAAAGTATTTTTGCAGATAGTGGGTGGCTTGGCTGTTGCCAATTAATTTGCAAGCAGTTGTGACACAGAGTGAAAATACAATTATTTTAGCATCATTTTAGTCCCCTTATTTAATTTTACAATCAAATTAAATTTTTTGCCAAAACAAAATGCTTAAAATACATTCAATATTACATCCTTACTAAGGGTAATGATGTAATTACTAAGGGTAATGATGTACATTTAAAAGCAAATAAGTATTTATGGATCAAAAACTGGCCAGGTATCAGTGTAAACCAATGAATTGTATTAATCCCTATTTTTAATTTGATTTAAAAAGACCATAATTAGAGCCATAAAAGAAAAAACAGTAAGACAGTAATGGACTGTCCGCCCCCTAATATTTGTCTTTAATTAGTATTTTAGTAAACATTACTTATTTTATTAAAGCTGTGTATAATAGTATGGGGTTAATATGAAATAGCTTTAATTACCAGAGATAGCATACTGATTCATTGATAAATCTGTGGTTATTACTGCACACAGAACAAGTTAAGCTGCATGCTCTTGAAATATGGAGACATTCTTAACAAAACCTAAGTATATTCATGAACAAAGCTCCTTCAGTCTCTGAGCAGATTTGTTCGTTGATGGATCTTATATTCCTGTAGCCAGACAGCGTAAATGCCTGTATAACCCTAGGTGTTGTTTTTTTTGCAATACATTTGTTGCAAGCTTTGCACCATCTTAGCACATTGCAGTTTTGATCTCCCCCTCTTGTCCCTGGGCTGGACAGGTGTACAGTATCCGAGTTTGGTAGGCTGGGTAATTTGCACGGCCCGATCACACCCCAGCACAGGCCTGCCCCCTGGCAGGGTCTTGCAACTTGAAATGGGGGCAAGAATACATGCACAGCTACAGGTCTGAGAGCCCTGCAGCTGCGGGACTAGCTGACGCCCTGACTGCTGTTGGAAAGTAGCAGCCAAAAGACGTCCAGGGCCAAAGATCATTTGGGAGACTTTAAAAGAAGGTGGACGCACCATCTTATGCCTCTCTTGCCTTGTTGCTTCACTTCCTTAGATCCTCTTATCTGAGGGAGTCCAGATGCAAGGCCTAACGGACAGCTTCTTTGAGTGCCCTTAAAATCCAGTGTACTTCCAGTGAAGGTGGAGGAAGCTGAGGTGGGAGAGCTGGGTGCGCCTCCTCCCACCTCTTCTCCATGCTTGTCCTCGTCCTGCTCCTGTTGTAAATGCAAGTGAAGGTCTGCCTCTTGGGGAAACCTCACTACTCCTGGGGCAACATAAAGGGTTTCCTTCCCCTTTTCCTCTCTTTGTGCCTGAGAACTGAGCATTCCCCATGTGCAATCGAAAGGAACATCTGGGCTCTCATCCATACCCAGGTCAGTATTTATGCCCTTGCACTTTTAGTGAGGCCACTAATATACTAGTGTCCGTTAGTTAATGAATCATGGGGTCAATGGTAATCCTCCTCACTCAGTGAGAATGGTGCATGGGGGGATTGGTTTAAGATCAGGCCTGAGGCGGCACCGTTCCCGCCCGGCAACATCTCATCTTCACCGACTTTGAAGTCAGCTGAGATTCCTGCTGCAGGCAAGGGAGGCCCTAATTTTAATTTAAAAGTCATGGCCCGATGACATCATCAGTGCGTGATTTTTACCAGGGCTCAAGGGGAGGCCTGCCCGATTTCCAACCCACCAGAGAAACCTGACGAGATGTAGCAGAGTAGCCAGAAAAGGCCAAGCTAAGTAAGATTTTTTATTCTTCGGTCGGAATCTATGGGAGCCAGGAGGAGCAGTAAGAAATTCTCGTGCCACTCTTGCCCTGGCCCTTCCTCTTCCTCCCCACACTGGCATCTGATTGGGAGCCCTCCCCACCCAGAACTAATCTATGCCAGGGCTCCTTCACTTAGGTTCCTGGCGGTGGCCGGCTCCTACCTCAATTCCCATTCCCGCTCACCGTCCTTGACATCGTTTCCACTGGTTTTGAGCGTAACACTGATTTCAAATATTCAAATGTGGCCCTTCAGACAAAATCAGCAGGGCCTCCACATCTCCGGACTCCCCGGGTTCGCTGCCCGCTTCAGTGCTCGCATGTATTGTACCCATCCAATCCCCCCCCTTTAAATTGGGGCCAATGTATCGCTAAAGAAGTTAATTCCTGATGTGCATTATATCTCATTGTGCAAGCTATGACTTTGCTTCTTGACCATTTGAACAAAATTTTAACCAATTCTAATTGATCTTAATAGATTATTTTCCACTTAAGAACCTTCTGGATGTCAGTGTTGAGATTTTTATAGGTTGGAATTGATTCCTTCTCTGGTACAAGAATTCAGTGAAGAGCCTGGCAAAGCAAGCAAGGCTACATGAGACTGCGGCATCTCATAACTCCTTGCAATCATAGCTAACTCTGTTCGCATTTGTCCCCTTTGATTCTTTGGCAATCCTTGTAGTCTGTACAAAATTACCATGCTCTAAACATTTTGATGTTGATTTTACTATGATGGTGGATGTCAAATGTAGTTTTCTAAAAATACAACTTGCCCATCTGTCTTAGCAAATTTTTTAATTCCTTAAACAGGATAATAATGGAACAGAACCTGTTATTGTTAAGCAATGGCATCTAATGGAGTGTAAATGAAAATGACAGATTGGAGTTACGATGGCCAAGAACTTTTTTCTCCTGACAGGATACTGTTTAAACTCAAATATAATATGCAATTAACCACAGTCCTCCAGCATGAATTTGTAAAAATACAATGCTTACCCCTTGGTTGTTTGTATTTGTGTCTAGCATAGATAAGCTGCACAGGTTTGAAGGTAAAACTTTCTTTAGTGATTGGAAAACAGAATTATTCCAATTGAGATCCTTTTTTTGTTGCTCGGTGAAGATGTCTACCGCTATCTGTGAATGCCTTTATGAATTAGTAATAAGAGGACAACGGTACAAGAAAGTTTCTTCATTCAGTAACTGTTTTTGGGTTTGGCTGGACTCTCACAGCAGGATTCTGTAGGATCCACTTCCACTTCTTGGCCACATACTATATTTGAGGAAGTTGATGGTAAAACAGGTGGTAATTATTTATGATTAGCTTATGTTTGGACTGATGCAGCCTCCCAGCTCCCACTCTGGGCCTTATAACTGCACTGCCAAGGTTGTTGGCATAGAAAATAATATAAATCAATACACTATAGAAGTTTGCCAAGGAAGGCTTTGCAACACTTGGGTAAATGAGAAGCTCAAAAATGACTGAGTGCTCCATTGCCTGAATGGTATAATTGTACACACAAAGAAACATACATACATAAATGATGGAAAGGAAAAGACCAGCTGGTCCATCGAGCCTGTCCCAACCTTTTTCCTCATCTGTTCATCATCTGGATGTCTAAGGCTGCATTGATTCCGACTACCTCCTCCTACAAAGCCACTGTGGATATTTCTTCACTGAGGAGGGTGCCCTTTGCTGCAGGTCTTCCCAAGCAGGCCTCAGAAAATACAGGCGATCTGTGCATTTCTTTTTTTATTCCTAGCAACAAAAGCAGCTGCTTTAAATAGCAGCTGCAGCCTTTAAGAGTTGTAACTATATGCTACTGCCTGCCTCCTGCTGACAACGAGCTCCCACAAATCAACTCAATTCAGTTTGGGAGCTTGCCATGAAATGATAAAGAATACTCCCGGTAGTAAAAGCAGTTTTTAGTTTGAGCTCCCTTATCCCTTGGATTTTCAAAAGGCCTTCGATAAGGTACCGCATAGTAGACTCATGACTAAGGTCAGAGCATATGGAATTGGGACAAGTAGCAGAATGGATAGCAAGCTGGCAACAAAACAGAAAACAGACAGTAGGGGTTAAAGGTAGTTATTCAGACCGGCAAAAGACGGGAAGTGGTGTTCCACAAGAATCAGTGCTGGGACCACTGTTGTTTATGATTTACATAAAGGGTTTGGACTCGGGAATTGGAAGCACAATTGCAAAATTTGCAGACGACACCAAATTGGGGGCGGGGGGTATAGTTATTACTGAGGAGGACTGTGACAAAGCACATTAATAAACTTGCAGAATGGGTGTGTAATTGGCAAATGAATTTCAATATAGATAAGTGTGAGGGATTATTGCTTGGATAATAAGAGTCTAAATGGGATAGAGGAGCAGAGGGATTTAGGGGTACAGATACACAAATCACTAAAAGTAGCGACGCAGGTTAATAAGGCCATTAAAAAAAGCAAACCAAGCACTGGGGTTCATTTCTAGAGGGATAGAATTGAAAAGCAGAGAAGTTATGTTAAACATGTACAGAACCTTGGTTAGACCACACTTGGAGCACTGTGAACAGTTCTGGTCTCCATATTATAAAAAGGATATAGAGGCCCTGGAGAAGGTGCAGAAAAGATGTACTAGGATGAAACCAGAACTGAGAGTTTATAAGTATCAGGAAAGATTGAGCAGGCTGGGGCAATTTTCTATGGCAAAAAGAAGACTGAATGCTAATCTGATGGAGGTCTTTAAGATTATGAAAGGGTTTGATAGGGTAGATGTAGAGATGATGTTTCCACTTGCGGGAAGACCAGAACTAGGGGCCATAAATGTAAGATAGTCACTAATAAATCCAATAGGGAATTCAGGAGAAACTTCTTTACCCAGAGAGTGATTAGGATGTGGAACTCGCTACCACAAGGAGTAGTTGAGGCAACTAGCATAGATGCATTTAAGGGAAAGTCAGATAAACACATGAGGGAGAAAGAAATAGAAAGATATGCTGATAGGGTTAGATGAAGTATAGAGGGAGGAGCTTCATGTGGAGCATAATCATCGGCATGGACCTATTGGGCCGAATGGCCTGTTTCTGTAATAAAAACAGAAAATGCTGGAGAAACTCAGCAAGTCAGGCAGCATCTGTGGAGAAAGAAACAAAGTGAACGTTTCAGGTCGAAGACCTTTCGTCAGAACTGGAAGATGTTAAAAGAGTTAAAGTTTTGAGCAAATACAGAGTCGGAGGGGGGGGAGGGGGGGGAGGGGGGGGGGAGAGGGGGGGGGGGGAGGGGGAGGGGGGGGAGGGGGAGGGGGGAGGGGGGGGGAGGGGGAGGGGGAGGGGGGAGGGGAGGGGGGGAGGGGGAGGGGAGGGGGGGAGGGGAGGGGAGGGGGGGAGGGGAGGGGAGGGGGGGGGAGGGGGGAGAGGGAGGGGGAGGGGAGGGGGGGGGGGAGAGGGAAAGGGGGGGAGAGAACGGGAGGGGGGAGGGGGAAAGGGGAGGGAGGGAGAGGGAAAGGGGGGGAGAGAACGGGAGGGAGAGGGAAAGGGGGGGAGAGGGAAAGGGGGGAGAAAGAGGGAGGGAGGGGAGGGAGCGGAGGAGGGGGAGGGGAGGGGAGGGGAGGGAGCGGAGGAGGGGGAGGGGAGGGAGCGGAGGAGGGGGAGAGGGGAGGGGAGGGAGCGGAGGAGGGGGGAGGGGAGGGGAGTGGAGGGAGCGGAGGGGGGGAAAGAACAAAAGGGAAGGTCTGTGATAGGGTAGAGGACACGAGTGATTAAATGACAAAAGGGATGATGGTGCAAAGCAAGGAGGGTAGTAATGGGACAGGTTAAGAATACTGCGAATGCTGGAAATCTGAAATAAAAACAGAAAACGCTGGAGAAGCTCAGCAAGTCAGACAGCATCTGTGGAGAAAGAAACAGAGTTAACGTTTCAGGTTGAAGACCTTTCGACAGAACTGGAAGATGTTAAAAGAGTTAAAGTTTTTGAGCAAGTACAGAGCCAGGGTAAGGGGGGGGGGGCTGTTTCTGTGCTGTATGTAATTCTATGTAATTATCAACTTCCATCTGTTAGTAATCATTGGATAAATTCAGCGTTTAAAACCAATAATGGCCAAAAAATACATCTAGGAATCGAGCAATTAATGAAAGTTGCTATGAGGTCATTATTTGTGACACTATTCCGTTTAGCATGATTTGATGTAATGACTATAAACAACCTACTTTTTGGATTATGCCCTTCCTTCAATTTTTTCTTCAAGAGGAACACTCTTAATTCTGGTGTCTTTGGTGGGCTGAAATTCCGCTACCTTTCTGGCATAGTCACTGGAGTTACAGTGAGAATCCGGTGGGAGGGTCGGGACATAGGTCCCAGCCTTACTTTGGGGATTCCTGTGGCATTTGTTTGAGGTGGAGCCTCCACCTGCCCAAGCAAAGCCACTGGAGGGGGAAGGAGCGGAGGCGGGAACAGCCTACACTGAGTGGCCTGTATCCCCGGCCTTTCAGAGAGCTGGCACATCTTTGGAGGCAGAGAAGAAAGTGATGCATTGACCTCATCCATGGCGGTTGTGAGGCCCACTATGGAGGATCCAGGCAGAGGACTAAGGTCTGAATTCCTGATGAGGATCAGAGGTTTTCTTTTATTTTGTTACATGCAGCCGCCTTAAATAGGAGTCACTGGGGCATATTTCAGTTCCTTCTGAGGAAATGATGGAACCCATTCCTGGCCCAGGCATCAAGGCTGCATTTTCCTACTTCTTCTGGTAAGTGGGTGCCCAGATGTGCCCTATAGGCACGGGTGTCTGTTGCTGGTATTTAAGTTAGGTAACCTCCCCCTGACCCCTCATATTCCAGTCATGATCCCAGCCTGAGTGCTTGGATCGCTGGCCTACATTTTTGGGGCCCATGACTTCATTGCTATTAATTTCCACAGGGGAGTTCCCGATCGTTCATTGTAACCTCAACAGATCGGTGGAAATGCCAGAGAAAGGGTGTAAACGGCTGTTTATACCGTTTCTCCAGGGTTTTCGCTGAGCCTCTACCGAATTTATAGTGGGAGATTGGGGAACCCCTGCAGAAATTCTAACTCTTTATTTTTAGTTCTAGATCCAACCTTGTTGCTCTCCTCTGGACCTTCTCCAATCTATATTTAAAAGTAATGGGGACAAATGAGACGATATTCTAAATCTGTTTTTACCAATGAAAATCACCTGTTTCAACTTGTAATCAAATCCTCTGGAGAGACATCTCAGTACTTCATTAGCTTTATTGACAACAGCTTTGCATTAACTGAATACTTTTAATGACTGGTCAATAATGTACTCAATATCTTATTCCCCTTATCCAGGCTCTCACTGTGTGCATGTTTCTTATTTCGGCGAGCATCAGCTTACATTTTCCGACATTAAATTCCTTCTTCTACTGGTTATTCAATCTAGTTAATTTGTCAAGATTTTTTTGAACACTTAGTGTTTATCTGGCTACTTTGCTTGGTCTCATTAGCAAATTTGATCAATGTTACTAGACGTATTCCTTCTGAACAATGTGAAAAGCAAGAGGCACAGAACAGCCCATCTCAGAACTTCAACAGTTTGTAGACGAACTGACAGATAGTTTGCCCATCTGTTTATTGGAAAATGCAGGTTAGTAACTTTGTCTGTTTTCAGATTGTCTTCGACTCCGTCGCACCTTTAACGCAGCTGAGCTGCTCCGTCATTTGTGAGTTTAGATATTTCGTGGTCTGGATGAAAGCAGTGCCATTTTCCATTGTGTCCAGGCTATGTTCACTTTGACTGGGTTATTCTGTCTTCACTTTTCCTTTCAGTTCCTCTGACTCCGTCTATATTTTTGCCTGACAGTTGTTCATTTTCTCTTCAAGTTATTGATGCTTGGCTTAAGATTCTCAAATATACTCACAACATTGATCTTTATTGTGCATGTTGTTAGCTTTCATCGATTGCAGTTTCTATTTGTTAGACCTGCTAGTGAACTTTAGCAAAAATTAGGAAATCAGGAAAGAGAAAAACCTATTTGTCCCAGCAGTTCTGTTTCTCCCACAGACCATGTACAACCCAACATATCATTGACTCCAAAAAGTCATTTAATCTTCCGAGAGAAAGTTATGTATAAATACATCCTGATCGACAAAGGTAATCATGCAAAACTACAAAATCACCCTCCCTAATCCTCCACTATTCAATCCTGGCTGGGTACTTTATATAGACAATGCTCCCTCCGACTGCACAAAACCATTCAGTCTCATGTAGTATATGGCCATCTCAGTCTATACTTAACCTTAAAACTCTCAGTCCTGTTCCCAACAAGAAACTCATGCAGCTCTTTTTTGAAGTGGTTAATCAACACAACATCAAGGCCTGGATTTTCTTTCAGTAACCTGCCTCAAATCAGGCAGGATAGCAGTAGAAACAGTGGAAAAATGGGTTGGTGAGACCTATTGCCGTCCCTGTCTTCCCCACCCTGACAGGACACCCGCTGACTCCAGGGTCCAGGGAGGACGGTGGTGGTGGTAATCCTAGGGCAGTGGAAGAAGGCTCCCAGATGCTCCTTATTGGTGGGTGAGGGCCCTGTAGTCGGCATGGCTCCCTCCCATTACGCCATATACCCTTACCTTTATTAAGCCTCAGCTCAGTCTGAGATCTTACAGTAAAATATTCCTCCAAACTTTGGGGCCCTATTCCCCACTTAAGCTAGCCTCTGCTTCTTTGGGTGCTAACTGTGACCGTGTTGCACTATCCCTCCTCATCCTTCTTAACCTGTCTGCAGCCTTTGACGCAGTTGACCACACCATCCTCCTCTAAGGCTTCTCCTCTGTTGTCCAGCTGGGTGGGACTGCCCTCGCTTGGTTCCATTCTTATCTATCCAGTCAACTGCAATGGCTTCTCTTCCCGCCCCTGTGCCGTTACCTCTGGAGTCCCCCAAGGATCTTTCCTTGGCCCTCTCCTATTTCTCATCTACAGGCTGCCCCTCGGTTGACATCATCCGAAAACAAAACGTCAGGTTTCACATGTACACTGACAACACTCGGCCCTACCTAAACGCCACCTCTCTCGACCCCTCCACTACCTCTGTGTTGTTACATTGTTTGTCTGACATCCAGTCATGGATGAGCAGAAATTTCTTCCAATTAAATATTGGGAACACTGAAGCCATTGTCTTCGGACCCCGCCACAAACTCTGTCCCCAGCCATCGATTGCAACCCCTCCCTGGCCACTGTCTCAGGCTGAACCAGACTGTTTGCAAGCTCGGCGTCCTATTTGATCCTGAGCTGAGCCTTCGACCCCATATCCACTCCATCACTAAGACTGCCTACTTCCACCTTCATAATATCGACCATCTCTGCCCCTGCCTCAGCCCATCTGCTGTTGAAACCCTCATCCTTGCTTTTGTTATCTCCAGGTTCGACTATTCCAATGCTCTCCTGGCCAGCCTCCCATCTGCCACCCTCCATAAACTTGAGCTCATCCAAAACTCTGCTGCCCGTATCCAAACTCGCACCAAGTCCCGTTCCTCCATTACCCCTGTTCTCGCTGACCTACATTGGCTCCCGGTCCAACAACACCTCAAATTTAAAATGATCATCTTTGTTTTCAAATCCTTCCATGGCCTCGCCCCTCCCTATCGCTGTGACCTCCTCCAACTCTACAACCCTCTGAGATCTCTGCGCTGTTCCAATTCTGGCCTCTTGCATATCCTTGGCTTCCTTCACCCCACTAATTGCGGCCGTGCCTTGAGCTGTTTGGGCCCTAAGCTCTGAAATTCCCTTCCTAAACCTGTCCACCTCTCTCTCCTCCTTTAAAACGCTCCTTAAAATCTCTCTCTTTGACTAAGCTTTTGGTCACCAGTTAAAATGTCTCCTTCTTTGGCTCAGTGTCAATTCTTTTTGTCTGATTACGCTCCTGTCACATGCCTTGGTACGTTTTACTACATTAAAGGCACTATATTAGTGCAAGTTGTTGTTGTTGATGCATTTGTCCTGCTAAAGCACTGCCCGAGCTTCCCTTTTTGGCAGTGATGGGTTCCTGCTTGCTGGTGGGGATCCTGCCAGAAGTCTTCCCCACATACACAATGATCCCTGACCCAGGAAACTGGGCTGGCATCAAGGTGGAGTTGCAGCAGTGGGTGGAAGTCCCGCCCGACCCTGCTGCGATGGGAAATGAAAAATGTAGGCTCAACTGTTCTTGCTTTGAGTCCATTCCATATATCAACTAATCTGTGGGGAAAATTCTTCTAATCTCTTGAGAGTTGTTAATTTGAACCTGTATTATTTGGTTCTCTCTTAGTTTGGGTTTACTGAGCCTCTGACTGGACTCTACTAAATAAAATTATTAAATAGCTTTCACCATATTAAACTTAATATTTGCATAACCCCAAAAATAGGGAAGCCTAAACAAAGAACTCAAACTGCTATTGTTCCTATACTCATTATCATCTCTAGGGGGTTGAGTTTCTGCAGGGGGTTCTCCTGATCGTCACTGTTTATGTTGTTTCTGCAGGATTTCCGTGAATCTTCTGCCAAAGTTGCGGCAGACAATTGGATCTCCAATGAAATTCAACACCCTACCCTAAGGTCCTTTCCTAGTGAGCACAAACAGTACGTACTCTAGTATCAATCATGACACATTAAAAATATCATGGTTAGTGGAAGCACAGTGAGCCTGAACTCCCTCAGTGGTTTCGCCAGTGTCCAGCGTAACTTCAGTGGGAGACCGACGGGACCCCCCCCCCCCCCCCGCTAATCGTGTCATGTTAGGTCTCCACCGTTTCAGGGAGTTTCTGCATTGACTTGTTAGGGTTGGAGCTTCTGTCTGCCCATTACAAGGAAAATGATCACCCGGGGATGGGGACTCCTAGGCTGGGAGTTCATGGTCCCAGCCATGGAAGGGAATGGGTGTAGTAGTGGTGATCCAGTAAGGTGAGCATATCCATAAGAGTGCATGCGGGCCTCTCTGGTGTGGTCCAGGTTTGGCAAGCAGCAGGGACCCCTGAAGAGGAACAAATGTCTTTAAAAATATATTCCATCAGCCCTCTTTCTTGGGGCTAATTGGATCTGTGCCAGGATTGGGGGGCGGGCCTGGGCAGCAACCCCCTTTACAGGTGGAGGGGTCAGGCAGGTGCCAAAGATACACTTGAAGTGATGCTCACGCCCGGCTGACCCAGGCAAATAAGGTGCCTGCTTATTGACCTCACAAACTTCAGCAGAGTCAGTGGTACAGGACACTGTTGGGCATGATCCCACTGGGATTGCTGGCTGTGGAATTTCGGGCCCCGTGTGTTTAAGCTTCTGCACAATGCTGAGTAATGGTAGGATTCCCCACACAGCAAATTCTCATTCTCAACCATTCCATGAGGGGAGGTGTATAACAGATGGCAAGTTGTTCTCCACAGGCAAGGAAGGAAATATAGAGGGGGATTTACCTTGGGCTGCTCTCTCTTGTACTGTCTACCAGTTGGCTACGTAACAGAATTGGCAGAGGCCTGGAATAGGCCACTTTTTCTGCTCTAAGCCAGATTATGATGTATGGTATAGCATGCTTCACAGAAGAAACAGGAAATCTAAAAATATCCAACTCCATATTTAAAAAAGTGTCCTTGGTGTTGCACTAATTGGATCTGACATTATTGCCAATGTTAGTCTTTACACATCTGTACTATCAGCTTACTTAGCTTAATCTGCAGCTTCTGCTTTATTTCATTTGAATGATGGTGCCATTAATATTGAAGCATTTAGTATTTTAACACCAGTGAAGATATAAGCTACATGCATCACATTAAACATCAAATTGTTCCAGCTACAGTAGATTCATTAGCATAGTATAATGTCTTCAGCAACTGTAAGTCAATAAACCCACCGCCTGATACAGTAATACAGTATCCAGCTGTCTATGGTGCCATTAAAGGCATTAATTTTTCTTATTATCACTCTCCTTTTGTGGAGAACTGAATGATCAGTTGTCAGAATTATGTTTGCTTGTGCAAAAGAAAAACACATTCAGCTGTTTTATCAGCTGTCTTACATAAAAATATAACCTTCACACTGAGAAAGAACATTATTATTCTTCATCAGTTCTTGAGGTTTTTAATTATTCATCATCAGCAATCCTTTAAAACTTTCACCTGAGAGAAATTTTGCCCAATTAACCCTTGAATTACCGAATTTTTGGGAGTTGCCAAAACACAGGGGGCTGTCCTGCCTTTGGTAATTTTAGCAAAAAACCTCAGCATGAGCTGTAAGAGGAGAACACCACATTATGTTCTTGCTGACTTTTTAAAATTAAAATTAGCAAAGACAAGAAATTTCAGAACCCATGGTACGTTATGAAGGACATTGTAAAAATGATCTATTGCAGACTTTTATGTTGAATATATTAAGAAATGCAACCAGCTGAATGAAAAAATCTGCAGAATGTTACTGGATTAACATACTGCCTGAATAAACTGACATGGTAAACTTGGTTTACTTTAATTCTAATGTCAAGATGCCATTATAATCCCAAAGGGCTAAATGCATGAGAGTGATGATAGCACTTGATGTGGTCCAGCCAGGTCTGATGATGGATGGCTAAACCAGTTGTGCACCAGATGTGCTCAAGTCTGTGCCCTTGGACTTGAGAGAATGAAGATGGAGTCCATACCAGTGAAAATGACCAGGATTGGAGAGTGAAGGTTTTACTGAGGACAAAGGCACCAAAGGTGGAGGTGAAGGAGTGATTAAGTAGATCAACATCTTCAGAAGTATCATGGTGAATGGAAGGCCAAAGGCTAGGCAGTTTGAAAGTGTAGTTGTAAGTGATTTGGGGGAAGAGTTTATTCCAGGCAGATGCAGAAGGAAGTAGGGTTGGAAGGGGTTAGGGGGATGTGGGGTCGTGAGGGATACAAGGAAGTGGTTGGACATGACTTTGTCTGTGATTGAGACCATGGGAGTGGAGATGCCATGTGAGATGGCAAGGTTAGGAGGGTGGCCGTGAAAATGGGTAGCAGAGTTTATATGCAGGAAACGGTTTTTAGGCAGCTTGGAGGGCAGTTAAAGCAGAGGAGAGAGGGTAAGGTGAGTTTTTCAATAATAAAAGTTATTTTAAATACTGAGTAGCTGACAAAGATCAACAATTCTGTTAGTGTTAGACTTTCTAAATGTTACTGTAAAACGTATCTAACCACTAACATGCAAGGGCCAGATCTAAAATAATTCAAGATAACGTTTTCCTTAATTTCTTCAGATTGAAGAATAAGTAGAGGTTTGCTACATGGGGTAATTTCCTGAGTATGGGCTGACAGCAGAGAACATCATCCTTGCTAGCACCTGATGGAAAGTCACGTGGGTTTTGCCTGTGATCTTCCAATATACACTGGCAGCAGGTGGGGTTCCCAACTGTCAGCATGTACTTGGATAATTTAGATTCATGTATTTTGCTTTTACTTTATTCAGTTATGTAATTATACATATACAGTATATTGTATTCAGTATTATGTAATATAAATATACAGTATATACATATGTAATATACAGTATATTCAAGACTGGACACTAAGGGAATCAAGGGATATGGGGATAGGGCGGGAAAGTGGAGTTGGGATAGAAGATCAGCCATAATCTTATTGAATGACAGAGCAGGCTCGAGGGGCCATATGGCCTACTCCTGCTCCTATTTCTTATGTCCTTATGTAATAAACCAGTGATATGCACTGTCTTTATTGAGGGCCACATTACTGAGCATTGTCTTGGTTGTCTCAATGATTCTTCAATGTGCTGCAACATGGAATGGTGGCTCCCAAATTTGGAGCCACATGTACTGCCGCAGACATTTTTTAATTCAGCTCTAATGTTGTTCAATATTTCACCACCGACTGCTTGTAATTTTTAACCACCAATGTACTCCCCCTCCCGTTTTCAGACACAGAACAAGCGTGCCCACTTATTTTTAAATTAGGTAAAAGAAAAGAAAGAACTTGCACTTATATAGTGCCTTTCACAACCTTAGGAGGTCCCAAAGCGCTTTATGGCCAATTAAGTACTTTTGAAGTGTAGTCAGTGTTATAATGTAGGAAATGCGGCAGCCAATTTGTGAACAGCAGGATCCCACAAATAGCAATGAGATAATGACCAGATCATATGTTTTAACGATATTGGTTGTGGGATAAAGATTAGCCAGGACACTAGGGAGAGGTCCCCTGCTCTTCTTCGAAATAGTGCCATGGGATCCATTAGAAATCAACAGGAAGGGTGAAGGCCCCTAGTGCAGGGCACCACCAAGGTTGAAAAGAGTGAAAGAGAAGATAGGGTGAATCAAGAAGTCACACCCAGCTTGGGCTTTAAAAGCTTGAAGACTGTAGGAAGGAAGAAAGACTGACGGAGGTTAAGGAGATACACAGTTTTGAGGTTCTGAGAAAGAATGAGCTGGAGAAGGAGATTGTGCAATGTGTTTTATCTCAACAAAGTGAGAATGTAAGGAGGAGAAGGGTGTGTCTATTGATTTGTTTGAAGCTTAGAGATAACAATAGAGGAACATGCAGATAACTAATAACCATATTAGTATCAACAAAATAGAAAGAGACGAGAAAATTTGTGACAAAGGCTGGAGGCTAGAGGTGAGAGAGAGATTGCCGATTGAAAATTGAGCTTTTTCTTGTATCCTATCTGGGAGTGAGGAAGAGGGGCTAGAGGTGATACGGGAACAATGTTCAAGTCTTGGCTTTAAAAGAGAGTTAAAAGCTTTGGGGAGAAAAGAATAAATTGAGCTACTTGGTGATATTTATTGCAATGGAAGAGTTGTGGGAGCTCCATTTGAGATCAGAGGAGCCAGAAATGTTGATAGTTGAAAAAGAACTAACAGTGGAGTCATCAAACATATGAAGGTGGTTACACTAGACTTGTGAAAGACATGGGCAGTGTGAAAACTCGAGCAACGATGGAGGAGGTAAAGTATAGAAAGTAATGTTTAACTGATGAGGCGCTGTAGCTTATTTGGGGCAATGTGAGAAAATGGAGAAATTCCCTCTATGAATTAGAAGGGCAACCTACAACTAAATAGAGAGTACATCAGGCATAGGAGACCATTATTTGTCATGTCAAAATGATCTCAATAATTTGCTGTGCTTGGAGGGGTGTGCAAAAAAAGGTATCCGACAAAAGTGCCACAGTAAGCAATGAAAATCAATGTCATACTGCTATATATTGGTATGATTGTCAAAAACTTCATATTGCATTATTTAAGCATGATTAGCAATTATCTAAGATTGCCAGAAATGTCCATCCAAGGAGATTACAGATGCAGCTATATTTGCCTGAAAAGTTTCACCCAAGACTATTATTAGCCAAAATTTAGCCAAGACTTTAGTCAATAAGCAGAGAACCAAAGAGAGGTAATGAAGATATTTCAGAAGTATTACAACAGGCTAGAAAAGTTCTGAATGATTATTAGCAGCTGAGAAAGATTGTGCATTAACTATCCTTAGACACAGTTAGGGCTACTTGAAAGTATTCACTCTGCCTTTCCATCGTCAGCTAGCAAGGTGTTTCATATTTCATTCTATTATACCCAGCAATATATACATGTATATAGTTATGTGGCCTTTGCTTCCCTCTGCAAAAATACATCTCAAGCAAAAGAAAAGAACCTTCAACTGGTGCCACCATGCCATAACCGGTTGTGACATGCAGCAGATAAAACCCATTAGTCGCTCGGAACAGGCTGTTATGGAGATCACAGGCTGGGAAGCCAACCAATGCCTAGGGGACTCCGAAGTTTGTGGAGATGACCGTGATTCTGGTTTGTACAAAGATAATCTCATATGTCCACTGTGACAAATGACTTTCACTTTCATCATATTTCAAGATTTTTTGTCCTCTGGTCTCAAATCTCCTGGGCCATGCCTCCTGGTATTTCTGCACCTCTTCCTCCAACGTATCAACCCCTGGTGGACTTGATGCAATGCATATGCTACAGATTTTAGTGAAAGATTCCAGCTTTACCCAATGTCCCTTGCTCAACTCACAACCTGAAAATCTGTTGGCTCTGTCCAATGTTTTAACACTAGCTTTAAATGAGATAAATTAGAACGTTGCGCCAATTAAAAAAACTCTGAGTAAATCTTCATGTTCCACATTAATTGCTGTTTAACAAGAAGTTACCAAACAAAAGAGTGGTGACTCCGGATCCATATATTAAATATATTGTTAGAATTATTTACTGCCAGAGCAGGTTTAGAAGTGTAGGGAAAAGGTAATGATCACTCAATTAATGCCAACTCACAAAGTTACTACCCTTTAATGTACAATAAACTGTGCACTAGCTCTAATGCACAGAGCAAATTAAACCTCATGATGGGTTTCTGATTTCAATCATGTCACCAAGGCCAATTGCCAGTTGAAGCCCAGATACTTTCTTTCAGAAAGAAAAAAATAATAGAGTTGATAGCCCTTTCACTTGCTCTCTGGTTGCTGGCACAGCCCTGCTTCCTAATAGTATTTGCTTGATTGTCGAGCTGCAAGTCTGCCAAGGGATGTAGCTGAAAGGCAGGTGGCCACTGGGTCTTATTATAAATACTACTGCCGTAAGCAGTAATACTATTGGCCCTTGCGTTACTCAGTCTTGCAGCCCCCCTGTGCATATGCATGGCTAAAAAACAAAATCAAAGCAAATGTTACTTAAAATAATCACATATAAGAAAGACTTAGCAGGATATATTTTGTATATAGTATAAGGATCAAAACTATGTTTGGCCATTGTTTTCAAGCAGTAGTGTACATCGTGCTGCACCACAATTTTCTACAAAATTTCTATCCTAGGTTAAAAGTGTCACTGTGTCATTTCTATTTCAGATTCCTGTCAGGATAATACTGATTCCTCCCTCAAAGTTCATGTCGTGAATAGTAATAATCCTGTCTTCTATTCAAAGAATATAGAAATAACCATTTGCACATTATGCCAACCTATAATAATAATCCCCATGTCAAGAGTTTAGTAACGACTGTGGTACAGCTCAGGCTTTTTCCAAGGGTCACATGTCATATGTAAGGTGTGTTCACTGCCAGTCAGTAGTTTCCATAAGCAAATCAATTCCCTTTATCTGAAACCTGTGTACGAGATAGAGTGCTCAGATTTAACAATTGTTCCCTAATGGTGCTATGTTGCCTATGTGGGAACACGTGGATGCCCACCATGTTCTGCTGTCACTTCCAAAGATGGAAAAAAATACATTTCCATATCAATGTGTACATGCTAAAATTATTTGGTCAAATTTATTAATTAATACTTGCTTCCAAAGCAGTCTGGTAATAAGAATCCAACTATAAGATGTTAGTAATTAATTTCCTGTACCAATAAGTTATTAATGACCCTCCTAGACCAAGAGATTAATAATGCCACCAGCTATCAAGGGGTTAACACTACTCATGATATCAAGGGCCTTATTTTTTACTGTCAGTAATTCTTATAGTAATATAGTAGTAGGTAGAAAATAGTAGTCTTCGCTTTGAAGCACAATTGACAGTTTTAATGCCATTACCTTTTTCAATATGGGTTTAAATCTGCAGTAAGCTTATAGCTAGTAGACTAAAATGTCAATTATACCCATTTTAGGGGGTGGATCCCATCTAATTAAATGCGCTATTTACTGCTATAATTTTGTTTGATAATGCACCTGTGAAGCGCCTTGGGACTTTTTTTATGTGAAAGGCGCTATATAAATACAAGTAGTAGTAGTAGTAGTAGTTGTTGTTGTTGTTGTTGTAGTAGTAGTAGTAGTAGTAGTAGTAGTAGTATAATGAATCCCTTATGCACTATAACTAACTGTTGGAGTGGTCTTTATTGCCACTGACACATTTGAGTTAAAATACATTTGCTGTCCTATTTCTCCATACCGGAAAGAATTTGCTATATAAAATAAGTTTGAAACTGTACTGATACCTTATGATGGATTAGAAAACAATACTGATGATTTTGAGGGACTGTGCTGGTCCGTGATCTAACTCTTAACAAACCCATTTGTATTATACTGCAGTTATGCATTACACAAAACTCAGACAGTTTGCATTTGCCTCTTTTTAATAAACCTGTTAGGAGACACTGGACGTCATCAACCCAAATAATAGAGATCGAACAAAAGTGCCCCTTTTTTATAGGGGCACAAACAATAAAGACCCAAATCACACCAAAGAAAAAAGAAACTTATCAAATTAGATCATAATGTTGTTGCCGATGTCAACTATACACTCCAGTCCCTGCAGTGCCCACCGGTCACGGAAGGCCTCAAATTTACCGTAGGACACCGCATGCTCCTTCTCCAGGGCCAACTGGTCGCTGACAAGACTACGGAAAAGAGACAGGCAGCCAAAGTGACCAGTTTGCATTTGCAATGTTTCTGCACAACAATAAATTAAATTTACTAACTAGTAAAATCAAGGGCACCTTCTGAATGAATGGATTAATGGCATCAGGACCCAGAGGATCCACAAGATAAAAGAGCAACACTTGTGAAAGAATGGTTTAGAAACTGTGAGACCTGCACCCTGGAGGTTGAAGAGGCAATATGCTGCAGGCTTTCAGTTTGTTGTTAGAATGGTGATGGGAAAGGAAGGAAGGTACTAGACAAAATAGCAATAAAATATACTGTTCAGTCAAATAATTAGATCAGTATGCGTAGTAATGAATTGTTTTGTTCTTTCCAACGTGTGCACTCATTGCACATACATGTAAATAAAAATATGCATTGGTAAGCCAAATGTATAGAGAATATAAGCCTGGAAATTACCATCGATGTTACAATAAGTACCTGCACTATTTGTGCATTAGAGAGCAGTAATATCAGGAATTGTAAGTAGCACACAGCTCCTCCCGTGTTTTTAAATGCTTCCATATTGCTGGTTGGAGGAAGTGGTTGGTGGTTGCTATCGCATTGATGACATGTGTTAGGCTTTATAAGGTAGTTATTCTCCGTATACTCACTATTTAAATGCAAAATGCACCATATTCCAAGGGTCACATGTCGTATGTAAGGTGTGTTGCAACCTTTCATATGAGACTGACATTGCAGCAGGTGGTTCGCGTGAACTGCTGGATGGCTGAGCTACAACCTGCATTATTTTGTTTACTATGGGTACTGGATTGAGTGTTCCACTAGCATTGCAACTGGCTGACAAGGACCAGTAAAAGGACAGGAAAGATGGCACACATGGTGATACCCCAGGTGCCACTACAAGTTGGATCTACCTTCTAGGCTCAGATACCCCTGGAGATGAATAGAGAGCAGTACCTTAGGAGTCTGAGACTGGGGCAGGCCGTGTCAGAGCTGTGCCATTTCCTTAATGAAGATCTCTATAGATGATCAACCAATCATATGGCACTGACAGTGGCTGTTGAAGCAGCCTTTGTCCTCAATTTTACACATCAGCTCCTTCCAGTATATCTGATGCCTTATATCCACGGATGTCTGAATATTTTTCAAGGAAAGTACAGATGCTTTATTCAGCAGGGCCAACAACTTTGTCCCTTTCACGACAGACCAGCAGTAGCAAGATGATAGGGCAACACAATTCTACAGATCAGTTGACATTCCAAAAGTTCAAGGATCATTGATGGCACCCATGTTGCCACTTGGGCCCCTGTGCACAATGCCATGCCCTAAAGGAACCATAAGGGATTTTAATTTATCATTGTCCAAATGGTATGCAATCAGGTGAATGCCTGCTTCCTTGGGAGCTCCCACAGGGGAAGGGGAACGAAGTGTGGAAGGATAGCTGGAGGAGTTGTCCAGTGCTCCACGTCAGAGTGCAGAGCAAACAAGTCCTCATCAGAGACTAAGCAGTATTCCATTTGCAGGACTTCACCAGATATTTTGTCATGCTCTGTGCCAAGGACCACTCCCATGAGCGAGCTCCCGCTTCCTAAGAACAGAAGTGAAACCTTATTCGTACATAAAGCATAGCCCAGGGGGTGAAACAAGCACCTTTGTTACTCTAATTAGATCACTAAATTGAAATGAATCTTCTTGTTTTCTCCTCGTCTTTGAAAGCAAACCAACAGCCTATGATTCCTACTGGGAATTATAGAATGGTGTAGCAGGGAAACAAGCCATTTGACCTATCAGATTTGTGCCTGTGTTTTTCTCCCCATGAGCTGCTTACTCTAATTCCACTCTTCTGCTCGCTCCTCGTAATCTTTAAAATGCTCTTTTTCAAGCACTGTAAATAGAATTTGATTGTTTGGCAATCAGAACATACTTGCAGAATGTAATGTTTCTGTGAATGGTTCCTTCACAATGCCAACTTCCAGCCGTTCTTAAGGATTGTGGATTCTACTCCCAACCCAGATAAACGAACCTACAAACAAACAAATGCAAAGTGACAATCTCATTAACATAGATAATAAAAATATTAATATGCTGTTATGTTTTGGAATGCGATGGATCTTTGCAACACATAGATTTCTCCTATGTGTTGCAAAGGCATTGCTCCTAAGAACCATAGCTGTTGGAATATAACACAGTGCAAAGGGCTGCTGAGCTTCCTAGTCTTAGTGTTACATGGAATGCGTGGAATCCAGCCCAAAAGACATGCTTTTGCATATCACCTATGGCATCATGTCTTTACCATGGTCTGGGCACTATGTCATGAAGGCTGCTGGTGCTGCATAGTTGGCAAGGCATTGACCATGTTTGCCCTTTGGATAACTGGCCTCACACACCAGTTCTCCCTACTTTGCCACTGGCTGTTTCTTCTTAATTGACTACAACCTAGGTGAAGCACAATACTGCACCCAATACCCTACCTGAGGTTTTATATAGGCTTATCATTTACCTCTTGGCTTTTATATGCCATATCTCTTGAGATAAAACCTAGAATTTCATTAGCTTTTTGTTACAGCTTTATCTACCTGAGGTGCTGCTTTTAATGTCCTGTTAACCTGTGCCCCCGAACCACTCTGCTCTTCCACAGCACCACACCCTCATTCATTCACAGTATAATTACTGCTGTTGTTTTTTTTTGCAAAATACATCACCTCACACTTACTGACATTGAATTACATCTGCCACTTTTTAGCCCATTTTCATATGTCATCAATATCACTTTGCAGCTTTCTTTGGTCTTCTAAATAATTAATTGCACCTCTTATTTTAGTATCATCTGCAAATTTTGACATCACTCCCTCTAGGCCTATATCCAAACCATTGATATACACAGTGAACAGACGTGGCCCCAGAACTGGACCCTGTGGGACACTACTATCCACTTCCAACAACTCTGGAAAACTAACCTTAACTCCTACTCTATGTTTTCTCCCTTCTAACCAACTTTTAATCCAGCTTGCTATTCTCCCCTTAATTCCATACTCCTTAATCTTCTTTAATAATTTCTGATGTGGTACCTTGCCAAAGACTTTCCTAAAGTCCATGTACACTACATCCACTGCATTTACCCTATCCTCCATACATATCTCCTCCTCAAAGAATTCTATGAGGGCTTGTCAAGCATGAGTAAGTAAGCTGAACCACCTCCAGTCCCGCTCGATTAGCAATGCTCAGGTTCCCATAGACTGTCAGATACTGAAGGACATCTGGTGCGTGATTCGCTGTTGCTTCATGCTGTTAACAGGTGCTAGGCCTCATTGTCGATCCTGCTGCTCCATCAGATAGCCTACCGTGTGGGTGCTATGATGCATGATTTGTTGCTGCTTCAAAAAACATTAAAATCCTGGGTTAACAAGCTTGCTAATTAATGCTCAAAAAGCTTATGCAATGCTCAGTTAACCCTAGAATAGCATTCCAAGAGCAATTTCCATTCTCTATTTTGAATTGCTATTATTAAGGCAGTCTTGATAACGTACATAAAAAATATTCTGAATTAGCAAAGATAGAAAATAAATGAGGTAAAAAGTAAAAACTTGTAAATGCTAGAAATCAGAAGTCCGCTAAGAACAGAAAATGCTTGGAATGGACATTAGGTTCGTTAAGAACAACAACTTGCTTTTATGTAGAAATATCCCAAGGTACTTCAGACAAATATTGACACCAAGCCAAAGAAGGAGATATTAGGAGGGGTGACTTAAAGCTTAGTTTATGAGGTAGGTTTTAAGGAGTGACTTAAAGGATGGGAGAGAGATGGAGAGGTGGAGAGGTTAAGGAAGAGAATTCCAGAGTTTATGTTCTAACGGCTGAAGTTACGGCCGCCAATGGTTGGGCAAACAGAGTGGGGGATGCACAAGCGGCCTGAGTTGGAGGAATGTCAATGTCTCGGAGGGTTGTAAGACTGGAGGAGGTTATAGGAATAGGGAGGGGTGAGGTCATGAAGGGATTTGATCACAAGAATGAAAATTTTAAATTATAAGAATATAAGAGATAGGAGCAGGAGTAGGCCATTTGGCTCTTCGAGCCTGCTCTGCCATTCACTGAGATTATGGCTGATCTGATTTTGGCTTCAACTCCACTTTCCCACCTGTTCCACATATCCCTTGACTCCCTTGTTGATCAAAAATTCATCTAACTCAGTCTTGAATATATTCAATGACTCAGCCTCCACCGCTCTTTGGGGCAAAGAATTCCAAAGGTTCACAGCCCTCTGAGAGAAGAAATTTCTCCTCATCTCCATTTTAAATGGGCGACCCCTTATTCTGAGACTATGCCCCCTGGTTCTAGATTCCCCTATGAGGGGAAACATCCTCTCAGCATTTACCCTGTCAAGCCCCCTCAGAATCTTATATGTTTCAATAAGGTCTCCTTTCATTCTACTAAACTCCAGCGAGTATAGGCCCAACCTGCTCAATCTTTCCTCATAAGAAAACCCTTCTATACCCGGAATCAACCTAGTGAATCTTCTCTGAACCGCCTCCAATGCAAGTATATCCTTCCTTAAATAAGGGGACCAAAACTGTATGCAGTACTCGAGGTGTGGTCTCACCAGCACCCTGTACAGTTGTAGCAAGACTTTCCTGCTTTTATACTCATCCCCCTTGAAATAAAGGCCAATATTCCATTTGCCTTCCCAATTACCTGCTGCATCTGTATGCTAACTTTTTGTGTTTCATGTACGAGGACACCCAAATCCCTCTGTACCGCAGCATTCTGTAGTCTTTCTCCACTTATATAATATTTTGCTTTTTTATTCTTCCTACCAAAGTGGATGACTTCACATTTTTCCACATTATATTCCATCGGCCAAATTTTTGCCCACTCGCTTAACCTATCTATATCTCTTTGTAGACACTTTGTGTTCTCCTCACAACTTACTCACTTAATTGGAGGTATTGAGGGACTGGGAGCCAATGTAGGTCAGCAAGCACAGGGATGATAGATGAGTGGGACTTGGTGTGGGTTAGGTTATGGGGAGCAGAATTTTGGATGAGCTGAAGTTTAAGGAGGGTGGAGAATGGGAGTCTGGCCAGGAGAACATTGGAATAGTCATGTCTGGTGGTAACAAAGGCATGGGTGTGGGTTTTGGCAGCAGATGGGTAGATGCAGGGGTGGAGACGGGCGATGTTACAGTCAACAACTGGATTTGTTTTCAATAGGCACATCAGACAGCCAGGACAGATACAGAGATACACGCATCTCCACCAGCATAGGAGCACTTACCAAGCTTGGAAAATGTAGTATCTCCACTTGTGGTCATATTGGAGAGGCCATGGAGCGGTTGCAAGCATCCTAATCCCAATGACCAAATGCAGGGAATGGTAGATATGGAAATCGATGGGCACACTTTCAAAATGAAGATATTGGAGCAAGAACGAGCTGCGATCACGAGATAGTTACAGACAAGGATGGCCCGTCATAACTCATCCATCCAGAAAGACCCTGCAGGATTTGACTTGTGTCTTAAATGATTCCCTGATTTTCACCTCCACCACCCTACCCAGAAGTTCGTTCCATGTGTTTCTCATTCTTTGTGTGAAGAAGAACTTCCTGACATGATTCCTCAGTTTGTCGTTTGCTAGTTGAAACTTGTGCCTCTTTTCCTCTTTCACAGATGAGTTTGAAATAGTGTTCTAGTTCTACTTTTTCTGAACCATTTAATATCTCAAATACACATTTTTGACACTATATAGAGTAGTTTTTTCGATTCCTTGCTTGATGTGAGGTACTTGCATACTGCGAGCAGCCTGCTGCCCGGGATTTTCTAATGCTGCTCGCCACGAAAATCTACCCTTATTAACCTATATTAGAAATGGGTAACCTCCATCCATAAAGTCAGCTGATTCAATGTTGCCAGCACTGACACATGGAAAATTATTCCTACAATACCTTGCCATTCTGAGAAGTTAATAATGAACACCCCATAACAATAATCACTATGCCCTTATTTACAGGTTAGTGATAATCCACACAAACCAGTTATGGGAATGTCCTGACAGGTTATATATTCCCTACGTCAACAGTTTTTTTTTAATGAATATCCCATATGAATTAGTTGGTAGGGATTGCTCAGCTACCAACCAGCTGGTATGGACCCTTCATATCAACAACTTAATAAGGTTTCTCTTCTATACCACACAATAACGATCCTCCTTTAACTAGAAGTTGGAAATGATCTACATACAAAAAGATTAATATGGAAAACTAAGTGGAAAATAATGACCTTCACACCAATAGGTTGGTAATAACCCAATACCAAGGTATTAGTAATGAGACTTGATAACTTTTGGATTTGGCTAAACCCAGAGTTTGGTGGGAAAAGGAGCACACAGACATATGTAAAATTGTTCAGCGTCTTGGAAAGTTTTAGGGGACTTGGTGAATCAAGTGCAAGTTACTGCAAGTCATTTGACCTATGCTTTCACCACATACTGTATATTACTGCATATCATGGACTAGATTATACAATTGGCCTTTTTATATAGCATTTGAGCATTAAATTGACAATATTAATGGTAATGTACCACAAAAGTGCTGACACAGAATATGCTGCCTTCTCTCCAGTGGTAATAACACCAACAGTAAATTTATCTATCCAATCAAGTACAAGTTGTAATAATCCAAATTAATCAGTTTAATGAGCCAGAAATTAGCCACTTGATCTTTATAAATGAGTCTAGTGATATTAACACCGGCAGTAAATTTGGCAAAATATAAGGCTCCAAAAACTCAAGGAAATCGTGCTTCAGGATCCTGAAGTGTAGCTAACGGTTAATGCCGTGCTGACACATTAAAATGCTATTTTTGGGCCCAAGCCAAATCTCTGAACCCATGACCTAGACGGGCTGCCTAGGAACAAATCTATCAATTTGGTAAATACAGTTTCTCACATTAAAAGGAACTGGGATGATGGCAAGAAACATTTTAACGGACATTATTGATTCAACATTCTCTATGGAAGACTTAAAGCTGCAAAAGGCAGAGGACATAGATTTCAGATTCAGGACTATGCGATCCTATGCAAACTACCATAGCAGAATCTTCAAGGTAACATGCAGAATTATATGAGCAATATGTGTGAAGCTTCACAGTTTAATCCAGTAGATAAAATACCAAATTAGGGGGTATGGGAAATGGTGAAAAAGACTGCAGGAGGACATAGGTTAAGAGAGTGGGAAGATGTAATTCAACAAAGATAAATGTGAAGTAGTATATTTGGAAAAAAGAATAGGGATAGAAATATAACCTAAATGGTAAAATTCTCAGTGGAATGGGGAACAGAAAGGGAGCAAATATATAGGTCTTTTAAAGCAGCATTGCAGTTAAAAACAAAACATAAAAAGAGAAAATGAGATTCTGGGTTTTGTGTATAATGGCAATGAATATAAAAGCAGAAAGGAGTTGATGAATCTATACAAGACATTGAGTGGACCATAGTTGGAATATTTCATGCGGTTTTGATGTTGGAGCCATGGGAAGAGCTGCAATGAAGATTCACTAAGAAGATACTAGGGATAAAAGGATGTAATCTAATAAGAGACTTGAAAAAGGTAGGGCTGTGTTTAATGGAATAGAGAAGGCTAAGGGGGAACTTAATAGAATTGTTCAAAATTTTGAAAGGGGTTGATAGGGCAAATGGTAAAAGATTTTAAGGCAGATTTTCCTTATTGCACTTGAGCGTAGTCAGACAGGGAGCATCACATGCAGGTAATGGACATTTTTCTGCCCATTTAAAATAATGGAAGGAAAATTGGGTGGGCTACATTATGGGCGTGTAATTTTCTCCACCCAATTTTCCTTTCTATGCTGTGCCCGTGTGACCCTTTATAGGAGGATTGTCCTATGAGGAGAGATTGAGTAGAATGGGCCGACATTCTCTGGAGTTTAGAAGAATGAGAGATGATCTCATTGAAAGGTATAAAATTCTTCAAGGGCTTGACAGGGTAGATGCTGAGTGGCTGTTTCCCCTGGCTGGAGAGTCTAGACCTAAGGGTCATAGTCTCAAGTTAAGGGGTCGGCAATTTAGGACTGAGATGAGGAAACATTTCTTCATTCAGAGGGTTGTGAATCTTTGAAATTCTCTACCCCAGAGGGCTGTGGATGCTCAGTCGTTAAGTATATTCAAAACTGAGATCGATGGATATTTGGGCATTAAGGGAATCAAGGGATATGGGGATAGTGCGGAAAAGTGGAGTTGAGGTAGAAAATCAGCTGTGATTTTATTGAATAGTGGAGCAGACTCAAGGGGCAGTATGGCCTACTCCTGATACTATTTCTTATGTTCTTATACCCAAGAGCTGTAAGAGGATAATCTACAACTAATGTCTACTGCTCTGTGAATTGCTAATAAGTGGGCATAAACTTACGATTAGAACTGGAGACATAAAGGGAGAGAGTAGAAGACATTTTTTCATAGAATCATAGAAAGTTACGGCACAGAAGGAGGCCATTTGGCCTATTGTGTCCGTGTTGGCCGAAAAAGAGTTATCCAGCTTAATCCCACTTTCCAGCACTTGGTCCGTAGCCCTGTAGGTTACTTCAAGTGCATATCCAAGTATTTTTTAAATGAGTTGAGGGTTTCTGCCTCTACCACCCTTTCAGACAGTGAGTTCCAGACCCGCACAACCCTCTGGGTGAAAAAATTTCTCCTCAGCTCCCCTCTAATCCTTCTACCAGTTACTTTAAATCTATGCCCCCTGGTTTTTGATCTCACTGCTAAGGGAAATAGGTCCTTCCCATCCACTCTATCTAGGCCCCTCATAATTTTATACATCTCAATTAAATCACCCCTCAACCTCCTCTGTTCCAGTGAAAACAACCCCAGCCAATCCAATCTTTCCTCATAGCTAAAATTCAGTTGCCAGTCCTGGCAACATCCTCGCAAATCTCCTCTATAACCTCTCTAGTGCAATCACATCTTTCCTGTAATGTGGTGACCAGAACTGTATGCAGTACTCAAGCTGTGGCTTAATTAGTGTTTTATGCAGTTCAAGCGTAACCTCCCTGCTCTTATATTTTATGCCTCGGCTAATAAAGGAAAGTACCCCGTATGCCTTTTTAATCACCTTATCTATCTGCCCGACTACCTTCATGGATCTGTGGACATGCACTCCTCACTTCCTCTACACCTCTCAGTATCCTCCCATTTATTGTGTATTCCCTTGCTTTGTTTGCCCTCCCCAAATGCATTACCTCACACCAACCCTTCATATAAAGGGTCGTTAGAATATTTAATGCGTTACCGCAATAAGCTATTGAAACCAAGTCAGTTATGACATTTAAGAGGGAAATGGATGAACACTTTGGAGAAGAAAAATGTTGAAGGGTATGGGCAAAAGTAGGGCAATGGGATTAGAGTAGATAGCTACTCCTGGCACAGGCAAAATGGGCCAAATGGCCTCCTCCTGCACTGAAACTTCCATGATTTTCCATGCGTGGACCTTTGCAGATTGACTAAAGATCATACAAAAGCAAAATATTGCAGATGCTGGAAATCTGCAATAACAACAGGAAATGCTGGAAACACTCACCAGGTCAGGCAACAACGTTTCAGGTTCTCCCTCTGCTATTCTGCTACAACCATTTAATTCTCCTCTAGACTCATCTTTTGTTTCTATCCTCATCATCACCTTGTTTTGCTGTGCAGCATGATCACTTTTGTCACTTAATCACTCCTGCCCTCCACCCTATCGCAGACCATTTTGTTCTTTTTGTGCCCCCTCTTCCCTGGCTCTGTACTTGCTTAAAAACTGTTCTGATGAAAGGTCCTCGATCTGAAGGATTAACTCTGTTTCTCTCTCCACAGATGCTACCTGACCTGCTAGATGTTTCCAACAATTTCTCTTTTTATTTCAGGGTATCATGCAGATTGGTATGGTATACAATTATCCGGCAGTTTAGATTTATATGTCTAATACCTCTTTTACTACTGTTTTACCTCAAGCTCTTTACATCATCAAGATCAGAGGCTGTATTTACACACAAGAATACTTTATTTTACAAAAGCCTTCGCTGGCTTTTGCACTGCACCCTAACTCTCACAACTAGTGGCGTATAGATATACAGATACAGATAATAGCCTAGTCCGTGATGTTCTAGGAATCTATATCTAAGCCATGATCGAGGAAACTCGGGTGTTACACACGTAATTACACTACTTCTGAATTTCCTCGCTTTTCCTCGCCCATCTATCGATCCCTGCCTGCAAATGCATCTCGTCTCATTACAATGGCTCCACCCCAGGCTAAAGAGCAGTACACATGAATTTCATGCATTTGAGCTGGTTTAAAACGGGTGTAAAATGAAACCCAAAATTTTAGGTGCAGCAGGAAACAAAAGTCGTTTTCTGGTGTTTTATTGTGATTTTTTTGAGCGATTTTTTTTTAAATGTATCCTCACTGAGACCTGCACTGTACTTTCTGTTTCCTTGAATGCATTTTTATGGTATCAGTATAAGTCACATTAAAAATTGAAAAGCTTCCATGATTGCATATTCTGAAACATGCTGGGGGTAATTTTGACTTTGGGCAATAGTATCAAACAGGCAATGGCAGCTCGGCCACCAGGTAAACACTTTTCCCGATTTTCATTCTCATTGACTTCGATGGAAACGAAAATCGGGAGAGGTATTTGACGGGTGGAGAACGATATTGTGTGTTTTACACTATCACCCAATGTCAAAATTACCCCTGCTGTGCCTAATGTGCATAAATGATGGTTAGATGGCTTGAAAGTTTAATTTTCATACTTAAAAACGGAATATATGGTGCGAGTTAGGCCTTTTTCTCTGGCCCCGATTGGTTACGCTGATTTCCACTTGTTTACGCCCATTTTTACGTTCTGGTATATGCTAATGAGATTGGCTGGAAATTTGGGTGTAAATATAAAAATTTGGCACATGAATGTGTGTAATTCCGGGTGTAACTTCCCGATTACACCACATGGAATGGTAACATTTCAGTAGTCCACCACCATTGCACAATTTATGATTTTGATGACTTTGACGCTTCAGACATTCTCTTTGATGAGTCTCTGAATGGATTAAAAGGGATTTGAAAAATATGGTGCTTGTCAATTGCCTTTGAAATGCTCTCATAAACATCTTTTGATTTTGTCCAGGAATAGTGTCAAAGAGGATTGAATGCCACCTTGGGTTAACACATTATCCTTTCACCTTTGGGAACTGTGTTTAAATCTCGCCCAGTCTGATGAGAGGAAAGTCTTTCCTCTCTGCCAGCTATAAGAATCTTATTAGAAATTTGAGCAGATCAACTTAGTTCCCAGGGGGCTAGAGCTCCACAACACAAAACTATCCAGAGTTGAGCACAGATTAGTGCTAAATTATCATTCTTATTCTGAGAAGCCATTGATGTGATCTGGGTCTTTCCCAGCACATTTCTTGTATTCTTGGTTAGAATATAGGGGGAAATAAAAATTGGATAAAGGCTGTTTTTGGGCGTAGGTAGCGTGATGTGCTATTACCCCGTGTCCAATGACCCCAGCACAGGCAGGACACGAGTTTCGGCCGGCCCGAGGACTCACCTGCAAACAACATTTCATTCCAGGCCTTGCATGTGGAATCAATGCAATTCGCACTTTCCACCAGCAGGGGCGCTCAATCTCTTAAAGGGAGGATGTTTCTTAGAAATCTCTTAAAGGTAGCTGGTACCTATTATTTGCTGAAAATAACAGTCTACTGTCTGCATGGAGTCTCAACGGAGATCAGACATCGTACACATAAAACAAAGTGCAGGTCCCATCCCTACGTTTACACGCTGATGAGTTATGTTAAAACATTAAATAAAGGTTGCGCACTACTAAATCCCACATCCTCCAATCTGCACGTCAGACCTCACCAATCTGCCGATCTGAGTTGGTACCAGGCCTGCAAGAGTGCATGCACCAAGGTTCTCTGCTAATGCACTGGAGACGTTGGTGCGAGAGGTGGACAGAAAGAGGGACATCCTATATCTGCGGGGGGAGGGGGGGGCGGGGTGGCAAGAGGCCCCTAAGACATATGTCCAAAAGGCAGTGGGAGGCAGCGGGGGACGAAGTCAATGCCAGGCGCACAGCATTATGAACATGGATGCAGTTCAGGAAGAAGTTCAATGCTTTGACATGAGTGGTCAAGGTGAGTGAGGTCAACTGTCAAGTGGCGTCTCCTACCAACTGCACCATGCACTACAACCCCCATCACCCACATACCAACAAACTCTTTCCATCAGTACTCAATGCTTCCAACCAGATGCTTCCTCTCATCCTTACACATTACCACTGTTGCAAGCCGTCCACCCACAACTCACAAGTCACACACACTGGCAGCTATTCACCATGACAGGCACATCACCCAGACACATGCCCCGCTTTCTTGCAGGAGAAGGTGGCGCATATCAGGAGGCAGCAAGTGGCACTGGTATTTAGCCCCTCGAGCCTGTTCCACATTTTAATGTGATCATGGTGGATCTGTGACCTAACTCCATTTACCTGCCTTAGCCTCATATCTCTTAATACCCTTGGTTCACAGAAATCTATTAATCTCAGATTTAACATTCACAAGTGAGCTAGCATCAACTGCCGTTTGCAGAAGAGCGTTCCAAACGTCTCCCACCCTTTGCGTGTAGAAGAATTTCCTAACTTCACTCCTACACGTCCTGGCTTTAAATGTTAGGCTATGTCCCCGCGCCCTAGTATTCAAGACTAGGAGTCCTCCAAAAACAGTTACAAATGTCATGGCAGCCAGAAGCAATAATCCAGCCACTAAGTTATAAATCCCGCATTGTCCCTTTAAATAGCACTGGTGGGGGGTCCTCCAGGCACTCTAAGACATGTTCAGATGGTCAGGGTTAAGACTGTGCGTTAAGTCGAGCGTTAAGTCCCAAAATCGTGTCTATCACTTTAAATCAGCGTTGCACACTGATTGAAGCCATTTTCTCCTACTTTACATGATTCCAGCATTTGTTATCTGCGCCTGTGCTAACTTATATACCAAGATGGCGTCCGGCGCACGTCACGCTGGAAATGTGCGTGCGCATCCAAGACGCCATCTTGGATGTCAGAGAATCCGTGTAGCGCCGAAACAATGGGTGCTACGCAGCCCAATTGAGCGCTCAGTGTTTTCGTTATCAATTTAACTCCTTTATAAACTGAGACCTGTGTCTTTATTCTCTAACATGTACAAGATAACATGCCGAGGTTTAACAATTAACCCCTAATCGCAGTAAACCACTTATTTGAGAATACATGAGATGCCCGTTATATTTTCCTGTCATTCCAGAAAGCAGAGAATAATACAATATTACACAACGGCTACAGGCTAAACTGCTCGGTCAAATTTATTTATGGCTGTAAAACGGATGTAATGATGTGCAATTTCGGTGGCCAAAGGACGCCTGAAAGATATCGGGTCAAGACATTTTTCAGGCATCCCTAGTGTCTGCCTAAAGCAGGCGTTAAACTCCTGACATATGTATATGAGGGGCCTAAAATCTGTTCTAGGCCTCCTCTGAGAAACTTGACATTGCTCCTCTCTGAATTCTTCAGCGGTCACTGTGGCTTAGGCAACGGCTGCCACCAGAAAGTAAGTTTTTCAAAACAAAAAATAAAAAAGGTAAATTTTTTAAAACAAAAAAAACATTCCTATGGAGCCAGGAGTTGTGCTCCCCAGAATCCACAGTATCCGATTGCCCCCACCCCCCGCCATGTTGCTGAACGCCCTCCCAGGATTTACCTTTGGGTCACTGCTGGCAAGATAAACGGTCCAAAATTCATCTTCTTAAAATAGGTGAGTTGCCTATGGAGACGCGAGAGAGGCAGACAGCTCACTCAGATAATATTGAGGCCCGAGGCCTAATTTTGGGCCAGCCTCAGACCTCCTGGTTATGGCATGTGGTTTCTGTATGCCACTGGTTTTGTGTCCAAAAACGAGCCATAACCAATATCTAGGCCCGTATGTCAACTTCTGACAATGGGCAATTTCAGGAAGGAAAATCGACTCTACATCTTTTGTATTGAACTGAAGCATGTTCTCTATAATGCGATGTTCAATGTGATATGGGATTGTTTTTTTAACTTCTACTGAATTGAATTAACAACATGTTGATAAAATGATGCCAGGGGGGATTTTCGGTGGGGTTCCCTCACTTGCCTTCTGTAAATCTGACGGAAGAGCTGTGGAAGTGGCATACAGAAACCACATGCCATAACCTTGGAAAAGCAGGTTAGCAGCATGTACAACTTTTTTCCAGGATTGCCGTTGCTCTTCCGCTGAAGATACAGCAGATGAGCGGAAGAACTCCAGTGGAAATTCACCTTCTATATTTACAGTATAGATACTCATGTGTAATTATTTAATCCAGAGATGAATAAAATAGGAATGACCTGCTGTACAGTAGATCAGCAAGATGAACTTCATTGGGCTGCAGCTCAGCTCTTCACATTACTTTCAAGATGAGTAAAGTGGTGAAGGGTGAACCCCTACTAGAGTTCCAGTTCTGTAAAAACAATGGGCCAGAAATTGTTTTGAAAAGAATGGTGAGCTCAACAGTGCTCACCGTTGTTAGTGGCCAAATTGAGGAGCAAGTTCCGGAGTGTCTGCACATACGCAGTCAAACGCGAAAATCTGGAACTTGCTTTTCCAGGTTTGCTGGCGATGTGACAGCTTCATGTTAAAGGGACCTTGTGGCTGGAATCAATGGACCAGTGGCAACTTGCTTTCCTGCCCAGTTGGAAACCAACTAATCTTGTCACAAAACAGATGCACTGAAAAATATCAGGTCTAAACCAAGTTTTAACAGTAAGTCTTAAGCAAGTCTTAATGACTGGCAAACAACTAAAAGTTAAGTTTTAAAAAGGTGGTGTCTCATCACTCCTGATTTTAATCATTTTTGGTAATTTAAAAGTTAAAAAATTAAAACTTTTTTTTAACTTGTTCATTCTGTCTCTTTAATTTAATTTGATATTTCTTACCCCCTCTTTTTTTCGCTGTCTATAACTGTTTTTACAAATGGTTTTAGTGCTGTACCTGTCACTTCTTGGATTTTACGTTCTAGCTGGCAGAGACTGTTCGCAGCATATCAAAAATGCTGCAATCTGATTGTTCGAGGGGAGAGAGTTCTCCCCTCGCTTCCCCCACGGGTCCTGGCTTTGCTGTAGTTAACGTTGCACTCTTAACAGGTTTGCATTACTGGAAGTTCCCGCAGTAAAGACGACGGTAAGTTTATACGTTATTTAAGTTGAATGAGCAGCGGGTGCTGTTGCTTTGCCACTCGGAGCAATTTACAGGCCATTGAGTGCGGTTGATCTCTTATAGAATCATAGAATCATACAGCACCTAGGAGGCCATTCAGCCTGTCATGCCTGTGCTAGCTCTTTGAAAGAACTATCCAATTAATCCCACTCCCCTGCTCTTTCCCTAAAACCCGCAATTTTTTCCCCTTCGAGTATTTATCCAATTCTCTTTTGAAAATTACTATTGAATCTGCTTCCACCACACTTTCTTCTGAGTTGTCTTATAGGGAAAACACATTTCCAAGCTGAATTCACAAAATGGTTATGCGTTTTCACGATTTGGCTGGGTACGTTAATCTACACAAACTTCCATTTAACTTTATTTACTTGTGAAGGATAAGTTTCCATTGAAGCATATGGTGCAAGCCAAAAATGACTGAAGCTACTTCTCCACGGGAGGCCATATGGAAGAAAAAAAAGGCCCAAGGGTAGCTGAAGGAAGAATTATCTAGATTGTAACCATTTTTAGTGAGACTTGAAAGAACTGACTCCTGCTGTGCCAGTGTCAGTCTTAAGTGAGTCTGCAATTCAGATTGATAGCATCATTGTAAATCAGGATTGAAATGTAACCCAATTGGGATACACAGTGGATGCTATAAGTTGACATTGAAACTCATAATATGTCTCTGTGTTCAAAAAAAATCTTATTTCAAGTCAATAATCTCCATTTGAACTAACAGCAGTGCATCTTCAACATGAGTCTGGTGAGTTGGAGATGTGTGGAGAGTGACTACTATTCCTGTATTATTCGACTTGAGGGCAGGCATAGCTGCACACTCATGCACGGTGATCATTTATAATAAACCTTAGGCAGTGTTACAAAATTTAGTATATCCAGTGAATAAAATGTTTATAATGTGGAAAATCAGCACTATGAGGGTTTACAGTGTTAAGTCACAGCGGTCTGAAGTAACTTGGGACAAGTCACATGGGAATTGCTTGAGCTGACAACCTAAACCCACGAACGCTGTGGCTTTTCAACATTCGAAGTGCATTGTATACAATGAGTCCTGATCTATATGCAAATAGCTTGCCAAGGAATGTTATGATTGGATCAGAATTATGCTTAACTTAGGATTTCTTTGAACTCCAGATAAAACAGTTCATTTTTAAATCTTTGTACTTCAGTCTCTTTAATCATTCGCTCAGCAATTCAATCTTAAATGAAAACAGCAGAAAAAAGCTCAACAAACTGATTAGACATCTAAATTGCATTTCTGTGCCATATTGAAATTTGGCAGTGTGTCGACTATGTTGATATAATTGTCAAGTTCCACAAATGAATTTCAGGGAGATTAAAGGCCGATGCAAGCCAAACTCTGACCCCAGAACTTTATCCTCCTAACCAACCACCACCTCATCCCACACATAAATATAAGTTTTAGGTTTTATAATAGCTGTTTACATGGTTTAAGTGTAAGTTTTGTGGCACATTGCTCGTGATTCTCCATCCATTCATTTTCCAAGATACACTCCCTCTGAGCACCTCTCCCTGCTGGGACCGGCTAAGATGTCATAAGCTAGGTTTTCAATTTTTTTTATTGATCAGTTGGGTGTCTGACACACGTGGAAAACTAAGGCCTGGATATTAATGCAGAGGTGGGTTCTGAGCAGGGGGTGGAACTGCAAGCATGAAACCCAGAAGAAAATTTAGCGGGTCGGAATGTCTGATTTCAACATGGCTGCCTAAATATAATGTTATTTCCAGGCTTTGCGTCTCCATGCTGCAAGAGTGGGTATGATGGACCTGCATAACGTGATCTAAACTGCATTATTTAGAGGGCCAATGTAAAAATGGTATTTGGAAGAGCTAGGAGGTTTTGGAAGGAGACGGTGAGAGTTATTCAAGATGGATTCAGGACGAGCAAGGGCAGCACTGAGATTTAACAATACTTCCCTTAAGGTAGTGATGGGTGCAGTCAGGAGCAGGAGGGAGATAATTTACACCAGCAATGGAAGGAAGAAACCTATTGCTGTCACCGAGAAGGTGTGGTTGGAGATGGCTGAGGAGGTGAGCAGCAGGAGCATTGAATTCAGGTCTTGGATACAGTGCAGGAAGCAGTTTAATGACCTAACCAGGTCAAGAAAACTGAGTACAGTTGCAGATTCACATACATCCCGTGGTGTACAACACCCCCCACCCCCCTCACTCTGTCTTGCCAAGTGTACGCCATCACATCATTCCTCACATCCACCTAAGTTTCAAGAGCACCCATGGTTCACATTTTATGCATTTCCTCACCTCCCCATTTATCCATCCACCACTGCCACTCACCCCAATCCTTATGCAATGTGGTGCATCTGTCCCATAGTCACCATCACCGAATGCACTACATCCATCGGGTGAACACGTGACCTATAGTCACTCATAGGTCTGTTCTTTTTGCCCCTTGTAGGAGAAGAGAGTGCAAAGTGCAAGGGAGAGGAAGAGGACTGGAGGTGGCTCTCCACAAATCATGCAGCTGACAGATGCAGATGCAGAGGAGGAGGCCATGGAGATAAATTCTTAGGGATGGGCAATAAATGCTGGCTTTGCCAGTGACACCCACATCCCATGAACGTGGCACCTCTGCATCCCTGATAATCGGAGATGGGGAGATTGGGAACTCGCAGATGCCAGGTGATAGAATTAAAAATATCTCTGACACCCATGTTGATTTTATTGTATAAAGTACTGAACTATGAGAAGTCTGAGTGTGCTGACTGGCAAGATAGTTACTTTGCCAGGACTAATTCATATCCATTTCTTCTGTCTTCCAGTCTGTGGACGTGCCTGACGATGATTCCTCAGAGGAGCTCATTCCTTCTGAGGGCGCACCGTCACAGGGGATACAGGCATACACCAGTGCAGATACCTGCCCCTCGGTGGGTCCGGTTAGACAGTTAGTTGAGTTTTCACCTGGTGATTCACAATTCACAAGTGAGCATGAGCAGTCATTGATGGCAGGGACAGCTGTGGCGAGTCCATGTCGGAGGGCGCACTCATCTCCAAGCTCTGCTGAGCTGGACACAGATGCTGAACCCTGGGGGCCATCGTTGAAAATGAGAATAATAGAGGGACAGCAACAAATTTGCGAGGTACTAGCAGATATGCCACAACATCAGAGAGGATGGAGGAGTCCAGCTCCAACATTAGTGGATTGATGTCGCAGGCCATTGCGAGACTGTCTGCCATGGAGAGAGTGGCCATCTCCGTGGAGCTTCAAGCATGGCTTGAAAATAAGTCTATGCAGACCATGACCACGGCTGTGCAAGAGATGTCTGCCACCTTAAGCAGGACGACAGATACTTTATCTATGGCCTTACAATGCTTCACTGATCTGCACCAAGCTGCTCCCCAGCAGAGTGGTAGGATTGATGTGGCGCTGGCCCAGGAGAGGGATGATGGCAAAAGGGGACATTGAAGTGGGAACTCCACTCAAAGTGCTCCCACGTCTCACCCGTTTCCCCCCTCCCCCCACTCAGCCAGTACGCGACATGCTGCTGAGTCTGCCCCTGCACAGGTGCAGGTGGAGCATTCTTTAGTGGGGCCCTCATGGGCTCCAAAACTAGAGGTTGTAGGCCAAAAGCATCTCAGCTGTCAGAGCAGAGAGTTCTGTGCAGCCTGCCTCTAGCTCTGCAGAAGCAACAGGGGATGCACCATGTAGGAGCTGTAGGACGGTTAAGAGAATGCAATTGTAATTCACCAAGGGTATGCACAAGGTTATGTTGTGAAGTTTCCATTTTTATAACGGCACATAAAATTTAATGATTTGCAACACTTCCTCGTCTTGCCCATTATTGCATGCCAAGTGCCTGCTCGCCCTTTCAGTCGTTTCATGATGAATGTGAATACACGATGGGACCCACTGGGGGATGTGCATTGGATGTATGCTTGGTTAAAGGACTGTTTTGTGCAAAGTGGTGGGGGTGTTGGGGTGGGAAGGGAGGCGGAGGATTTTATTTTTATGGTTTTCAGTCTGTCAAACTAACTGAACCTTTGAGCTATGAGGGCATCCGTGGTATCCTGAGCAGCAGTGTACGCAGCTGCCCCATCTTCATGTTGCACCTCATCCTCCTTCTCCTCCTCCTCAATGGTCTCATCATCAGAAGATGACTGGTGTGCGCCTTGGTCGTCCTCCACCTCTAATTATCGCTGTTGTGCAATGTTGTGCAGAATGCAGCACACCACTATGATTCTGGAGACCGTCTCTGGTGAGTACAGAAGGGCACTTCCAGACCTGTCTAGGCACCTGAAATGCATTTTCAACATGCTGATGGCTTGCTTGAGTTGGTGGTCATGTAGCTCTCGTTGTAGTGCTCTTGTGCCTTATTGGTGGGGTTCCTCACAGGTATCATGAGCCAAGTTTGAAGGGGATAGCCCTTATCTCCTACAAGCCAGCCCTTAAGTCTGTTTCCTGGTATGAAGAGGTCTGGGATGTTGGACTGCGCAGTATAAAAACATCATGGCAGTTCCCATGGAATCTGACCCACATCTGCATGAATCTCTTCTTGTGGTTGCACACTAGCTGTGTATTGATGGAATGAAATCCCTTGCGGTTGATAGATACTCCTGGTTGCTCTGATGGTCCTCCGATTGCCATGTGTGTGCAATCGATGGCACCCTGTACCTGTGGGAAGCCAGCCAGAGACCCGAATCCAACTGCCTGCTAATTCTCGTTATTGTCGTCACAGGTGAAGTTGATGTAAGTCGACGCCCTGGAAAACAATCCATTCATGACCTGCCTTATACATTTATGTGCAGCCGACTGAGAGATCCTCGACATGTCACCAGTGGCGCCCTGGAAGGAGCCAGAGGCAAAGAAATTGAGGGCAGTGGTGACTTTGACAGCGACTGGCAATGTGTGGCCACCAGGTCCAGCAGGGAGAACTCTGCTTCTAGGAGGCTGCGGATCTCTGCGACCAGTTGCCCTGTCAATCTGAGCCTATGGAGGCAAATTTTAAATCTCTGTTGAAATCTGTTCAAATGAGCCTTATTACCACATGATAATGAGGAACCCGCCTCCGCGAGCAGGTTACTCGCACGCACCCAAACTTACCTCCGTTAAAACCGGAAGTGGGTGTGATGGAGGCTTTTTGGGGTCGGGTTTAAGTATCTTAAAATTTTTCCTTCCCACCTGCTCCCAACCCGCCTGTCCTTGTGGGTTAAAACTCCCCCCTAAGACTCAGTTTAAGAGTCTTCAATTCAAGCTACTGAGAAACCCAGAATTAGAGTTTCTATTTGCCTGATATGGAGTGATTATTTCCCCATAGGGCACACCTCACTTACCTAAGTCCAGAAAGTTTAGATGCAGGTTCTGCTTAGAGATGCTCCAAGTTTTCACAGGGTTACTGCTGGAATTTAATCTACAAAAAAAATCACACAGCGTACCAGCGCAGTAAGCTTCCCGTTTCATGTTCAGCCAGTACCAACCTACCAATTAAGGCATTGGCACTAACAGCACTGTGGGAGAACCTTCACCACACGGACTGCAGCGGTTCAAGAAGGTGGCTCACCACTACTTTCTCAAGGGCAATTAGGGATGGGCAATAAATGCTGGCCTTGCCAGCGACGCCCACATCCCATGAACGAATAAAAAAAAAAATTGGCTCACAGGAGGTATCTTCAGTTGAGTTGGAAGAACATCAGATCATGTGACAGATCTACCCCTCAAGTTTCCATTAGCAACTCAGGTTGACTGGTTAATCGTCAGCAGTGTCCTAGAGTACTGTGGACCTGCCCATCACAGGTATTGGATTTCCAAGACTGCCATAGAGGGTTGACTTAGTTCTTAATTTCCATTGCCAGGCATATCATTTGGGGTTATCTTAATCTGAAAGAGACCCTGCTTACTGCCCCCCGCCTCCAGGAGGATTTTAGCTCCCAGTGGGTTTCGGGCAGGTTGGGGGGCTGGGGAGCTCAATATGCACTTGCTGGGCTAAGTTAGAGGCCTGGAGTATTTTAAGTCCTGGGTCTCATCTATATGCCGCAGATCAGCTGGCCCACTCAAAATGGGTGATAAGTGGCACCCAGCCGGCAGCAAAGAAAGGCTTGCCAGCAAGCAGGTAATTACCAGGGAGGGGGAATTCAAGAGATCTTGTGGAAGGGAAGGGGGGAATTTGAGGTTGGGGAGGCTGCTCGTTGTGGGGCCCAGAGGAGCACTCCTGCTCTTCGCAATTGGTAGTGGAGGTGAGGATGGGGAAAAGAAGACTGAGCAGGTGGTTGGTCATGAAGAAAAGGAGTCATAGGTTATTCATGTCTTTCAGGATGATTCTGAGGTAGAAAGAAGATTTGGCTGAGGAGAACAAAGGCATTGTGGACAGAAGCGAAGGAGCAGTTGATCGGATCAACAGGAACAATGGTGATGTGATGGGTGGAGTGGTAGAGGAGAAGGAGTTGGGAGTTTGAGAGTGAATTAGTGAGGGAGTTGAGGGAAAGTTTTTTCCACAGGCAGACAGTGAGGGTTGTGGGGTTGATGGGAGGTAGGGAGATGTGGATGCGAGTGAACATGAGAAAGTGGTCAGAGATAACCTTGTCAATGATCAAGACCACGGCAGTGGAGAGACCACAATAAAATGGTGAGGTTGAAGGTGTGGCTGTGGGTGTGGGTAAGAGAGTGGATGTGAAGCGTGAGATTGAGTGAGGATTGGGGGTTACAGAAAATGAAGTAGTGAAGTTCTAGAGGAATCACCAAGGGTGAGCTGTCGTTCAGAGCAGAGGTTAAGGGAGGACATTTCAGTGAGATAGTCAGTGTGGGCTTGGGAGGGCTTTTGTAAGAAGTGAAAATAATTTACTTAATACACTGGATAGGATCGATCCTCAAATAGTTGGCATCATTGGTGTTTTTAGTGCACTATTGTAGACAACTAAGACTGGATTCAATCGTATTGGAAAAAGCAGTTGGCATTAACCCTGCATAAATGAATATAAGTTCTAAGTCTGATTGATCAGCATAGAAATTACTAATACTCAGGACGACAGTATTACAAATACAGCATATGTGACTAGAATCTCTTTTGTTTTAATATGTCACAGAGGTCACTTACATCCCAGTACAGAAATAATGGGGGTGGGGTGGGGAGGATAGTGGTTCCTAAATAGGATTTTTAAAATATCATATTGCACTTTGATGTAATGAGATGAAAACATTCTCCTATTCAGGAACTTACAAGGCTGCATGGTAGCGAGGTGACTCATCTGTAGAAAAGTGCAGAAGTGTCAGCAACAGACTCTCCCATTCAAACTGTTAATGAGACTGTGTGACACTCATAAGGAGAGAGAAGAAATATGTTTTAAAAAATGACGGGTAAAGGTTTCCTCTGTTTGCTATTTGCAGTAAAATTCTAAACACATTTCTAATTTTGCTTCAATAGCATACAGACATTTCCCACTTAATAACTTCTTGCATGTCAGATATTTAAAAAAAAACTGCAGGCCTCAAAGGGTGCACGAGTTTAGTTGCGGTGAGATAATCAAGAGTTAAAATAGCTCACTAAAATTGTTGAATGCTCTGCTACATATCCAATGAACTACAGTTTTCAGGTACTCTAATCTACTCCTGAGCTCTTTGTCTACACTGGATGTGCTTGAATGGGCCACACTGTGCTTTGTGTTTTACAATTGTAAACAATTTTACAACACCAAGTTATAGTCCAGCAATTTTATTTTAAATTCACAAGCTTTCGGAGATTTTCTCCTTCCTCAGGCAAATGTTTTACAAGTAGAATAGAGACTTAACATTAAATCAAAAGGAAAATACTGTGGATGCTGGAAATCTGAAATAAAAACAGGAAATGCTGGGATTACTTAGCAAATCAGGCAGCATCTGCGAATAATGGAACAGAGTTAATGTTTCAGGTCGATGATCTTTTGTCGGAACTGGAAGAAGTTAAAGATTTACCAATTTTTAAGCAAGTACAGAGCCAGGGAAAGGGAAGGAGGAAGGAGAGGGGAGGAAAGAACAAAAGGGAAGGTCTGTGATAGGGTGGAGGGCAAGAGTGATTAAATGACAAAAGGGATGATGGTGCAAGGCAAGGAGGATGGTAATGGGACAAGTAAAGATTCAAAAGATGGGTCTAGAGGAGCTGCAAAAGGCAACATCAGAGCCATTACCAGCACATGTTGTCTGAAAAAATGGGAGCAATGGTTATAATCTGAAGTTATTGAAATCAATGTTGAGTCCAGAAGGTGCCTAATCGAAGTGCCTAATCGAAAGATGAGGTGCTGTTCCTCGAGCTTCCATTGAGCTTCACTGGAACAGTGTAAGAGGCCGAGGACAGAGAGGTCAGAGTGGGAGTGGGACGGAGTATTAAAAGAGCAAGCGACCGGAAGGTCAGGGTCACACTTGCAGAATGAACAGAGGTGTTCAGCAAAGCGATCACCCAATTTGCGTTTGGTCTCCCCAATGTAGAGGAGACTGCATTGTGAGCAGCGAGTATACTAAATTGAAAGAAGTACAAGTAAATCGCTGTTTTGGAAGGAGTGTTTGGGGCCCTGGACGGTGGAAGTGAATCTCCTGCACTTACACAGAAAGGTGCCGTGGGCAGGGGAGCGAGTGTTCGGGGTGATGGGTGAGTGGACCAGGGTGCCGCGGAGCAAATGGTCCCTTCGGAATGCTGAAAGGGGAGGGGAGAGGAAGATGTGTTTGGTGGTGGCATCGCGTTGGAGGTGGCAGAAATGGCAGAGGATGATCCTTTGAATGCGGAAGTTGGTGGGGTGGAAGGTGAGGACAAGGGGGATCCTATCATGGTTTCAGCCTGTTCTTGCCCCATGGAATTTATTTCTTCCTAACTCAACTTTTTCTTGACCAGTCTTCTTCGGCCTACATTTGCGACTCTTCCGACGCCTTAACAGTTTCCAGTTTCCCAACCCTAACTGTCTCCTTTTCACCATGGATGTCCAGTCCCTCTACACCTCCAACCCCCACCAGGTTGGCCTGCGGGACCTCCACTTCTTCCTTGAATGGAGGCCCAACCAGTCGCCATCCTATACGATCCTACTCCACCTGGCCGAACTTGTTCTTACATTGAACAGTTTCTCCTTTGACTCCATTCATTTCCTCCAAATAAAAGGTGTCGCTATGGGAACCTGTATGGATCCCAGCTGTGTCTGCTTTTTCATGGGCTATGTGGAACATTCTTTGTTTCAGTCTTACACAGGTCCCCTCCCTCACCTCTTTTTCCAGTACACTGATGACTGTATTGGTGCCGCTTCCTGCTCTCACCTGAACTGAAAAATTTCATCTACTTTGCTTCCAATTTCCACCCTTCCCTCGCTTTCACATGGTCCGCTTCTGACTCTTCCCTTCCCTTCCTCGACTCGTCGATCTCCATTTCTGGGGATCGGCTGTCAACCAATATCTACAATAAACCCACTGATTCCCACAGCTACCTTGATTACACTTCCTCCCACCCTGCTTCCTGTAAGGACTCTATTCCATTCTCCCAGTTTCTCCGTGTCCATCGCATCTATTCTGACGATGCCACCTTCCACACCAGTGCTTCCGATATGTCTTCCTTTTTCCTCTTCCAAGGATTCCCCTCCACTGTAGTTGATAGGGCCCTGTACCATGTCTGTCCCATTTCCTGCACTCTGCCCTCGCCCCATCTCCTCCCTTCCAGAACCACGATAGGGTTCACCTTGTCCTCACCTTCCACCCCACCAGCCTCCACATTCAATGGATCATCCTCCGCCATTTCTGCCATCTCCAGCATGACGCCACTACCAAACACATCTTCTCCTCCCCTCTCCTTTCAGCATTCTGAAGGGACCGTTCCCTCCACGACATCCTGGTCCACTTTTCCATCACCCCCAACATCTGCTCCCCTTACCACGGCGCCTTCCCATGCAAGGGCAAGAGATGCAACACCTCCATTTCACCTCCTCCCTTCCCACCGTCCAGGGCCCCAAACACTCCTTCCAGGTGAAACAGTGATTTACTTATACTTCTTTCAAGTTGGTATGCTGTATTCGCTGCTCACAATGCGGTCTCCTTTAGAATGGGGAGACCAAACGCAAATTAGGTGATCACTTTGCTAAAAACCTCAGTTCAGTCCGGCTGCTTGCCAGTTTAATTCTCTGTCCCACTCTGACTCCCTGTCCTCGGCCTCCTACACTGTTCCAATGAAGCTCAACGGAAGCTTTCGATTAGGCACTTTATGACTTTCCGGACTCAACATTGATTTCAATAACTTCAGATCATAACCACTGCACCCATTTATTTGGAGAGCAGGTGCTGGTAATGGTTCTGATGTTGCCATTTACAGCTCCTCTAGACCCATCTTCTGTTTCTTTACTTGTCCCATTACCACCCTCCTTGCCGTTTACCATCATCCCTTTTGTCATTTAATCACTCCTGCCCTCCACCCTATCATAGACCTTCCCTTTTGTTCTTTCCTTCCCCCTCCCCACCCTTTTGCCTGGCTCTGTACCTGCTTAAAAACTGTTAAACTTTAACTTCTTCCAGTTCTGACAGGAAGTCATCAACCTGAAACATTAACTCTGTTTCTTTCTCCACAGATGCTGCCTGATTTGCTGAGTATTTCCAGCATTTTCTGTTTTTATTAGAGAGTTAATATGTTGCTCTGATATTTTGGAAAAAATGGGCTGCAGGGATCAGGTAGCCTGTTGTCTTCAGAGGATTGAAGCCAGTGCCTAGGTTGGATTTCACCTTCATAACAGCCAATATCATTAATCACTCACTCTACACTTTATCTCAAAACAGTGGAATATTACAGGGAAGACTGCTATATTGATTAATCGCTACTAATTGAATATTCCTTTGGATTCAAATCATATTTTCTCTTAAATTTGTTTATAACGTTTTAAACCATTTAACAAAATTATGCTCAAATAAAACTGTTAAATTATCGTTGGTCTCCGATCATGCTGTTCTCACTGTGCTCCATAAGAGAGATGTAAGGCAGATGGAGTCTGAAAGTAGTGGAAAACTTAAAATTCAATCCCTCTGAATGGTTGTGCACAAGCATACCAGTCTATTGTGGCCGGTTTGATTGTTAAGCTCAGAAATATGTAAGTAAATTTGCAAGACTTACCTTGTAAGCTGATACAACCTATTAAGATATACATCAATTTATTCAGAGTTTAGAGTCCAATTGATTGATAATAATTTGTTCCCAATTTCTCCTTGCACTTTCAGAAGGCCAGGATGCAGTTATTATTGTTTGCAAATCTTTATGGATATATATTGCATTTCTTACCTATTACATAACCACAAGTATGGATGAAGAGGGCCCATTAACTATATAACCAGGTGTGATGTTCTTTAAAAATACATGTGACAGCCACTGACCTTCTTTCGATCAATCCAATTTCTATTTGCTGAACTCGTAAAGAAAATGCATTAGTTCTCAGCAACAAAATGTGTTTCTCATACAAGATGTGCATGACTTGACAAGTGCATCTGTCATTATCTATATGGTTTGAAAATTTGTGCTTCAGCTCTGCCCCTTCATGGGTTTGAACACTCAATGCTAAGCTACTTCTATTACAAGCCTGACCTTTCCAGCATCTCCTCTTTTGTCTCAGTCATACATACAAATACCCATCTTCTTCTGTCTCATTCTTATGGCTTTACTAAAGTGACGAAACTCAGGCAAAATGAATTCCAGCTGCTCATAGGCAGAAAGCAAATGGATTATTATGAGTCCCTAAAAGTATTTAAGCCCGCTTAAACTACTCAGACATACCAAGCTTTAAAGATATCCCTGTGGTGACATGCAAATGTGCTTCAAGGATACGTAAGCTGAAGGTATATATAAACATAATGATTGATTGAGGACTGAGGATTGAGCTTGTTTATCCACATGGCTCAGAAGTGAAAGAAAAATGATCACTTGAATCTTTATTTTGGTCATTGTGCGCATCTGGTAATGGGATTACCCATAGGACCTAATATTGTGTGCGTTATTTCATATGCATTTAATGATACTTATTGGTCACTGATAGTGTGCATTGTTCCAAAAGTATTTGAAATCACATCTAATACTTTACTGAAGTTCAGTGGTTCACTATTACCTGTGAGTTATCTTCTATTTAATTGTATACTGTACATTTCAACTTCAGCTCTCATGTGAGACGATGTTTGGCTCGGCTTTGCATAGACCATTGTTGACAATAATTGGGCAATCTCATTCTCAGAGGCTACAAGGAATTTGTTGCTAATGCAAATGCAAATATCACCGTCAGCTGTAGAAGGTGTTCTTGAGAGATTAGTTTTAACACACTTTGTTGGGGCAGAATACAGCGAGCGTTATTCCATCGCCTAAATTTGTGTGCTGGGCTTGGGTGAGGTTCCTTACCACACCAGCACATGCTTGGAAATTTCCCCCTCCTCCATCCAAAGCCGTATCTACCCTGTATTAAACCTGCCCTGGGAGTGTTTGATACTGAGACTGAGCGCAAATAATGCAAAACTTTTCCACTCCCTAGAACTAGCTTCATTCACCCAAAAATTATTTTACAAAATATAATTCTTCATTTTTAATACATTTTGGCTGCAAAAGTTTTGTGTGAATACTGGTTCTCGGCACTCCCAGTAAAGTTATATGACCAACAGCAGTTATTTTCATCACGTGTTAAATTTTCTAAAAAAGGATTAGAGATTAACAGATGTTAAATAATGCGATACATGCCATGGAAAATAACAAAAGGCCCATTGTTACACACCAGAACATCCACAAAGGCACAAATTGTATTTGGCTGTTTAAATAGAGAAATGTTTTTCAGAGTTAGTAAGTATGAATTCTCAAAGAAATAAAAATGTAATCTTAAGATTCCGTGAAGTTATGCTACAAGTGCAATGGGGGAAGATATCTTCTGTTTGATATTTGGAGCAAAATCATAAAAGAAAAAAAGAACTTGCATTTATATAGCGCCTTTCATGACTTCAGGACATCCTAAAGCGCTTTACAGCCAATGAAGTACTTTTTGAAATGTAGTCACTGTTGTGATGTAGGAAAGATGCAGCCATTTTGCGCATAGCAAGATCCCACAAACAGCAATGTGATAATGACCAGATAATCTGTTATTTTTTTTAGTGATGTTGGTTGAGGGATAAATATTGGCCAGGACACCGGGGAGAACTCCCTGCTTGTCTTCTAAATATTGCCATGGAGTCTTTTATGTCCACCTGAGAGGGCAAACGTTTCATCCAAAAATCAGCATTTCTGATAGTGCAGCACTCCCTCAGTACTGCCCTGTAGTGTTAGCCTAGATCTTGTGCTTAAGTTGCTGGAGTGGGGCCTAAACTCACAACCTTCATTACTCAGAGGCAAGAGTTCTACAACTGACCCACAGCTGATACCAAGTATAAACCCACGTATAAAGAACATGGTTCATTTCTACCATTGTATTGGATATTTTAAATATTGTATTCAGTAAATTAGAAAACATGCCAAATAAATATGGATCGTCCAAATATATTTAAACATATTGGACTTAATTTTGCCTCTTCCAGATTTTATTGAAAAGTATAAAATTTCGAAGCTTTCTCTAATTTTGATACTTAAAGATACATGCATTGAGCATCTAACAAATTTCAGTACATTTGGGTAACCTTACTCATTGAAAGAGCCATTATAATTGCTTGGCAGAGGACTAATGAAAAGCAGGGATGGTAGAAGAGGAGGGTCCATGGGCATTACCTTTGGGTAATGCTTATGTGTGTTTAGTCAGGCTACAGAGTCCTAAACAATTTATTGGTTTGTTCCAGATACCCTTATATTGGACTTAAACTATGTAATATATTTCATGCACATCATAAATATATTACACATAAATGGCAAATATCTATTAAATATTGCAGCGTGGAAAATTCTTGGGGTTTTTTCTGATCTCCCACTGGGAGACTGGTGGAAACCCTGGAGAGACTGTGTAAACAATTGAATTCCTGCCAAATTTCAGGATCTTATTTTGTGGCACACAGTAATTTTAATATTCACTGCAAATATTTGGAGATCTGTACCTAATACATTATGCAATTTTTCTATGTTCCAAACTTTATTTTGTAAGTGCTTAGGGATACAATTGAAGGGAAATGTATTTCAAACACATTTCTACATATGTTCAAACAATTGATGATTCAGAATAGCAAGATACATTATCCCAAACAAAGATTTAAATGGTTGCATGAAGCTAAGATTACTAAAGAAAGCCAGCATAAGATGTCAGTTAGGCCTCTCAATCTATTTGCCTTAGAACATGTAAGTGTCTGACCTCGTAAGTTCAACGAAGCCTAGACTGGTGCTGCAAACAGGATACATGTCCAGTTTAACACAGCGTGCAGAGAATTGTAAACTGTTCAAATTGCTTTCTTTCCACAATTTATTGCACCTAATGTTCAGTTAATTGTGCGTACAGAGTACTCACAATATATTTTCAAATTGAACTGACTTTGGTTCCATTAAATTATGGTAACATTAAAGCAATATGTCCAGAAGTCACTACTGTAAACATTGCCTCTTGCAGACCCCCTAGGGTCCAGGACCCAGGTTTGAAAGCCTATGCTATATGTTCGTGTTTGTAATATTACCGTGTAGTGGGGTTCTGTGACTTCACTGTCTGACTCTCGCGGGGCACAGCTAGTCCACCTCTTCATCACAAAGTTCAATGGAGTACTGGGGATGGTTGAATAAAACAAAAGCAGATTATTAAGACACAGAAATAAGCCAGCAATAATATAGCTGGCCACGTTGAGGCTAGAATGACTCTTTACAAAGCATATAACTAAATCTATTTTAGTAGGCTCCACTCTGCAAGGTTTAAATCAAATAAATGTGCATTTCGTACACAGTAACATCAGCAAGCAACCTGATTGTTAAAGACTTACTACACCTCCTTTTACTGATCTTACAACTGGAGAGAGAGAGAGAGGAATAGAGCTGTACTCCTGAATCAGAAATGATGGAGTTAGTTAGAAATTGCATTGATATTTATTCATCACACTGTGCTGTAGGCTGTCAATCAAATTTTACCATTTGAGCTCATAAGATGGAATCCTTCTGCAGACATCCCAAAATCATCCACAGCAGCACTTTAATTGGCTTCTTTGTGGACCGCAGGAAGTCAACTCCATTTGTGAACCCTTCTAACCAGCCTACCTCACACCTTATCCTTAGCTTTCCTACTCCTGTGAATGGGCTAATCAATACATCATTCTAAAGGGTTTTTTAAAAAAAGTGTCCTATTATTGATCATCTTTTTATCCACATCGTTTTACAATATTTTGTTTCATACACTCTAAAATTTGTTATCTAACTAGACTATTGCAGCAGCATTGGAACTTAGTCTATGTAAACAATGACATAATCTTCGAATTCGAGCTAAGGTTAGTTAAAACTAAGTCCAGGATGAACTTCTTCGACAAGGGGTTGTAAGAATGTGGATCACATTGCCCCAGAAGACCATAAATCCAAAGTCAACCGACATGTTTAAAAGAGAGATAGTTGCTTATTTGGGAAGCAAAAGTATCATCATCATCATCATCAACAACAACAACAAACAACAACAACAACTCGCATTTATATAGCACCTTTAACATAGTAAAAAGTCCCAAGGTGCTTTACTGGACCGTTATCAAACAAAATTTGACACTGAGACACATAAGGAGATATTAGGGCAGGTGAGAGAGAGGTAGAGAGGTGGAGAGGTTTAGGAAGGGAATTCCAGAGCTTAGGGCCTAGGCAGCTGAAAGCATGGCCATCATTGGTGGAGTGATTAAAATCAGGGATGCGCAAGAGGCCAGAATTGGAGTTTATTAATAAGGGCTATGAAGAAAAGACAGGGAGGGAATTGGGGCTAAAATGATTACAAGTTGCATGGCTAACAAAATTGCGGAGCAGGCTTGATAGGCCAAATGGTTTATTTCTGTTCCTATTTTACTAATTACAGACAGTGCAGGCAACACATCACATGATATTGAATCAATGTAATAAAATATGAAAACATAACATAAGACTGGAAGGACAGTTCATAATAGCATAAAGTGCTTTGTATTGTAACACTAAAAAAGGCTGTATTTGTATAACATCTTATCATGTCTCTGAATAGCATTCAAAATGATTTGCATACAATGAATTGCTTTGAAATGCAGAGACTATGTTAGGTAGGCAAACACAGCAGCCATTTTGCACACAGCAAGAACTGGAAAAAGATTACAAGTAAGGTAAAAATTCCTTATACTGAATACCTGGGAATATATACAAGGCAGAAACTTTCTTGTGGGATTCAGAGAGCTTACCAATGAGTAATGGATATCTAGGTTCTGTTATTGTAGAAGAACTTCCCATATTCCATATGATGTATTCTTTTAAGTGTATGAAACATTCCATTACTAAGGTACATTCACAATGACACCTGGGAATACTTACAAGGCAATATGTCTTTTGAGGGGGATAAATCTTAAACAACTGATCTTGCCATTTTAATCTTGAGATGGAATTAAATGACATATGTTGAATGTATATGCAAACTGGATATTTTGTTAAGTTTTGTATCCATACTTATGCTGCACCAGCTTTCATGGAAAATGCTGATGGTCAAAGCACTGCCAGTTGTCAATATATCAGGAGGAAGGATAATGATTGTGACAATATTCACTGAAGAATATTTAATGATAATCAACAGTTAATTACCATGATATGATAGTCTGTAGGTTATACAGGGTGAAGACTTCAACTGTTTGCCATTAATAGCAAAATCATAAAAATGTTCTTTATAGCAAAGTCATAACTGTGTGTATAATGGAGATGGAAATCTTCTCACATAATGGATATAGACGGGTGGAGTAAATTACAAGGCAAGAATCCAATGGAGTAGTCCCAATAATGATACAAAGGGGTCGATTTTGACTTTTGGGCGACCAACCGGCGGAGCATGCTAGTCAGCTTCCCATTTTGAGACCCTGACCCTATTTAAATTTGGCAGGTGAGTTGCGGGGCACCAAACAAGATGCAGCTCGCTGGATTCATGCCTCAAGGTCTGGTCGGGACGGCTGCCAGTGAGGTAAGTTGCAGGTGGGGTGGGAGCAATATCACGATCGCGGAGGGTGGGGGTCCCGGAGTGTCAGCAGTCCAATTTATTTGACGCTTACCTTTGGTGGGCCTCTTCGGCCCATGGAACTGACAAACTCTGACCACAAATGGCAATCGGGATCCTATTTACTTCATAGTATCCCGATTTCTATATTAAAAAGGGCCTATTGTCTGAAACAGGCAGGTGCTTTGGACACCTTTCAAATGGAGACTGCCACATCATCAGAGTTAACAGGGCGCCGTTAACGCCAGGTGAGGCAGTGAAAATTGACCCCAGCGTCTTTCAAATATATTTCATCAACTGGATAACTGACTGTGATCGTCTGGCAAACAGCCTATATTGTTTACATCAGATGAAGTGTAAAAAAATTATCATCACTGCTTTTTTTTGTCAATGGTAAGGGCTGGTTTGCTGGGTCACAGAGCATATCTGGCTATAATATAAGTTACGTAACCTGGGACTATTAGTATGGACCTCACAGGATATTAGTTGTGATGTATAATCTCGCAGAGTAAAGGGGTGTTTTAGATGGTGAATTAAATAAATGATCAACTTCATAAAATATGTCCTTTTGAATATATAAAGCAGATCACATTACTAGGTATATTTGCACTGGTAAAACACCCTGTTAAGTTACTCACAATATGGATAAATACATTGTACTGATATTAGTTGGTATCCTAGAAATAATCTGCTTGCATATTTTTTTTGTAGAAAACAACAGTAAAGAAAAGCCTAATTCTTGATGCTCATGCCTCAAGTCATGACTCTGTTGCTGGGTATTTATCAGCCAATATCTCAGATGTTTTGCCTACTCTGCACTTCTGCTGCAGATGTTTCATTCATTTAAAGTAGAACCCATGAGGAACAATGCTAATAAAAGTATAAATCCTTTCAAATCAATGACAAGCAAATTTAATAATTGTTTTGTATAGATGTCATTTGTGATAAAGATTGTGTCAATCTCATTGAGATCACAACATAGTCCGATGCAATTAAGTAAAAAAAACTACTTGCCAAGCACTTTGAAAAATATCATTATTAAAACAAAATCATATTAAAAAGCACTGTTTGTATGTTTAGCACAACATTTTATTGTGCGTGTATAGATCTTAATTTCAAACTTCACCAAGAAAATGTACATAGATGTTATTTTATAAATTAGAAGTACTTTATTTTCTAAAAAACATTCCTGTTGGGAATGCGGTGGAAGTGGAATGGGGAGGACTGTGAGAAGGACGTGGGTGGAGAGAGGGAGATTTTATGAGGTGGACTCCTTGCCCGTGATGAGGTGCCTGGCCAGATGTGACTGCAGATCAGAAAACAGACAATGATTTTCTGATGCACACTCACTGCATGTGAGGTACCTTTTTGTGGGTGAAGACTTGGAAAATCTACCCTTATATGTCATGAATTGGAAGTGCCTCAAAAGACAACTAAAAGACATCATAATCAGTGGTAACAGAGAAGCAGGATCATATAATCAGAATCATACAGCAAAGAAGGAGGCCATTCAGCCCATCGTTTCTGTGTTGGCTCATTGAAGAGCAATCCAGTTAGTCCCACTCTCCTAATCTTTCCCCCGAGCCCTGCAAATTTCTCCTTTTCAAGTATAGATCCAGTTCCCTTTTGATAGTTACTATTGAATCTGCTTCCACCACCCTTTCAGGCAGTGCATTCCAGAGTATGACAACTCACTGCGAGAATGAGCCCACTATAATGTGACTGCTCTAAGTCTGCTCCCATGCAGCAAAAACCTATTGCTAGTGATTTTATCAATCTTAATGCTTTGAATGCATTTCTTCTAAAAAAATTTAGTCTATTACGCCATAGCTTTTTAAACTGAAGTCCACAGGCTGCATTAGGATCCAAGGGAGTCCTCAAAATCATCAGAATTATGTCCATCTGGGATGAGGCATAACCTGCGGCAGTGGGGCTGATAATTTGGTTTGGGTACAACGGCCACAGGGCCACTGTTCTTTAAGTGCGACGTAGGCCTCGCTGCTACAAGCTGACCTTGCTCCATAATGCAAGGTCAGCTCATTTACATAGCATCGTGGCATTCCCAGAATGCAAGTTGTGAGCGTGCAGGGATCAGCGGGTGGGATTATAGGGGATAGAAGCTCTTAAAGGGCTACTTCCTGCCCTTAAAGCAGCGCTAGGTGAGAAATGGCCTGGTGCGAGTTACGGAACTTGAACTGCTCTTTTCAATGAAGTCATTTTTGGAGGTACTGCTCTTGGGAGGTCCTTTTTGGCTGTGAGGGCCACCTTCCAGTCTAGAGCAACGCCACAGTAGCTGGGATGGGGGTGACCCAAAGAATCATTGCTCTCTCACCAGTGCCCTGAATCCAGGAGAAGGTGAGTGAGAAATTTGCTGCTCTCAGGAAAGCTGTCAAGGTAAGTATTGCTGACATTGTGCTTAATTTTACAATGCTGCCTTACAATGCATCTTAACAGCACTTCACTGTAAGTTTGCTGCAGTGTCACATAGGGAGAATTCCGAGCACTGTAGCAAATGTTCATGTATTTTCCAAGTGCACAGGGAGGGCCAAGTTTTAAAAGAGCACGCTGCATTGCAACTGTGACAATGCATTTCACCATGTATTATATTAAATGTTACAAGCAACACACACCAAGTACATTGACAGCACAAGGTACCTGAATGCTGCATGTTCACAGACTCACTTAAGTGAATACTGGTCTGGGCATTTGGTAAATATACATCTTGGGGCTGATTTTCGGATGGCAGAGTGGGTGCGTTGGGGGCAGGACGGCTCTTAAAATCGTGCAAATCCAGAGCGGGTTCAGAGCCCGGCCCATGTGCGCCTCCCGAATGCAGGAATCCCACCGGCAATTAAAGCCAGAGGGATGATTATTTACATACTTTTACACATAGTTAAAGTACTTGAGACACCTGATTGAGTAGACATTTTGGCAGGGGTGCAATTTTGAAGGAAAATCAGCGTGTTTCCCGTGCTGTGGGAAACACTCCCTGTTGCAACAGATGTATTTCAGCCAGCAGCCAGTGGGAGATGCAAAGGATTATTTGACAGGTGGGGAGAAAACGTCATTTATTACAGGAGGGCACTCTGTCACTTCAGACAAAGTTTTGGCTGCAAGACCTTTGTGTTTTCACTCAAAATTCTTACTTTCCACCCAAAACTCTGCTGTGCAAACATATTTACCTACTTTGCGGACCCCCTCAAACTCACCCTGTCAGGATGGGGGAGGGGGGTTGCCATGGCTGCATTCACCACAACATCCGAGGACGAGCAACATCACCAGCCTGACCAGGTACGGCGTCCATCTCCGCCACGTGAGCTGCACAACACAGTGCTGCGCGACAGGCACCTGCACAAGAGCACGGAGGGCAACAACAGAGAGAGTGACGTCGTAGGAGGCACTACCCTCGCAACAGGGTCGATGGACCGAGGCTCAGCTTCCTGGCTCTCTCTGAGGAGCAGTGCATATGGAGGCTCAGAGTCTGTCACTAGGTAGTTGCAGACATCTGCAGCCTCCTTCATGCCGAGCTGCTTCCGGCTGGGCCGAGCAGCATCTCTTTACCTGTCGCTGTCAAAGTCACCACTGCCCTCAACTTCTTTGCCTCTGGATCATTCCAGGGTGCCACCGGGGATATCACCGGGGTCTTTCAGTCGTCTGCATAAGGCAGGTCACCGACGGCTTGTTTCGCAGGGCCTCGCAGTACGTCAACTTCCCCATGGACGACCTCAGCCAGACGGAGAGGGTTGTGAGATTCCACTCTGTGACTGGCTTCCCACAGGTGCAGGGTGTAATCGATTGCACCCATATAGCAATACAAGCACCTCCACATGAGCCAGGACTGTTCATCAACAGGAAGGGCTATCACTCCATCAACACTCAGCTCGTTTGTGACCAGGGCAAGAGATTCCTTCACATGTGCGCCAGATACCCTGACAACTGCCACGATTCCTTCATCCTCCGGGAGTCTAACATCTCGCCCCTCTTCCACGCACCGAACACTCGCAAGGGCTGGCTCCTTGGGGACAAGAGATACCCCCTGCATATGTGGCTCCTGACACCTCTGAGGAACCCCACCACCTGATATAATGACAACCACATCGCTACCCGGTCTACAATTGAGCATGCTATAGTGCTGCTCAAGATGCGCTTCAGGTGCCTCGATCGTTCTGGGGGAACGCTTCAATATGCACCAGACATAGTGGGACGCATTACAGTCGTGTGTTATGCCCTGCACAACATGGCACAACAGAGAGGGGTGCCGCTTGAAGAGGCCTCATCCACATCTGCCACCCACATTGAGGAGGAGGAGGCGGAGGAGGAGGAAGAGCAACCCATGGCCAGAACAGCGGCTCGTGAGGCCGGGGAGTCACTGATATGTGAATGATTCTCCTGACATCAGACAGTGTGAAGAGTCCAGTCCTCACCACCCGGATAGAGCAGTGGCCACACCAGCAACCCCCCACCTCCCCTCCCCCCACTGCTGCACAAAACAGTCCTGCAACTGCACATACATCCACTGTAGAGTGACCCAAGGGTGGCATCAAGTGTGCACGTTGATGGTGAACCTCACGAAAAGGCCTTATTATAGAAGCCAGTCAAGTATGGCCAAGACCTGGCAGTAGTTGTGACAATGATAATATTTAATGTGCGTTTAACAAAAAAACAAATATAAATAAAAAACATGACCAACTGTCAAACACCCTTGTGCACCCCCTTTGTACTTACAAAACCTTCGCCTTTCGCCTCCGACTACTTCTACGTGGTGCATCCCCTGTAGCTGCAGCAGAGGTAGTGGCAGGTTGCTCATGTTCAAACCCTGACCGATTGGATGCTTTGGGCCTACGCCCTCTGGGTTTTGGTGCCCATGAGGGCCCCTCCAAAGATTGCTCCACCTGCACCTGTGCAGGGGCAGACTCGGCCACCTGTAGAGGAGGCAGCATTTTGGGTACTGGTTGAGAGGGGGGCAATGGGTGAGACATGGGGGTGCTTTAAGTGGCATCCCCACTTCCATGTCCCTTTTTGCCATCATCCCTCCCCTGAGCCAGGCCCACATCACTCCTGCCACTCTGCTGGACGACAGTTTGGAGGACATGCGTGAAGCCTTGTAAGGCCAGTGCTAGTGTATTTGCCTGCCTGTTTAAGGCAGCAGAATGTTGTTCACCCTGAGTCCGAATGGCCGTTGTCAGGGCCTGAATGGACTCATTTGTGAGCCGTGCTTGAAGCTCCATGGAGGCTAGCCTTCCCTCCATCGCAGACATTCCCGCACTTACCCGCGACACTTTCCTGCAACTCACTGATTGCCCATCCCCTGTACTTGCCAGCGTTCTAAACTATGTTCTTCTGGTGCACAAAGGGAGAACATATTTGAGGGCAATATGTCACCTTAACTGAGAATCTCATGGCACTGGTGTCACTCATCCTACAGTGGCAAGTAATAACACAGATAGCATCCACTATAGGGGGTATGGGCGATTAGCGAGTTGCAGGAAAGTAGATGCGGTAAACCATGGGGTACGAGTGAGGATTTGGAGAAGTGGCAACCTGTTGGGCAAGAGCCCTTTCAGCTGCTGAGATCAGGGAATTAGACCTTACAGGACTTGCCTAAAAACACAATTTGGTAGCTTATCATCAATATTTTAAGTAGTCATTTGAAAGTTTGCCAAGCAGCCTGTACAATTTCAGCCACCGATGGAGGACTCCACAACCATGTTGTATGACTGTCTAACCAAGCTGCAGATTACAGGGGAGAGTGTGGCCACCCCAGGGAACCTCCGCAGCAGAGATCCACAGCTAATGTCCTAAGTTTAGCCAAAGCTTCCTTAAAAAGTGCTATGTTTGGTGCTCTACAGACCTTGGGCTGCAATCTATAGCCATCTGTTTTCCCTGCATTCATCATATTGAGGCATCAGGTAACACAGGGCTTCACCGATCTCATTTCTGCCCAGCGGTCTGCTCCTGCACAGATCTCTGGTCATTCTGAAGGAATGCCCACCAGCAGGGGAGTGGCAGTGGAAATATGGATTGCTGCAAATATATGAATCATGGCAACTGCCAGGGCAATGGATATTAACATACATGATTAGGTACCTGTGAGAACAGACCTGATACACGTCGATGGAGTGGAACCCTTTCCTGCTCATGAATGGGGTGGCATTAGGGGTATGACCCCCTGGAAGGGCCCCATTGGACTGAAAGGTAGCAAATGTTACCCTGCTTTTCAAGAAGGGAGGGAAAGAGAAAACAGGGAACTACAGGCCAGTTAGCCTGATATCGGTCGTCGGGAAAATGCTGGAATCCATTATTAAGGAAGTAGTAACAGGGCACCTGGAAAATCATAACATGATTAGGCAGAGTCAACATAGTTTTATGAAAGGGAAATCGTGATTGACAAATCTATTAGAGTTTTTTGAGGATGTAACTAGCAGGGTAGACAGTGGATGTAGTATATTTGGATTTTCAAAGGGCATTCGATAAGGTGCCACATAAAAGGTTGTTACACAAGGTGAGGGCTCATGGGGTTGGGGGTAATATATTAGCATGGATAGAGGGTTGGTTAAAGGAATCCAAAAGTCTTCTACAGGCATGTAAATAGTAAACAGGTAGTAAAAGGAGGGGTGGGGCCGATTAGGGACCATAAAGGAGATCTACTCATGGAGAGAGGGGATGGCTGAGGTACTAAATGAGTGCTTTGCATCTGTTTTTACCAAGGAAGAAGATGCTGCCAAAGTCCCAGTAAAGGAAGATATAGTTGAGATATTGGATGGGCTACAAATTGGATAAAGAAGAGGTACTTGAAAGGCTAGCTGTACTTAAAGTAGATAAGTCACCCGGTCCGAATGGGATGCATCCTAGGTTGCTGAGGGAAGTAAGGATGGAAATTGTGGAGGTACTGGCCATAATCTTCCAAACATCCGTAGATAAGGGGGTGGTGCCAGAGGACTGGAGAATTGCAAATGTTACATCCTTGTTCAAAAAAGGGCGTAAGGATAAACCCAGCATCTATAAGCCAGTCAGTTTAACCTCAGTGGTGGGGAAACTTTTAGAAACGATAATCCGGGACAGAATTAACAGTCACTTGGATGAGTGTGGATTGATTAGGGAAAGCCAGCACAGATTTGTTACAGGCAAATCGTGTTTAACTAACCTGATAGAGTTTTTTGATGAGGTAACAGAGAGGGTAGATGAGGGCAATGCAGTTGATGTGGTGTATATGGACTTTCAAAATGCGTTTGATAAATTGCCACATGGTAGGCTTATCATCAAGACTGCGGCTCATGGAATAAAGTGGGCAGTAGCAACATGGATACAGAATTGGCTAAGGGACAGGAAACAGAGAGTAGTGGTGAACGGTTGTTTTTCGGACTGGAGGGAGGTATAGAGTGGTGCTCCCCAGGGGTCGGTGCTGGGACCACTGCTTTTCTTGATTTGCAGATGACACAAAACTTGGAAGGGTAGTAAACAGTGAGGAGATTAGTGGTAGACTTCTAGAGGATATAGACAGGCTGGTGGCATGGGCGGTCACGTGGCAGATGAAATTTAGCGCAGAAAAATGCAAAGTGATACATTTCGATAGGAAAAATGAGGAGAGGCAATATAAACTGGAGGGCACAACTCTAAAAGGGGTAGAGGAACAGAGAGATCTGGGGGTGTATGTACACAAATCATTGAAGGTGGCAGGGCAGGTTGAGAAAGCGGTTAAAAAAGCATATGGGATCCTGGGCTTTATAAATAGAGGCATAGAGTACAAAAGTATGGATGTCGTGTTGAACCTTTATAAAACACTGGTTCGACCACAACTGGAGTATTGTGTCCAGTTCTGGGCACCGCACTTCAGGAAAGATGTGAAGGCTTTAGAGAGGATGCAGAGGAGATTTGCTAGAATGATTCCAGGGATGAGGGACTTTAGTTACATGGATAGACTGGAGAAGCTGGGGTTGTTCTCCTTGGAACAGAGACGGTTACGAGGAGATTTGAAGAGGTATTTGAAGAGGTCTAGACAGAGTAGATAGAGAGAAACTGTTCACATTGATGGAAGGGTCAAGAACCAGAGGAGATAGACTTAAGGTGATTGGCAAAAGAACCATAGATGACATGAGGAAAAACTTTTTTACACAGCAAGTGGTTATGATCTTGAATGTACTGCCTGAGGGGATGGTGGAGGCAGATTCAATCATGGCCTTCAAAAGAGAACTGGATAAGTTCTTGAAAGGAAAATATTTGCAGGGCTGCAGGGAGAGGGTAGGGTAGTGGGACTAGCTGGATTGCTCTTGCATAGAGCCGGCACGTATTTGATGGGCTGAATGGCCTCCTTCCTTGCTATAACCTTTCTCTGATTCTATGATTCTAGACAGAAAACAGAGAGTAGGGATAAACGGGTCATTCTTAGGTTGGCAGGCTGTAGCTAGTGGGGTGCCGCAAGGATCGGTGCTTGGGCCTCAGCTATTTACAATCTATATTAATGACTTAGATGAAGGGACCGAGTGTAAAGTTTGCTGATGATACAAAGCTAGGTGGGAAAGTAAGCTGTGAGGAGGACACAAAAAGTCTGCAAAGGGTTATAGACAGATTAAGTGAATGGGCAAGAAGATGGCAGATGGGGTATAATGTGGGGAAATGTGAGCTTATTCACTTTGGTAGGAAGAATAGAAAAACAGAATATTTTTTAAATGGTGAGAAACTATTAAATGTTGGTGTTCATAGAGACTTGGGTGTCCTCGTACAAGAAACAGAAAAAGTTAAAATGTAGGTACAGCGGCAATTAGGAAAGCAAATGGCATGTTGGCCTTTATTGCAAAGGGGTTGGAGTACAAGAGCAAGGAAGTCTTACTACATTTGTACAGGGCTCTAGTGAGATCTCGCCTGGAGTACTGCATAGAGTTTGGGTCTCCTTATCTAAGGAAGGATATACTTGCCTTAGAGGCGGTGCACTAGATTAATTCCTGGGATGAGAGGGTTGTCCTGAGGAGAGGTTGAGTAGATTGTGCCTATTCTCTCTGGAGTTTAGAAGACTGAGAGGTGATCTCATTGAAACATATAAGATTATTAGGGGTCTTGACAGGGTAAATGATGAGAGATTGTTTCCCCTGGCTAGAGAGTCTAGAACAAGGTGGCATAGTTGCAGATTAAGGGGTCAGCCATTCAAGACTGAGATGAGGAGGAATTTTTTCACGCAGAGGGTTGTGAATCTTTGGAATTCCCTACCCCTTTTCTGTGGATGCTGAATATATTCAAGGCTGAGATGGATAGATTTTTGAACTTTAGGGGAATGAAGGGATATGGGGACCGGGCAGGAAAGTGGAGTTGAAGTTGAAGATCAGCCATGATCTGATTGAATGGCAGATCAGGCTCGAGGGTCCATATGGCCTACTCCTGCTCCTATTTCTTATGTTCTTATGTGTGCCATTGATAATGTCCTGCATTTTAGGAAATTCAGCCAGCCAGTAAAATTGTAGGGGCTGTCTCATGTTACTACATGCTTTCCACGATGAAGCCTCTGCCTGCAAGGTGTAACTGTGCACAGTGGGTTGGCTGATTTGGCAAATACCCCCTGCTGTTGCTTGGAATGGGTCTTTAGCATAACTTGTGAGCCCATTGCACCTTGATTGCAAATGGTTGAGTTGAAGTTGTTTGCATGTCTGGCTGCAGAAGTGTGCAAAGTTCAGCGATGGCTTCTTTGAGGAAGTGTAGTCTTCATGTACAGGTCTTGATTGGCATGTCCAATTCGAATGTAAAGGCCTGTAAATATGTCTGCTGGTATAAGGAAAGGCAATCATTGATCTCCTGTCTTGTATTCCTCATGTGACTTTCCTCCTCCTCCTTCTCCAGACCTTGTGAACAGAAAGGGGCTAAGATGAATACTCATAGCTTATTTCAAAGCAGTACACAATGATTGTTTTCTGGGGAAACGGGTAGAGATATAATAGATGCTTGCAATTTTATAAGTGTTCAGTGATATTGGTAGCGAGATCATGCTGCTCAGTGGGAAAGAAAATGAAGGTGCTGTTCATGGTGATAAATGCATCAGTTATTGTTTTGATCCATATAAGTGGATAACAGATTGCCTGATATTGCAGCGGTAGCTGGGAATAACGATTGTGAACAGTGCCAGTCTTGACAGCCACTGGTGGCGTTGTCCTAAAGTTGCAAGTTGGCTTGCAGGTGTCTTTGCTATAAATAGTAAAGCACTGCCCTGATGACCCACAGCAAGCTAAGGCAGATGTCCTGGGTTATTGTCAGCTAAATGTGCCGAGGTCTGCTGAATGATCTAGGGGTCGTCAATCTCCCTGTCGCACAATCTTTCAACGTGTACCACCTTAACCGTGAATTACTGAAATTGACACACTTTAAAAACAAACCTACCTTAAGGAGCAAACAAAATGGCTGCCAAATACTTTTCTGAAAAACTAAAATTTCAAAAATATGGAAAAATGCCTAACAAAAATGTGGTACTAAAAAGTCATTGTACAAAAAAAACAGTGCAAAGATTATTTAATACCTCCAGCACCCATGGAGATTCCTTTGATCTCAAGGAAAAAAAGAGCAAACATGCAGAAATACCAGCAAATTGTGCTAGATTTGTTTCACATCAAATCTGAGGCCTTAAAGGGGTTCACACACAAAGTGCGAGCAAACACTAAAAGGTAGAAGCAGGTCAGATCACAGGCCAGAAATTAATTGACACAGGGCCTGATGTCCCAATTCAAAGCTCCCTCTGCTCTCCTGACATGTAGGACTGCTGAATCAGCCCTTTAGTGGCCTAGTGTGCTCAGCTTGTTATGTTTAATGACGCCTATGCTGCATGAGTAACCATTATGCCACAATCATTGCAGATTGATCAAGAAATGACTTGCATTTGATTAACAGGAAATAATGGAATCAAAGTATATATCACAATGATTTTGATTTGTTATGAGTGTTGTGCACCTGTGAAAACTGTAGCTGTGTAACTCATCAACGTAGCTTTTGTGAATTAAATATTTTTCTTTTTAACATAATAAGAGACCGCTTAAATAATAACAAACTGTTTCCTTGTTGATAAGAATCCCTTCAAAATTGTGATGAGTTAAATTAACCAGAACCTTTAGATAAATTTTGTTTCTACAGAACTTCCTCTAAGTGCCACTCTAACAAGAAGGATTGTTTTGTGTGTGTCAAAGTTCACTACATTCTGACATGTGGTTAGGTTTCTGAAGCAAATGTTTAGGAAAATGCCAGGCACAGATAAAAACCACTGACATTAAACATTGTCCGACACAAGAGTCTTTCATGATAAAAACATGATCGCATTCTTTGCCACGTGGTGTGTAATTTACCAGAATTTTTATTAATTTTCAGGCCCTGAAATTCCAGGAGCTGGAAAAGATGTAAGTCGCATATACAGTGTAAAAAGGTGGGGGTGGGAGGGTGGGTTATTGCCCAGATCCCAGCTGTGCCAAGGTTTTGCCTCATTTGGAACAGACCTTCAAATTGGGAGGACCATGGGTCACTCTTCCATCCGCTTCTACATCAAGAATGCGTCTGAGGGGAATCTCCCGGGCTTCCCTTTGGAAATTCCTCCCTGTATGCCCTTGAAAGACCTCAGCAGAACTCACGACAGTTAAACCTGGCATAAGTCCCTTTGGAGACTTTTTAAATGCCCTAATCGGTCAGAAGAGTAAGGTAATCGATTCCAGAGAGGATGGAACACCTTCTTTAGTCAGAATGGCTCCAGTGGGAGCCGAAAAGTAAAAAAAAATGTTCTTCTTTGGACCTTTTGAGCCTCCGGAAGACTTTGCTCGGCTTTACAAGGACAGATTGGCTCTAGTTGGGGCGGCCACTGTTGCAAGTGTTGGCTGCCCACCCATGATCCCTGGAATTTGGGACTGCTTTTCACCATATATATGTTAATGACTTGGATGAAAAAATAGAGAGTTGTACATCCAAGTTTGCAGATGACACTAAGTTAGGAGGCACAGTAAGACGTGTGGATGAGAATAAAATGTTACAAAGGGACATCGACAGACTAAGTGAGTGGGCAAAACTATGGCAAATGGAGTTCAATGTGGGGAAGTGTGAGGTCATCCAATTTGGATCCAAGAATCACAAATCGGAATATTTTTATAATGGTGAGAAATTAAGAGCTGTGCAGGAGTAAAGGGATTTAGGTGTCCATGTGCACAAATCACTAAAAGCTGGTGCATAGGTACAAAAACCAATCGAAAAGGCTAATGGAATGTTTGCCTTTATGTCAAGGGGGTTGGAATTCAAAATTGAGGAAGTGATGCTTCAGTTGTACAGAGCCTTGGTTAGAACTTATCTGGAATACTGCATTCAGTTTTGGGCATCAAACACAGGAAAGGAATATTGGCCTTGGAATGGGTAGAGTGCAGTTTAAACTGAATGACACCAGGACTTAAAGGCAAAAATTATAAGGATACGTTGCATAAACTTGGCTTGTATTCCTTTGTGTTTAAAAGATTGAGGGGTGACCTAATCGAGGTATTTAAAATGATAAAGGGATTAGATAAGGTAGATATCGAGAAATCCAGAGCAAGAGGGCATAATCTAAAAATGAAAGCTAGGCCATTTAGGAGCAAAATCAGTAAGCAGTTTTTCACACAAAGGGGAGCGGAAACCTGGAACTCTCACCCCCTAAGTCTGTGGATGTTGGGTCAAATGAATAGCTGAATGGACTGTTCCTGTGCTGTAGACTCTATGGGGGAAAAATTGGATAAGGGTCCGTTCTGGGCGACGGTAGTGCGATGCGCCACCACCCCGACCCCAATGGACCCTACGTAGGCAGTACGTGAACTTCGTGCTGCCTGCTACTTACCATGAAATCTCCATGCAGCAAGCGCAGCCCTCGCTGCTGAGAGGCTGCACGGAGAATGAGGAAATTGGAAATGGGGCGTGCACAGCGCACGTCATCAGCAGCCTGCACCTCTTAAAGGTGCAGGCAAATTTCCAATGGCAGATACACAGCCAAGTAGGAGAAGGGAGAATGGCATTGCGAGTAGCTGCACCGGCAAGAGAGAGGGCTCCACGATCCTCAGACGATGCTCTGGAGGCCCCGGTGGAAGGCGTGGACCAAAGGAGGGCAAGCATGTACCCGTGAGGTGGCTGGAGACCCTCACTGACAGACTATCCTCTGTCATGTAGGAGAAGGTGGCGTATAACACCCGGCAGCAGGAGGGACCTGAGGCTGGACGGGCACATCTGCACATCCTCACCCCCCTAGAGGAGACAGGCCATCGCTGCAGCCTTCGCAACGTGCCACGCTGGAGGTCCCGGTCAAGGAGGTCTCTGCATATCTAATGCTCCTTCTCCTTTTCCACATCTCCCTCCTCCCATAATCTTTTCTGACTCACGTGCTGCACATGCTGTCAGCACACACCTCTTACTTGCTCCTCTCCCCATTCCACAACTTAACCTGTTTCCCTTTGTCATTGCAGATACCCAAGAACACATGACGGCACCTTCCGAGGAGGAGGAGGAGAAGGAGGACACTGAAGCCACACCGTCACTCGATCTGACACTTGCTTCCACCAGCTCAGAGACTGACACTGCGTGTCCTTCAGAGGTTAGGTTAGAGGAGGGATCTGCACGTGGTGAGACACCGAGCACAAGTGCACAGGAGCCGGGGCGGAGGAGGGAACGGATACCACAGGTGCCAGCTCACCGGAGGGCGAGGTCGCTCACTAGTTCTGCTGCAGAGGAGTCAGATGAGGACTTCGATGGGCCAGGCTACAGAAGACGGCTGATGGGCGTACACCAACAAATGCTTGGGGCACTGCCAGAAAGCCTGCGCACAATGAGATGGGGCATGGAGGAGTCCAGCTCCAACTTGGCGTAGGACTTTGCGCAGAGCTTGGAGCCCATCCTTTCCAACATGGAACGGGTGGTCACCTCCATCAGCACACCTGTGGAACCCACCATGATGCAGCGTCTGATGACTGATGTCACAGCATCCATTGCAGCACAAACATCTGCCATCCAAGGTCTAACTGCTGCATTTGCAGCTCAGGCTGCTGCCTTGGAGGCTCAGACTGCTGCTATCATGGCTCTGGGGACTACTGTGGAATGGGGCTTCCAGGGCATCACAGCACTCCAGCAATCCATTCTCCAGCCAATCACCAGGAGTGCTGAGGCCCCTCCCCCCGGGAGAGTGACAGTGGCGCCATGGCAGTCGGACCTGCTGTCCTCTCTCTGGACGACAGCATTCCTGCTCCCACCCCTGCTACTCCGTCAGTGCCCCTGTTGTTGCCTCTCGACCAGACAGGCCAGACTGCTGCAGCCCATGCTGAGATGGTGCAGTCTGAAGCCGGGCCCTCCAGGCCCAGAGCTGCTCGAGGTCATCCTCTAAGGCCATCTGGACGTTCCTCCATTGAAGGCCAGCGCCTTCTACCACTCATGCTCCAGCCACTGGGGAAGCACCTTGTAGGAGCACTAGGATAGGTAAAGGCACACGAACAAAAGGCACTAAGGGAATGCACAAGGGTGAATAGTTCTGTTATGTTTGCATAATTTCATTTATTAATCCATAAATGAGAGTTTGATTTGGCATTTGGTGGTGGTTTTTATTTATGCAATGAGCTGAGAGGGACACCAACGTAATCAGATGGAGGGCGATTTGATTGTCTTGTGGGAGGGGAAAGGTGGGGAATGTAGGACTGTTGGTGAGTTGGGGGATATAGTTCAAATTATTGATAGCTGGCATGGATCAGGCGAACATGCAGAGCCCTTGCAGACAAGGCGTGTGGTTCCTGCTGCACCCTTGCGTCTTCCTCCACTTCCTCTTCTGGCTCCACCTCCTCCTCCTGCTCCTCCTCAACTTCTTCCTCTTCCTGCTCCTCAGCCTCTTCCTCCTCAGCCTCCTCCTCCTGCACCTCTGGCTCAGGATTTTCTGCAATCATTGGTGGCAAAGGCTGGTCCCTCATGATGGTGAGGTTGTGCAGCAGACCACCACAAATCAGCCCACCCGCTCAGGGGAGTACTGCAGGGCTCCTCCAGACCGGTCTGGGAACAGAAACGTTGTTTGAGGAGGCCTATGGTGTGCTCCACGATGTTGCGTGTGGCAGCATGGCTCTCAGTATCGGCCTGCTGTGCACGTGTGTGTGGGTTCCTGACCGGTATCATGAGCCACGTCGTGAGGGGATAGCCCTTGTCACCCAGTAGCCAGCCTTTGACTTGCCAAGTCGGATGAAAGATAGCTGGCACGTTGGACTGCCGCATGACGAAGGCGTCATGACTACTCCCACGGTAGCGGGCATCGACCTCCAAGGTCGTGTAGTCGCACACCAGCTGCACGTTGAGGGAGTGGAAGCCCTTTCGGTTGAGGAAGGCAGCCAAGTTGATGTGCAGGGCATGCAGGGCAATATGTGTGCAGTCCATGGCACCATGGGGAAGCCAGCAATGTGGGCGAACCCCCGTGCTTGCTTGTCCTGATTGTCTCTGTTGAGAGGGATGGTGATGAACCTGTTCCTCATGTGGTACAGTGCGTCTGTGACCTCCCTTATGCAGCAGTGCACTGCATACTGCGAGATGTTGCACATGTCGCTAGCAGAGGCCTGAAATGCTGCTGAGCTGTAGAAATTCAGTGCCATGGTGACCTTCACAGCCACAGGCAATGCTGTCCTCACCCTGCTCTGAGTCTGCAATTGTGGCCGCACCAGTTGACAGATCTCGGTGACGGCTTCCTTGGTGAACCTCAGGCATCGGATGCAATCCTCCCCGGTCATGTTGAGGTAAGAGAATTGATTCTGGAAGGCCCTCATTGGGTAGGGCCTCCTGCTCAGTGCACTGCACCTCCTCGTCCTCCGTCTCTTCGCAGCTTGACCTGCTGGGCGTGGCCTCTCTGCATGCTCCCAGTCATGCTCAATGCCCAACGGGAACCCTAGCAGACCGCCCATGGTTGGCAGGAAGGTTGTTCCACCAAGGTTGTAACTTTCCGACCCGTAAGGCAGTACCTGCCAAAGCACTCTCAAAAGTAATGTAGGAACTCTCAATAAGAATAGGGAGCTTCAAAAAACACTTCCTACTCCTCCAGCAGCCAGAAGCAATAATCCAGCAACTGACCTGCAAAACCTGCATGGCATCTTTAAATAGCGCTGGTGGGGGGGTTCTTCAGGCACTGTAAGAAACGTTTAGGTGGTCGGGGATAAGACTGCGGGCAGGGGGTTCTGCCCTGCATATTTACATCAGAGGAACATAGGAATTCCTAGAAAGACTATACCAAGGTCCAGCTAATTCACCTTCTACCATCCTGGTAGTCGCATGATACAACAATAATGGATTTATTGACTAATCATAGCAATCAATCTCTATCAATTAGTCAACAACAGACCCAGACATGACATTAGGATACCAACTGATTCCGCTGTCTCCCTCGGGAGCTGGTTCCACAGATTGACTGAAATATTGGCCCCGATATTAATGGGAAGGCGGGGAAGGTGTGGGGGAGCCTGGTAGTGGGTGAAGATCCCGACAAGGCCGGGGACGTGGAGGCCCTGTCGATCTTAATGGCAGGGCCTCATTTAAATAAATATGTGCAGACTTCCGCCTGACACCCAGCCAGATTGACAGTCTGCCGACGGGTGGGAGGAGGAAATTAGTGGCAGGAGGCCTCAGCCGGGGATCCATGGGAATGGTCCCTGGAAGTCAAAGGGGGAGGAGGAAGGCTCCTGGCGCAATTGCGATCGTGAAGGGGGAGGTCTGAGTGTGATCACAATTGGGAGGAGAGAGGTCTGGGCACGATCGGCTAACGCTAGGGCTGGGGAGGCCAAAGGCTTCCTTGTGAGGTCTGGGTGGAGCACTTCTGCTCATCCTGGCCCACAAGGAACTTAAAAACAGGCAAAGTTGTAAAACATTCCTGGGCTTCTTCTGGTCAATCGGCTTCTCCTGTTTCTGCTGCCAGGCAACAGCATAGTGAGGTCAAAAATACGTTGCGTCTCCGATGACATCATTGGGCCACGACTTCTGAATCTGAATCATAACTGATGAAAGGTCTTCAACCTGAAACGTTAACTCTGTTTTTCTCTCCACAGATGCTGCCAGACCTGCTGAGTGTTTGTAGCATTTTCTGTTCTTACATGAGATACTTAATGGAAAAGGGAAAATTAACCACAACAGTATGCCCAGGAAACCCAGGGCAACAGGACAAGAGGGCATAGGTTCAAGGTTCTGAAGGGCAAATTTAGACCTCAAGAAGTATTCTTTACACAGATCAACAGGGAGAATGGGTTTTTAGGAAGACAAGACACAGACCTATTTTATACTGCGCTCGTTTACTTTGGATTGTAGGAATCTGTTGTCCATGAGCTGGCTCCCAGTATTTAGATCATTAAATCCAGCTCCCTAATCTTCTGGCAGGTTTTCTGGCTCTACTATTCCGCTTCCGGGATAAGGTTGCTGCATTTAGTGGTGGAAACATTGGGGGCCAGCTCTTTGATACTATTCTCTGTGAATCCGATCACAGCAAGGGCCAGCTTAAAAGTGGCTCGAGCAACAACTCTGGTGGGGAGGGGGAGGGGGAGGGGTACAAATTCTACTCCTACACTCTTGAGCAAACTTAAAGGACAGAAAATCACAGGCCAGTGGTGTGCAAGTTTGCGATATGTGTTTCTGGTGTGCACAGAAGCGGAGTTTTCATCTCCTAGATGCTGTAAGGATGGGTTCAAATTGTTTGACCGGCGTTCTTCAACTCAACCTATATTGTGAGCATAGGGTACATTTTATGGCTGGCAGGGTCCATTCTGCTGGCATGGTAGGCAGGTGTTAGGGCTGGAAAAATGGGCAGTGAGTCCCTTTTGCCTGATCCTGAACACGGAGGCATTGTTTATCAGGGCAAACATCTTCCCCGTGGAAAACTGGCAACAGGATGAGAGGGCATTGCAATTGTTTCACTTCACAAGTTTCTCCAAAGTTCAGGGCAATACTGATGGCACTGATATGGTTATTCGGGCTCCTATACAATCCCATGGCTTTCATGAACTATAAAGGTTTCCATTCCATCAGTGTCCAGATTGTTGATATTAAATATCCATTTCCCAGGCAGCAGTGACGATTCCTTTTTTTAAGGCAATTCTCTGTGCCTTGGCTACTTGAAGGAGAAAATGGACTAGAAGGTGGCTTCTATGAGATGAAAGCTACCTTCATCAGCCCAGGCTGGAACAACGGCTGAATGCAGATACAGTGACACCTATGCAGCTATCATCATTAAGTATACTATAGACATCTTGAAGTATTGCCAATGCCTGGACAGATCTGGCGTAGTACCGTACAGCCCTAAGACTATCGTCCGCTGCATGATGCACGACTTTGCCATCCATGGAGCAGGTGGAAGTGGAGACTCATTTGCAACCAAGGGCTGAGCAGGACACTAATAATGACCCTAAAGATATTTCTGATGAAATTCCATTTCAGCAAGAGTAGTACACCAGGTTCTCATAGGCTAGATCGTCATCTAAGTGCCTGAGGCACCCAATCCACTAACCACAGTCATGTGCACTATGTAGTCACCCAAAATACCATTACCAACACTGCCCTCTGCACCACTGCAACTACCATGGGTAGTTTGACCTGCTATTATTTTATTCTGTACCAACAAAAGTAACTTCTCTGGACAAATTTGAAATAAACTGAAATTTAATAGCCTAGAAGTGATGAATGTATTTTCCTACTGCGCCTTGCCTTGCTGTGTCCCCTTGTTGACAGTGTATGATTTCTTGAACCTAGCCTTGTGTTTCTTCTATGTGCTTTTCCAGTGAGAGAAGCAAATGGAGGTTACTGGCCGCTGGGTATCAGTGGGAGCCTCTTGGGATTGAGATGGACCTGTACCCCCTTGTGCTGGGTTATGAAGTGGCCATTACTAATGTGGCAGCGGCTGTCTGGACTTGTTCACTTTCTGGAAAACCTGTCATTTGCGTTGGAGGGTAGGTTGGCTAGAACAGATATCCTGAGAGATATCTGTTGTCCTGAGAGACAATAGGCTCATGCCCTCCCTCACCATGTCTACTGATCTGCATGTGAGCAGACCTCTGGGCAGCCATGAGGTTTGTAAAGCTCTGTATAATTCAATTCAACACCTCAGGACAGCATGTTGAAGCTGGACTGGAGAGCCTGCTGTATATCAGAGTCCAAAGTTTCCATAGCAGCAGTATGAGAAATCATGAGAGATAGTCCTACTGTGTGAATAATCTCTTACTAGGATCTCCACTGCACAAGCCCCTGAAGTTGCCATGTGTTCCATAGTGACCACAGTTCTGATAAGCTGTTGAACAGGACTACGCACATGCAGGCAGTGGACTCCTCCACAGATGCCATTTGGACAAATGATGACAGATAACAATTGTGTTCAGATAGCAACCTTCTTTTACATGTAGGACTCATGAAGTTTGAATTGCAGAGAGCTGTAGCGGAGGAAGTACACGAGCTGGTCCTCAAGCCAGCAGATTCCAGCTCGTCCATTGCCAGCACTACATGCATCTGCTCATTCATGCTTTGTGCTCCCTCTTCAAACAGGCTCTCTAAATCCCCCAGGGTGAGTGTACGTGTGCTGGTATGTGCAACAGGTGCAGCGAGTTACATTGGATGCTGTGGGGTGTTAACTTCTTCTGGAATGCTGGCTGGTTCTTGCAGGACTTCTATAGAATTGAAAGAGGAGCATTCATTAGAGTGCTGGCTGCAAATCTCCCTTTCAAATATTACTTGCATGATAATATACTTGTGCCATGCTGTTGTGCGCATCAGTGAGTGAGTGAATGAGTAGGAGAAAGAATAAAAGGAACAGAATATTACTGAACTTGGGTAAGATCTTTGGCTTCACCCATATGAACTCCACCTATGCTTTCAAATACCAGGATTTCAACGGTGACCTCTTCAAATACACTGAAGAACAGGAGTTGCTGGATTGTCCTCCTGTACAAGTTTACTCCCTCTATTATCATACAGTCAGAAGAGGATATGGTCATTTTCTGAATTTATGCTCCATACCAGGAGCGCAAGGTTGGAAAATGACCCCTGTACACAAGAACATAAGAAATAGGAGCAGGAATAGGCCATACAGCCCCTTGAGCCTGCTCCGCCATTCAAGAAGATCATGGCTGATCTTCGACCTCAACTCCACTTTCCCGCCTGATCCCCATATCCCTTGATTCCCCTAGAGTCCAAAAATCTATCGCTCTCAGCCTTGAATATACTCAATGACTCAGTGACAGCCCTCTGGAGTAGAGAATTCCAAAGATTCACAACCCTCTGTATGAAGAAATTCCTCCTCATCTCAGTCTTAAATAGCTGACCCCTTATCCTGAGACTATACTCCCTAGTTCTAGACTCGCCAGCCTGGGGAAACAACCTCTCAGCATCTACCCTGTCAAGCCCCCTCAGAATCTTATATGTTTCAATGAGATCACCTCTCATTCTTCTAAACTCCAGAGAGTGTAGGCCCATTCTACATTCTACTGTATGTTGAGATGTTAGATGTTTGGAGAGCCCATACAGTGATATCCAAATACTCATCCTGCATCCCAGTGCAGGTATGTAAATGAACATGCATCATGCATCTCGGCTGGTTTTGGCTCACTTTTACAGATGTTAACAGAATAACAGTTTCAGTTCAAAGTGCAACTAAAAAGTTTGCCCTGCTGCACAATGGGCATGAAGCCTCAATCAAGGAGTAACAGGTTGAGAGGGAACTCTTTGTGGCATGCATACTTTGCTCATTTACTTTGAAAATGGTAGTACTATGTAATCTTACCAAGGCATATTTTCTGAGGCTGGCAAACTTCTTCCTCATCTACTCCCAATTCCTCTGAATGTCAGACATTGTGTTGATGCTATCTGTAACCTCCCCTGTGCAAGATGGCTTTTCAGTGAGGAATTGAATGGTTGGCTTCTTTGTGGGCCATTGCTTTGCAAATATTTACTGCCTTAATCTCCTGCTGCAGATAAAAAAATCACTTGCATTTTAATTTCAGATGCAGCTCATTTGAGAACTGTTCTTCATAGTCTTCACCCCAGCACTTTGACACGGCCCAATCTGGGGCAGGAGTTCGCTCTACATATCCAATTAGGGACGACCCCAGAATATTTAACGGAGTTTAACCCTGTATCAGTTAAGTGCAAACCTTGCAATCCCGTAACCCAAGCGTTAGGACCAGGAAACATATCCCCTTGTGACTTGTCCCCTATATGAAAAACAATGCAAATGAAAGGGAAGCTTTGTAGGCAGAACTTTATATTACAAGGGGGGGTTGGGGGAAAGAAAGGATGATCTGCATGGACTGTAGAATGCCTTACACTGGAGACTGGCATGAATTAAGAACATAACTGTACGGTATTCACAAGTTCAAAAGTAAAAACCTTCCCCAGCTGAAATGTATAAATGTAATCAAAATGCTTTCCGGCTGGCATAAACCAGTATTTTCCTGCCTTGTCTTTTGCTTGGCAATGCTACTTCACATCTGCAAGGCATTTTGCTAATAAAATATATGAAAAACATTCGAATTTCTAAAAACATTTTTTTTGCAAAAGGCTAATTAAAATCAAAATTCTCCACGGCTCACAATCAGCACAATGAATCATAGAAGTGAAAGCAATGTTGAACCCCATTACATTACAGTTGTAAATTGTGCAATTGGTCTGAATTAACAGCTCCCTGCTGGAATAGGTATAAGCCATTCCGAATAATCATAAATATTCATGAATTTTTCTCAATGAACATTCGTTTTAGCTCATCAAGTAGCTCTCATATGTTTTGGAGTGATCAACATTAAAAGAGCAATAACCCACGATTAAACACATGATTTGATGTTCAGTGCTTTAGGCTCAAAGTAGTTCTTTAAAAATAAATTGATTTGATTGACCTTTCCCCTTGACTTTGTCAGAAAGACCTCATGAGGATCAGAACTCCAACCTGCTAGGCTAATTCATCGTGCATTTTGCCTAGCACTCATAGATATCTCTGAAGGCCTGAAATCTTTGTACTTTTTCCCATCACAGTCCCTTTTGGCTTGCCTGGGTCGTGTACTGACTGAAGCCAAGAGGGCAATCTGCACCAGAACCATAGGTTTAGTATGAGGTGAGAAGTGAGAATAACTCCCTTCGATCTTCTTTTCGTCCTCTGGAGAACACTTGGCTTATCAGTCATACCCAAAGCATGAGACTGACAATTCTGCACAATATCATGCCTCCGGCACCATCTCGCTGTATTAGTTTTGTGCATTTGCTTAAAAATGGACCCTGCAACTGGAAAATGGCACCTGTAAGTATCACATCTATTCTCAGTCAGCTGACATTTGTAGCACAAAGATCCTTTAAGGCTAAACTTGGTGCTTATTTATGCCAATTCGATTTAGGAACAAAAATGAGTTTCACCTTAATGTTTTGGGTTCATAATCATTTCTATTCATTGACAGTACAATAGCATGATTCAAATAATTATATATTTCTCAGCACATATACTTACAGATAATGCTGAAGATGGAAGCTGGGAAAATGAATAGTTTTGTGCTTTTGTGCTTCCACTGTCAGTATCAAGTACTCCCAAGTTTGCTAAACATGGCAGATGAAATGTAAAATCCTTCTCAGTCCAAATAACAGCCTTTATTTTCTTCATGCTGCAAAAAATAACAAAAAAGGTGCAGAACATAAAGTGGTGAAGAATATTGATATTTTTAAATTCCCTTTGAACTATGTTAACATTGCTTAAAGATGATTTCCTTTTGCTGATGGAATGCTGATAAAGAAATAACAAAAGCAGCAATACAAGAAAAATTTGGGGGGACTTTTTAACTGCTTGTCAATGTCTGGAATGTGCTTGTTGAATTTTTGGCATAGAAACAATTGGTACATTCCTCAACATAGAAATAATTCAAAACAGACCTGCTGCTAATTTAGTTGAAGATGAAGTTGTTCAAGTCTCAGTGGGCCACATTACCTGAAGCAGGATGCCCGATTTCAAAGGGTGCTGCTGACCGTCCTGTTATCCCTTCTGACCTAACCATGGCACTCACACATAGCTCCCTCTGTCAGATATGGCCTCCATACTCAAACTCCACCTAGTTCATTGGCTGTGAAGTGGATCGGGATATCCTGAGTTCGTGAAAGATGCATGTTCTTTCTTTTAGTTTGGTGGAGCTGCAGCTCACCACAGCAACACAACAACTTGCATTTATAAAGCACCTTTAATCTGGTAACACATCCCAAGGCCCTTTGCAGGAGCGTTATCAAACAAAATTTGACACCGAGCCACATAAGGAGATATTAGGACAGGTGACCAAAAGCTTGGTCAAAGAGGTAGTCTTTAAGCAGCGTCTTAAAGGAGGAGAGAGAGGTAGAGAGGCAGAGAGGTTTAGGGAGGGAATTCCAGAGCTTAGGGCGTAGGCAGCTGAAGGTGCTGCCGCCAATGGTGGAGCAATTAAAATTGGGCATGGGCAAGAGGCAAGAATTGGAGGAGCGCAGAGATCTCGGAGGGTGGTAGAGCTGGAGGAGGTTACAGAGATAGGGAGGGGTGAGACTATGGAAGGATTTGAAAACAAGGATAAGAATTTTAAAATCGAGGCGTTCCCGGACAGGGAGCCAATGTAGCCCAGCGAGCACAGGGGAGATGAGTGAATGGGACTTGGTGCAAGTTAGGATACGGGCAGCACAGTTTTGGATGAGCTTAAGCGTGGAAGATGGGAGGCCGGCCAGGACAGCATTGGAATAGTCAAGCCTAGAGGTAACAAAGGCATGGATGAGGGTTTCAGCAGCAGATGAGCTGAGGCAGGGGCGGAGTCGGGTGATGTTACGGAGGTGGAAGTAGGCGATCTTGATGATGGAGTGGATAGGTGGTCAGAAGCTCATCTCAGTGTGAAATAAGACATTGAGGTTGTGAACGGTCTGATTCAGCCTCAGACAGTGGCCAGGGAGAGGGATGGAGTCAATGGCCAGGGAACGGAATTTGTGGCGGGGACCGAAGACATCGGCTTCAGTCTTCCCAATATTTCGTTGAAGGAAATTTTTGCTCATCCAGTACTGGATGTCGGACAAGCAATATGACAAATTGGAGATGGTGGCGGGGTTGAGGGAGGTGGTGGTGGTGAGGTAGATCTGGGTGTCGTCGGCGTACATGCGCACTGTGAAAAACAGATCTGCATTTTCTTTGCAGGGAAAACCACCATTCTTAGCAAAGGAAGGCATTTATGTGGCAAACTTGATCTGGGAGCACTCGCATTGTAAAACACTCTGTTGGTCAAGTAAATTTTCAGAGTTTTCTTTCACAAGATAATGTACAAAGATACTCACAAAGTCATGCACTTTAAATTTATAAGGTTGTGTGGAAAGGGCAGGGGAATGAGACTCAGTGGGTATCTCTGTCAGAGAGATGACACAGGTGCAGTGGGCTGAATGTCCTCTCTGTGCTATAAAATTCTGTGGGTCTAAATTTAACAAGTAAGATCATGTGATGGGTAGTTTCCCAACTTCATGCACCCAGCGTTTGTGCATATCTTATGCATGATTTTCCAACCATTTAAATGAATGGTCAGAAAACTGCACAGTGCATGCCCAAATTTCCAGTACATGCTCCTGCCGGGTAAGGCTTTCCCACTGGGAGTACAAAATTGGAAAATAAAATCTGTAATGTAATCATTCATCACATCTCAGCTGTTCACCTGCCACTCAATTCATGACTTTCTGCCAATCTTTTAACTTTACTGTAATCAGAAATACACCAAGCTGCTCAATGCACTAAATATGGCTTTGCTGCCCAAATGAGGAGAGAGCCTATTGCTGACACAGAACTCATGCTGACATTTCAGTCACTTGGTCTGTTCCTATGCCTGTCCTCACAGGCTATTGCGGGTGGATCTTCCCTCAGGAGGCACTCTTAACTGCCAGAGAACAGAGGAATGTGTATTTTGTAGGCTACCTGGAATGATAACAGCACCTTTCTTTAATGACCTCCGTGTTGTGAGTTACTTTGACGGCACTGCAGTCACGAATGTTGCTAGCGCCTCAGCCACAGAAGATCCGATGTCAACCTCGCCATTACCTAAAGAATGCAATCAAAGGCTTCTTCATGGAACCATGGGAAAGATTTCCTTTGTGCATTAAAATAGCAAAATTTTACAAATGGGTTTATGACTTCACTACATCTAGCATACAAAGGAAATCTTCCCCCATATTTTCAATCAGCCTCTTTTGGAAACTGGCAGTAAGCACTGCTACCCGAGGAGCCCAAGCAATAAAGCCAATACCAATGGTTGCCTGCCCTGAACCTTGACCAGCACCCATGTTTTCTTCACCTTCCTCACCACAGTGCTGTACAACTTGACACTCACCATCCATAAATCCTGAGATACTAGTTTGTGGACAGATCTTCATTGTAACTGTAATTGATGATGCTGGGTATTCTGGTCTACTGTGCTGCCTACTGGTTCCTACAGGATCACCTATAAAGGGAGCTGAATGTACATTTATGAGTGCATTATTATACTTCGCCAATTCACCATTGCCTTTCAAATTAATGATGTAGAAAACTTCTGTTCTCCATTGTGCTGTTCATATTGTCTGCTTCATAAATCAGAAGGTAGCATGAATTTGGAACACATCAGCTAGTATGCGTCTCTCTCCTACTTCCTCATGTGGAGAACGTTTCACTATCTTCGTGTCAATTTTGGTCAGCATCATTTGTTCAAAGGTTTTCAGGCCCTTCATTATGTTGCTGTCCCCTCCAGTATCATTGCAGATTCTGTTGTTAAAACATCACTGCTTTCTGTGAAAATGACATAAATTATCAGCAGGGTCTGTTCACAAAATATTATCTAATGCTGAATGGCCTACACAGTGCAAATATTTCAGACACCCGTTAGAAAAAACACCACCTTCATGCTGATATTTTTACAAAATTATAGCTGAGGCAATTGAAGGCTAAATAAGACTTTGAAGACAACATCCATACAATGTGTGTCATAGGCTACAATATTTTCTGATCTATTTCTATATCCTAAATCCAAGGTGATTTCAATCTCCATCTCAGCTCCCCTTGCCCTCTCTCCTTTGAATTCGCTTCCCTCCTGTTCTCTCTAAACCTCTCCCTCTATATAAACACATAGTCACAGCCATCCTGTCAACCTCACCATTTCCTGTGGCCTCTCCACTCCTTGTAATCTTGATCATTGACAAACCTGTGACCACTTCCTTACACCCCTCACTGCCCAGGTCCCTTTCCAAACCTTCATTCCCATTTCCTCTGCATCTACCTCTGGTAAAAGCTCTCTCAGGTGGCTTACAAATGCACTCTGGAACTCTGGTATTGCCTAGCTTTTGGTCCTCTATTTGCCACCATACTTCTGATTTCCTCAACCATGCTCTCACCTCCACCGTTGATATTCTTGTCTCCTGTAAAACCTTCACTCTCTCCCATCCTGGTAGTTCCCCCTAATACGGCCCCCATCTTCGTTCCCTCAAGTCTAAAGGGTGAAAACTTAAGCACTCATCTGACTTAGCCATCTGTTGCTAGGCTTGGCTTGACCATATCAAGCTTTAGCATACCTCAGTCTCTTTTGCCAAAATGGCCCAATACATTAGGATCATCTTGGAGAGAAAGGATAACCCCAGGTCCCTTTTCTCTACTACCAACCACCTCCTTAGACCTCTTTGCCCTCTCCCCTCCACCCTCACCTTGAACAACAAGTGTGAGTACCGAATGGATTTCTTTGTCTCCAAGATATAAACCATCTATCAGCTGCCTCTATGGCTTTTCCCATTTCCCTTGGCCACTAAGCCAAATCTCCCCTATCCCATCCCCATTCTGGCCTTGAACCCTCATCTCGCTCTAGTCTTTTCCCCCACCCCCATCTCACCTCTCCAAGCTTACCTCATCCATGAGAACTACCACCTGCTTCCTCAAACCCATTCCCATTAAACTGATCACTGAACTTCACTTCTTGGCTCCCATTTTAGCCAATATTGTAAATGGTTCCCTCTCTTCAGACACTATCCCTTCCTACCTTAGCCCACCTGCCTCTGAAACCCTCATCTATGCCTTTATCACCTCCAGACTTGATTACTCCAATGCTCTCCTGGCCATCCCCTTCATCCTCTAGCCTTCATAACTTTAGCTCATCCAAAACTCTGTTCCCCATATTCTATCCCACACCAAGTCCAGCTCACCCATCACACTCATCCTTGCTGACCAACATTGGCTCCCAGTCTCCCAAAGCCTCAAATTTAATTTTCTCAACCTTGTGTTTAAATTCCTTCTTGGCCCTGCCCCTCCCTATCTCTATAACCTACAATCCCCTTCATACACCCATGTCTCTGATGCATGCCCCCATCCCTTTGCCATACTGTTGGTGGCCATGTCTTCAGTTGTCTAGGTCTCCCTCTCTGGAATTCCTTCCCTGAGTCCCTCTGCCTCTCCACCTCCTTTAAGATCCTTTTTAAAATCTACCTCTTAGACCAAGCTTTAGGTCTCCCTGCCTAACCTCTGCTGTGCCTCGGTGTCCATTTTCTTCACACTTCTGTGAAGCCCCTTTGGGACATTTTTCTAAGTTGAAGGTGCCATACATATGCAAGTTGTTGTTGTAGTTATATTACCTTTGTGGCTATTGTCCAGTCTGATATTTATTCTAACATCATTCCAAGATCTCTGGGTGCTGATATGCTAACTGATCTATATCCAAACTTGGCCTGATCTTGAATATTGGGCTATCCTCTGCTCCTAAACAGTAAATTGTTTTTAATACATCCCTTTAAGAAGAACAGGGAGATCGCAGCCTGAAAACCAGGGTTTGCAAAATGAGAACATAAGAAATAGGAGCAAAAGTAGGCCATACGGCCCCTAGAGCCTGTTCCACCATTCAATAAGATCATGGCTGATCTTCTACCTCAACTCCACTTTCCCGCCCTATCCCCATATCCCTTGATTCCCTTATTGTCCAAATGGCCATTGATCTCAGTCTTGAATATACTAAATGACTGAGCAGTCACAGCCATCTGGGGTAGAGAATTCCAAAGATTCACAACCCTCTGAGCGAAAAAATTTTTCCTCCTCTTGGTCCTAAATGGCCACCCCCTTATCTTGAGACTACGACCCCCAGTTCTAGACTATCCAGCCTGGGGAAACAGACTCTTAGCATCTACCCTGTCAAGTCCTCTAAGAATTTTAGATGTTTCAATGAGATCACCTCTCATTCTTCTAAACTCCAGAGACTATAGACCCATTCTACTCAATTTCACCTCATAGGAAAACACTCTCATCCCAGGAAAGAATCTAGTGAACCTCGGTTGCACCCCGTCTAAGATGAGTATATCTTTCATCTGCCACCTTCTCGCCCACTCACTTAACCTGTCTACATCCCTTTGCAGCCTCTTTGCGTCCTCATCTCAGCTTACTTTCCCACCTAGCTTTGTATCATTAGCAAACTGTACTCAGTACTCCAGGTGTGGTCTCACCAGAGCCCTATATAATTGCAGTCTCACCAGAGCCCTATATAATTGCAGCATGACCACCTTACTCTTATACTCCAACCCCCTTGCAATAAAGGCTAACATTCCATTTGTCTTCCTAATTGCTTGAGGGACCTGCATGTTAATTTTCTGTGATTCATGTGCAAGGACACCCAAATCCCTCTGACTACCAACATTTCTTAGTTTCTCACATTTTAACAAATATTCTGCTTTTCTATTCTTCCTACCAGAGTGGATAATTTCACATTTCACCACATTATACTCCATCTGCCACCTTCCCTCCCACTCATTTAACCTGTCTACATCCCTTTGCAACCTCTTTGCGTCCTCCTCTCAGCTTACTTTCCCACCTAGCTTTGTATCATCAGCAAACTTGGAAGCATTATACTCGGTCCCCTCATCTAAGTCATTGATACATATTGTAAACATCTGAGGCCCAAGCACTGATCCTTGCGGCACTCCACTAATTGCAACCTTCCAACCCGAAAATGACCTTTTTATTTCTACTCTCTGTTTTCTGTCCGTTAACCAATTCTCAATCCATGCTAATATATTACCCCCAATCCCATGAGCCCTAATCTTGGCTTGTGGTTCCCTTTTTTCTCTCTCCCTCCTTTCTTGAACAGCGGGATTACATTTGCTACTTTCCAATCCAGAGGGACCCTTCTAGAATCTAGGGAATTCTGGAAGATCAAAACCAATGCATCCACTATCTCTGCAGCCACCTCATTTAAAACCCTAGGATGTAGGCTATCAGGTCCAGGGGATTTGTTGGCTTTTAGTCCCATTAACTTCTCCAGTACTTTTTCTTTACTTTAAGTTCCTCACTCTCATTAGACCCTTGGTTCCCCACTATTTCCGATATGTATTTTTGTGTCTTCTACAGTGAAGGCAAATACAAAATATTTGTTTAACATCTCTGCCATTTCCTTATTCCCCATTTAATTTCTCCCGCCTCTGCCTCTAAGGGATCCATGTTTACTTTCGCTAATCTCTTCCTTTTTATATACTTGTAGAAGCTTTTACAATCTTTTTATATTTCTTGCTAGTTTACTCTCATTCTATTTTCTCCCTCTTTTCCAATTTCTTAGTTATCCTTTGCTGATTTCTAAAACCCTTCCAATCCTCAGGCTTACTACACTTTGTGGCAACATTGGAAGCCTCTTCTTTAAATCTAATACTATCCTTAAATTCTCTAGTTAGCCATGGCTGGATTACTTTTCCAGTGGAGTTTTAATTCCTCAAGGGAATGTATATTCGTTGAGAATTATGAATTATTTATTTAAATGTTTGCCATTGCTTATCTACCATCATGTCTTTTAATCTAATTTCCAATCTACCTTAGCCAACTTGCCCCTCTTGCCTCGGTAATTGGCTTTGTTTAAATTTAAGACCCTAGTTTCGGATTTAACTACATCACTCTCAAACTCAATATAAAATTCTATCATATTATGATCACTCTGTCCCAGAGGATCCTTAACTATAAGATTACCAATTAACCCTGTCTGATTACCCAATACTAGATCTAAAATAGCCTGTTCCCTGGTTGGTTCCTCAACAAATTGTTCGAGAAAATTGTCTCGAATGCAATCCATAAACTCGTCCACCAAACCACCTTTGCCAATTTTGTTTATCCAGTCTATATGAAGATTAAAGTCCCCCACCATTGTTGCATGCTTCTCTAATTTCCTGATTTATACTGCACCTCGGACTCCAGCTCCACAACTCTGAGCCGAAGTTCCTCAAGTTGCAGACATTTACTCCAGATGTGGTTGTCTGGGATCACGCTGCTCTCCACAAATTCCCACATGCTGCAGTTACAGCACATCACCTGCACTGCCATCTATGTCTAACCTTGTTTTATTTATTTACTTAATTAAAGTTTTTATGTAATTAATTTGCTTGGTTTATTTCTAGTTACTTTTTAAACTCATTAAGTTATCTAGTTTAAGTTATTAATTTAATAAAGTATTCGCAAGTTATAGGTTCCTAGTTTAAACCACTCCCCTAACTTAGAGAGCAAAAAGATATATTATTCACCAACCAGTCACCAGCCTGCTGTCCTCTGATGACACTCTTTCGAACTTCTGCCTGTGTTTGAGTTGATCTCAGCTTTATGTGTTCTGCTCTCGGGCCTCCGTTCCTGCTCCTTCTGCTCTCAGGCCTCCATTCCTTTTATCCCAAATAACCACTAAAAACACCAACAAATGTACTAAATACTTATTGAATTAACCTCGGTGATCCTCGTCTTGTGATATCACCTTTGAATTTTTCAGGATTTTTAATTCCTCGCTTGACTCCCTTTGGCTCCACCCACCTCAGTCTTAGTCGAGTTTATAGTTCTTTGGTTTTAATCACTTAGCACCTCCTTCCCCCTCTGCACCTAATTCCCACACTCACCAAATTCCCAGTTGAATGTCCTCACTCTGTTAGCACTTCACTCCGTTAGAGGTTTACTCTCTGTCCTTACCAATAAAAAACAAAATGCAGGAAATCTGAAACGAAAACAGAAAAAGGCAGAGGCCGCTAAATTGGGCCGTGTAGCGCTCGTTGTTTCGGTGCTATGTGGCTTCTGCAACATCCAAGATGGCGCCTTGGCTTCCAACGTGACGTGCGCCGAACGCCATCGTGGTATAGGAGTTAGTGCATGCGCAAATATCGAACGCCGGAAGCATGTAAAGTAAGGAGAAAATGGATACAATCAGTGTGCAACGCTGATTTAAAGTGATAGATATCATTTTGGAACTTAACGCTCAACTGGATAGTCTTAACGCATAGTCTTAACCCCGACCATCTGAACGTGTCTTAGAGTGCCTGGAGGACCCCCACCAGCGCTATTTAAAGGGACCATGCACGATATACAGATTAGTGGCTGCATTATTGCTTCTGGCTGCTGAGACATTTGTATCTGTTTTTGGAGGTCTCCTATACATGAATACTAGGATCAGGGGACAGGGCCTAACATTTTGAGCCAGGACGTGCAGGAGTGAAGTTAGGAAATGCTTCTACAAAAAAAGGATGGGAGAAGTTTAGAACACTCTTCTGCAAACGGCAGTTGATGCTAGCTCAATTGTAAATTCTAAATCTGAGATTGATAGATTTCTGTGAACCAAGGGTTTTTTTTTATTTGTGCATGGGATGTGGGCGTCGCTGGCAAGGCCAGCATTTATTGCCCATCCCTAATTGCCCTTGAGAAGGTGGTGGTGAGCTGTCTTCTTGAACCGCTGCAGTCCGTGTGGTGAAGGTTCTCCCACAGTGCTGTTAAGTAGGGAGTTCCAGGATTTTGACCCAGGGACGATGAAGGAACAGTGATATATTTCCAAGTCGGGATGGTGTGTGACTTGGAGGGGAACGTGCAGGAGGTGGTGTTCCATTGTGCCTGCTGCCCTTGTCCTTCTAGGTGGTAGAAGTCGCGGGTTTGGGAGGTGCTGTCGAAGAAGCCTTGGCGAGTTGCTGCAATGCATCCTGAGGATGGTACACACTGCAGCCATGGTGCGCCGGTGGTGAAGGGAATGAATGTTTAGGGTGGTGGATGGGGTGCCAATCAAGCGGGCTGCTTTGTCCTGGATGATGTCAAGCTTCTTGAGTATGGTTGAGTTGCACTCATCCAGGCAAGTGGGGAGTATTCCATCATACTCCTGACTTGTGCCTTGTAGATGGTGGAAAGGCTTTGGGGAGTCAGGAGGCGAGTCACTCGTCACAGAATACCCACTTGCTCTTGTAGCTACCGTATTTATGTGGTTGGTCTAGTTAAGTTTCTGGTCAATGGTGACCCCCCGGATGTTGATGGTGGGGGATTTGGTGATGATAATGTCATTGAATGTCAAGCAGAGGTGGTCAGACTCTCTCTTGTTGGAAATGGTCATTGCCTGGAACTTGTCTAGCACGAATGTTACTTGCCACTTATCAGCCCAAGCCTGGATGTTGTCTGGAAGCATGGACTGCTTCATTATCTGAGGGGTTGCGAATTAAACTGAATACTGTGCAATTCCCTTTCTGTCCTTATGATGGAGGGAAGATAATTGATGAAGCAGCTGAAGATGGTTGGGCCAAGGACACTTGGAGGAACTCCTGCAGCAATGTCCTGGGGCTGAGATGATTGGCCTCCAACAACCACTACCATCTTCCTTTGTGCTAGGTATGACTCCAGCCACTGGAGAGTTTCCCCCTGATTCCCATTGACTTCAATTTTACTCGGGCTCCTTGGTGCCACACTCGGTCAAATGCTGCCTTGATGTCAAGGGCAGTCACTCTCACCCCTCACCTCTGGAATTCAGCTCTTTTGTCCATGTTTGGACCAAGGCTGTAAAGAGTTCTGGAGCTGAGTGGTCCTGGCGGAACCCAAACTGAGCATCGGTGAGCAGGTTATTGGTGAGTAAGTGTCGCTTGATAGCACTGTCGACGACACCTTCCATCACTTTGCTGATGATTGAGAGTAGACTGATGGGACGGTAATTGGCCGGATTGGTTTTGTCCTGCTTTTTATGGACAGGACATACCTGGGCAATTTTCCACATTGTCGGGTAGATGCCAATGTTGCAGCTGTACTGGAACAGTTTGGCTAGAGACGCAGCTAGTTCTGGAGCACAAGACTTCAGCACTACAGCCAGGATGCTGTCGGGACCCATAGCCTTTGTTGTATCCAGTGCACTCAGCTGTTTCTTGATATCATGTGGAGTGAATTGAACTGGCTGAAGACTGGTGTCTGTGATGGTGGGGATATCGGGAGGAGGCCGAGATGGATCATCCACTCGGCACTTCTGGTTGAAGATGGTTGCAAACGCTTCAGTCTTGTCTTTTGCAATCATGTGCTGGACTCTGCCATCATTGAGGATGGGGACGTTCATGGAGCCTCCTCCTCTCGTTAGTTGTTTAATTGTCCACCACCATTCATGACCGGATGGGGAATTTAGGGATATTAAGGGATATGGGGCTAATGCGGGTATATGGATTTCGGTCACAGGTCCGCCATGATCTCACTGAAAGATGGAACAGGCTCGAGGAGCTAATTGCCACTGCCACTTGCTGCCTCCTGATATGCATCACCTTCTCCTGCAAGAAAGCAGGACGTGTGTCTGGGTGATGTGCCTGTCATGGTTGAATAGCTGCCAGTGTGTGTGGCCTGTGAGTTGTGGGTGGGCGGCTTGCAACAGTGGTACTGTGTAAAGGTGAGAGGAAGCATCTGATTGGAAGAGCTGAGTACTGATGGAAAGAGTTTGTTGGTATGTGAGTGATGGGGGGGTGTAGTGCGTGGAGCAGTGGCTGTGGCTAGTGGTGCAGTTGGTAGGAGACGCCACTTGACAGTTGACCTCACTCACCTTGACCACTCATGTCAAAGCATTGAACTTCTTCCTGCATTGCATCCATGTTCATGATGCTGTGTGCCTGGCATTGACTTCGTCCCCTGCTGCCTCCCACTACCTTTTGGGCATATGTTTGGAGGGCCTCCTGCCCCATCCCTCTCCCCGTGGATATGGGATGTCCCTCCTTCTGTCCACCTCTTGCACCAAGGTCTCCAGTGCATCAGCAGAGAACCTCGGTGCCACACTCTCGCAGGCCTGGTACAAACTCAGATCGGCAGCTTGTAGAGTTCTGGCATGCAGATTGGAGGATGTGGGATTTAGTAGTGCGCAACCTTTATTCAATGTTTTAACATAACTCATCAGTTTGTAAACATAGGGACAGGAGCTGCATCTGTGTTTTGCATGTGCAATGTCTGATCTCCGTTCAGACTCTGTTCAGGCAGCAGACTGTATTTTTCAGCAAATAACAGATACCAACTATCTTTAAGAGATTTTCAATCGACGGCTTGCCTTTAAGAGATTGAGCCTCCCCCTTCTGGTGGAAAGTGCGAATTGCATGGAATCCTCATGTCAACGCTGAATCGGAATGCTGCTTGCAGGTAAGTCCTCAGGCCTCACAAAAGACTTTTCCTGCCTGCGCAGGAGCCATGGGCACCAGGTAATAGCGGATTGCGCTACCTACACCCAATATTAGGCCCTATCCAATTTTTCCCCCAGAGTCTTTACAGATGCTGCCTGACCTGCTGAGCATTTCCAGCGTTTTCTGTTTTTTGCAACTATTCAAGCAGTCATTGCCTATGCATTCTGATTTCCTCACTGCACATTTGTGTTAATGGCCTGTTTGCAAGTGCTAGTGATGAAGTTGCTTATTAGCCGCTCGAGAAATCTGAAAGTGAACATCAGTGCATTTATATGCTGATTGGCTTCTTCCTGCTGGATGAGGTTATTGAAATCATGGAGCAGGGGGACACCCTGCTGCACTCACCAGTTTGATTGACAGATGATAGTCATGAATGGAAACAGTTTAATAATTATATCTTAAAGGAGAAAACCATGACCAATGTGTCTTAATTTCAAACACAGAAGTTGCACCAATGTGACATTTTCCAAACTCACTTCTGATTGAAATTACTGCCAACTTGCACGAATTGTAGCCAGTTCTGCACTGTGAGCCCACACATGCTAGGAATTGGATTGAAGCTGCCCATGCCTATTTCCTGTAAGGCCATTCGAGACAGGAAGGGGGCAGAGGTGATTTTTATGACCTGCCTCTGCCCCTGCACTGGACAGTAGCAGTGCACCTTGATGTTCACTGCACCTGTAAAGGTCCAGAAGTGCCACTATTTCCTTGTAGGCCTGAGAGGCCTGCAAATGCATTTCAGGATGCATTTCTGGTGGCCTTCGGGCTGCTGCTGGGGCTGGAATGAAGGCAATGATGGCAAGGCTACATTTATTGCTCATCCAAAGTTGCCCCAAGACGGTGGTGGGCTTTCTCTTTGAACTGCTGCAGTCCTTGTGGCGATGGCGCTCCTACATTGTTGATAGGTAGGGAATTCCAGGAAATTGATGAAGGAACAGCGATACATGTCCAAGTCAGGTTGATGTTGGAGGGGAACTTTTAGTTGATGGTGCTCTTGTCCTCAGCAAAGTTCGCTTGGTAAGCTGCTGTTGTGCATCCTGTAGATCTTGCAAACTACAACCACAGTGCGTCGGTGGATATTGAGTTCAGTGGCAGGGGCACCAAACAAACTGCTTTGTCTTAGATGGCATTGAGCTTTTTGAGCGTTATTTCAGCTGCACCCATCCAGGCGTGTGGTGAGTATTATATCACACTTCGGACTTGAGCCTTGCCACAACACTCAAGAAGGCTAACACCATCCAGGACAGAGCAGTTTGCTTGATTGGTGCTGCTGCCACTGCACTAGTATCCACCCCTTCACTACTGGCTCACTGTGGCTGCAGAAAGTACTATTTAAGGATTGCACTACAGCAACTCACCAAGATTACTTCAACAGCCCCTCCCTCACCTGTGACTTCTATCATGGAGAAAGATAAAAACAGTAATGTCTTGGGAACACTATCACCTCCAAGTTCCCCATCAACATCATTCTGACTTGGCCATATATCACTGTTTCTTTGTCATCACTGGGCCAATATCCTGGAATTTCCTACCTAACACCATTGTGGGAACACCATCACCTCAAGGACTACTGTGGATGAAGGAGAAGATCCACCACCTTCTCAAGGGCACTAGATATGGGCAATAAATACAGTCTTGCCAGGATTGCCTGCATCCTGAACAAATAAAAAAATACAGCCTCCCTATAGATCTATGGGCATGGAGGCTCCTGGCTGTAATTTCTGCATGGCAGCCAGAAGGCTCCAAAGCTGTCGGCCAATCTCAGACTTATAGAAGTGGCTCTATTTCTGTCCCTATTTACAGGCACAAAACTCTCCCAGGGGACATGTCAGGGATAACATAATGACCTTAACCCAGAAACACAGCTGCAATGAGGACATTGCTGGCCAAGCGGTCTTTGGGTGCACTCCATCTGCCTGACTCCTAACGAAGACAGGGAAATCAATTCTGTCCATTTTTGTGGCTCTTCTCAGCAAACATCAATCAAAATTCATTAAATAGTTTAGAAAAAAATTGTCCATTGAGTACAGATAGCTACAAGCAGAATTCAATGCAAAAACAATACTATCCTAAAGCAAAAGAAATTGAAAAAATAATTAAATATAAATAATTGAGTGAACAAATCCATAAGTGTTATAACTCAAATCATGGAGACATCAAAGAATATTTTATTTGTTGAGAAGTCAGTCTTCTAATTGCGAAATGTACATATGAAATCACAATGCAACAAATTTGAATGAAATTCACTGTAATCACTTTATTACAGAACGGTGAGAGAAGCAATTTGTATGTAAATCAAATTTAAAGAGGTGGGGACAATTAAAGTGGAATCTAACATTGGGGTCAAAAATTCTGAAAGCCTTTGGACAGCTTCAAAAAGTGTCTCAAACATTAGCTGTCTTTTCTATTGGCTGAAGGAACAGGAGGCCAAGAAATGGCAGTCCAAAATGTGGCAGTCTGCAGATGGTGGAGCAGCCTAGCATCTGACCTCCTGTTTGATGGTTGCTAAAGTTGAAGTGGTGCTGCATGAAGTACTTGTGAGGAGGGTTGCCCTCTGTGGCATTCCACAGCACCATCCCCATAGGTCAGCATTGCAGAATGCCTACAAGGAGGTGCACCCGAGTTTCAGATCACAGCTGACTATTACTGTCCCTGCATGTGCCAGCCCTATGCTGCCTGGTGTTGCAGGTGTCCTCACATCAGATGGCGCAGCTCAGCATTTGGCTCTCTGCTGATCAAGACTCTGAGAAGACAGATGGCCAATGGCAGGTGGATATGCCAGGGACTGCAGGTTGGTGGCATCTTGGTAGGTGCAGTCAGTCAGGCTATTTTGGATCTTGGTCACCTTGACACGCCTTCCTTCCTACCGTATTACGGAAAGCATGACATGATTGGGGTGCTTCTGAGGAATCATCTAAAAACACGGCATTCACATATCTTAGTGGTGCCATCAAGTCTACTGTCCCAGTTTCTTTGGGAATGGGATTGGGAGCCTCTACATGCACCAATCGTCTGCCAAAGTAAGGTAATTTTTCCTCTATTAACAGATTTCAGGTGTGTGGGTACCAGCGGGTGGGCACAGTGCACCTCTCACGCTGCCTGGACTGCCTGGTATCCTTTTGTTGGTCCTCTTCTTTCAAATACCACTGATAGGGGAATTCCCATTGGTAAACTCACTCATGAAAAATAAACAGTTTTAGGACAATTGTCACAAAGGCTCAAGAGAATCTAAGTGGTAACAGAAAAAAAAAGTTAAGGAATGACTGGAATATATTTACCTTTTCATTGCTGTGTCCTTTCCATAACCTTCAGTTTACTTGCTGCTGCCCGGCAACGCTGAATGCCCATGTCACGTGTTTGAGGGTGATGCTGCTGGTCCTGTTCCTCTGGAAAATATGCCGGGGTACAGTTAGCAAACTTCCACCCATATTCCGCTACTGGCCTCCCAATTTACGTCACCGCAATGTGGTGAGAATGTGGAACTCTATACCACAGGGAGTGGTTGCGACGAATAGCCTCAAGGGAAGCTAGATAAGTACATGAGGGAGAAAGGAATAGATGAATATGTTGACAGGGCGTGATGAAGATAATGCAGTGGGAGGAGGCTTGTGTGGAGCATAAACACCCAATGGCTGTAAATTCTATGTAATTCTATGCAATGGTCAGCTGGCAGTGGAAAATCCAGTCCAAAAAGTCTTGCTTCCCTGTTTACTCACATCTGTTTGTTAAAATTAATGACAAGAGAAAGATATTCCACTTTAGTACCTTAATTGCTCTCTGGTTCTAGGCTCAAGATCTCCAATTGTTATCACATCAGCCTCAAGGATCTCCTGTCGTTCCAATGCAAATGAGCTGGCGGTGTGGAAAACTTGTACGTGCACATATGCCAATTTTAAACAAAACAGTAAGAAGTGGTGAGTCCACCTTTTCTATTTATTACATTTAATTCTCTGATTGGTAAGTGAAGCAGCGTGTGACCTACTGTGTACATGTGTCGAGCAGGGTGATGTGCAAGTTTAAATTCGGTTCATACAACAATTATTTGTCACTGAGCTTTAGGAGAAATGGAATATTTCATCAGTGATGGTGAGTTACGACAGTTCTTTCACTCATGCAAAGGGCCATCACTCACTCGTGCCTACAGCATGGTGACTGATGGGTTGTACCTGCAGCACTTGTGAGTGATGTGATCTTTCACACTCATTAAAGCTTTGCTTTAGTTCACCATCATCGATGAGATGCCCTCTAATTATTGAAGATGACTACTCAGCCTGCCTTTTTAGTCAAAAAGTTGATTACTTTGACTGGAAGCGATTTCTACAGTCCTGAAGAATGTTGTGCTGGCTGCTGAAGGATCTATGAAATGCTGCCACATGCAGTTATCATACTGTTCCTACTTTTCGATTATTAAGCACCTCTCTGGGTATTACACATCTTGATGTGATTTTGTACTCACTTAAATACTTGCCTGGAAAATTAGTACTAACAACCTTCGTTTCTGTCATCCAGCCAAATATTTAGGTAATTGGTGCAATGTGAAGAATACATCCAGTTAAAGTGTTTCTTAACTAGCCACTTTTTCAGCAAACGATAGCTGATAATGTTAGAATTCTACAAAGAACATGCTCCTTATTACATTTTCCTGTTCCAAGATTGAATATGCTACTTTTTTTCCCCAGAATACAAAGCAGGGCAATTACAATCTTTCACAGTACGTTCATAAAGCCTCCAGTGAGTTCCCAGATATTAAAAATGCCTTTACTACAATGTAATTATAATGAGAAGACTGTTCAATTTCCAAAAATACTGCAGCAAAAATTCAGTCAATATAATGTGGTTAGTTCTAGTTACAGAGGTGATGGAGCTACAGGTATTTTCTTTCATTGTGAATGCTAATATCTAATAACTTTCCTGATCCCATAGGGGAAAGAGCAATACATGTATAAAATAAGTGATTGGTACTTCATCTGTGCTTAAGGTATCTTTCATTTATTATAGTAACTGTAAAGACATTCATATTTGTGACAGCAATAATGAAAGAAGTATTTGATTAAATGTCATGTTAGGAATTTTTGTTTCAGGGTCTCAAAAATGATTGGATTATCCATTCATCCAGTGACAATCATTAAATACATTCCCTGAACCACTATATTTGATATATTGTAAAAAAAAATTGTAAAACTGTTTTAAAACAAAGATATCATGTCGACTTATTTGCTTTGTGCTTGTGCTTTTTTTTACTAATCTAACCTGCACTCCTTGTGCAACACTAATGTAAAGATTTGTGTTTCCAAATTGCTGAAACCAGCTTTGGACTAATATCCTTCAGTGAAGTGGCTCTTGGGCCAACTTTCTGGTCAGTACAGTTGCAGCACAATGAATGGAAGAGTGGGGCCCTTTCTGTTGCTTGCTGTTTGCACACAATAGCAACAGCTAGGGTCCATGCCAGCGCTACACTTACGGAATTGCTGGTGATGAAGTGAGTCCCAGCATAGCTGTAATTTATTAGGAAGCCTTTCTGATGAATGTAGCACTGAGAAACAGGAAATTGTAGCATTTTTCAAGGCTTCATTGACTAAATCGAGGAAGTTATACCCAGCTACCACTTTAATCAGAACACACAAAATACTGAAACTCTACCAGAGTGATTTTCTTTTCCCATTGATGTATAGCAACCACTGGGTGTTAACACAGCTGCAGCTTTGAAAGGTAAAACAGAGCCAACTTTTGCAACTTAATTTTAATTAACAGCACCTTTCTATTTTCTAAACACAAAAGTATTTGTTTCTCCTATGCATTTTGAAGCTCAGACATTTTAATATCCAAATGGGCATTTAATATGGCTGGAAGCTACTCAACAGGAAGTGCACACCCCAGCTGAGAAAAGCCCTGTACAAAATGATTTGAGTAAATAGCATGGAGTAGAAATAAAGAATGAACAGAACAGACCCAGGATCTGATACTAGTCAAGACGAAAAGGCACCAAACACTGTGAAAAGCAAACTACTCCGAGAAGAAATGGAATGTTGTTGACCAGAACATACTGTAAAATTTTAGTTTATTTCCTTTCTTTTTGGGTAGGAAATATGTACACTTGGAAGATGTACATCTGATTTGTCAACATGCAACTGCTTATGACATAGTGGAAATTTGGATAAACTGTAATCCTGTTACGTATATTGGCCCAGATTTCGCTGTCAAAATAATGGTGAGGCTAATGATGCTTGCCGTTATTTATGCGTAAATGGCACAGCAACTTCAGGCGAGGGGCTGAGGTCATGAAAGGCGCTATATAAATCTTTTCATCTTTCTTACTTCACTGTAAGCTTGGTGGAGCATCACAGAGGAAGAATGCACAGCATTCTGGCAAGTGTTCACTTACTTTCTAAATGCACTGGCATCTCCATGTTACAGCAGTGCAATCTGCATTGCTGCCATGTCAATGTATTTTCCCTGTGACCCATGAAATATGGCAAGGAATAAGCATGCAGCCAACACAAAGTACCTGCATACTCCATATTCAAACAATCTCATATGGTTGCTAATGGCCGGGTTCTCTTCTGCCACTGGTGGAGACAGGTTCTCCTCTTCTCCACGTGTTTCATGGTAATGGCCCTCTGTAGGACAAGGTTGTGTAAGATGCTTAGGGTTGTAATCATCTTGGATATCTAGGCTGGCTTGCACTGCATGCCTCTTCCGTTTCTGTCCTTCCTCTTCCAGAACCAACGGATAGAAAAGGATGGCCGGGAATTACCTATTGGTCTTATTCAGACAGAACTCAATTTACAGTTCCCTTAGCTAGCACCCACAGATAGCAGATGGGGCGCAGCTTTAAGAATGTTTGAACAGCTGCGGTAGTGAGACTCAAGGACACCGTGAAATACGCAATAAAGTAGCTGGGTCAACATTCAGCTACTTGGTGCAACAGGTACTAATGGGCCAACCATGCAGCACCATTTTGTATGGGCACTAAGCTTCAATAGTGTTCAGGCACTGAGAACATATTATGGAGCAAGGACCTCATTAACAATGTTTTGAGGTATTAATAAAGCCATGATGTGGAGATGCCGGTGATGGACTGGGGTGGACAAATGTAAGGAATCTTACAACACCAGGTTATAGTCCAACAATTTTATTTTAAAATCACAAGCTTTCGGAGATTATCCCCTTCGTCAGGTGAATGAGTGGAAGGTTCTCAAATCGCATATCTTATATTAGGCTGGGACAGCATCACACCAATCAAAAGGTGTCGTTGTTGTTCAAACAGGCCAGTCATGGAGAACAGCACGTCCCAGTACACTGGATATACATTGTGTCAATTACACAGACAGAAAGAAAGAGACCCAAATGGCAGAGAGAGAGAGAGAATATTGAAACACATAACTTTTTTTTTTTCCCTTTTTGCTGGTGGGGTTACGTGTAGCGTGACATGAACCCAAGATCCCGGTTGAGGCCGTCCTCATGGGTGTGGAACTTGGCTATCAACTTCTGCTCGACGATTTTGCGTTGTCGTGTGTCTCGAAGGCCGCCTTGGAGAACGCTGACCCGAAGATCGGTGGCTGAATGTCCTTGACTGCTAAAGTGTTCCCCGACTGGGAGGGAACCCTCCTGTCTGGCGATTGTTGCGCGGTGTCCGTTCATCCGTTGTCGCAGTATCTGCATGGTCTCGCCAATGTACCATGCTCCGGGGCATCCTTTCCTGCAACGTATGAGGTAGACAACGTTGGCCGAGTCACAGCAACGCTATACACCAGATACATCGACGACATTTTCTTCCTATGGACCCACGGCGAAGAATCACTGAAGAGACTACACGATAACATCAACAAGTTCCATCCCACCATCAAACTCACCATGGACTACTCCTCAGAATCAGTTTCTTTCTTGGACACATAAATCTCCATCAAAGACGGGCACCTCAGCACCTCACTCTACCGCAAGCCCACGGACAACCTCATGATGCTCCACTTTTCCAGCTTCCACCCCAACCACGTCAAAGAGGCCATCCCCTATGGACAGGCCCTACGAATACACAGGATCTGCTCAGACGAGGAGGAACGCGATGGACACCTACAGACGCTGAAAGACGCCCTCGTAAGAACGGGATATGACGCTCGACTTGTCGATCGACAGTTCCGATGGGCCACAGCGAAGAATCGCATAGACCTCCTCAGAAGACAAACACGGGACGCAACCAACAGAGTACCCTTCGTCGTCCAGTACTTCCCCGGAGCGGAGAAACTACACCATGTTCTCCGCAGCCTTCAACATGTCATCGATGACGACGAACACCTCGCTAAGGCCATCCCCACGCCTCCACTACTCGCCTTCAAACAGCTACCCAACCTCAAACAGACCATCGTTCGCAGGAAATTACCCAGCTTTCAGGAGAACAGCGTCCACGACACCACACAACCCTGCCACGGCAACCTCTGCAAGACATGCTAGATCATTGACACGGAAAGCACCATCACACGAGAGGACACCACCCACCAGGTACATGGTTCATACTCCTGTGACTCGGCCAACGTTGTCTACCTCATACGTTGCAGGAAAGGATGCCCCGGAGCATGGTACATTGGCGAGACCATGCAGACACTGCGACAACGGATGAACGGACACCGCGCAACAATCGCCAGACAGGAGGGTTCCCTCCCAGTCGGGGAACACTTTAGCAGTCAGGGACATTAGGCCACCGATCTTTGGGTCAGCGTTCTCCAAGGCGGCCTTCGAGACACACGACAACGCAAAATCGTCGAGCAGAAGTTGATAGCCAAGTTCCGCACCCATGAGGACGGCCTCAACCGGGATCTTGGGTTCATGTCACGCTACACGTAACCCCACCAGCAAAAAGGGAAAAAAAAAGTTATGTGTTTTAATATTCTCTCTCTCTCTGCCATTTGGGTCTCTTTCTTTCTGTCTGTGTAATTGACACAATGTATATCCAGTGTACTGGGACGTGCTGTTCTCCGTGACTGGCCTGTTTGAACAACAACGACACCTTTTGATTGGTGTGATGCTGTCCCAGCCTAATATAAGATATGCGATTTGAGAACCTTGCACTCATTCACCTGACGAAGGGGATAATCTCCGAAAGCTTGTGATTTTAAAATAAAATTGTTGGACTATAACCTGGTGTTGTAAGATTCCTTACATTAATAAAGCCATGGCATGCCTGGGGTAGAAATGTGTCTCGGCCCTTTTTTTGGGCTCAGAATCGGCACTGTGTTGGCAGCATGAGCCTAATCACGTGGGTGCAATTAGCAGATGAAATTGATCGGGGACCCTTATTATCATGAAATAGGCAGTGCTAGTCCCGCTGTTGAATGGCTGCTTATTCTAATTGGAGGCTTGAATCGGATGTTTCTAGTGATATTTAAAGGGAAGGTGCACTTTGGCTGCAGGCAACCGGAAGGCAATTTTTAGGAGATTGCAGGCCAAGGAGAAGCTTCAAAGGCCTTCCCCTTCTCAGATGCAATGCTGGAGGTCCTGGTTGAGGAGGTAGGCAGGAGGAGAGATGTCCTCTTCCCACCAAGTGGCAGGAAGATATTCTGCCAAGCTGCTCAGCAGCAGTGGGCACAGGTGGCAGAGCTCATCAGCACCAGGAAAATTGGTCCCAGGACAAGGCTGCAATGCAGAAAGAAGTTCAATGACCTGACCAGGGTTTCTAAGGTAAGACTCCTAAGTTATATCTTGCATCACTCTCTGCATAACCCTGCACTACCTGAAGTCCCAGCACTCACAACCCTTCCTTCGCCCAATTACCAGCACTCTCCTCCTTTCACTGCAGCATACTTCACTCCACCTCCTTCTTCTAATGCCACACTCTGTGCCTCCTACTCTCCTCACGAGTACTATCTTCACCTCCTCACACTTCTGCTACCCTTAACACACCCAGAAACACTATTCAACCTTGACATGCACAGCCTCAAAGCATCTCACTACCACCAACACTTTTGTTTCTTTCTTGCAGGTAAAGCTGGCGAACAATAATAGAAAAGGCGAGGACAAGAGGAGGGAGAGCACCCGTTCAGTCCCTTTCCCCAATCAGATCATGGGGATGGGTTAGGTCTGGGGCGTGGTGAGTAGTCAGGCTGGAAGTCCTGTCCTGCAGGGTTCTCGGCAATCTTGCACTTTGTCTTTTCTCACTGAAATCTCACCCTCACACACTATGCCTGACAAAGCGCAGCTGCTTTCAGCAAGCCACTCATGTGTCTCTGTTTATCCCTCACACTAAATCCTAATCCGTGTCCCTCGCTGCCCTGTCAGGCCAAGAAAATATAAAGTGCCCCGAGACTGAGGAGCTGGCAGAAAGCATCACCCAAGATGACACATCGTCACTCGAACATACTTTAACAAGCATCAGCTCAGAGACTGCCACTACGCATACGGTAGAGGATAGACTAGAGGGGGCTTCACTGGGATACTCACAGGCAAAGGAAGGTGTTATATGGGGATATATATCGACTGTCAGTCGCATCCTGTGTTTGAAGGGGTCAAGTGGCGTGAATGAATTGATATGCCACATGCATGGTGTGGCACAGCAGGACATGAATGGCAAATTGTTGTCCTGGGATTTAAAAGTGATGCCCCTGACTCTTGCACGCAAATAAAACATCTATGCACCTTTTATTTTTTTAATCAGCACCATTTGTTTAACACCAGAATGTTGTTCTTCTTCTAGCCCAAACTGGCTTCTAGGACTGAAATGGGTAAGAGTGCGACTGTCTGAAAGAAGATTATGTTGCTCTGGGAAGCATGTCCAATTGAGTTCATTGGCCGTGAGATCCTTCTAGTATGCCCTACCCAAGGTCAGGGGCCCACAACCCAATAAAGGTTTGTGCTGTCTCTAAGCATTCTAGCTGGGATTTTCCTCTTTGGAGGTAATGTTGCTGCGAGTGTGGTGGTGTGGCACTTGGACCCGCCCGATTACCCCAGCGTTGAACTGAGTGATTCCTGCCTGTGCTCCAGTGGCATGAAAAAGGGGTGATTGGCTGCCTCTGCAGGAATGGGGCACCTGCAGCAGCTTGAAGGGTTGGGTGGCTTCCCCTTCTGGGACTACGTTGCTGGCTCCACTACATTCCAACAATAAGGGAATATTGAGCATCAATTCCTCAATTTGTGTAGTGCCACTGCAGGCATATAAAGTTTCCTCTGTGTTGCCCATTGCCTCTTCAGTCTTAACTCCCTGTAAAGACAAAGTTTGTCCAAAACTTAAATGCCACTTCTGTACTGGAGCAGCCCTTTTAGCATCTTCCTCACATCCCCTAATAAGATACAAGAAAAAGCCTGTTGTCTGAAGTTGATCCCTTTCTCACTGCTAGCTTCCAATCTCTCTTCCTATTGCAAACTTTCTCTACTTTATCACCACTCTCTTAGTTATTACTTTCCTTTCAAGATATCAAAATTGCCTCTGTAACTTACCCACCCTGGAGCCACCAGGAGTTGATGGTTCCCAATTTTAACCTGCTCAACTGTGCAGGAGGCAAGGACACCTACCTCAAGCCAGCGGGGTCCTTTTTGACATATGCACATATGATGATGTCATCAAGACCCAAATGCAATTTTGACTCGGCAGCCTGAGTGGGAAGACGCATTTAGTTTCCCACCAGGTGAAGACAGTGGGTAAGGGGATTGGAGCTAGTACAGGTGCATAAAGGTAAGTTTTGTTTTTACTTTCCTTGTGGGGCCAGGAAGTCCCCCCTTCTCAATCACAAGAACCCCATGGGACAGCCCCGGAGCTGATCTGGACCATGTAATTTTCCACTGCTTCCTGATGAAAAACCTGGCCAGAATGGGTGGGAAGTCAGCCAGTGGGATTTAAATGAGGCTTGGGAGTTAAAATACCCTGGGCATCATTCCTGGAGCAGAGGACTGAAAACTGGCTCAGAGTTACAATTTGGCCTACAATCTTAGCCTCTCTCCCTACCCTTCAATAGCGAGTACTATACAAGATTGTGTGATGAGTCTTTGGCTCCGATTTTAACTGTCCCCGCCTGGCGGAAACCTACCTCCTCTGATCCTGCTGCCTTTCCACCGTGTACTGACCTTCACTTGCTCTTTTGAGCAGGCGAGCAGGACACCCGCAGGAAGGAAATGAGGTCCTTCTTTGAATATGCAGATTGGATCCGATGATGTCACCAATACCTGATCTGCAATTTTAGTTGAAGGCCTGAGTGGGGAAGCAGTGACGGTTTCGTCAGGCAAACCTGTCGGGAGCTGGATCGTGGGCTAGAAGTTTGAAAGTTTTATGTTAGGTTTCCTTGTGGGTCAGGAGGGGTAGGAGTGCTACAATGGGCCTCACAAAGAAGCCTGGGGCCTCCCAAGGCTAACCCTTCCCGATTGCAGCCAGACGCCCTCTTCATTCGATCCTGACCAGAACCCCTCCGCCCCCCATTATTGACTGCTGATGATCATTCCCATGATTCCTAGTTTCTCATTTAACTCATCTTTTTCACTCTTTTTAGCATTGGTGGTGGATTTCAATATGGGGTTTGATCCTTCACCTTGGTTTTTCAATAATAAGAAAAGGAAAAAAAAGTGAATGTTTATGCATATGTGTGTTCCATATGTGTATGTTTTTTATGTACATGTGCATATGTGTATGTATGCATGTGTCCATTTACGTGTGCATAGATAGATGTGTGAGTATGTATCCTTATGGAGTATATTCAAGACTGAGAGTGATACATTTTTGGACACTAAGGGAATCAAGGGATATGGGGATAGGGCGGGAAAGTGGAGTTGAGGTAGAAGATCAGCCATGATCTTATTGAATGGCAGGCTCGAGTGGCTAAATGGCCTTCTCCTGCTCCTATTTCTTATGTTCTTATGTATGTTTTCATTTGTCCGTATGTATATGTGTGTATGCATACATATGTATGTGCTTTTATGTGTACATTGTATTTGTGCATATGTACAGCTATGTGTTTGTGTGTTTGTCTTTCTATGTGGGGGAGAGGTTATAAAGAAAGAAAGACTTGCATTTATATAGCGCCTCTCACGACCTCAGGATGTCCCAAAGCGCTTTACAGTCAATGAAGTACTATTGAAATGCAGTCACTGTTGTAATGTGGGTGGAAATGTTATACATTTCAAAAGTGGGATGCTAAAGTATTGAAAAATCTGATTTCGAAATGGTTTTGGGGACAGTGGGACAATTGCTGTGCAAACCAATGTTATTCTCAACAATCTGATCCTGAGACATAACAAATCATGAAAACAGATATAAATCAGTTGTGAAAATAACAAAACACCTAAATATGAAGAAAAGTGTTGAACCCGAAATAAATTGAAGCAATTACTTAAATTGAAGAACACTAGCAAAGCTAGCTTTTTCAACTCTATTTATCCACATTGATAAATTCCGTTTGAAAGACATTAACCCAACTGCTGAGCTACTCCTTATCCCCTTGTCAGTTTGCTCTATATATTTTGTTAAGGTACCAAATTATGTGTCATCAGTGCGCACTTGAAAAATCCTTTTGTATGTAGTCTAACTCAGGGTCATGGATGATGTCTCAGAGGGCCACCAGTGACTGCTGCCTAACTGACAGCTTTTAGTTCCTGCCATTACAAATGCTGTATCTCTAGGGAGGAAGCTACTGGTCTCAAAATGCTTTTTGGGCTTGTTTATACCGGGATTTTTCTGTTGGCATTAGCTAGAGAGGTAGAGTGACCGGAGACTGAACAAGGGGGCCCTGGTCCCACAGAAACAGCCGCTGCTCTGGTCAACGAATGCTGCAGGAAAAGCTCAGGTAAGGATAGGAGGTAGCAGATTTACAGTAAGTAATACTGGTGGGAAAACTATTGCTGCTCAAATTCTGCACTTTCTTCCTAGCTGCAATGGCGCCTCAATTTAAATATGTAAATACACATAAGCTTGCTTTGTGCGAAGTGGCGACCATTTTGCTGGGATGCTTCTCTGGCGCATTAAGCAATCGATTTGCCTGTATGACAAGTAGATCATTATTTTTAAAATTATTTTTTAATGTTCCTCCATATACAGCTGAAGACCGGAGCAAGATTGTGACTTGCATCTGAGGTAAACTTATTTTTTTTGTGGAGAAGGTAAGCCCTCCTTCATATAGGTTTTATTTTTGCAGCAGAAGCAGCACTGACCAAAACAGACAATTGAACCATCTGCTCACTTCCTTCCACCACCTGTGGGGACGGGGCTAAAATCTCAGCTTCAGAAAGTCAGAGGTTTTGTCTATTTCCCATTACCAGTAGACAGAAACACAGCTTCCTGCTGGAATAAAACAACATTCCCAGTTTCCTTCAATGGGAAAATGATGGCTTGTGTGCTTTTATTCTTTGTGTTTGCTTTTGATAGATAACACTGACTGAAGTACGTCCCTAAATTCTCCAGTTATTTGGTGACTGCCAATGTCACTGGGTTGGCATTTCATCTATCCTGCCTTAAAAATTGGGAGCATATTTGCCACTTTCAAGTCGTCAGGTATGGCCCTGGTTATCATTTGAATATTTCCTCCATTTCATCCTTTATTTCCATCAAATCCCTGCCTGCATCCGTCAGTTCCCAATGCCTTATCAACTCTCAGCACTTGCAGTTCTGTTTTTGTAATAACTCTTCCTTTCCTAATATCTATCTTCTCTACACACTCACCTAATGTCCCTGCTATCTTGCCTGCGGGATCAGGAATTATAGCACAATTCGCCTTCTTGAAGATTGCAGTGGAAAACCAGTTTAAAAATTTGGGCATGCACTGATCGTTATTTATTATTTGTTGCAATCCACAATACAATATGCAACCCTTCAAAGGCGTATGGTAAAACCCCTCAGCTGTTTTCTCACACATACACAAGTAGATGTTTCATACTTTCACTGTTGCCTTTGGTCAAATAGTTTAATGGATGTTTCTAATTCCAAGCCCAGACTCATGAATTTTAAAACACTAAATGTGTGCATGGAGCACTACATTTGAAACATTTGGGTAGAATTTTGTGTGCATGTGTATATATAAATATCCAGATTCACTATTGCCCATTTTACACTATCGCACAAAATCAAAATCACCCCCCACCTTTAGCAAAATATTGTAAAACCTGCATGGGAGGTGGAGGAAAAGGATAATATTTTGTATTGGAAATAATTGGAATAATGGCCTTGTATTTCCGTTGGGGTCATTCCGATCTCCCGCTATAATGTCAGCGGAAGATCGATGGAGCTCCCATAGAAATGGTGTAAACGTCTGAAAATGGCCATTTTCGCTGTTTCTTTGGGGGTTCCACAGATCTCGCGCTGAAGTTATAGCAGGAGATTGGGACAACCCCTGTGTAAATTCCGGGCCAATAAGTCGGGGGCGGAATAACAAAGGTACATGCATCTTAAACGAGTTTTATATGAAGCGGTTACATATGAACATATGAATTAAGAGCAGGAGTAGGCCATTCAGCCCTTCGAGCCTGCTCTGCCATTTGATAAGATCATGGCTGATCTGATTGTGACCTCAACCCTACCCTTGATAAACAACATTACAAATATTGTATCTGTGAGGCCTGTCCCTTTCAGCTTCAGTAAGGTATGTAGACTCGCCCACCAGAAGCACATATTGGGAATTTGGTCATGCACTCCCTACAATTTCCCATACATTCTCTTTAAAGGATAGAGAGGTGTTCACCCAAATTGCCAGTGCGCACTTCCAGTGGGCAAGGCTCTGGGCTGGGAGTGCAAACTTGGAAAATCATCTCTTATTTTGAGTAACTCGTATATATTGTTTCAGTGAATTTTCTGCATTGCAGTGACTGGCGAACCCCTGTCACACTTAGGCTGTGGAGGGGCCAATGATAATTAACAATCAAATTCAGCAGAGGTTCTCCTCTAACCAGTGCAGGAGACCAGCAAATCCCAGAGAAACGGCATAAGTGACCATTTTCATCCATTTAGATAATTTCTCTGGGGGTTCCACCTGTCTCCTAATGAAGTTATGACAGGAGATTGGGAGAACCCTTGTAGAAACCTAAGAGCCTAAACTACACTCCAAGTCCCAGGTAAACCATGGGCAATGCTACAGAAGATGTAATATATAATAAGCAGAAAGAAAAATTGCTACACACAGTGGTGAAATCATTGAATTTTTAAACAATTGGTGGCTCAGTCGATTAAATCACCATCTAATGTGGTATATAGGAACATGAGTAGGCCATTCCGCCCCTTTAGCCCGTTCTGCCAATCAGTTCGGTCATGTCCATTCTGTACCTCAATCACTCCACAGAAATAAAGTCATTTTTATTACTTCAGGTTCACAGAACAGGCTCTTGAGTATGGATCACGTACGAGCATAAGAAATAGGAACAGGAGTAGGCCGTACGGCCCCTCGAACCTGTTCCGCCATTCAATCAGATCATGGCTGATCTTCAACCTCAACTCTACTTTCCTGCCCGATCCCCATATCACTGCTGTAAAGTATCTGCAAAGGGCAGATTTATGTCAGCTGTCTGTGAGGAACAGATAGTTCTGTGCATGATACTGTCGCACGGTGCAATAAATTTCATATTTTGCTTGAAGGTCATAATATTCATTGTGCGATAGGATTTATCAAAATACTTAATGCAAAATAATGGACATCTCACTTATGACAGTGAACTCATGTGTTTCATCGAAATGAGAGACCCATAACTCCTCAGTGTGAAAGGTGAGAGTAAATTATGGTGGACTTTTTGCATAAATTAAGTGGCATTTGGAAAATTCTATTTTTTATTCAATGACTATTTTGGTAAAATTATTGACAGGAAAAATTTCCTGTCCTCTCCTCTGAGCTCTCATCGCTGATGACATAGAATTACAAATGTTTAGCACTTGAGCACACAATCTATTCTGACACTACAATGCAGTACTAAGGGAGTGCTGCATTGTCAGAGGCACCGTCATTTGGACGAGATGTTAAACTGAGATCAATTTAACTGCTGGGCCTTATTACCATGCCTCCCATACACTCCCTGCCCAGAACAGACAGGAATCGGCAGCTGGTCTCGTGAAAATGGCCAATGGTTAGCATGCTGGTGAGTGTGGCCATCGGGGTTCCAGAATTGTTAATTGGGGGGGAGGGCCAGAGTCCTGGGCAGGGGAGATCTACACTTTCATTGTGGGGCCCGGAGGAGCATTCCTGCAAAACCGCAGCGGCTTCCCTGCTCAGGCCTGGTTTAAAATGCCATCGGTGTCCAATTGACATCATTGGTTCCCGATTAGTATATTTAAAGAAGGACCTCTCCGTATTCAGGCGGGTGCTTTAATCGCCCGCCCAGAAGAGCAGGTTAAAATCGGACATGGAGGAATTCAGGCAGATTTCCAACGGGTACGTAACCTGGGGCATTTTAACTGCCCAGCCACCTGGTTTCTACCGGGCAGGTAGGGTTAAAATGTCCCCTCCACCCCCCCCCCCCCCCCCCCGCCGCCACCCACCAACCCTCCAACCTGTCTGCTTATTCCAGTGGTTCAGGTGGACATTAAAGATTCTGTAAATAGTACTGTGGCATAGGACTGTTTGAAGGAGCACAGAGAGTTCTCTCAGTTCTCTGATCAACTTTCCCCTATCAACCAAAACCATCAAAAACAGATTAACTGGTCACTGCCTGTTTGTAGGGTGTTACCCGTGCACAATGATTGTATCATTCATTTTCATAACAACAGTTATTCCGCTCCAAAATGTAATTCACTGTACAATGCATTTTGAGACATTTTGACGTGAGAGAGCACTATATAAATTCAAGTGTTAATACTGTACATTGGGCAGTGTAGCCAGTACTTTGTTATTTCACACAAGCAAATGAGAATTTGGGAGATGCACAGTGTACAGTTCAGTGTTCAGTTCCATTCGCAACCCCTCAGATAATGAAGCAGTCCATGCCCGCATGCAGCAAGACCTGGACAACATCCAGGCTTGGGCTGATAAGTGGCAAGTAACATTCACGCCAGACAAATGCCAGGCAATGACCATCTCCAACAAGAGAGAGTCTAACCACCTTCCTTTACATTCAGTGGCATTACCATCGCCGAATCCCCCACCATCGACATACTGGGGGTCACCACTGACCAGAAACTTAACTGGACCAGCCACATCAATACTGTGGCTACAAGAGCAGGTCAGAGGCTGGGTATTCTATGGTGAGTGACTCACCTCCTGACTCCCCAAAGCCTTTCCACCATCTACAAGGCACAATTCAGGAGTGTGATGGAATACTCTCCACTTGCCTGGATGAGTGCAGCTCCAACAACACTCAAGAAGCTTGACACCATCCAGGACAAAGCAGCCCGCTTGATTGGCACCTCATCCATCACCCTAAACATTCACTCCCTCCATCATCGCTGCAGTGTGTACCAGCTACAAGATGCACTGCAGCAATTCGCCAAGGCTTAGAATCATAGAATCATGTTTCGTGTTTCAGACAGGTTTCTTTGAACAATGCAGTTGCATTCAAGCCCTGAGGCAAGCCATCAACCGGCCTACACATCAAAATTCGAGCAGGAGAAATCCCAGGACAAAAGGTGAACCATCAAGGAACATTCGGAACAATGGAAAACAGTTATGGAACAGATCATAGAATCATAGAATCATAGAAGTTTACAACATGGAAACAGGCCCTTCGGCCCAACATGTCCATGTCGCCCAGTTTATACCACTACGCTAGTCCCAATTGCCTGCACTTGGCCCATATCCCTCTATACCCATCTTACCCATGTAACTGTCCAAATGCTTTTTAAAAGACAAAATTGTACCCGCCTCTACTACTGCCTCTGGCAGTTCGTTCCAGACACTCACCACCCTTTGAGTGAAAAAATTGCCCCTCTGGACCCTTTTGTATCTCTCCCCTCTCACCTTAAATCTATGCCCCCTCGTTATAGACTCCCCTACATTTGGGAAAAGATTTTGACTATCTACCTTATCTGTGCCCCTCATTATTTTATAGACTTCTATAAGATCACCCCTAAACCTCCTACTCTCCAGGGAAAAATGTCTCAGTTTATCCAACCTCTCCCTATAAGTCAAACCATCAAGTCCCGGTAGCATCCTAGTAAATCTTTTCTGCACTCTTTCTAGTTTAATAATATCCTTTCTATAATAGGGTGACCAGAACTGTACACAGTATTCCAAGTGTGGCCTAACTAATGTCTTGTACAACTTCAACAAGACATCCCAACTCCTGTATTCAATGTTCTTCGATAGCACCTCCAAAACCCATGACCTCTACCACCTGGAAGGACAAGGGCAGCAGGCGTATGGGAACACCACCACCTGCACGTTCCCCACCAAGTCACACAACATCGTGACTTGGAGATATATCACCGTTCATCTTCGCTGGGTCAAAATCCTGGAACTCCCTCCCTACAGCACTGTGGGAGAACCTTCACCGCACAGACTGCAGTGGTTCAGGAAGGTGGCTCACCACCACCTTCTCAAGGGCAATTAGGGATGGGCAATAAATGCTGGCCTTGCCAGCGACGCCCACATCTCATGAAAGAATTTTTTAAAATGCAAATGAAGTATTATTATTCACGTTCATGAGTTGCAATACCACATCCAGCTATGTATTATCTTGTATTTATGTCTTCGTATAGACTGTGGATCTGCTGGATAGCGTGCATTTAGAACCATAGTTTACAGCACAGAAGGAGGCCATTCAGCAACCTTATGCCTCTGCCAGCTCTTTGTTAGAGCAATCCAAAACTAATCACAGTGTTCTGCTCTCTCCTCATAGTCCTGCATCTTCCTATGCTTTAATTGATTATCTACTCTTTCCTTAAAAGATGCAATTCCTATGGAATGTATTCCATGCTTAAACTGATTCCATGCTCTAACTGGTGCAACTTTGATGTTGTATCACAAGACTTTAAAAAAACGCCTGCTATATTTGTTAGTCATCCAAGCACAATATGTCACACAGAATGCTTCCTTCCAGCAAACCCATGAGTAAAATAACATCCCAATCTGCCTTCTTACCCCTAGTGATCTTTTTCTCACACACACAGTGGATCCATGTGTTATTTAGTTAGTTCTTCTTGCTGGATAAGTATTCTAACCAAGAGGACTTCAATGTAAGTCCACCATGCACTTAACCCTTAGAATTTAAAACTGGGGTCCTTGTTGTTGACATCTTTGACTTCCATTCATAAGAAAACTTTTCATGGCAGACTTTGTTTGATTTAGCCCCATGGAGAATTGAATAGTTTGCATTGGTTGTTCTGTAATTAGCTTAACTGAAAGTTATTTAATAGCCCTGCAATTCATGTCCAGAGTGAGTGGTAGTACTTTGAGCTAGGTGTGCTGCTACATACCTAATGACATAATGTTCTGGATGTCACTGTTACAGATGTATTAGTATGAAAAACAACTGGAATAGCCAATGTTTAATTAATGGGCAGAAATTGGGTGCCTCCCTTACAGATGTGCATTCCTTTCCACATGATTTCCCTCCTTTGCACTACGACTAGGCATTTCAATACATGCAGGTTCAGGAACATGAAATTCTGCCCCAATTAAAAGAAATTGACTGCATAATTCTTGAGTACAGATGTAGTCCAGTAACCATTTAAAGATGCAACACTTTCATACCATGTTCAAAATATAAGGCACTGAACTCTGTATCGAAGTATTTGATGTAATTTGCAATCGTGCATGTCATATTGGCCCAGAAAATGTTGTGTTCTATTTTATTTTTGTTTATGCAGTTATGTGTTTTTGCATGCCTATTTTGTATATATGTAACTGGAGTATTTTGATGCATAACACAATTCTTTTTCCAAAATATAGGTTTAAAGTTTCAAATTTCTGTACCGCTTTGTATTGGAATAAATGACTCTGCAGAGTATAAATAGCTGTGGTTCCAAAGTTGCTTTGGCAACTTCATAATGGCAGACAGCTATCAGTGATGTGAGCATGCTTGGACTGCAGAAAGAATGGCATCCCTCAGGATTTGCAGATGCCACATTAGTTTTATAGATTGGTCTGACGTACACTTTTTGAATGTTTCAGTTTGGTAAGTGAATTCTATATAGCTTATGTGTGGAGTTTAAAGAATATTGGAGAAACAGGCTCGCAACAATGGTGGTACTAATGAAGTTGACTGCTGTGTTTATCTTCTACATCTTCCAGATCCTGGGTAGATTAGCTGTGGGTAATGTCCCGAATCATTGTCACCACTGCTTTTCCCAGGAGGACACATCACTAAAACAGATTCTCCACATCTCCACAGCAACACAGCACTCACTCTGACTGGTGACTTCCTCAGTGTCTTAGTTTTTTTTTGGCCACACCCAGGCAAGTCTCCCATTGTATTAATATGCAGCTGGTATGCTTTTGCAGGACTGTAGGCAGAATGTGCTTCCATCCTGCTGAAAGATTTGGTGGTAATGGTGCTTTGGTGATTTTTTATCAGCCGTTTTGTCCCCGTGTAGTGTTTTGTATGATATTCTTCCACCTTATAGTTACAGGCGGCTCATTGGAATTCATTTTAATCTCATCTTGACACCACCTACATCTTCTACACAGAAGATGGTTAATGAAATGTACCCCAAAACAACCAATGTGAAACTAAAAATACATCAGGTCATATTCAAAATGAGTCAATTTAAAAATATGTTTTATGCACAAAAGCCAAACAATATAGAAATTAACCAATGGTTAAAACTCCATGTTGGATTACAAATGAACCTATCTAAAGAGTGTTATACATATTTTTCACATATTGAGATAACTTTGGCAGAAGTGTGGCAGAAACCTTATTTCTAATTAGCAGTGTGATTTAAAAGAAAAATTAATTCTCAATATGTAGGCGTCGCTGATAAGTCCAGCATTTATTGCCCATCTCCAGTTGCCCTTGAGAAGGTGGTGGAGAGCCTTCCGCTTGAACCATTGCAGTCTGTGTGGTGAACAGGTGCTCTCACAATGCTGTTAGGTAGGGAGTTCCAGGATTCTGACCCAGTGACGATGAAGGAACAGTAATATATGTCCAAGTCAGGATGGTGCTGGTTCTGGTGGAACCCAAACTGAGCATCAGTAAGTAGGTTATTGGTGAGTAAATGCTGCTTGATAGCACTGTGGAGGATTCCTTCTTTCGCTTTGCTGATGATTGGGAGTGAGTAGAGCGAATCGAATTAGCTAAAGACTGGCATCACTGATGGTGGGCACCTCCGGAGGAGGTCAAGAAAGATCATCCACTCGGCACTTCTGGCTGAAGATGGTTGCAAACGCTTCAGCCTTGTCTTTTGCACTCACATGCTGGGCTCTGCCAGCGTTGAGGGTGAGGATATTAATAGTGCCTTCTTCTCCTGTTAGTTGTTTAATTGTCCACCACCATTCGTGACTGGATGTGACGGGACTGTAGAGCTTTGACCTGATCTGTTGGTTGTGGGATTGCTTTGCTCTAACTATAGCATGCTGCTTCTGCTGTTTAACATGCATGTAGTCCTGTGTTGTAGCTTCACAAGGTTGGCACCTCATTTTCAGTTACACCTGCGCTGCCCCTGGCATGCACTTCTACACTCCTCATTGAACCAGGGTTGGTCATCTGGCTTGATGGTGATAGGGGGGTGAGGGATATGCCGGGCCATGAGGTTACAGATTGTGGTTGAATACAATTCTGCTGCTGCTGATGGCCCACAGTGCCTCATGGATGCCCAGTTTTGAGCTGCTACATCCGTTCTTAATCTATCCCACTTAGCATGGTGGTAGTGTCACTTGACACGATGAAGGGTGTCGTTAGTGCGAAAACTATCATTTGAAATACACACACATACATACACACATACAAAATCGGTTTATTTATTAAAGTTACCATACTTGAGCAGCTCAGCAACATGTAAGAAAGCCTAATGGTTGAGCAGTTGTGGCATCAGATGTTTGCTAAATGGGTTGGTGCCTTTGAATCACAGAACACAATTACCAACGGCAATATCTGAGATCTGCTCAATGTTGTTACATCAGTCAGTAAAGGTCTGCCAGACTTCTATCAGACCTTCTCAGGGACATATATTAAGCACAGAAAGTTATCAGCATGAGGTATGCTCAAAATGCTGCTAAACAGGTTACCTGAAAATGAAGAAGTAGGAGTTACTGTCAGTGGAGATGCTGAGAATCTGCTCTCCAATTCTGAAGGGTCCCATGACATCTGCAGATATTGCCACTTCTAAGTCCTGGGAGATTACAGAAACGTGACTGGCCAATAATTGGATACACAATTAATCTATTCCCAGCCCAAACTGGGAGGAGGATGATTTTCAGAATATATTAGAATGAATCTTGCTTTAATGCTGCTTTCTTCTCCTTACAAGCTGCTCATCCCCATGTGTTGGCATCCAGCTGGTAGGCTTGTTGCAGTTATGCATTCCAAGGCAGTCCAATGGTTCAACTGGCAGGATTTTCGCTAGCTTTGTGCATTCAGATCAACCACAGAAGGTGAATTGCATCCTCTTTTGGTTCTATACAGTGCAGTTACAAAAGAAAGAAATAAGAACTTTCATTTACATAGTGCCTTACATTGTTCTCAGGACATCCAAAGTATTTTACAATCAATAGATTACTTTTGAAGTATAAGAACATAAGAAATAGGAGCAGGAGTAGGCCCTTGAGCCTGCTCCGCCATTCAATAACATCATGGCTGATCTTCTACCTCAACTCCACTTTTCAGCACATTCCCCATATCCCTTGATTCCCTCAGTGTCCAAAAATCTATCTATCTCAGTCCTGAATATACTCAACGACTGAGCATTCACAGCCCTCTGGGGTAAAGAATTCCAAAGATTCACAACCCTCTGAGTGAAGAAATTTTTCCTCATCTCGAACCTTATCTTGAGACTATGACCCCTAATTCTAGACTCTCTAGCCAGGGGAAACAGGCTCTAAGCATCTACCCTGTCAAGCCCTTGAGGAATTTTATACATTTCAATGAGATCACCTCTCGTTCTTCTAAGATCCAGAGAATATAGGCCCATTCTACTCAATCTCTCTTCACAGGACAACCCTCTCATCCCAGGAATTGATCTAATGAATCTTCGTTGCAAGTATATCCTTCCTTAGGTAAGGAGAGCAAAACTGTACACAGTACTCCAGGTGTGGTCTCACCAGAACCCTATATAATTGCAGCATGACTTCTTTACTCTTACATTCCAAGCCCCTTGCAATAAAGGCTAACATATCATGTGCCTTCCTAATTGCTTGCTGTACCTATATGTTAACTTTCTGTGATTCGTGTACAAGGACACCCAAATCCCTCTGAATACCAATATTTCTTAGTCTCTCACCTTTTAAAAAATATTCTGCTTTTCTATTTTTCCTACCAAAGTGGATAATTTCACATTTCCCAACATTACACTCCATCTGCCCCCTTCTCGCCCACTCACTTAACCTCTCTATATCCCTTTGCAGTCTCTTCGCGTCCTCCTCACAGCGTACTTTCCTACCTAGCTTTGTATTGCCAGCAAACTTGGATACATTACACTCGGTTCCCTCATCTAAGTCATTGATATATATTTTAAATAACTGAGACCCAAGCACTGATCCTTGCAGCACCCCACTAGTTACCTCCTGCCAATCCGAAACTGACCTGTTTATTCCTACTCTCTGGTTTCTGTCCATTAACCAATTCTCAATCCATGCTAATATATTATCCCCAATCCCATGAGCTCTAATCTTGTATAACAATGTTTTGTGTGGCATCTTATCGAATGTCTTTTGAAAATCCAAATATACTACATCCACTGGTCTCCTCATATCTACCCTGCTAGTTACACCCTCAAAAAACTCTAATAGATTTGTCAAACACAATTTCCATTTCATAAAACTGTACTGATTCTGCCTAATCATATTATGATTTTCCAAGTGCCCTGTTACTACGTCCTTAATAATCGATTCTAGCATTTTCCCTACTACTGACGTCAGGCTAACTGGCCTAAAGTTCCCTGTTTTCTCTCTCCTTCCTTTCTTGAATAGCGGGGTTTTATTTGCTACCTTCCAATCCACGGGGACCATTCTAGAATTTAGGGAATTCTGGAAGATGAAAACCAATCCATCCATCATCTCTGCAGCCATCTCTTTTAAAAGAATCAATGTTGTTAGTTAGGTAAATGCATCAACCAAGGGGAAGATCCTACAAGTAGCAAATGAACAAATAACCAGATAATCTGTTTTCAGTGGTGTTGGTTGATGGTGGAATGTTGGCCTGGATACTACTTTGAATGGTAAGAAGGTAACTTTTATATCTAGGGGTTTAATGTCTCATTCAACAGACGGCACCTCCAACAAAGCAGCATTCTCTTAGTACTGTTCTGGCATGTCAGCCAAGATTATAGCCATGAAATTCTGGGGTCCCATCTCCACTGGTGGAAGTGCAGCAGAGTCGCGCTGTTGCGTACCCATAGATAGGAACGCAGTTCTTGTCCCAAATCCTGGGGCTGGGGTCATTAATGTAGTCGGGGTGGGCCATCCATGCCTGTAAGAGTGCATCAGAGGTGTCTGCCCTGCTCCACTGGTGGAAGCCAGAGCGACCCACAATTACTGTGCTTTGGGAACCCATAGGTCCTTCCTAGACTGAAGCAAAAGGTGAGCCATTTTGTTTTTAGCTCCTAAGGCAGCCAAAAGAAAGAAAGAACGACTTGCATGACCTCAGGACATCCCAAAGCATTTTACAGCCAATTAAGTACTTTTTGGTAGTGTAGTCACTGTAGGAAACGCAGCAGCCAATTTTGCGCACAGCAAGGTTCCACAAACAGCAATGTGACAATGACCAGATAATCTGTTTTTAGGTGTTGGTTGAGGGATAAATATTGGCCAGGACACTGGGAAGAATTTCCTTGTTCTTCGAAATAGTGCCATGGGATCTTTTACGTCCATCTGAGAGGGCAGACTGGGGTTTAATGTCTCATCTGAAAGTCAGCACCTCCAACAAGATACTTTCATAAAGGTAACTGACCCCCCCAGGATTAGTTATCTACGTCTGGGGAACTTTTGGGGCCTTTACTATCTCTGAACAGAATTCACGCAAACACCCAATTGGTGAGAGTTCTTTTGGGCCCAATAGGGGTATAAGTGGAGAAATGGTCAGGGTAGCCCAGGTACTCCTTCAGACTCACCCCGTAAATGTGGGGGAAAGGTGGGCAGGAGACTCGCTCACTCCCTTCCTCAACAGTATTTCAGGGTAATTGTTAAACAGGCTTGAAACCTGACACTTCTGGGTTTTGCCCCAGATTTCAGCTACCCAGCAGGTGATGTGCCCGCAGTACCACCTAGAATTTCAGGCCCAGTGTGTTCAAGTCTGTAGTAGGGTTTAAACCTACAACCTCCTGATTCAGAGATGGAACAGCTGCCAGCTGAGCAAAGCTAACAAAGATACCAGGTGCATTCACCCAATTCACAAAGTGAAAAGAGCAGCACTTTGTTGGGTTTACTGGCATTAGTGTGACTACTGTGAAATCATGCTGCTGGTGAATTGGGCATGCTTCAGCTTCACAAAGGCATCATGATCTGACTGTGAAGTCCTCATTTGTTTTTGCCTGGAAAAAATGTTTTGCTTGTAGCGGAAATAAAAATCAGATTGTGTATGATTTGTATGTTCACAATAAAGAAACATTAATAATGAAGTGCCGCAGTGCCTATGCAGTAACACTTTTGCAGGGTTTTGTTGCTGTTTCTTCACAGCCAGTGGCAGTGGCATTTCATAATCAGCCAACAATAGGCCTGTCTCTGCACAACTGGGATCCCTTCTGTTAGCTTTTTCTTGCTTCCACAGAGGCAAAGTGCTTCTGCAGTTCAAAGTGATCCACATAACAGATCGATTGAGATTGGCAAAATCCATTGGCTGAAACCAAGCCCATATGACAGTTGAGTAGGAATATTTGGACTCTGTCTTTGGAATGGGGTTCTAGTGCTGGACAACTAGAACTATTGGATTCTCCAGTCCTCACCACAGTGGTCTCTATGTGCAACAGTATCTCCTCTGTGATGAGGGCTACTACTAGTTCAGTAACATCTGCCATTTGTATTTGCTGTACCATTATGTTGTAATTTGCCTATGAGCATATCTACATTACCCCATGCTGTTACCTTATAGGAGTCACAATGTTCTTTTGCTTGTTGTTAAGAAGCTAAACCATGACTATCATGGCTGAGCATGGACTGAGTGATTTAGTTTACTGCCAGCAGTAAGTAAAGCTACTGGCTATCGGAAAATATGTTTCAGTGTCTGTGGCATTTAAAGGCACTTAATGGCAAAGGACTATGCAAAAGGCCCCATTCTGATGCATATGGCATTTCTTACACTGTCAAGTACATTACCTGTAATAGATCACATTAAATAATAGTGTTGGGTCACCCAGAGGGCTTGAACTCCTATTAAAGGAATTTAAGAGGATTAAGAAGATCCACTTGTTATTGTATCTTTTTATTGTCAATTTTTGCTTGTCACCATTCTTTTCATGGATCTTTTCAGTTAATCACCATTGGTTCATTATCCCACCCAGAAACTATGCATGGTTTGAGTTTGAGGTAACTATTTCAATTCCTATTTAAAAGGGTTGTCCTCTGATGAGAAATTGAGTAGAATGGGCCTATACTCTCTGGAGTTTAGAAGAATGAGAGCTGATCTCATTGAAACACATAAGATTCTGAGAGGGCTTGACAGGGTAGATGCTGAGAGGCTGTTTCCCCTGGCTGGAGAGTCTAGAACTAGGGTGCATAGTCTCAGCATAAGGGGTCGGACATTTAGGACTGAGATGAGGAGGAATTTGTTCAGTCAGAGGGTTGTGAATCTTTGGAATTCTCTACCTCAGAGGGCTGTGGATGCTGAGTCGTTGAGTATATTCAAGAATGAGATTGATAGATTTTTGGACTCTAGGGGAATCGAGGGATATCGGGATTGGACGGGAAAGTGGAGTTGAGGTTGAAGATCAGCCATGATCTTATTGAATAGTGGAGCAGGCTCGAGGGGCCGTATGGCCTACTCCTGCTTCTGTTTTTTATGTTCTTAAATGGATTCTCAGTTGCTCTCTGCTAATGCTCAATAGAGTTTTTGGAGACCATTTTCTTGCAGTAGCTTGTGGGTTGTTTGATCTTAAAGTTTGTCAAAGTGTCATCACTGTGGGCTGTGAACTGTAAAGGGGCCAATTTCTGTGCTGATGCTTGGCAGGGTAAAAGTGGCTGATGGTACATCATTGTCCAAGTTTTCATCATCAGTCTGTCCAGCACTAGTGCCTGAGTCTTCTGATTCACCCAGAAAAAGGAGAGAGGGACAAGAATTAGGAAGTAGTTTTAAAGGCCAGCAATAGCAGATCAGTTGCAACTGTAAGCCACACCAGGCTGTTGTGTTCAGGAGGTTAGTGAGTATGTGACTGAAAGTGTTCAGAAGAACCAGAAGAGGCAGGGAAGATGCCAACAAACCCTGCTGGGACAGGTCTCCAACTTCACCCTCTCTGACGCTGACTACCGTGTGCCTTCCCATTATGTCAGTGGTGGCCTCTTCCACATGGGTGAGTGTTTGTGAGTGGAGGAACCTCCTCCTGGGCTGGTTGTCTCACTCCTATTGTGTGCAAGCTACTCCTGCAAGAAGAGTGAAAGCAGGTAAATATGTGCCTTGGGCAAGGGTTTTCAACCCTCAACAAGCATGGGCCAGATTACCATGATGACAGGAAGAAGTAGCAAGTGTGGCCAAGAGGCAAATGTAGAACGGGCTGCCGATTTGCTATGAGCCCGCTACTGGTGTAGACCAATTCACTCCCATTAAGTTTCTTTTTGCACTGCAGCCAGGTCCTGGAGGAAATGCTGCTCACATTCATATGTCGTGCCACCTCTCACCATGCCCGTTCACCAACTTGCCTTGGCACCTGCCGATTATCCGAGGGAAAGAGGACCTCCTTCCTCTCCTGAATTTGCTCCAATAGTCTCTCTATGGCTGTATCTTGGGTCCCTGCTGGAACTTTTCTGGTCCCAAGACATCTTGCTGCAGCTCCACAGTGCTGCTTCCCTGATTTGGCCACAAAATAATACACCTTCCCTTTAAGCTGCTGCAGGCCATTACGAATTCCACAATTTTTTTACCCATATTGGCCCTGGGTTTTTCCTATGTTTTTTGCCTCTCCCAGGAGATTACGTGATTGCGGGAGTGGGTGGGAGGGAAGAAGTGTTTAGCCACGATGGTCTGGCCATCACGGGTGTGGGGCAGGCTTGATGGACCAGTTGTCTTTTCCTGCCCCTCAATTTCGTATGTTTGTATGTCCGTATGAACCTGCAGCAGCACCCAATTTCCTGCCTCCTAATCGGCGAGGTGCTTATGTTGAACTTGCTTCAAGTTGGCAGCTCGCCTCACTCATGCAAATGAGAAGCAACCCGGAAACTGGGAAAAGGTCTCTCCTGCTAGTTTCCTGCTGGGAGACCAATATCTCCCCTAGTGTTTGCGTACATCCATATACACATAGGCAGCACACTCCTCCTGTATCTTCCAGCATCACCTCAGATATATGTGTCTGTGTCTCACTCCTTGCTTGACATCTCAGCACTTTATTAATACTGATGTGCTAGGATTTTGCCATTGGTGAACTCTGATCCTGTTCTTGACATCACAAAATGGTCACCTTTGTTATTTTTTTACCGTATCTATTTGGTACAAGTGCTCACACCCTTTCGCCCAAACATGGATAGTGTAATGAAAGCCCCCATTATACTGCAATGGCAGTCACTGTGGGAAAAAAAAAGATTTTATTTGAAAGTGGTTTATCTTAAGTATTTTTCTGAGGAAACTGTGTTATATTTGAGTTAAATCCCATTATGGTCATTTCATGCTTTTTGGCTCAGATTTTTCACATTGACTAACACTACGAGCGCAGCTTATTTTCCCTTTGGTCGTAGGTGTAGATTCATGGCCGGTGTCTGTAGCGCCTCACATCCTGATCGGTCTTTGCAATAATGTCCCTCTATGTCCTTGTACAGCTTTAAACACTTTCCTGTGTAATTTTGCCATGTACTGTCAAAAGCAAAACAAAACTGAAAAAAATGGAAATGTTGCAGCCATGGTGCTGTTTCACTAAAGAATAAATTGTTTCTTCAGTATTCTGTGAGTAGTTATTTACTATTCAAGGTTAAATATTAAAAAAAATGAAAAAGTAAAATGAAAATTATTAAAAATATGTACTTTGTAGTTAGTGATGAGTATCTGACAACATCAAGATCCAGGACAGCTTAGAGTCCCAAATAGTGAACAGGTGCATGGACTCAACACTTGAGTGGGAGGAGGGGGAAAGAAACTGTTGGTTGGGTAATTTTCATGAGATGGAGGTGAAGATGGGGGTCCACAGACTCACTGGTAATTCATTTCAATGCTAAACAAGGTTTATGTCTAAGTGCACAAGAATTCAAAGCATCTATCTCAAGGGGACCTCTGCAGTAGCAGCAGCAGCAGCAACAGAGTCAGACAGAAGGGTAATGATCCGACTTTGCATTCTCAGTGGGGAGCCTTCCCTGCTGTGAGCAAATTTTGGGAATTTGGGCACATGCTGTGCACAGATTTCCAGTCATTAATGGACAGAAAATCATGCTCTGCGCATGCCCAAATTCTTAGTGTGTGCTCCTGAGAGGCAAGGCTCCCTGCCAAAAGCGTAAAGTCAGAAAATTACCCCTTAGTGTCTGTCCCAGTAATGCATAATATGGGTAACCTGAAGAATTACAGAGGAGTCCCAAGTGCAGATATAGGCCTGATATTAACTTCCACCTCCCCCACCCCCACCCCCACCACCTACGACGAGCAGGAGAGGGCCGGGGGAGTTAAAAAGAGGAAGGCAACCCTAACCCGCTGCGCATGTGCCAAGGCAGTGGATGTCGGGGCGTCTGAGTGTATTTTGTAAGACAAGCTGTGGTGTATGTAATAAGCAAATAGCAATGAATATGCTGGGAATGTGCTGTAGGTTGACCAGTATCTGAGAGAGAAAGATAAGTATCAAGTCTTACCTTTCAACAATGCTGATCAATTTGCTGTGAAGTTCCAATGTTTTATGTTGTTTTTATTTCAGATTTGTGGTTTTCCTTTTTATCTTGCACGGAGCTCACACTAAGTTTTAGACTTCACTGTAGATGGGCGCCACTGTCATTTTATGTATGTATTAGCTCAGAGCTGATTACAAACACCTTCACCACGTGTCTCTGCACATCCATTATCCTGTACATTCCCGTATTCAATCTGACAATTTTATCTCCATCCAGTAAAGATCCAGGTATAACGACAGAGGAGTTTTCACTATGGGACAGCTCTGCAGAACACAATAAAGACAGTTATCTGGGCTTTTTCTCTCTTTCTTTTTCTATTGTTAGCATTTCCTTTACAAGCTTGACAGCTCATAGTTGTAAATGTATTTACAAATGGTGGTCCGTAAAGCAAACCGAGTAGAAGTCATTCTGTTTCTGACACAATTCCGCTTAAACAGCAAAAATACCAATTACAAAGAAAATCTTTGAGCACTTGATCTTCTGCATGAAATCTGGGATGGAATAATAATAATAAAAATAGTAACTTCCTATTTCCTATTATTGTTATTTGCTGAATGATAATACATTTTTTAAAAAGTGAAATAAGTTCCCATCTATCTCTTCCTATAGTAGTGGCTGCAAAGTATTGACCTTTGACCTCATCATCTGTGTGACCACATCTTTGCTCAGGTCCCTGAAGCTGCTAGACATCTGGCTGCTGGTTGAGGTCAAGACCTGGGAGGGTCAGCCAGTCTTGTTCGTGTAGGGAGAAGGACAGGAAGTGACAAGCACATTTCCGATGGACAATGAGGAGAATAATACCCACTGTACTGTGCTGGCACGGTTTCTTTGGCAACAGTTTGTTCTGCTCACCTCATTAGCTTTGTCTGAAGTTAAGATGTTATTGTGCAGAACGTGGCAGCTGCTCTGGAAGCACACAGTGAGACAAAGTAAGTCATCGATGTTTGTAGCACTGGAAACTTCAATTGGATTCAAATTAACTGATATCATTGACTGCAATTAGCTGTGACATGCTATTGTTCATTATTGACGACTCACGTGTAAAACACTAGCTGCTGAAATATTTTTTTGCAAGGGTGAAACATTAACAATTTTATATTATTGTAAATGAATTTAAATTGTGTTGAGTACATTGCCTGTAAATATGACAGACCAATATCTCTCTCACGAGTTTTGATTTAAAAAAGTGCTTGTTTTGACACAATGAGGTCGATTTTGCAATGGTGGCGGGTTGGCAGCGGGAGGGTGAAGGTGCGCTTGGCAAACCGCGATCGCATGGTGATTGCTGATGATTAACGTCCTCTCTTGGTTTTGTGCCCGATGGCCAGCCTGATTGACAGGCTGGCTGCTGTCAGGAGCTGCAACGCGAGGGGGGGGTCGAGAAAGAGAGAGAGCGAGACGTCATCCAGCGCTGGAACGGAAGATTGGGAGGGGGGTGGAAGAGTGGAAGATTGGGGGGGGAGAGGGGAAGATCGGGTGGGGGTGGCGAAGGGAAGATTGGGAGGACATCGGGGGATGAAGAGGGAGACATGGGGGTGAAGAGCGGGACATCGGGAGGAAATCGGGGGGGGTGAAGAGGGGAAGATCGGAAAGGGTGACATCGGAGATAGGAGCAGGGTGGAAAGGTAGGTTGATTTGGTGTTTTAACTTTCTTCTATGGTTTTTGATGTACTTTATTTTGTTTCTTTTTCCCTGATCCGGCCCTTCATACCTGGTTTCACCAGGCGTGAATCAAAAGCGGTGGGCAAGCTGCCCAGGTAAATTAAAAATCGTTACAATCACTTAATCTGTCATAGGTAAAGTGCCTTAAGTACCTCAATGAGATACAATTGGCTCTTTAACTGTCATCCCGCTGGCTTTAATTGCTGGCGGGACTCGGTTTCAGATCGCCCGCGTGCACACAGGTGCGTCCTTGGGAAACTCGCAAATCTGTGGGTTGGAGCCGGCTTCCGAACCCGAACGGGATTTCCGCGATTTTCGGAGGCCCCCCGCCCCCAGTGCACCCGCAATTTCTCCCTAAAATTGAGCCCAATACTTTTTTATTGAGACTTTTTGTTACTCTCCAGATGAAATAGTGATAACGCGTATAATTTTCTCTTACTTTGCTTATTTTATTTTCCAAGTGCATTGTGTTTATAGAGAGTGCTGAAGAGTAACAAAACCAGTTCCCAGTTTTTGAACTATATGCTAATAAGCCTGCAGCGCAAAATCAAAATGTGGCATCCATTTTGCTTATTTTATTTTTCAGTATATAAGTGCTGGTTGCTTCTTGAAATTAAATACAGTCTTCTCAAAAGTCCTCATTTTGACATTTGTCAGCAAAAATGAAACATTAACATTTTTGGACTCTTATTGGAAAAATAATTTGGAAATTTTATTTTATACCACATAAGGTGGTATTGTGCAGTCTGTGTGATACTGTTTGGCCAATAAACAAAAGAAAATTGAATGCTTTTCTCCTTGTCAACTGGCTTGGCGACTTTGCATTGCCATAGATCATTGCGCATTACACCAGCACTTACAGAGAGGGGGAATTCATTGAGCAGTGGAGAAAGAGGGGCAATACTTTCAACAGAAATCGAAAGAGATTGTCATTTTGGATTGGAAAGTATCTTTTTACTTGTTGTAACTGGATTAAACTGGCGAGCAGATGGGCAGTAATTGCCTCCAGGAGTACTGAAAGACTGTTCAGTTCTCAAATATGCACCTCTATTTCAGTGTACATTATAACAGTGACTGCACTTCAAAACAAAAAGTACTTCATTGGTTGTAAAGCGCTTTGGGATGTCCTGAGGCCGTGAAAGGCACTAAATAAATGAAAGTCTTTCTTCTTTCTTTCCTATTACACTTGTAACTTTGACTGTATGTACACATCGAATGTAAAACATAATAAAAGCAAATTAGGGGAATGCACAGAACTGTAAAACATTTCATAACTAATGATTTCTCTGTAAATAAACATAACTGATCAAGCGTTTGTCCACAATTTCCCATTTCTGGGAGAGGGGCACTTCACTCTAGACTTCACTACAGCGAGGATAGAACATTGAAAGAAACATTGCCTCCCAGCATTCAGATATGGAACAACATTGGCACAGGATTGCAAGAAGTTCACACACACAGGGAGTTCTCAGCCAGGGAATGGCATAGGCTGCAGATTAAGTAAAAAGGAATGGAGTGAGGGAAAAATAACTGTAAAGTGTGGGGTGACATATATAAAAGAACGGGGCACCATGTTGATAAGTTGTTCATGCAAATTCACATTGCACTTGTAACATGTTTTGATTGAGGCACAAGTTTGAGACAAATATGTTTTCATTTCTGTTATTTGTGGCACATTTTCATCGCAATGGTGTGAGTGAATGATATTTGGGTCATTCCCACTACCATCCACAAACAGTTAGTGAGATGGACATTTCATGACTCACAAAAACATTTTTCTCCCCAGAACAATCATCAGGGTCTCACTTTGTGACTCAGATCTGCTCCTGGTCCACTGGGGAGAAAATTAAAACTAAATTACAATGCATTTTTCCAATGTACACCTAATTGATCCAGTTTGGGAACGGTGTAACAAAAATGCATCATGAAAGGATGTTGTAGGGCAGTATAACAGTTTGAAAATAGCCAAACAAGTTAAATGCTTTCTCTGATCTGCCTCTTTTGGTTGAAATTGGTACAAGAACACTTTAGGCCCACAAGTATCGAGGGGCCAAAAATCCACGGCCCTTCTAGCGCATTCCTGGTAAAGCTGGGTTTCAGCCTTACGTCAAAGTTCTTGAGCCACCTGTTAGGGGTGGAGCCTCCACCTAGCCCAAGCAAAGCCATCAATGCAGGAGAACCTGGGGCCTCGAGTGGGCACTCTCAACTTCAGGAGCTCCTGCATCTCTGGCCTCACACGGACCCAACGTATCCTTGGCAACCCAGACGCCCAGTGAAAGCAGGCATGCCAGCCGCTTCTTTGGCAGGAGTAGGGTCCTCCTGGGAGCCCTGGCCTAGGTTGCAAACTGAAGAATTATATGTTCATTTAAAAAAATTGATCAGCCCCCTTTAGTGGAACCAGAAAATAATCTTTCTGGGAAGACCAGGTAGCTGCCTGCTGACTCGCCAAGCAGCATCGCAATATGCGACTTCTTCAGTAAGTGGGTGTCCCAGATGCCTAATGGCATGGGTGCCCGCCATTCATATATAAATAGAGGATCCAACCTCTGATCCTGTGACCTTCGGCAGGTTCAGCACTAGAAGACCCAAGCAGGTGCGTCCCAGCACTTAAATTGGGATGTGGCCGTCACAGATTTTCAAGGCCACAGTTTTTAAAAATAAGATTCACAATATAAATATTACAGAAGTTAAACTAAAGGAAGGAATTATGGTAAATCTACCCCGCCCCCCCCAACTTTTCTCCTTTCCTTGTTAAAATACATGAACTCATGCTGGGGCAGAATTCCACTGGGACCAGCAGCCCTCGAGGAACTCATCCAAGTGGCTGTTATTCATGTGTGGACCCAGACAGTGGGGCTGAATTCTCCTCTTCAGGGTGGAATTCTGGCAGGGCGGGACTTGCCTTGGAGTTGTTGCAGAGGAGATTTACTAGAATGGTAATGAGGGACTTCAGTTACATGGAGAGACGAGAGAAGCTGGGATTGATCTTCTTAGAGCAGAGAAGGTTAAAAGGAGATTTATTGGAGGTGTTCAAAAAATATGAAGGATTTTGATAGAGAAACTGTTTCCACTGGCAGGAGGGTCGATAACTAGAGGACACAGATTTAAGATAATTGGCAGAAGAACCGGGGGGATGTGAGGAGAATTTTTTTATGCAGCAAGTTGTTATGATCTGGAATGCACTACTTGAATGGATAGTGGCAGCAGATTCAATAGTAACTTTCAAAAGGAAACTTGAAAAGGAAAAATTTGCAAGGCTAAGGGGAAAGAACAGGGGTATGGGACAAATTGGATTGTTCTTTCAAAGAGCTGGCAAAAGCACGATGGGCCAAATGGCCTCCTCCTGTTCTGTAAGAGTCTATGATTCTGCCTGTCCTGCCCAATCTGCCAAGACCTCAACACATTTCCCTGGCTTGGGGTCATTCACTATGCACTAGCTGGATCCTGGCAGGATTCATGCCGCCAAGGGGAAGCCCACCGGTGCAAAGGCCCTCTTCCTCCAAACCACCGGTCTTGGGGCCTGTACCACCACTTCCCGGGGCCTAGGGCCAACTTCCACATGGCAAGCGGCGGTAACTGGGGTAGATGCAAAGACAATCTTTTGGGAGCCCAGGCCCCGCTGCCCTCCTCCATTTGCATGCAGTGGGTGGGGAAGGAATGACCATCAGTGGTCTTGGCGAGGACGATGCAGGTCCATGGTGAGGTGGCAGCAGGCCTCGCCACCTGAATTTTTCCTCACTCTCCATCATGATCCTGCTCAATTTCGGGCAGGATCGGGGAGAAAGTTCCAACCTAGTGATTGTTAGTCGGCTATTCAACCATGGGGCACATTGCAACTCAATCCAATAATATCCTCAGTTTTGAATAAATGAATGTGGTGACAAGGGGTCTGAGTAACAACACCAAGTCGTTAGGATACAGCCTTTTCATTGTTGGCGTACAAGCATAACTCAGACCAATGGGATCAAAATCTCTTCTCATAGCTTGCTGTAAAGCTCCAATGTAAAATGTGTCTAACCAGTCTCAATCCAGTTCTTGGTGAGAGTGAGCATCACAACACAAAATGAGCACTCTCAGTCAGAGACACAATCAGTTTGCCTGTTGTAAGAAGAGGAAAAATGAACATCAGTGCAATTGGAGTGCTATTTTGAGAATCTATGGCCGGGAAATTCCTCGGAGCTGCTCCTGCTTTGCCGGCGTTACTTTGCCGGAAGTGCTGCAGAAACCCTGTTTACTTCCAGTGAAGTAATGCTAATGGAGCAGGAGCAGCTCCAAAGAATTTCCCGGCCTATACCTGGCCTAGAAGTGCTTGATACTGACAATGAGTTCCACTCCCCAGCACTAACATTGCTTACTTGGACAAGCACAAAGATGTCACTGCCAAAATCTTGAAAAAAAAGAATGAAAATCCCTGTCAGTGAAAATATTTCCATTGAAGGATTGTTGGTCCTTTAGTGGTGTATCAAGAGGCTGCATCGCAGGAAGGGTCATGTCTATGATTTCCCAATGTAGTAGGGTCTGGATCTGAACCAGGCAACTGGGATGAAGGTGGGAGTGTGGGGAGAGTGGTTGACATCAAATAGAGGTCAGATGCTTCCCTATAGGGATGAAGGTAAGATCACAGGTCCAATTAACCTGTTCTGCCCTCTCACATTTTGTAGAGACAGTTATGGGGTGTCACTGACAACGGTCTAGATATAGAATAGTTGCCCACTCTTGCAGTAGGTGAATGTAAAAGAAGAGAGAGAGTGAAAGGGAAGGAAACAAATAACAAAAGTAAACGGAGAGAAAATGTTTTTAAAATTACAATATTTTGTTAAATTTTATGTTTAGCTATGCCCGGAGTTAGTTGAGAAGGATAACTTTTGAGGGAATAGGGGTCGTAAGCAGAAATTGCAGTCATGGAGGTAAAAAAATGAACGTTAATAGAATTCTCATCACATTTACAAGAGTCAAACAATAATATCTAAGGTAAATATTTTCTTACTGCTACACTGGAAAAATATAGTGAATCCTTTCCAGTCCATGAATTTGTTCAATCGGAGGCTTCATCAATTCACACTGGCAGCTATTTGCAGTGCTTATCAGTTGGCTTCACTGATTATATCGCTGGTTTTGAAGCTTAGCTCTCCAGGCCAGACTGACGTCTTATTCAAACATCGTTTGCAGTCTCTGGGCTTCTGGCTCATTCAAACTGATCTTAGACATAAAATAAAAAAAGCCTCTTTACTGGCACTGAATAATTAGCTTAAATTGCCCAGACAACTTAATTTGGTTTATTAATATGTTTCAGTCTGGTCATATTCTTACCCCTTTTTCATCTCCCAACTCTTAGTTCCCTTCTCCTTTTGTACCTATTTCTCTCTCTAATTCTGCTCCATCTGGGCCAGCGGGGAGCCTGTTTCTATTATCTTTGAAGACAGTGATGTTTCATAGCCTGGCTGGGAATAAAAAAAATCACACATCTTTGAGGGATGCTTGTTTTCTTTTTCAACCCTATGGTGGTCACTTTTTGTTTTGCCCCTATTGACCCAGCTAAGAACTGATGGACCTCCAGGGAGTGAGAAGTGCTGTGGGACAGAAAGAGTCGTCCTTATGCCTCAGGCGTCCTGCTTTGAATACAGTCTTGGCAGAGTTCCTTCCTTTGATGGGCATCTGAATTTGCCCTTTATACCAGAGACGTCCTTACCACCTCCCCCCCACCCCCCCAGCATCGCCCCCCCACATCCCCAGAGTAAACCAGGTGCAGGTTTTAATAGGGCGGTGGCATTCTGCTGTCCAATCTGGGTATGTCCACAACACAATAAACAGCCTGGATGAGCTCGGGCTGTTTTGATTAGTAATGTTAGACACGACAATATTAGTGTGAACATGAGGCCAGCAGCTAAGTACATTTGAATTATTCAATATGACAGATGCTCACAAACTGTTATGTCTTTACTTGCTGCAGTTTTACAAGAATTCCCCCCATCATTGTAGTGGATTGGTACACCAATGCACGTCAAGAGATTTTACAGCATTAATTGTTAGCTTGCAAAGCAATTGTGGCAGAGAACATATCTTCTTTACAACCTTCGGTGTAGCTGCCAAAACTATTACAGTGGTGTACAGCCGTTACCAGGAGCCAAGGTTTCAATGCTAGTTTTAGCCCTATTCCAACGGAAGACCCACATACCAACAGCTAGACACTGGAGATTCTTTAGACAAACTATATAATGTACATGAAAACATAAAAAGAAATTGAAATCATAAAACTAAACAAAATAGGGTGGTACAGTATGTTGAAACAGTATTATTGGTTGTTTGCTCCCATGATTGCTATACCACTGAGTTTCTGATCCCAGGCGCATCACTGCTGAGAAGTGCAGGGCATCACCGTGCCATGAATATATTTTCTAGTTGCTGGTTCAAATTGCCTTTCCAGGAAACCTCCTGATTGCTGTTGGTGGGATAAAAAGGAGAACATAACTTTGACAAAAGGAAAGGGGGATTTGCTACTTTATCGAGGGGTTTCTGATTGGCGATCCTGCCTAGATTGGATGAGAGCATGGCAGAGCACGGGCTCTATTTGCCTTGCAGGGGTTCGGTTTGGGGCCCCTACATTTCCCCAGACAATGATATGAAATATTACCTACTTGATCTGGTGTCAGATTTGCTTGGGTCACAGACTGGCTTGGGGCCCAATTGTACGGGTTGGATGGTCTTAACACTGTCCCTGTGGCAGAGAATGAGGGAAAATTCAGGTAGCGAGGCCTACCATTGCCTCGACTGAGATTTCCATTCCCCACCTCCACCAACAATGCCAATGGCACTCATGGATCTCCTGAGGATTACTCTCCTGTCTGTCCCACTTACTGCTGCTTCCTGGGGCTGCCATGTGCAAGGTAGCAGTCGGCCCCGGGAAGTGGCAATAAATGCCATGAGTTCTTCCAGTGGAGGGAAAGGGCCTTGTAGCTGCTTCACCTTCCTACAGTTGGGTCCCAAACACCTGCTAAAGACCCTAGTCTCACCCAGGCCACTTGATAAGGTAACATTAATTCAATTCAGTTCACTGAAATCATTCATTTCAAAATCAAGGCCATTACAGAGTAAGAAAAAAGGTTATTTCCTGATTGCAATAGCCTAAAAAAATGCATGTGCAAGGGACCAAATTTAGGAGAATTACATAAGCAGATATGTAAACCAGGTCCTATTTTATATATCCCAATATAAATGACTGATATAATGTCATGAATGTGATAAGAAAGTTCCTTTTAATCAATAATATTTAGAGCCCTAACTTTATCCTTAATTGTTGCAATACAGGCCTGCATTACTCATCTTTCATTCTGAAATGTTTGATATTTATATCTCCTCTTTGCTTTGTTTGCTCTATCATGTGCAATTTGTAGGTTAGTTCATCATGTAAAGGATAAAGTTGCTATGACATGTTCAAGTGCAGCAGCCATCGGCCTGTCTATTGCTCCAGTCAGAGCAAAAACCTGAATACCAAACAGTGCCACGCCAGCATATTGCTGAAGGGTAAGACAATCAGCACTCTGCTAATGCCGTCTTGCCATACATTAATGCTCTTTAGTATCTGGTCCATTAATATCCTTTCAGAGTGCTAACGCCTCTCAATATGTAGTCCACTAATGCCCTCTTAATGCACTAATGCCCCTCATAATGCAATCCACTAGTTTCTCTTATTGCCCTATGCCACGCAGTATGCAGTCTACTAATGCCCTCCCGGTGTAATAATGTCTCTCCATTTTCATTATAGTTATACTCCTCTACATGCAGCATCCTACCACATCTCAGAAGATAGCGTACTAATGCATTTGAGTATCAGTATATTAATAACCTCAGAACATAGGAATAGGAATATAGGAACAGGAGTAGGCCATTCAGCCCCTCGAGCCCGCTCCGCCATTTGATAAGATCATGGCTGATCTGTGCTCTAACTCCATATACCTGCCTTTGGCCCATATCCCTTAATACCTTTGGTTGGCAAAAAGCTATCAATCTCAGATTTAAAATTAGCAATTGAGCTAGCATCAATCACCTTTTGCGGAAGAAAGTTCCAAACTTCTACCACCCTTTGCGTGTAGAAGTGTTTTCTAATCTCACTCCTGAAAGGTCTGGCTCTAATTTTTGGACTGTGCCCCCTTCTCCTAAAATCCCCAACCAGTGGAAATAGTTTCTCTCTGTTCACCCTATCCGTTCCCCTTAATATCTTATAAACTTCGATCAGATCACCCCTTAACCTTCGAAACTCTGGAGAATACAACCCCAATTTGTGTAATCTCTCCTCGTAACTTAACCCTTGAAGTCTGGGTATCATTCTAGTAAACCTACGCTGCTCTCCCTCCAAGGCCAATATGTCCTTCCGAAGGTGCGGTGCCCAGAACTGGTCACAGTACTCCAGGTGCAGTCTAACCAGGGTTTTGTATAGCTGCAGCATAACTTCTGCCCCCTTGTACTCTCATCCTCTAGATATAAAGGCCAGCATTCCATTAGCATTATTGATTATTTTCTGCACCTGTTCATGACTTCAATGATCTATGTACCTGAACCCCTAAGTCCCTTTGGACATCCACTATTTTTAACTTTTTACCATTTAGAAAGTACCCTGTTCTATCCTTTTTTGGTCCAAAGTGGATGACCTCACATTTGTCTACATTGAATTCCACTTTCCACGGTTTTGCCCATTCACCTAATCTATCAATATCCCTTTGTAATTTTATGTTTTCATTTATATTTATATTTATATTTTATATTTTGTAACTATAAGCATGTAGGAAGCATGGCGTGAATTGTAAAATAGATTATTTAATATTTGTGACATGCAGGAAATGACTATTTTCAGGAATCTGCTTATCTGATTTTTATTGTGTGAGCAACTGGAAAATAAAAGTTGTTTTAGCCACACTCAGCTGACTCCTGTGCCTACTTGAGGAATAGACAGGGAGGGAGAGAGAGATAGAGACCATAGAGGAAGGACGATGTAGACTATCCATTAGAATTGGCTAGACACAGGATTCACTCAATCACCCCCCTCCTATCGTACTTATTGGTACCCATTATGCCCCTGCCACAATACTGAAACGGCCCTTAGCAAAGTCACAAATTATATCCTATGTGACTGTGACCATGGTAAACTATCCCTCCTCATCCTTCTCGACCTGTCTACAGCCTTTGACACGGTTGACCACACCATCCTCCTCTAACTCCTCCCCTCCATCATCCAGCTGGGTGGGACTGCACTTGCCTGGTTCCACTCTTACTTATCCAGTCATAGCCAGAGAATCACCTGCAATGGCTTCTCTTCCTGCTCCTGCACCGTTACCTCTGGAGTCCCCCAAGGATCTATCCTTGGCCCCCTCCTATTTCTCATCTACATGCTGCCCCTCAGTGACATCATCCGAAAACATGTCAGGTTCCACATGTACGCTGATGACACCCAGCTCTACCTCACCACTACCTCCCTCGATCCCTCCACAGTCACTGATTTGTCATGCTGCTTGTCCGACATCCGGTACTGGATGAGCAAAGATTTCCTCCAAATAAATATTGGGAAGACCAAAGCCATTGTCTTTGGTCCCCGCCATAAACTACGTTCCCTAGCCACCGAATCCATCCCTCTCCCTGGCCACTGTCTCAGGTTAAACCAGACCGTTCGCAACCTTGGCATCCTATATGACCCTGAGATGAGCTTCTGACCACATATCCGCTCCATCACCAAGACCGCCTACTTCCACCTCTGTAACATCGCCCCGTTTTTGCTCCTGCCTCGGCTCATCTGCTGCTGAAACCCTCATCCATGCCTTTGTTACCTTTAGACTTGACTATTCCAGGCTGTCCTGGCCGGCTTCCCATCTTCTGCCCTCCATAAACTTGAGCTCATCCAAAACTCTGCTGCCTGTATCCTAACTTGCACCAAGTCCCGTTCACCCATTACCCCTAAGCTCGCTGACCTACATTGGCTCCCAATCTGGGAACGCCACGATTTTAAAATTCTCATCCTTGTTTTCAAATCCCTCCATAGCCTCGCCCATCCCTATCTCTAAACCTCCTCCAGCCCTCCGAGATCTCTGCGCTCCTCCAATTCTTGCCTCTTGCGCATCCCCGATTTTAATCGCTCCACCATTGGTGGTCGTGCCTTCAGCTGCCTAGACCCTAAGCTCTGGAATTCCCTCCCTAAAACTCTCTGCCTCTCCACCTCTCTCTCCCCCTTTAAGACGCTCCTTCAAACCTATCTCTTTGACCAAGCTTTTGGTCACTTGTCCTAATATCTCCTTATGTGGCTTGGTGTCAAATTTTGTTTGATAACACTCCTGTGAAGCACCTTGGGACGTTTTACTACGTTAATGGTGCTATATAAATGCAAGTTGTAGTAGTTGTTGTTTTTGTTGTTTATTCTACACTGCAGCACAAAAAACAATTCCCCTCACCCCAACTGTGGTGACCTTCCTCTGCTGTGACTCTTCTAGCAGAACATTCAAACTGAAGGAGGCACTTTTAGCCATGTTCCCTTGTTGACCTTCCATAACTGGTCTTCAATGCAGCTGAAGCAATCTTTCTGTGCGCAGACTTTGGAGGAGGAGGATCAGAACATGTATGCCAGATAATGCATTTGCATCTTGGACACTCTGTTAGGACCTGTCCTCGCACTGCCATTAATTTATATGGAGCCAGGTATCATATTGGGATCCACCCAATGACACTTGCATGCGCAGGCTAACATTGCCAAAAGATACCATATTGGAACTATGAATGCTCCTGCAGCCAGACTTGCAAACCAGTTCCAGGATTGTCAGTAGCTGAGTTGCAATTTTATGTAACAGGCTTTTACCAAGCAACTATAGAAGATCTCTGTCACATCTCCCAACAGAGCAGGGGAATGGGACTAAATGGATAGCTCTTTCAAAGAGCCAGCTCAGGCACGATGGGCCGAATGACATCATCCTGTGCTGTACCTACTATGATACTATTCAGTGTACACTTGCATCACTAATGTATTGTTCGCCAAGGCAAAGACTTTCATTAATTTTCCATTGGAAAGCTGCCTGCAGCAGGAAAGAGCCCTCTACTTCCACAATTTAAAAAAAAAATCATTCTCTGGATGTGGGTGTCACTGGCAATTATTGTCCATCTCTTATTTGCCCTGGAAAGGTGGTCTTCATCCTTGAATCACTGCAGTGGATGTGGTGAAGGTACTCCCACAATGCTCATAGGCAGGGAGTTCTAGGATTTTGACTCAGCGGTGATAAAGGAACAATGATATTTTCAAATCAGGATGGTGTGTGGCTTGGAGGGAATTTGTCCTTCTAGGTGGTGGAGATCACAGGTATGAAGAAGCCTTGAGGAGTTGCAGTAGTGCATCTTGAAGTTAGTACACTCTGAAGCCACAATATGCTAGTGTCGAAGGTATGGGTGTTTATGTTCATGGATGAGGTGCTGATCAAGCACACTGCTTTGTCCTGGATGAGGGTTTTTGAATGTTGCTGCAGCTGCATCCATCCAGGAAAATGCAGAGTATTCACACTCCTGACTTGTGCCTTGTCGGTGATGAGCCACTTATCGCAGAATACCCAGCATCTGATCTGTTCTACTGGCCATGGCATTTGTATGGCTGGTCCAGTTTAATTTCTGTTACTGGTGGAGGACTTGGTGATGGTAATTTCATTGAATGTCAAGAGGAGGTAGCTAGTCTCTCCCTTGTTGGAGATGGTCATTGTCTGGCACTTGTGTGGCATGAATATTAGCAGCCCAAGTCCAGATGTTGTCCAGGTCTTGCTGCATGCCGGCTCCGGCAGATTCAGAGTAGCCCAATTTTGCACAGGGGCCTCAAACAGATGTTAGGTGCCTTATTTACATATGCAAAGGGCCTAATGCCTGTATCAGGCATGGCCCTTGAAGGCCTATTTTTTTGCTGCTTCTAATGTGACGGGCAGCGGACTTCTGGGTCGTAATAAGCGTGAACCTCTTGTCCGCCATATTGGCTGAGGCAGAGAGAATTTAATCTTTTAAGGGAAATTTTGGAAGATGCAGTACAATGGGGAGAGAAGAGCAATGCGATCAGTTTTGTTTTCCTCAACAAAGAATACAGGCACGATGGGCAGAATGGCTTCCTTCAGAGCTGTAAACGTGTATGGTTCTATGAGTCACTGATATTTCCCACTTGCCACCAAGTCCAATTGTCATGCCTCCTCCATCCTGGCTGAGATCAACTAACTCACCAGAGATCAGACCTGGGTCCTTCTTGTTTTGTACAGTTTAATACTACACTAGCTGATGCATTTACCCATTGATCGATCGGGTAAACCAAGGAACATCGATGTTAATAGACTCCTGGGCATCATCTAATACCATTGGAGACTGTAGGGATAACTTTACAAAATCCAAGACATTCAAGCGTGTGTGGTCCTCGTAATTTTCTATCCGATACACACACTTTACATACATATTAGCCTGGAAATCACAGTTTGCGATATTATCATACAAACTCTGAATGTGTTTGCCTCAAGTTCCTGTGTCTGCTATTTTAACAACAGTATTAAGCTGTTCCTTTTAATTTTGGTATGAAAACATTTTATGATGCAATTAAGATCATAATTAGATTCTGATACTGTGCCTTCCCAGTTTCCCACCACATTGTTATTTTAATGTGATTTTTCTGACAGTGCAGTTGGTTCTAGTTGTTCAGAGGTTGTATCTGTTTTTTACGTGTGACCTGTCTATCTAGTTCCTTTAGAACCTTGTGGGAACTGTAGGCTTTTGAATATTGTTCAAAATATGCATTTTCTCCTCAATGACATGAAGTATTAAGTATTCTAACTCAGTGAGGGTGCTGGAATGGCACTTCATGGCAGCCAGAGTGATGCTAACGGTGGTTGTGAAATGCATGATGGTCTGCACAACTTTTCCCCTCCCCCAACCCCTTCCCTTTCAGCCAAGAGGTGTGTGTATGGGGAGGGGGGAAAAGTGTTGGGCGGAGGGGGGGGGTGTAGGGAAGGGAGGAAATGCCCTTCAATATCAGTAAAATCATAAAATTAAACAATATAAAAATAGAAATGAGAGAAATTATCACAAATATATGGGAAAATTGTGGTATTTTATGGAATCGAGCTCTCACGGAGCATAGACAAGATGTAGGACTATAACATTGTAGCCCCGATTCTCCGACCTCTGCGAGTACAGGTCCCTGCTGGATGCATTAAATTGCAAAGTATAATTTGACCTTTTTAAAGCGTTTTTCTCCTCACATTTAATCTCCTTCCAGACGCCATTCCCTGATGCAGAAGTGACCTGATCCAGTGCCCCTATTGATAACGGTCTATAGGCAATCAACAAGAGCTGTGCGAGTTGACTTGTCCTCTGATTTTCCTGTCTTGCCTCCTTGTGAAAGTGCTTCATGTCTGTCAGGTGCCTTTTCCCGATGGCCCAGCTGAGAATGTGAAATCATTGTCTGCGGAAATTACAGGAACAAACCCAGTCTCCTGCCAATACTTGCATTTAATAGGCAGCCAATACAGCATCACTGGGCCTACTAATAGAACTGCTTTTAATTCTTTGAAATATCCAAAACAGCACAGGGGTGACATGTAATTCCTTTTATGGCACGGACTTTCTACAGCAGTCCTCAAAGTGTTGATTGATTGACATCTGGTTCCTCTTTTCAAAACAGTGTTGTCCACAGATGGTACACAAAGCAATTTCCTCAGCCCTAATTACCAGTTTGTACAAGTGAAACCATTAAAACCAAGCTCAAACAAACCCCGTTGTGCAATGAATGCCCTTTAATATAAAAAATAACCATTTTCATTTCATGTGAATTTTATACAGTCTTATCGAACATTCAAATCGGCTAAGGAGCTGGTGTTATTGGTTTCACTTAACCCTCACAGGAGTGCACTACCATTACAAACACCTGCAGAATAATGGATGTTTAGTGGGTGCATTGCAGGTTTCATTTGAGGGTCTGTGTTACTTGTGCTCCTACCTGTGAACCAATGAAGGACTGCCTTCCAGACCCAGTGTAGGAAACCACATACATTCATTGCCTGCTTACCTGATATTTCCTCCACTTGCACATTTAAAAAACTTGATAACGGTCTATAGGCAATCAACTTCAACTAGCAATACTACTTCAACTAGCAATTCTTCAATATTTCCTCAGGATACTGGAATGACAACAAAAACATATTGATTTGAGACCTTGGGTAGGTTTTCAACTTGCCACCTTGGCGTACGACGAGTTCTGTGGATCAGCCGCCCGTTATAGAAACCGACTGATTTTCATTCCCACTGACCTTCTAGCCATGGTAACTTCCCCGATGGCTGACGATGGTGACTACAGGTCATTAAGCGAAAAGCCTCATCTTTGCCTCACTTGTGGTCAGAAAATATGACTGCCCTCATATTTGATCTGCCCTCATTGCAATGCTCACATGGACCTTCTTTTTTACTGTTCTGCTGCCAAAGTCATGGCTATGTCAACAGCAGCCCAGGAAAGTAAATGGAATATAAATCAAGCTACTTCTCCTTGCTTCTGATGGTAAAAAATGGCAGACATTGTATCAAGGTGAATTCATATCAGTGTGTACAAATGGCAAGCATTTCAATGTCAACAAGTGCAAATTCATCAATGAAGTGCCTCTTAGAAGTGTAATGGAAAGCAATTTATTTAACAGTGAGACAGTATTTATTTGCTATCTTGATATATAGCCATGCTTGATTTGTGCTGTTTGCATTGTGCTAACATTACTTCTAAGCACAGATCTGAGTGCTGAAAATCTATTTTTTTACGAGGTTACTATAGACTAATTTCCATACTTTTCCACCATGCATCTGCGCAGAAATTGTGACAGAGCAATGGGATTGATGATTCTGCAAGGCACGGGGACATTACAGGAGCATTGTTTCCCCAGATGCAATAATAATGATTATAATAATAAAACTGACAACATAGCTACAGGAAAATATGGCCCTTTTTCTTCCTATACTTGTTTGAGCAGCAGCGCTATACCACTGTTATGTCACCTCTGAGCTGATCACATAGTCACAGTGTGTCACCGAGATGCCTTTTTGTACACTGCATTAATAGGGTTCTTTCAGTCCAGGTCCCTTTGTAGTGACATAGCGCATGGATCCTGTATCACCTCTGACAGGGACTTTAAAATATGACAAAGCTTTAACGCTCTGCCAAATAATGAAAGAACTGTGAATGTGGTGCTAACTCTCTTTGCTGCTGGAGCTATTGGAATGATGCTGCACGTTGAGAAATGCACAGCAGTTCTGCCTGTTTTCTAATAAATTTGATATAAATATGGAAACCCCTGTGCCACAATGATAGAAAACAGCTATGTGTGTTGAAAGCTGCAGAGGATATTAAATCATTAAAGGGTTAGGTACAAAAGTCAGATTTTATACTGTATTTCACTAGCATATAAAAACCTAATATCTGAGGTTCCTAAAGATTTGGGCCAGATTTTGCTGTAGAAGGACATTTAACAAGTTAGATTTGTCCCTGCATCCTTCAGCTCAAAACATTTTGGCCCACTAAGTTGCTGAAAGTGCGAGCTGATAACAGCGCAGCGAGGGAAACAGAGACCTGAGCGAAAAGAGCAACCAACAGGGTATCTCCTTAACTAATGAGATTGAAGGATTGAGAAATAAACAGCACAAGGATTGAGAAGGAAGTGTAAATTAGAGTGGGCGAATTCAGAGCCAAATCAGGTACAGAAAGGGAAGTAAAGGGAGAGAAAGAAAGATTGGATTAAGAGAGAGAGAAAAAAAAGAGACAGAAAGGAAAAGTAAAAAAACATTTTTTAAATTTTAAATTTGATATTTTAAAAATCTCCAACAACAATTAAAACCTGAAGGAGTGAGACTCCACATGTAATAGTTAATTTTCAGTGTCAGAGAGGTTGATTGGCGGTAGTTAGCAATTATCACGTTGTTAAAAGGGTACTTACGCTTGTAATGAGAAGACTTAACTTTCTGTGGCGAGTTTAGTTCATATCTACCGCGCAAATACAGCAACTTCACGACATTCAATGCATTTCAATGGTGATGCAGACAGTGAGGTGCTAACGACGGAGCAGCACAACTCGAACAGCAACCTTTGGATAGTGGCATTTAACAGCGCATCTGCTCCTCGCCTGAAGTTGCTGTACTATTTACGCGAAAAAAAACGGCGAACGCCATTAACCTCACTGTTATTTTGACAGCAAGATCTGTCCCAATATGCAAGAACGAAGAATGGCTGGAAAATTCATAAAATAAAGATAATAGCTGTATTTTCATAGACCATTCATTAAGAGCGATACCACTTACTTTCACTTCTGTAAAACTTGCCCGGGAGTTCTTTGTAAGAATTATTTTCGGATGGCAAAACCTCACAAAGTGCTGGAAATCTATTTCCAATTTTTTTGTTAAGTTTCCTCCTTCCCTCATTCCCTCTCCTTGCACTCCTTTCAGGACCTGTTTGTGATTTTGCTCTGCCCAGCGCATGACTCACCTCGTGCTGAACTCGCCCATCATCACGTGGCACCAACTGGCAGGAAGGACCCTTCACCAATGCTATTTAAAGGGATCATGTAGCAATTACAGGCTAGCTGTTGGTTTGTCATTTCAGGCTGTTGGTTAAGTTCTGTGCCTTTCTTATTGTGTTTTATCACTCTGGAAAGCTCACTTTGTCTAAACAGGGCAAGATTTTGCTGTTGTTGCACTGTTGTTGGCTGCCTCAGAAATAGTTTAGCTAGTCACGAGTGGTTTCACAGGGTTGCCTTCGGGGCTGGAGGACAAGGGGAAGCAGCAAGGAAGATAGCAGAGAGCAGGAGCAGCTGCCATAAGAGGGAGGAGGAGGAGGCATTGTGCAGGAGCCCATATCCACAGTGGGTATTCAGGAAGCATTACTCGGAGCAGCAATGTCTCAAGCAGCTCCACTTCATAAAGGAAACTGTCACCGCTGCTGCCACGATGCGAGCCTCGAACCAGGGCATGGACAGCATTGACTGTGCCTGCCAAGGTCAACGTGGCCCTTAACTTTTATGCCACGTGCTCCTTTCAGACTGCAACAGGTGACATCAGTGACATATCGCAGTTCACAGTACACTGCTGCATCAGGGAGGTCTCCGAGGCTCTTTATACCAGGAAGAACACCTACATCTCCTTCCCTGTGGACAGAGTGAAACAGGACAAGAGCACTAGATTTCGCCCACATGACAGGTTTCTCCAGGCTGCAAAGTGCCATAGACTGCATACACATTGTCCTGCTCCAGTCCTCTGTGGGCCTTTATTCCAACCAGGTTGGCAAGTTACAGGTTAGCTATTGAGTGACAAAGGTAATCACCTCCAGACATGGCTCATTACTCCTGTCAGGAACCCGCATGTAGCTGTAAAGCATGTCTACAATGAGAGCCATGCCCCCACTAGAAATGCGATTGAGCAAACAATCGGGACATTCAAGCAACGCTTCCACTGCTTGGACCATTCCAGGGAGCTTTGCAGTGCACCCCACAGCGAGTATCCAGATTTGTGGTCAGCTGCTGCAAGCTCCACAATTTCGCCATCGTGGGGGACCATCATTTATCAACATTTGAGCAGCAGCAAGAGCAGGAGCAGCAGGAGGAGGAGGAGCAGGAAGATGAGGAGCAGGAAGATGAGGAACAGGAAGAGGAGGTGGAGGAGAGGCAGTGATCACCAATGCCCCTAGCTGACAAAGTTCTCAAGGGGTGCTTCACCTAAATCATCTTGCTCACCCACAATACATTAACAGACCCACATGCCTTACCACTGTACTTACTACCATCATCCGATTGCCTTTCTTTGGTTCAGATTTTTGTATCTTGCCCTCACTTCACTACAAAGATAAACAACAACACCAAATCCAGAACAAAATTTATCAAACAAATATTTGTTTATCTACCCTAGTGCTCCTATGATGTGTTTCCCCAGTGGCTACAGCTTGTGAGGTCGAAGGCTGCTGAGCTTTCATTGAGGACACTTCAGATGGTTGTGGAGGACGACCTCGAGCAGCTTGAAAGCCTTGAAAGCCCGGCTCAGACCGTGGCATCTCGGTGTTGGCTGGGACAGTCTGGCCCAGCTGGCTGTGTGGCACTAACAAGGCCTCTTCCATGGAGCCAAGGCAACTCTCCAGGAACTGTGTCTCAGCAATACTATGGCTCTGTTCGAGAACAGAGTGCAGCTTCATGACGGTGTGTGTTATTGTCATGTTGATGGAGCTGACTGCTCAATCCATGTTCGACAGAATGGTCTCCATGCTCTACAGAAAGCCTTGAGACAAGTTGGAGCTGGACTCCTCCATGCTCTGTGACACTGTAGAGAAGTTCACTGGCAGGCTGCCCAGTGCACCTAGCATTTTCTGGTATGTGCCTATCAGCCTTCTTTGGTAGCCTTGGCCCTCAAAGAAGGGAGAACAGAGAGAGAGAGAGAAGTGGCTGATGAAAGTATCTGCAGCTTGTCATGCAGAGTGTGTAGGGTGAGATAGAAGTCAGAAGGGAAAAAGAGGATAAGGTGCGAAGAAACTCTGTGTGGCGTCTCCTCCAGTGTTTCCAGTCGCCATGGCTACGACTCTACCCCTGCCCATGATGACCATTGTGCTTTCTTCGAGGGGGGAGAGGGTGTGCAGGTGAGCTCAGCTTCCCCATTTTCCTGCCTTTACTCCATATCCCTTGATACCTTTACCTAACAAAAACCTTTCGATCTCAGTTTTGAAATTTTCAATTGACCCAGCATCCACATTTTGGTGGAGTGAGTTCCAGATTTCCGCCACCCTTTGTGTGAAGAAGTGCTTTCTGATTTCGCTCCTGAACGGCCTAGCTCTAATTTTAAGATTATGCCCCCTTGTTCTGGATTCCCCCACCAGAGGAAATAGTTTCTCTCTATCTACCCTATCAAATCCTTTTATCATTTTAAGCACCTCAATTAGATCACCCCTCAATGTTTTATACTCAAGGGAATATAAGCCATATTTTTGCAACCTTTCCTCATAATTTAAACCTTTTAGCCCTGATATCATTCTGGTGAATTTGTGCTGCACCCCTCCAAGGCCAATATATCATTCCTGAAATGCAGTGCCCAGAACTGAACGCAATACTCCAGATGGGGTCTGACCAAGGTTTTACACAACTGAAGCATAACTTCCTCCCCTTTGTATTTTAGCCCCCTTGAGATAAAAACCAGCATTCAAGTAGCCTTTTTGATTGCTTTTTGTAACTATGCACTAGCTTTTAGTGCTTTGTGCACATGGATACCCAAATCAGTTTACTCTTCCATGGTTCTTAGTTTCTCACCATTTAGAAAATACCTGATGGTATCTTTCTTGGATCTAAAGTGGATGACCTCACACTTCTCCACTTTGAACTTCATTTGCCACAGTTTTGCCCACTCACTCTATGTCCCTTTGTAACTTCCTGCTCCCATCTGCACTACTGACTGTACCTCCCAATTTAGTGTCATCTGTAAACTTCGATATACAACCCTCTATTCCTTCATCCAAGTCATTGATAAATAAGGTGAAAAGCTGAGACTCCAGTACTGATCCCTAGGGAACACCACTTGTCACGTCCTGCCAATCACAGTTTGATCCTTTATCCCTCCTCTCTTAATCTGTTTTAGTGATGAATATTCGTTAGGACACCAGGAGATTGCTCCTGCTCTTCTTTGAATGTTGCCATTAGATCTTTTATATCCACCTGAACAGACAGAGAGGGGTGGACATGGTTTAATGTCTCAACTTGTGCCTCTGAATTTAATCTGGATCACTGCACCTCTGACCATGCAGCACTTCCTCAACACTGCCCTAAAATGTCAGGTGAGAATTAAGTGCTGAATATATGGAGTGGGGCTGGAACATCTCTACCTTCTAACTCCGAGACAAGAGTGCTACCACTGAGCCAAATTGGCACATAAGGTGACAGAGGCGATATAAAAAGTAAATTACAAAATAATTATTACAAAACATTACCGCTGAAGAAGGGTTTGGGGACACCAATATTGGGTTCCTCCACCTCCCCCCAGTTAGGCTGAGTTGTAGATGTTCCTACCTGCTGCTGTGGTGAGACTTGAAACTACACAAGGCACCTCACCACAGGGAGAAAGAAAATTGGAAATAGAGTCATTCCTGAGCCACTTGCCATCTCCTAGTGAATGGAGTAGTTGGTAGGAGGTATGGAAGAGTGGCCATTGGCCAAGGGAGCAAGCTGCCTTCTTAGCTACAGTTGGTATGTGGCTGGGCAGAAACTAAAAGGATTCCTAAAAACTCTCCAGGAAGAAAAAGAAAACAAGGACGATATTAAAAATAGGAAAAATTTTCAACAGTAGGGATTAATGGACGTAACTAAAATCCTTGTTTGTTTTTGTTGTGATCTGTAAGTTTGAGGGGTATCTACTTCACAATATTATGCTGTGAGGGGATAAGGCAGTGGCGCTCTCTCTCTATGTTAGCTCCGCTCCGCTGGTACTAACTAATATGTCTTCAAATGCAGGCACATTGTTCATGCACTTGAACTGAATAAGTTCCAGCAAAAAATGACAAATCCCAGTTCTGCTTTTACAGGCCACACTTTTAGCTGTGTCAGTCACTTCCCTTTGTCAGCCTGGGCCCTCTTCATTCTGCTGCTTTCTGCTGTGCCTGGCTGCAGGTACTATGGACCAGATGGAGCCTATGCTAATAACTGTGTGAATGTGAATGCGAGCCAAAGCAAGCGTGACCCGGGGAGCCCTGCCCTCGCCATGCAGTGTGCATTGCTGCCGTGTGAACCAGACACAATTTACATTCATTGAAATCTTTAACAATCGCTGTAATTAGGTTACACAGATGTACGCGTTACGAGCCAAAGCTCCCTTTGTGCTTTACCAGTTAATTTAAGTATTTATCATTATAGCGATGGTTTAATTTATTAGATCGCGCACCAGTCTCAAATAAAATAAACACTGCACAAATAAGAGTTAATTTGACCTGATACCTAAGACTGTGCTGTTTCTCCCTGACATAGTAATCAGCTTTTGAAAACAAGCAAAAGCGTTTTCAAGCTTAGTGAAGGAGTCAGTATTTATGCAGTACACAAATCATTGGGAAGATTAAGTGCATTGTTTAATAAAAGCAATATTTATAAAGCGCATGCTGTTAGTTTTCAGATATGGTAACTTAATAACAGCAGATAATGTTTATGCAGATTCAAAGATACCCAAATTATTTTTTAATTCTGTAAGAAGCAAACCTTGTTTAATAATTTTTTAAGTTATAAATTTGAACTGAATATAAATGTGAACTCAGAAAGAGATTCCGTTTTGTGGAATTAGTTCAGGGTGCTAATGCTCAGGAATTAGGTGACAAACTGAATAGTTGCCTTCATTAAGAGGCTCATTGTGTGGAGGAGAACTGGCACAATTTCCCAAATGTTTGTGTGCGTTTGTGCGTGTGTACGTGTGAGTGCGCAAGAGGGAGAGAGGGAGCAAGGACTTTACAGAATCTGTATTTAAACAAGCTTCAAATTTAATATACCCTTCTTCCTCATGAGGTTGTACCATTTTAAAAAGTTTTCGTATTAAAGTTATTAAAGAAACTGCATGTGTATTAATGCAGCTGGAACTATCTATTCCAGGATGGTAACAATTCAGACAGTGAATTTATTATGTCTATGCCAATGTCACATGCAGCCTGGGAAGTGAGGTTAGACTGCATGAGAGTGGTAGCAAGTGCCAGCCACTGGCTGACCCATAGGACTATTAATAAATGTGAAGATTTCTATGTATATGGATCACATTTTTGCGAGGGTGGCTCTATCTTTTTTATTCTCTCCAGTCTCATCCAATTTTCTCATCTTCCTTATTCTTCCTTAACTTCCCATTTAAATGTCTTTGGAACTTTTTCTTTTGAGAATGGAGAAGGATCATATATGGGTCTCGCCTTGGCCCATGATCGCCCAACACCTGGCAACAGACTGGTGAAGGAATTACAATTCTTTGTACTGTTCAGCGTTACTCTGCCCACAACCCAGAAAAAGGGGTCCCGAAACTCTGCAGGCATTCTGGCTTACTTCTGCCGTAACTTTATCTGGAGTCTGGAAAATGGCCAGGATCTCGGCTGGGACCCAAATATGCCAGGCCCCTGCGATAGCCTGTCGGGGGCAGGCCCCTCTGCTCACCCGACACATGGCCATTGTCGTAAGGGGGTGGGGGTGGGGGATGTGGACTCCCTATGTTAGGGACTCCCCCAGCCAAGCCTTCAGTGCTTAGCCGGTGGAGGTACGCTTGGTTAGACAGCGTGTACTTCGTTGTGAGGCCCACCTGGGGATTTAGGCTGGGATTGAGGTCTGGTCCCCAGAACAGCAGCAGAATTTTTTTTTAAAATCAACACAGACCTCTTGCAAAGGAGTGCCACTGGCCGGGGATATCATTTTGTTTCTTGGGGTGGACAGCCAGCACCCCCTTCCCCGGCATGGCCATTCCACTGGAGTTTCCTGCATATTCACAACGGCAGATAACTTAGATGTTCCCCTAGTGCACCGGTGCCTGCCATTCTCATGATAATTAAGGGATGTCCCTCAATGGCAGAAATCTTGGATTACTCTAGAATGAATCTACTGGCCCCCCCCACCCCTGCCATGTATTTTCAGAGACGCCAACTACTCTGTTTTAATATTTACTTCTATTGTAATTAAATTTAAAATTTAATTTTATTGTAATTCTTCCAGAATACATAATGTTTGTCTTCATAGGCCAAATGACAGTCCACTCCAAAATGCCACCAAAAAAAGTGTCGAAAATCAGAATGTCCTGAGGGGGCATATCCCCAGACCCCTCCCCCAGGAAACAAACTTTGCATTTTCAGTGCTCATGTCTCCCTTTCACAAATTTCATGATCTACCACTGCAAACAAATACACTTTTGTGTACTTTTTCCTGCGATACAAGTGATGGATATATTGGGTACTCCTCATAATCTCATGTCCTGCTGCACTCGCAACATAAATATTTGTTTTCACATTTTAAGCAAGCCATTTCACAGGAAAAGGGACTAAATTGTGAAATGTGATCTGAAAATCCTGGTGAAAATCTTGGAATCCTATGTGATAAAACAAGAGCAAGGAAGTCTTGCTACAATTGTATAGTGCTTTGTGAGACCACACCTGGAGTACTGTGTACAGTTTTGGTCTCCTTATCTAAGGAAGATTGGCGGTTAAATTGAATAAGGCCTGAAACCAGGCACGGATATCGTGATTCGCAGGTTTCCCACGTGCGGTTCTTCTGCGCAGGCAGGACGAGGCATTCGTCCAACCTGAACACTCACCTGAACGCAGCCGTCCACACCAATGTTGCCATGAGGATTTAATGACATTCGCACTTTCCACCAGTGGGGGAGCCTGAATCCCTTAAAGGCAGGCTGTCTCTTAAAATCTCTTAAAGGTAGCCGGTACCTGTTATTTGCTAAAAATAACAGTATGCTATCTGCAAGGAGTCTGAACGGAGATCAGTCATCGCACACGTAAAACACAGATGCAGGTCCAATCCCTAAGTTTACAAACTGTTGAGCTTTTTTAAAACATTGAATAAAGGTTGCGCACCACGAAATCCCACATTCTCCCATCTACATGCCACACCTCACCAACCTGCCGATCTGAGTTTGTACCAGGCCTGCGAGAGTGCATGCACCAAGGTTCTCTGCTGATGCACTGGAGGCCTTGATGCAAGAGTTGGACAGAAGGAGGAACATCCTATATCCACGGGGTGGGGGGGGGGAGGGGGGGAACAGCAAGAGCCTCCATACATTTGTTCAAAAGGCAGTGGGAGGCAGCGGGGGACGCAGTCAATGCGAGGCGCATAGCACCACGAACATGGATGCAGTGCAGGAAGAAGTTCAAAGGTTTAACATGAGTGGTCAAGGTGAGTGAGGTCAACTGTCAAGTGGTATCTCCTACCAACTGCACCACTAGCCGCAGCCACTGCTCCACGTGCTACACCCCCCATCACTCACATACCAACAAACTCTTTCCATCAACTCTGCCAATCAGATGCTTCCTCTCACCCTTACACATTACCACTGTTGCAAGCCGCCCACCCACAACTCACAGGCTGCACACACTGGCAGTTATTCAACCACGATAGGCACATCACCCAGACACAGATCCAGCTTTCTTGCAGGAGAAAGTGGCACATAACAGGAGGCAGCAAGGGCAATGGCATTTAGCCCCTCGAGTCTGTTCCGCCATTCAATGAGATCATGGTTGATCTGTGACCTAACTCCATATATCTGCCTTAGCCCCATATCCCTGAATACCCTTGGTTCACAGCAATCTATCAATCTCAGCTTTAACATTCACAATTGAGCTAGCACCAACTGCCATTTGCAGAAGAACGTTCCAAACTTCTACCCTTTGCGTGTAGAAGCGTTTCCTAACATCACTCCTGTACATCTTGGCTCTAAATTTAAGGCTATGCCCCCTCGACCTAGTATTCAAGTATAGGAGACCTCCAAAAACAGGTACAAATGCATCAGGAGCCAGAAGCAATAATCCATCAACTAACCTGTAAATCCTGCATGGTCCCTTTAAATAGCAGTGGTGGGGGGACCTCCAGGCGCTCTGAAACATGTTTAGAGGGTCACAGTTAAGACAGTGCATTGAGTGGAGCGTTGAGTCCCAAAATTGTGTCTATCCCTTTAAATCAGGGTTGCACACTGATCAAACGCATATTTTCCCTACTTTACATGATGCTGGCGTTTATTATTAACGCATCTTGGATCTCTGGAAGGCCGCGTAGTGCCGAAACAATGGGCACTACATGGCCCAATGTAGCGCCCAATATACTTGCCTTGGAGGTAGTGCAATGAAAGTTCACTAGATTGATTCCTGGGATGAGAGGTTTGTGTTTTGAGGAAAGATTGAGTACAATGGGCCCATACTCTCTGCAGTTTAGAAGAATGAGAGGTGATCTCATTGAAACATGGAAGATTCTGAGGGGGCTTGACAGGGTAGATGCTGAGAGGTTGTTTCCCCTGGCTGGCGAGAACTAGGGTGCATAGTCGCAGGATAAGGGGTCAGTCATTTAAGACTGAGATGAGGAGGAATTTCTTCACAGTGTTGTGAATCTTTGGATTCTCTACCCCAGAGGGCTGTGGATGCTGAGTCATTGAGTATATTCAAGGCTGAGATAGATTACTGTGTGGAAAGTTTACATTATAAAAATGGACACAAGAATTAATAATGGAAAAAGTGGACAGGAAGTATGCGTAGATGTAAGATTTTTAAACTATTACCAGTTGATCTCCCATGACATTGCACATAGGGAGTCAAGATCCAGTGCAGTATTCAGGTCATGGAGGGTTAAAGGATGGGAGTATATTGGACCGAGGCAGGGAAGGGAGGAATGGGGAGAGGGGGAAGAGGCAGATGGGAGGGGGAGGAGGGCATGAGAGTGCAGGTGGAGAGGAGGAGAGATGGAGAAGAGAGCAGGGAGTGGAGAAAGAAAGGAAGAAAAGGGGGAATGATACGGAATGGGGGGTGCAGTTGGCAAGCACGCTTACATCGGTGGGGTGGCAAACTGGTAAATCTCTCAGCAGGGGGAAGTCGAAGCAAGTTATCTTTCTCAGCTGGTAAATTGTCTTATTGAGGGGCAAGCAAGGGCGATAAGATCTCACAGCAAGGTGGAAGGTAGTCTCCCAAAGGGGCATGGAGCTTGGAGGTGAGGGGGGGGGGGTTGTGGGGTTAGCGGCTGTGATGCTTGAAAAGTCTGTCAGCAGGGGGAGACAAGGCCAGAAACCTCTCTCTCCCTCTCTGCAGGGGAGAAAGGGGAACAGGCATTAAACTTCTGTAAGTGGGGGGTGGGGGGGTAGTGAATTGAAATCTTGGCTCACTAGCGGATTGAGAAACCATAAACTCTGTCCAGAATGAACAGCATCCTGGTTCAACTTTGATGGTTGCTGCAGGAACAAGAAACATATATTTCTATACTCATTGGAGTTTAGAAGAATGAGAGGAGATCTTATTGAAACATACAAGATTCTGAGGGGACTCGATAGGCTAGATGCTGAGAGGATGTTACCCCTCATGGGGGAAACTAAAACTAAAGGGCATAGTCTCAGAATAAGGGGTCGCCCGTTTAAGACGGAAATGAGGAGGAATTTCTTCTCCCAGAGGGTCGTGAATCTTTGGAATGCTTTACCCCAAAAAGCTGTGGAGGCTGAGTCATTGAATACATTCAAGGCTGAGTTAGACAAATTTTTGATCAGCAAGGGAGTCAAAGGATATGGGGAAAAGGCGGGAAAGTGGAGTTGAGGTAAAAATCAGATCAGCCATGATCTCATTGAATGGCGGAGCAGGTTCGAGGGGCCGAATGGCCTACTCCTGCTCCTATCTCTTATGGTCTCTTATGGTCTAAGAAATGCTGTCAGTACCTTTGAACACTCTACTATTTCTATTTGACACGATGGCTGCATGTGGGTTCGCGATCAATCGCCGAAAATACAATTCTGCAGCAGTTTCTATCAGGGGAACTGATGGGATTTCAGAAGGCTGACAAAGACTTTCTATTGGGAGAGGAGTGGGCATATCCATCCCACAACTTGCTGTTTGGCGATGTCATTAGGATTACCTTTTAAGGCATTCAAACATCAGGCCTGTGGAAGCAGAAACATGCATTTACACTTCAGCTGCTGGATGGTATATGTTTAATTGCCAATTTTTTTCGCAGCAAGTAGTTTTGTTGACAGTGACCAGTGCAACCAAGTAGCTGTTTGGATGACTTGTAAAGAATGGGTTTAGAAATTTGATCATGCCTGAAAAAGGGTACGCATGGGGTAGGGCCCATTCACGTGGTCGTAGGGGCCACGGGAAATTTGTGCTGGCAGCTCATTATAATGAGACAGGTCTGCAGCCAGCACTACTCTCACTGCTGATCAGCAGTGCGCCTGATTGGTGGGGGCGGGGGTGTTAAATCGAGCATCACTGACACACTACTTAAAAAGGCAGCCTCTTAAAGGGGTGGTGTACTGTGGCTGCAGGCAGCAGGAGGCAGTTTGAAACTGGGTGACATGGCTGGAAGAACTGCAGATAGCTCCCCCAGATTTTTAGATTTGCTTTGGAGGCCCTGGTCCAGGTGGTCAGCAGAAGGACAGAGCTGCTGTCACCAATCCCTCCCCGGAGGCAGGGAGCCCTCCAGGCAACATATACACAGACAGATAGAAGAGGTGGCTCAGGAGGTCAATGACAGGAACTTAGCTGCCAGTACCCAGAAGCAATGCCAAAAGAAGTTTAATGACCTCACCAGGATTGGCAAGGTAAGAATCTCAACATTTAGCTCAATTGCTCTTTGCTGACACCTGCACCACTTGCAGCCCCACTACTGACAGCCCTCCTCTCGCCCTCTTCCCTTCACTCTCCTACAAGCACTGCATTACACTTCACTCCACCTCTAACTGATCTTCTCACACACTCTGCACCTCCTACTCTCACCACTTTTGGAACCCTCGCTTCCCCCTCGCACATCTTGCACATTACATCGGCACTATTCCGCCATGATGGGCACAATCTCAAAACAACTCACAAGGCTGCCACTAACATACTCCCTTCTTTCTTGCAGGAGAAGGTTGCACATAACAGGAGATAGCACATGGCAACTAGAGGAGGGCATGGCCGTCTACATATCTCGTCGCCACTAGAGGAACAGGTCCAGCAGATGAAGGACACAGGGTGAATCACATTCATTTATTTTTTAATTTGTTTTTGGGATGTGGGCGTCGCTGGCGAGGCCAACATTTATTGCCCATCCCTAATTGCCCTTGAGAAGGCGGTGGTGAGCCGTCCTCTTGAACCGCTGCAGTCCGTGTGGTGAAGGTTCTCCCACAGTGCTGTTAGGAAGGGAGCTCCAGGATTTTGACCCAGCGACGATGAAGGAACGGTGATATATTTCCAAATCGGGATGGTGTGTGACTTGGAGGGGAACGTGCAGGTGGTGTTGTTCCCATGTGCCTGCTGCTCTTGTCCTTCTAGGTGGTGGAGATCGCGGGTTTGGGAGGTGCTGTCGAAGAAGCCTTGCTAAGTTGCTGCAGTGCATCCTGTGGATGGTACACACTGCAGCCACTGTGCACCGGTGGTGAAGGGAGTGAATGTTTAGGGTGGTGGATGGAGTGCCAATCAAGCGGGCTGCTTTGTCCTGGATGGTGTCGAGCTTCTTGAGTGTTGTTGGAGCTGCACTCATCCAGGCAAGTGGAGAGTATTCCATCACACTCCTGACTTGTGCCTTGTAGATGGTGGAAAGGCTTTGTGGAGTCAGGAGGCGAGTCACTCGCCGCAGAATACCCAGCCTCCGACCTGCTCTTGTAGCCACAGTATTTATATGGCTGGTCCAGTTAAGTTTCTGGTCAATGGTGACCCCAGGATATTGATGGTGGGGGATTCAGCGATGGTAATGCTGTTGAATGTCAAGGGGAGGTGGTTAGATTCTCTCATGTTGGAGATGGTCATTGCCTGGCACTTGTCTGGCGCAAATGTTACTTGCCACATATGAGCCCAAGCCTGGATGTTGTCCAGGTCTTGCTGCATGCGGGCACGGACTGCTTCATTATCTGAGGGTTTGCGAATGGAACTGAACACTGTGCAATCATCAGCGACCTTATGATGGAGGGAAGGTCATTGATGAAGCAGCTGAAGATGGTCGGGCCAAGGACACTGCCCTGAGGAACTCCTGCAGCAATGTCCTGGGGCTGAGATTATTGGCCTCCAACAACCACTACCATCTTCCTTTGTGCTAGATATGACTCCAGCCACTGGAGAGTTTTCCCCCTAATTCCCATTGACTTCAATTTTACTAGGGCTCCTTGGTGCCACACTCGGTCAAATGCTGCCTTGATGTCAAGGGCAGTCACTCTCACCTCATCTCTGGAATTCAGCTTTTTTGTCCATGTTTGGACCAAGGCTGTAATGAGGTCTGGAGCCGAGTGTTCTTGGTGGAACCCAAACAGAGCATCAGTGAGAAGGTTATTGGTGAGTAAGTGTCGCTTGATAGCACTGTCGACGACACCTTCCATCATGGCAAGTAGGCAGGCTGGAGGAGACGTCCCACAGGGTTTCTTCACACCTTACCTTCTTTTTTGCTTCTCACTTCTATCTCACCCTACACACATGACAAACTGCAGCTGCTTTCAGCAGCCAGTCATCTCTTTCTACTTACCCTCGACATTGAAAGCTAACCCTTAATCCTCTCTTTCATATCAGGTGCAGAAAATGTAGAGGGCCCTGGGGCAGATGAGGAAGAGGAGGGCGGCCTTCATGAAGATGCAGCGTCACTCGATCTGATCATTGCAAGCACCAGCTCAGTGGAATCCCTTATGATTGATAAAGATGCCGGGATGTTGATAGGGAGCACGCAAGGCAAAATGTGTGCAGTCAATGGCACCCTTCACCCTGGATAAGCCTGCCATATGTGCAAAACCTAGCGCTCGCTCATCCTGGGAAGGAGATGTAGGTATTTCTCCTGGCATTGAGAGCCTTGGTGATCTCCTTGATACATCGGTGTACTGAGAACAGTGGGATGTTGCTGATGTCACCTGTTGCAGCCTGAAAAAAGCCTGTGGCTGAAAAGTTGAGGGCCACGGCGACCTTGACAGTCACAGGCAGTGCTGCCAAGTCCTGATCTGATGCTCGAGTTTGGCTGCAGCAGGTGACATAGCTCAATGACAGCCTCCCTGTTGAAGCAAATGCGCCTCATACATTGCTCCTGAGTAAAATTGATTCAGGAGAGTTGCTCCCTGAAGACCCTCTGTGGATATGGTCTTCTGAGTCGTGCCCTCCTCCAACTACTGGCCGCTTCTCCTGCTCTGTGGTGTCTTCCTTTGTGCTTTAGTCCTAAAGGCAGCCCGATGAGACCAGCCATGACTGCGGCCAGACTATTTCTGAGGCAAGGAAAAACAACATTGCAAGCCCTCTCTCTGTGTAGACAAAATGAACTTTCCATAGTGATACGACACACCAATAAATGCCCAGAAGTCAAACAGCAGCCTGAAATAGAAAATCAGCAACTAACCTTTAATAACTGCATGATCCCTTTAAATAGCGCTGGTGAGGGGGGCCTTCCTGCCAGTTAGCTTCACATTGCGCTGTGCAAGTGAGGGGCGATCAAAAATCTACAGTGGGTCCTACAAGAAGCGCAGGACCCAAATTTACACAAATTATTCTTCACTTGAATGTTGCCGGCTTATGCTTCTGCCCCCAGCAGAACCTCCTTTCCAAATATGGCGGGTGGAGGTCTTCTGGCTGGAAATGCATTGGTGTTTCATGCCCGCCATATTGGGGTCTTAGTAGGCCGGTTAGCGCCCGAGAAACGTGCTGCTGAATTTATAGGCCAATGGCTCTTTAATCCACACTGAATATGAGGCTCTTTGTGACATGCTGTGAATTTGCTGCCTGATGAGCATTCAAACTGTAGAAGACCACTGTAAGGCATAAATCAAAATGCGTTCTGATTTTATTTAAAGGGGGCTCATTCCAGAAATTATTGTAGATGAGCTTAAAGATTTGTTCGTGATATTTTCCATATCTTCAAATGAGTATTAATTGGCCAAAATAATCCAGGGTTTTTGTAAAACAGGAGCTGCTGCAGAGGAACCTGCTGTGCACAGTTCTGTAAGAAAGACAAAATGGTGCCATATCCAGTAGCCATAAATCAGTCTGTGGCTCCAGCAGGTTTGCTCGGTTGGACAGAAACCTTCACTGTAATGGTTAGTGACCTTTTAGTTAATTTGGAATTTTAATTAAGGTGGATTTGTCCTTTAAATCATTGTTGGCATGTTAATTTGTCTTTATACGTCTTGACATTACAGAAAAAAAAGCTTTATGGAAATGAGCAAAACTGTCCTGACAGTTCTTCCAGCGGCTTGTACCACTGCCTGGCATGTTGTTATAGTGGACAGGCAATACCAACATGCCACCAGCACAATAACTTAGAAAGCTCTGTTTTGAGTTCATTTCAACGGAAAAGGTATCTCTTACCAAATAACACTTGGATATTTTTAAGGGCTAGTTTTGGGCAATAGAGACTTCAGAGAGTCTGCAACAAATTGGCAATTAAACATATACCACCCAGCAGTGATTACATTCAGATTTATTCCATTTTCTTTTCTACTTCCCCTACCCCCGAAAATCCAGGGGAAAGGAAGCATTGTAAGTTGTATTGAACCAAACAGTAATTTATACCAAGAATCACAGGTATATATTTGGTTAAATTCTTCAGTTTTATGTAGGATGATATGAAAAAATAAATGCACTTGATTGCCACTTAGATTTTGATTAATTAGGTCATTTTGGAAACTATTGTGCTTGATTTAACAGAATGAGAGATGTAAGGATAAATTCAGCGCTCCCAACGGGGAACTCTATTTGAAGTGAGCGCGGGTCAGAGAATCAGCACGACAGTATTAAAGCCCTGCCTATGACCGCAGTCCATCCAAGCACGGCTCCACGCTGGGAGTGTGGATGTGCTAAATTTACAATTTGGTGTAACCTGTCTGCGATTCTGCGAGTTGACTACATCTGACAATTATCTACTTAAATATACAGATCAAAATATACGTGAAGATATACAGGTGAATAATGTGGAACTGGCACCTACGAAGCAAAAGGTTGACTTTGCGCTTTAATGAGAGGTCAGTTTATTATAAATAAATATTCGGTATTCCCGCAGCTCACCACATGATGCGCTGGGAGTGCCATGGGGTCGGGGTGTATTAATAGGCTCTCATGGAACTGCTAAAGGCTGGTAGAGCAGCACTTTTTGTAGGGAAGGGTAACCCTGAATTAAAGAAACAGTGTCAATGAAGCTCTCCTGGCTGGCCTCCTACCCTCCATAAACTTCAGTTCATTCAAAACTCTGCTGCCCGTATCCTAACTCGCACCAAGTCCCGTTCACCAATCATGACCTGCATTGGCTCCCAGTCCAGGAATGCCTCGAATTTAAAATTCTCATCCTTGAGTTCAAATCCCTCCATGGCCTCACCCCTCCTATCTCTGTAACTTCCTTCAGCCCTACAACCCTCCGAGATCTCTGCACTCTTCCAATTCTGCCCTTTTGCGCATCCCCGATTTCCATCGCCCCACCAATGGCAGCATTGCTTTCAGCTGCCTAGGCCCTAAGTTCTGGAATTCCCACCCTAAATCTGTCTATCTCTCTACCCCTCTCTCCTCCTTTAAGATGCTCCTTTAAACCTACATCTTAGACCAAACTTTTTGTCACCTGTCCTAATATCTCTTTATGGGGCTTGGTGTCAAATTTTTGTTTGATAACACTCCTGTGAAGTGCCGTGGGATGTTTTACTACATTAAAGGCGCTATATAAATGCAAGTTGTTGTCATTGTTGATGTAGGCACATAGCAAATCAATACTGACTCACCTGTGGCCTAGCCCAGGAGTTAACACAAGGTTATTAAGGTACGTGTGCTGACATGTGACTTACTTCTACATATTGCCTTACAATACATCTGAGCTGTACTTTAAACTTGGTACACCTTCACAATGGGAGAATGCATCGCACTTTATCAACTATTTATCTTTCTAAATGTACAGGAATGCGTGTGTTGTGGCTGAGTACTGTGTAACATTGCCATATCAAGGATTTGAACCTGTGGCTATTTAATCTGGTAAGCAACAAGCACCTAATACACTGCCAGTACAGATATATGGGTAGGTAGAATAGTCCCAAGCTCAAATCGCACCAGAGCAAGTTATGAAATTAAATTTGATAACTTAAGAACATAGGAATTAACATTAAGAACAGGAGTAGGCCATTCAGTCCCTTGGGTCTGCACTGCCATTCAATTAGATGATGGCTGTTCTGCATCTCAAATCCATTTTCCTGCCATTGCTCCATATCCCTTGATACCCTTACCTAACAAAAATCTATCTATCTCAGTCTTGAAAGCTACAATTGTCTTTAGCCAAGGTTGCACAGAATATCCTTCATCCCTGAGGAGCCATCTGTCCAGTCTCCCTTTTCCTTCTAATAATGGTGGCAAGGTGGTGCAATATAAAGGTATTGTGGCCAGTACCATTTACTTGCATGATTTAGTTGTTGTGGCCACCACCTGCACATTAATGGAATGGGATCATTTCCTGTTAATGTAGGCCATGGGGTTGATGGGAAGGTCCCCTCTATGACAACTTGTTCTTTTGGGAATCCTGCCACAAGGTAAGAATACTGAGCCCTCTTATATTTCCTTCCCATTGGGAAGGTGATGGAAGTGTTTCCTCTAGAAAATAAAAAGAACATTTTAAATGAGTGTAGGGCATGGGAGTGGGACTAAATGGATAGCTCGGTTATAGAGCTGGCTTAGGGGCAATGGGCTGTATGGCCTCTTTCAGTGCTAAAAAATGTTATGATTTCTGTCACTTATTTGATGCATTAGTGAATAGCCAATAAAGAAATTTGGTAAATGTGCCCGGTCATGGCTTGTAAGGATCCATTGCAAAGAAATATAAGGCAGGGTGATCTTCACAGCCAAAGGTAGTGGTATTCCTTTAGTGGAAGATGTCAGCTAGTTTGGCTCGGGAAGATGGCGTAAATCAGAGACTGGTTCTCTGCTGAAACATAGATGATGATTGTAGGTCTTTTCCATCATACCCGGGCAGTTAGAATCATAGAAATGATACAGCACGGAAGGAGGCCATTCAGCCCATCAAGTCCAGCTCTATGCAAGAGCAATCGAGCTAGCCCCACTCCCCCACTGTATCCCCGTAGCCCTGCAATTTTTTTCCTTTCAAGTACTTATCCAATTCCCTTTTGAAGGCCATGATTGACTCTGCCTCCACCACCCCCTCTGGCAGTGCATTCCAGATCCTAACCACTCGCTGTGTAAAAAAGTTTTTCCTCATGTCGCCTTTGGTTCTTTTGCCAATCACCTTAAATCTATGTCCTCTGGTTCTTGACCCTTCTGCCAATGGGAACAGTTTCTCTCTATCTACTCTGTCTAGACCCTTCATGATTTTGAATACCTCTATCAAATCTCCTTTCAACCTTCTCTGTTCCAAGGAGAACAACCCCAGCTTCACCAGCCTATCCATGTAGCTAAAATCCCTCATCCCTGGAATCATTCTAGTAAATCTCTTCTGCGCCCTCTCTAAGGCCTTCACATCTTTCCTAAAGTACGGTGCCCAGAACAGGACACAATACTTCAGTTGTGGCCGAACCAGCGTTTAAGAAAGGTTCATCATAACGTCCTTGCTTCTGTACTCTATGCCTCTATTTATAAAGCTCAGGATCCCGTATGCTTTTTTAACCGCTTTCTCAGCCTGCCCTGTCACCTTCAGCGATTTGTGTAGATATTCCCCCAGATCTCTCTGTTCCTGTACCCCTTTTAGAATTGTGCCCTTTAGTTTATATTGCCTGTCCTCATTCTTCCTACCGAAATGTATCACCTCGCATCTTTCTGCGTTAAATTTCATCTGCCACATGTCCCCCCATTTCACCAGCCTGTCTATATTCTCTTGAAGTCTATCACTATCCTCCTCACTGTTCACTACACTTCCAAGTTTTGTGTCATCTGCAAATTTGGAAATTGTGCCCTGTATACCCAAGTCCAAGTCATTAATATACATCAAGAAAAGCAATGGTCCTAATACCGACCCTGGGGAACACCACTGTACACCTCCCTCCAGTCTGAAAAACAACCGTTTACCATTACTTTCTGCTTCGTGTTACTTAGCCAATGCTGTATCCATGCTGCTACTGCCCCTTTTATTCCATGGGTTACAATCTTGATGACAAGCCTATTATGCGGCACTTTATGAAACGCCTTTTGAAAGTCCATCAAGCTCCATCAAGGCTCCTCCCGGAGTAAGAACTAATGCGTGCATATTACTTCAGGTGGAACTGCATGTGCCTTTCTTCCATCCTCATGAATTCCTCCTCCTCATCCAAATTTAACAGTGCTAGTGGAATCACCAAAAGAGTTCCCATACTGAGCTATTTGGTTGCTGTAGTTAAATAGCAGCTGATAATAGATGCTAACAGGGCTCACCATTATTTCTGGGAAAATGGCCCATTCCGCCGATAGCACACACGCAGTCAAACGCAGAAATTGCTCTTTCTGACTCCCTGCTGATCTGAAAACTTTGCGGTAAAGAGATCTCACATGCTGGAATGAATAGACCAGTGCGAACTTGCTCTCCTGCCCAGCTGTAAACTAAGTAATCTCTCCAGAAAAATAATACGCTGAGATATATCAGGTCTAAACTAACTTTTAACGGCATGGTAAGTATTAATAACTGCCAAACAACCTCTCTGGCACTGAAAATTAACTTTTAAACATGTGGAATTTCAGTCCTCCCAATTTTAATAGTTTTTGGACATTTAAAAAAAAAAAATTTTTTACTTCTTTCTGTCTCTTTTATCTTTATCTTTTAATCTTACCCTCTCTTCATTTCGCTTTCTCTAACTGATATTGTAGTAAATTTACTAACCCATCTGACACTTCCTGGTTCTTAGTCTACGTGGCTTGTGAAGGATGCTTCACTTCCTGGTTCTCACTGTGCGGCTTGTCAATGATGCTTCAAGCTGATTGGTTGAGGGGACAGAAAGATCCTTTCCCCACTCACACAGCTCAGACAAGAACCCTGTACTAGTTTAAGCTCACCATTGAAGGGGGTTGCAGAAAAGCCCTAGTGGGTGAGATTTAAATCTAATGAGTGCAGGCACTGTTGGTTCACTGCTCAGGGCAATTTCTGGGCCAGTAAGTTAAATGTGAAGAAAAGGTGTCTATTGAGCAGAATCGAAACAAAAGCATTAACGATACAAAAATGTAACATGCCTTTAAGAAGCCTACACCGAAAGGCCAAATGTCATGAGTTCAAATCCCGCCACGGCAGCTAGGGAATTTAAATTCAATTAATTAAATAAACTAGTATCAGTAATGGTGGCCATGAAACTACCGGATTGTCGGAAAAACCCATCTGGTTCACTAATGTCCTTTAGGGAAGGAAACCTGCCGTCCTTACCCGGTCTGGCCTATATGTGACTCCAGACCCACAACAATGTGGTTGATTCTTAATTGTCCTCTGGAATGGCCCAGCAAGCCACTCAGTTGTACAATCTCGCTAAAAAAAAGTAACCTTCACCACATGGACTGCAGCGGTTCAAGAAGGCGGCTCACTACCACCTTCTCAAGGGCAATTAGGGATGGGCAATAAATGCTGGCCTTGCCAGCGATGCCCACATCCCATGAATGAATAAAAAAATAATTAAATCTGCAATTTAGATGGGTGAGCAGCATTAGGGGAGAGAAAGCGTCTCCAATTGCTTAAATTTGTGCGTGGCCCTTAAAACCATGCATTTTCATAGATTGCATTCTATGGCTCATTCTTTGTGAAGCCTCAAAAAGTTAAAGTTATCTTGGCAACCGAGAATTGGGACAGATACAAATCAGGCTCATTGACGGTCATGATCTGTGTTCCTGTCTAGTAGTGGAGTCTTGTATGATCGACTCAGTGAAGCCATACATTGGGTTTGCCGTTTGACCTGTGTCTATTATCATTTGGTTTGCACACATGCCATAGAGAAATACCTCAAGGTAATGAAAGCATCATTCAGGCAGCAATGCACATTATGTAAATATATAAACATATTTTGCACATAGCCTTAGAAAGCTGCACTATCCCACAATACTATGGTTATTGCAAATATAAATGTGCACCTATTCCAAACGGATTGGCATTTTTATTTTATCCCTCTACAGTGTTCTGTCCTCTAACTAGCTGCAGTTTCTAAGCAATTGTTTTCTCGCAGTAATATCAAAGGAATCTAAAGCTGGCGGCATTTAATTTGGCTAAGCGAAATATTTTCCCCCTGAACCAACACTGCTTTAAAAGAATTGTGAGAAATAATAATAATGCAGATGACAGCTGGCTTAACCTTTTGAATCATAAATGAACATTAAAAGTGACAAGGCTGACATCTTTGAAATGATGTGAGGAGCATAGCCATGGCACTGTTATGACAGATTCAACCCCTCCTTATTAATCTACATTATAGTAGAAAGAGCTGCGAGATTTTGAATTTTACTCATTTTTTACTTTATACATCTGACATAAATTTACTAAACACATAGCCAGCAACATTCAAAGTGTACATTGGAGAAAGTCATGTTCCAACCTATTAATTACTTCAGTAGTTCAGTTAATATTTTGAATACTTCAGCTGTTCGGTTAATAATTTGAAATTATATTTTTTTCTCCTTATGCTGCTGCAGTCTTCTCTGTACCATGTACCTCTCCACGTAGCTACAGTGGATGTTCCTTCTTTGAGTACGTGTAGGTATATGGACACACAGGGGGTGATTTCTTGCTGCTCCATTTACGTCTAAAAAGCAGGGCAGTAAGTGAGACGGAAATCATGTGGGAAATAGAACTGTCAACTTATCGCTGGTTGTCCGCCTGGTTTGATTTTCAGACAGACCTCGATTTAGGCTCCTGCCAGAAACAGGCAGGGGACCAAATGAATATATGGAAATCGGGGTCAAATGACATCGTCAAGACCCCCAACACCATTTTCGTCTCTGCACGCTTTCTTCCCGCCAGTTTTTCACCCTGCCAACATACCATGGGCACTAGGAGTTGGGAGGAAGCCATTTCCAGCAATATCTAAAGGGATCCTTAGCTCCTCTTGGATAAAATGCTAGAAAGTTTTGGGTGGTATTTTACTTGTATTATGTAGTGGTTTTTGGCTACTTCGACCGTTTCAAAGTGCTTGTAGTGGCCGTAGGACATTTTGAACTGTTAAGCGGCTTCTGGCAATGCAAGAGGAGGAGAAGGAGCAGGAGGAACGAGCAAACAGGGAGATCAAATAGAAGGAGGCATGCTTGGAGGAATCCTTACCGTTCCAACCGAGTTTATAGGCCGAGGACAACATACCTGCAGTTCTCTGAGGAGCAATGCATATGGAGGCTGAGTGTCTCTAGGGAGGCTGTCACATAGTTGTGTTGCCTCCTGCAACATGACCTGCAATCAATTGCCACAGTCTAGCAAAACATTTCCTGTTGAGTCAAGGTCACTGCAGCCCTCAACACTTTTGCCTCTGGCTCCTTCTAGGCTGCCACAGGGGATAATAGTAACATCAGTCAGTCTGCAGTTCATGCTTGCTTTCAGCAGGTGTCTGACGTTATGCTTGCTAGAGCAAATACTTTAATCACTTTCCCCATCGACATCCGGAAGCAACAGTATAACAGTATAGGGCTCGAGTTTCGCACAGTTTGTAGGTTTCCCTCAAGTCCAGACTGCCTTTATGAATCGCAACGGCTTTCATCCATTAATGTGCAACTGGTGTTTGATCACTAGCAGAGCATCATACAGGTTTGTGCCCACTTTCTTGGCAGCTGCCATGACGTTGTTACCTTATGGCAATTCTCCATACCCCCTGTAGCCAGTGAGAGCTTGACTGCTTGGGGGAAAGGAGTATACACTTGCCTCATGACTCCTCTTAGATACCCAACCTCGGCGGCTGAACTGCGCTACAATCAGATCCATGGGCTGACTGGTGCCTTCATTGAGTAGACCATTCGAATCCTCAAGTAATGATTCCAATACCTGGACAGGCCTAGTAATTTCCTGCAATGGAGACAACACATGGAGCCACCAACATTGAACAAGGACCTTCAGCGTGATGAGGGAGATGACGTTGATGACATAGAGTATAGAGACTAAGTAGGAGAGCTCCAACGGTTGCCAGTAGCCAGAGTTCTTTGGCAGCAGCTCATTGAATATCGCTTCAGCTGAATATCCCTTGCTCCCTTGCACCCTTGCATTAAGTTATATTCAACATCTGTCTCAGTCCTTCCACCATCCAATAAACTGCAGCTGCCTAAAGACCAACATTGACATTCATGTCACCTAACATTGCAGGATCATCTGCTATTATAGGAACACACTCTGCACGTAAAAATTTCAAAAAGTTTTATCATTTTATTGGCTTACATAGATGCCTAGGAGCTCATGCTTGAAAGGCCTGGCTACAGACTACAGCAACTCGTCGTCTACTGGGGCAATTTGGCCCAGCTGGTTTTATGGCACCAGGTCGTGCATTAGTTCAGGAGATCAAGAGGGTCTGGAAGTGCTGTTACCCTAAGAGATAGCAACATGTTCCCTTCCCATTGCGTGACTGCCCCTTCTATTGGGCTGTGGATCAGCACTCCCACTGAACTGCAGGAAACCAAACTGTAGGGGATCGTCAATCTGATTAAAGCCCATATCCATTTGGTCTCCCAGCCAAGGCAGAGAAGATGGTTGAGACCAGAGCCAGCATGGTCTCTGTATGAGCATCTGTGAGAGATACTGTTACTGGTGCCAAAAACTCCTGCAGAGAGGACCCAGCTGCAGCCTCCACTGAGGTGAACATATGGTTGACTGCAGAGTGTGGATGCCATGCGCCAGAACCCCACACAAATTGGAAATGGTCTCATCCACACTCTGACATGTTGCGGAAGCTCCCTGGCATCTTTCCATTAAAGGCTGGGTCCCTGAAGCCTGCATCTCTGTCCTCTTCAGCAGAACTAGGACATGAACTTGTCCTTCGGCGAGGTGTTTCCTAGGCTGCACTGTCCACCTGCACTTGCTCCTGCTCACTTGTGCTCCCTGACTCACTAAGAGCAGACCTCCATTAAAATGGCCCAGATCTTCCACTGCAGCTCCAGTGGGGGTGGCCCAGGCATCCCACCTAATTCCTGCCCGGAAGATAAAATTTCCCCTACTATCCCCTCATAGGTGCTGGTGCTTGGAAGGGTGGCAGTGAATGACAGTGCATCTTTGGGAGAATTCTCTCCTTCAGCATGTGCTCCTGCATAGCTTGAGACATCTTAATACCTAGAAAAAGGGGAGAGGGACAAGAGTTAGCACATAATGGCAAGAGGAGATGAGTGGCAGTGCAACACATTACCAGGTGGTCACGCTGAGTGTGTGAGTGGTGAGTTAGATGGAAAGAGAAAAGGAGGGAAGTCCACCCAAACGTGCGGCCTGCAGCCTGGACATCTCCATTGCCAATGATGTTGACGGCTGCCTCCTCCATTGGTGTCAGGACGCGTATAGAGGTAGGATCTCCTCCTGTTCTTTTACTCTCTGTTGTGTGCTACCTTCTCCTGCACAAAGAGGGTAAGTGGGTTAGTCTGTGTCCTGTTGAAGGGTTTTGACGATGTCTGAGGCAGCATAGCATAGTGTGCATGATGAGAGGAAGAAGCACCAGGTGTGGCCAAGAGGAGGTAGTAGTTGTAAGGGCAGTAGCTATTTATGAGTGCAAGCAGAAAGAACGTGCAATGAAGTATCCCAATTGGAGGAAAGACATGGGAAAGTTGGAGGGGAGGAAATATTGGTAATGCTGGGGCTAGGTAGGATGGTGCAGGGCTGTGCAAAGAAAAAGAAAGATATGAAGGGAAATCTTGTTTTGTTAGTCCTGGTGAGATCATTAGATTTCTTCCTGCACTGCAGCCAGGTCTTGGGAACAATGCTGGTGGCATTGACTTGTATTGCTACCTCTCTCCATTGCTGCTGATTAATTTGTCTGGGCACATCTTACCCTAACACAGAACTTCTCACTAAGGCCTTTATAGAATCCATGTGGCCTGTAAATTCTTTGGAAGGAAGTAATACCTTAGCTGGCATATCATCTTCATATGCTGCTTAACTCTCCTTTGCTCCATCCTTCTCTGCTCCTCTTTCTTCTCCATTACAGTGGTAAATAAAGGAGTGTCTATTGAGAATCCCATACCTGGTCCTCAGAACCTCTCATTGTATGAGCAGGAAAACATATCCCACTGACCTCACAGTCCCATAGACAGTTAAAGTAAATTCAGTGCTCTTCAGGTAAAAAGCCAAAACAAAAACATTCCAAAAGTTCTTTCAAAGCTCCAGTAATCAATTGTCAAAGTTTCTGCAACTTCAGGTTCAAAAGCTCCTCACTTCTGCCAATCTTAGCTGTTACTGGCAATGGTTATGCCTCACTTGAATTATTCTCAGTTACCCCTGGTGCTTTGTGAGTGTAGTTTCCAGGATTTTGGAATGCCATCTCCACTGGCCTTCATATTAATACATGTTAATGAGTGCTATGGGGACTCAGCAGATTGCAGGGAGGCTCAAACTACAATTGGAAACTCAGGCACATTAATTTTGGAGTGGAAAGTCTGCACAAATGGTTTCAGCCCAAATTTGCAGACCTGTAAATTCTGTAGCATCAATTCTGCACCTTAGAAGTACTAAAAATGGCAAGAAATTTCAGGGTCAAAATCTTTATAATCTATCCATCTAAGTGTCTAATGTGCTTTTGACATAATCCAAATGTCACACTCAACCCTAAACCAGTTGCTATACCTTAGACATCATACTCCAGACGTCAATTTGAGACACCTTTGCACTGATTTTAACCCAATCCGTCCGGTGAGAACAGGATGGGCTCCAGTTGGATGCCTGTTTTACACTCCACCCGATTTTACTCTCCATTGACTTCATGTACTTCCTTAAATGCACTTAACACCAAACATCCTTCCATTTAATGCACGATGTAATCACATGCACTATGGGCTACACAGTGATGCTTGGGTATTCCTACATGTCCCCCTTGAATTTGTCAGCTCTTCTGCTTTGTTTGCAGAAGACTGTGTATAACAAGAGGGAGTGTATGTCCTTCTGATCCGTACAAAGAGGCTGTCTTGAAGATTCTAGGCTGAGAGAGCAGAGGATGGGAAAGTAGGAGGTCTATTCCCAGAGTTAGTACTAGCCTTCCCCTGCTTTTTCTTCTCATCCTGAGTGGTGCCAAATCATACACTGAAGCACAATACCATGTGACTCATTCTGCTGAAACCCAGATCTGAAAGGTTGCCCTAAGGACAGAATTGTTATCTGTGTTTCTCTTCTCTTCCTCTAGATGTGCCCTAGGAAGCAGAATCATGACTCAGTAACACTGAGCAAGTCAGCACATCCAGCATTATACGAGAATGACAGGCAGGATAAGGTCAGCTGGTCCATCAAGCCTATCACACATTCATGATACGTGGAGCACCATGACTAGACACTTCCTACTCACCAGCTGAAAAAAAAGACGAAAAGGGAAAAAAAAATCTTCAAAATTACACTCCAACCCCATCAGTGGATCGAAACCACTCCAAACCACATTGACCATGCTTATGTTAAGTGGTAAATCACTTATCTTTGAAAAGATGCAATCTTTACCTCAGCTAAGAACAGGTCGAGCTCTCTTTTGAAGTCATGCAGAGAATCAGCACGCACCGCACGAACCAGTAACTTATTCCAAAAGATCCACTACTCTTTGGTAAAAGAAGTACTGCCTAACGTCTAGCAAATTCCTACTCTTGAGTAATTTAAATACGTGACCCTTGGTCCTCCCCAATTTGTCAAACTGAAATAATCCATCAGCGGGTATGCAATCTATTATTTTATATACCTCAATCAGGTCACCTTTAAGTCGAGAGCACTAAGGAGTGCTCCTCTGGGATTCACAAGAACAAGACGGGATGCTGCCGCCTCGGGACCCCCACTCTCTGCGATCGTGACCTTCCCCCCTGCAACTTACCTTGCTGGTGGCCACCCAGCCTGATCTTGAGGCCTCAATCCGGCGAGCTGTAATGGAATGCCTGTTTGGCACCTCACAGCTCACCTGCCAAATTTAAATGAGACCTGAGTCTCAAAATTGCGGGGACCTCGCCGGTCATCTAGAAGTCGAAATCAACCCCTGTCTTTTCCATATAAATCATAGCATCATAGAATTATAGAAAGGTTACAGCACGGAAGGAGGCCATTCGGCCCTTCGAGTCCGTGCTGGCTCTATGCAAGAGCAATCCAGCTAGTCCCACTCTCCAGCCCTATCCCCGTAGCCCTGCAAATTTTTTCATTTCAAGTACTGATCCAGTTTCTTCTTGAAAGCCACGATTGAATCTGCCACCACCACCCACCCTGGCAGTACATTCCAGATCCTAACCATTTGCTGCGTAAAAAAAGTTTATCCTCATGTCACCTTTGGTTCTTTTGCCAATCAAGTAAATCTATGTCCTCTGGTTCTTGACCCTTCCGCCAATGGAAATAGTTTCTCTCTATCTACTCTGTCTAGACCCTTCATGATTTTCAATACCTCTATCAAATCTCCTCTCAGCCTTCTCTGTTCCAAGGAGAACAACCCCAGCTTCTCCAGTCTATCCACGTAACTAAAATCCCTCATCCCTGGAATCATTCTAGTAAATCTTTTCTGCACCCTTCACATCTTTCCTGAAGTGCGGTGTCCAGAACTGGACACAATACTCCAGTTGTGGTCTAACCAATGATTTATATAGGTTCATCATGACTTCCTTGATTTTGTACTCTGTGCCCTATGTATAAAGCCCAGAATCCAGTTTGCTTTTTTAATTGCCTCCTCAACCTGCTGTGCCACTTTCAACGAATTGTGCACATATACCCCCAGATCTCACTGTTCTTGTACCCCTTTTAATGTCTTAATTTTTTTTATCCTGCTGTTGAAACTCAGCCCAATTGTGTATCTTTACCATCTTTGATGCATAGGTGCTTATGTAAGTCCCATTCATTCAAACCATGAAAAAAAACATGGAATTTGAACTAGTTAAATTAGAAAACCCAAAACAATCCAAAATAGGTGCATTTGAGGTGAAACAATTAATCATGCAAAATAAAAGTGCTGCAATGTGTTAAGAAAAAAGCCATTGAAAAAAACATATTCTGTAACCATTAAGTTAATGTATGGCTGGACTGTTCTTGGAATCAAATAACCTGGGAGAGTTTATATACAGTGTTATTAACATTTGAGTGAGCCTGTGGGCTAAATTCACTAAACTTTCATCCTTAAAACTGTCTTATTTTTATTTTCAGTGCTGAATCTCTTGAATTTCAATCTTTCTTTGCTTTTACTTTTTGTGAAACCTCATATTTTTAATAAAGTGAATTTATTATTTGCCATGTGTCCTCAGTTTCTTCTGTTAAATCACAGCATGTACTGCCCCCGGAATTACTATGGGGGTCGTCCTACTCTCCCATCGTAACTTCAGTGGGAGATTGGGGGAACGCCCAGAGAAACAACGTAAATGCTATGTTAAAAAAAAGTAAGAACATAAGAAATAGGAGCAGGAGTAGGCCATTCGGCCCCTCGAGCCTGCTCCACCACTCAATAAGATCATGGCTGATCTTCTACCTCAACTCCAATTTCCTGCCCTATCCCCATAAAAAGATTGCAAAATGATTGTTGCAGAAGGTAACTGTCTGTGTATTAAAAGGAAAGGGCCTGAATTTATATCGTACCTTTCATGTCCTCAGGGTGTCTTCTGTGATTACATTTATTGTTATGCAGCCAAATGCTGCAGCCAGTTTACACACTGCAAGGTCCCACAAACAGCAAATGAGATAGATGATCAGTTTATCTGTTTTTGGTTGAGGTAGAAATGTCGACCAAGAGCTCCCTGCTCTTCTTCAAATAGTGCCCTGGTGTCATTTACATTCCAGAGCCTCAGTTTAAAAGATGGCACCTCCAACAAAGCAGCACTCTTTCGATACTGCATTGAAGTGTCATCCTAGATCATGTTCTCAGTCCTGGAGTAGGGTTTGAACCTGCAATTTTATGATTTAGTGATGAAAGTGTACTAAATGAGCCAAGCCGACTCTCGTTAAGTTACAATTAGAGTATTGTGTACAGTTTTGGGTATCACATTATAAGTAGGATATAAAAACAATGGGAAAGATACAATGTAGATTCACTGGAATGTTACTGGGATAAGGGGCTACAATTCTGAAGAGAGACTTGAGAAATTAGAGCTTTTTCACCAGAGCTGAGAAGGCATAGAGGTCTTCAAGGTTATGAAGGGTTATAATTGTTTCCATTGGTGGGGCGGTAATGAGAGGGCATAAATTTAAGACAATCACAAGAAAAACTAAACGGGAAAAAATTTTGTCACAAACTGTTGTTGAAGCAGAGTCCATAAGTTCTTTTTAAAGGGAATTAGATAGTTGCTTGAAAAAGAGGAATATTGAAGGGTATAGGAAGGAGGAAAGTGGGATTAGAGTAAGTGGCTCAAATGGAGAAGAACAACAGTGCAAAGTTAATGGGCCAAATGGCCTAGTTCTGTGCTATAATCATCAAAAGTAATTTCAAAGCTTACATGGATGTCTACATTATTTAATGTGTATTGTAGAGAATATATAAGTTATACGGTAACATATGGGATAATTTTTTTTTATAATACAGATATAAGTGATGTTAATGTACTAGTCTTTCACATTCTGTCTCTTGTTTGTCAATATTCATTCGTCTTCTTGTATTTATATCACTGTATGGTAGATTTTTTGAATATAAATGTGGTAGCCATGATGGGGCCGAAAATCCATGAGACGCACTCCCAGTAGTTGCGCTATTATTGTCTCTGCTGTTGCCCTCCAGCACTGACCTTGCAGAGTATGGGGTAGGTAAGCACAAATGACAACTTAGGTCCTTCTCTGGTGCCAGCTTACCTGAGGCCAAAGGAAACTCTGTCAATTTCCTGCCCTCAGGTGGGGGATGGTTTCTTATGGTCACATTCTCCTTGGCCCCTTGAGGTAGATAGCTGATCTGGCAAAATTGTAAAAAAAACATTTTAGCCCTCTTTGAAGGTCCAGACCACTTGCCTGGCCTGGATCCTATCAGTTGGGCCCAAATAAGCCCTTGTGGAAGCCCACGCACCTTCACTCATTCGGAATGCCAGGCTGCAGTGATAGACCGGGTCCTGAATGAACCTGAGGAATGGGATCACCTAGCTTGTGATGTCCCCAATCCTGGCTCGGCTCCCTGGCCATTATTTCCCTTGTTAGGGTCAGATAAAGGTTGCCCCTGACAGGACAACCAGGAAAACCCTGGAAGCAGCAGGAGACTGGCAGAAACTTTGAGGAATTCTGGGGCCGAAATTTATATGCATAGGATATATTGACTCTCTCTTCACTGTATGATAAGAACATTTCACAAAGGTTTACTTTAAAACATAATTGTTGACTTGAAAAGCTGGTTTCACAACTTTCGAAAGGTATTTATCAGCATGATGTAATTTGCAATGTAAAGGCATCATTAATATCTTGCAAAGTCTCACGTAAAAAACACTGTATGGTTCATATGTGACATTACGGTGACAAAAATGATTTCTGAGCTGTTTCCGGCTCTTTGCCTTCTCACAATGGACACTGTCCTCTTTAACGTGTTGTGAAACCGTCTGACAGAAACAGGTCATCCAAAGTATTAATTCTGAAGATGTTCAGTCTGTGTGTTTGTATGCAATAAAGATACAGAGATATGAGAGACCCAATTACATTGGAAATATGACAATTTTGCCATGGACTACGAACTCAAACTACATCCTCCAGCCCATAGATGAAAGATTTTAGATTACAGGGGGCTGCAAAAATAAAGATTACCTGAGGAAATATTCAGGCAGTTTTGTCAGTGAGTGTGAGGATGTTGTCATCTCAGCTGCTACTACTATCTCTAATAACCCTATCAACGGGTTTGCTCATAACCTAAACCAGTCATTGACTGATCTTAACTTGATTATTGTCCTGTCAATGGATTGTTCGAGTGATCCAGGTGCTTTGCCTTGCCAGCAGTATGAAGAAATAATTAAATGGCTCACTTTTTCCACAGGTCTGAAATATCACTGAGGTATATTTAAACCCCAAATAGATTATCCAAACTCCAAAAGGAAACATACTTTAAGCATACATCAATCTTATTAGAAGTAAATTGGTTTTTAAAATTGGACTGCGACAACTGAAGTACAGTCATTGATTCTAAACAGCATGTAGTCTTCACAGAGCTTATTTTGAATGGGCTACAATCCGCACAACATTATTAGTTTTATATAAATTCTGAGGCTAACTGCCATATCACAAACACCCATATACCTACTGAATGTGTGCAAATGAATTTCAAGCAGGAGCTGACTCAATGTGTTCCTGAGTCATTCACCATAACCTCAGAAGGCAGGAGATATTTCTTACCAAATTGCTCTTCTACTGCAGTCGCCATGCTCATGACCTTGGGAAATTGTAGAAGTCTCTCACGTCCCTTAATCTTTGCAAATTCTCATTTTCCCAGTTTGAAAGGGAGTCTCAGAGGGTCCAAATTACAGTGTAAGGAGGGGTCATCAGGATGGCCTCTGAATTTCTCATTAACTCAAGAGAGATTTTTCAGGGGAGGGAATAAGTCAACGAGCGTGGTTCTTTCAGATAGGGCCGAGAGCTGCACGGAAACTCATAAAATCAAAGTAACATGCATCCATCCCATGGGGAAGGAAACCAACCCCACAATAGCACAATGCCTGGACCTCCTTCTTCCAATATATTCATTTAAAAATACTTTAGAGCTTCTGATTTTTACAGTGTTAAATTATTCATTTTGTAGTGTGATGGGGTGGTTGCGAGGATGGGTGACTCCAGCAGAGAGAGGCCACACTGGAGACTGTTGCTGCATTAAGATTTTAAAATGGTTTCACTATGTTTGATGTATATTTTATATACTGGAAACTGACTCTGCAATGCAGTGAACGAAAAAACAGTGTGCGTTCCTGTCACAAATATTCCTTGTGAAGAACAAAGGAAATGAACACAGCCCGACTTGCAATCCAGTCGTATCAATAATGCAATAATAGCCTTTTAGATACTGAATTTATTTAGTAACCTGCAGCAAAGAAATGTAGTTTCCATTAAATAACAACTCTGACATTTATATTAAAATGATGAAGAAGAATAGGATACACAGTTCCTTTGCCAACAGGGTAGTTCGCCTCACAAGATTAGTCACAAAGGATCTGTGAATGAAGAATTAAACTTCCAAAGAAAGGCCTAAAACAGTTTAGTGGCTAGCAGCAAAAAGGTCATGACTTTGTATCTCAGTACGTTTGCCATTCAGACTTACTTGCTTTAGCTCGGTGGGTTTTATTCATTCTTAGACTAGTCACCTGACAGCGAGGAGCTCCATCTTGGAAGAGTTAAGAACTAAAGTTGCATTTGCCCAACTCAATTTGTGCCTCTTACTAACTGATCAAAGAACACTTGCACTTGGAGGCAGGTTCACAGGTGCAACCACCTTGTTCCTCCAATGAAGAAAATATTCATGGTGGTCCCTTGAGATCTTAATCCTGAAGCAACTGAAGGGGACCTTGGCAACTCCAAGCCACTGCTCAGCAGCAACCTGCTTTTCTTCAGCTTTCCTCCCTGTTCTGGAATTCTATACCCTGTAATTCCTACTATTAATCTATAAAACCCACTGGTTTGCTGCCTCTGGATTTGTGCCTATTTCACATGTTGAGGCTGAATGCTTTGATAGTGCTGATATATCAGTGTTATGTTACTGGATTTTTACTCCAAATTTCTTTTCAGATTCAGTGCCTCATACAACTCCTGTAGATGAGACCTCACTCCCCATGAACTGGAGTGTGCCCAATATCTAGGTAATTGTAGCATGCCCAGGGGTCAATCAGTAAAACTTAATCACTGTTTTTTTTTTGGCTTAATGGTTATATCATGTGCTCTCATGTAATCTCGATTTCATAAGATGGTAAATTGGAATGGAGCTGGGCCTAGGCTCTCAACTGCTAAGCGGATTTATTAAACAGCAAATGGATGGGTAAATAGAAGCAATGACATACTATAGGCTTATAGTTACAGGCTTTAATTATGTCCCCTTGGAAATTAGAAAATAACAAATGGTCGTATTTGCTGTGTGAACTGGACTTGGCACAAGGTCCCTGAATGTTAAACATATGTAATGGCTCGCTGCCGACTGTGCACAGAGTCTTTCTGGCTGATTCGTGTTTCTCTGATCCCTTCAGAGGGACTACTTATTTGGAACAAGACAAGCTGAAATATGAGTGCATTTCTACAAATGCACACTACTGGTGGGTCTGGCTCTCCACTGGTAGCACGTATTTTGTAAAATTTTTCCTTTGTTTAAGAAATTTGACTTGGACAAAGGAAATTTAAATATGTAGCTCTTAAATGTAAATAAAGCTGTCAATTGAACACATATTCAACAAAACCCACAGGATGTTTGTGTTTGAATTACGAACTTACTAAATTGACGGGCAGGAAAAGACCAGCTGGTCCATCAAGCATGCCCCACACCATGATGGCCAGAGCATGATAGCCAACACTTCTCCCCTCCCACAATCTCCCCCCGCGCAATTTGGCTTGGCTCCTCCCTCAGATATCTGTTGCATCACCCAATCCGGTGTGCAGACTGCCAGCTGATGACACTTACGTGGTGAAAGATTTGGTGTGTTCCTTCGCCTAAGTTTTCTCTGCTTTTTGTTGAAAGTGGAAGGAGCAGGTCTAAGATTAGCCTTCACTTCACCTATGTGTCAGCAGTGGCTCAGTGGTAGCACTCTTATCTCTGAGTCAAGAAAGATATGGGGCCTGAATTTAGCAGGCCTGCGGGTTTCCGGCGGGTTTGGTTTCGGGAACGTGGTCAACGCGCCCGGTGAAATTAGTGGGTTGCCCGCGCGATCGTGGCAGGCAACACACTAATGGGATTCAATTACCTGCTCCTCCGGGCTCCGCGCTGCTGGTCTGCGCGTCAGGCGGGCTGCGCATGCGCAGTACGATCTGTCAGCTGGAGGCTCTCTAGTTAAAGGGGCAGTCCTCCACTGACAGATGCTGCAACCAATGGAACAAATTACAGCATGGAGCAGCCCAGGGGGAAGGCTGCTCCCAGTTTAATGATGCCTCACCCCAGGTATCAATACATGGGGTGAGGAGGAGGGGGAGGACAGAGATCTTCCACCCGGTGGGCGGGAGGAAGCGGCCTGCCTCTGCCACCAAGAAGGACTGGCTCGAGGTGGCAGAGGGGGTCACCTGCACCACCAACATATCGCCCACCTGCATACAGTGCAGGAGGCGCTCCAATGACCTCAGTAGGTCAGCCACAGTGAGAACACGTAGTCTTTCCCCTACACTCCGTCTGCCACAACACTGCCCCCACCCCACATCTCCTTCGGCACCGCCAACACTACTCTATCACATCACCCCTCATACACACTCACACCCCGTCCTCATCTTACCTCCACCTACTCACCTCGCCAGCACTCACCCCGCCACGAACACGCAACCCAATCCTCATACAATCTCATGGCTCTATCCCATACTCACCCTCTCGTGCATCTCCCTCACGGCCAGCCTCACTCAACCTGCCACCACCTGTGCTGCAGCCACAGGGCATGCATCGCATATGTGCAGTAGGCAGCGTACGGCAAACGTGTCATGAGCATGAAGGGGATGCACAAGGGTGTCTGAGGGTTTGCCATGGGTGTTACCTATATTGAATTTCGGAGCAACAAACATCATACATTATATTGGCACCACCACTGCCATGTCTCCGCGAATCCTGTCCGTTGTGTCCAATAATGCCCGCTCCTGGGTATCACTATGAGGACCCACCACTGATGCCACCCATTGTGTTACTGCAGAGTAGGTGCAGGTGTATTTGCAGGGCTCTTCCGCGCAGACGACTGAGAGACATCGGCGGTGTACCCGGCTGCACCCTGGAAGGATGCGGAGGAGAAGTTGTGGAGGGCAGTGGTGACTTTGGCAGCGACAGGTAAGCAGATGGTGCTGGAGCCAGCCAGGAGCAGCTCGGCATGAAAGAGGCTGCAGATGTCCACGACTACATGTCGAGTGAATCTGCGCCTCCGTGTGCACTGCTGCTCGGAGAGGTCCGGGGAGCTGCGCCTCGGTCTGTGGACCCTGTGGCGAGGGTAGTGCCCTCTGCGACGCGTCTCTCTCTGCGGTTGCCCTCCCTCCTGCTGTGCAGGTGGGTGTTCCACAGGACCGTGTTGGGGGGCTCCACGTCTCCGAGGCGGACGGCATGGACTGCGAGGCTGCTGGGGCTGGTCATGCTGTTCGTCCTCCGAGGATGTCAACGCACCACCCATCTGGCAGGTGTTGGTCTGAGAGGTTGTGCCGGGTAGGTAGGTGGTTCCTCGGACTGGGGCTGCGGTTTCACGTCGGTCTGTCCTCTGGCTTGGCGGGGGGTGGTGAAGGGCAGGGGTTGCCCTACGTGACGCGGTGGCCTCCTGCGTGGGTGAGGGCTCTCCCACCCGCTGTGGAGTGCACCTTGGCAGCTGCCACAGGCTGCTGGCTGGAACACGACCGGTTGAAGGGAGACTGTTTCCCCCAGTGTGTGAAACTCACTGCCTTGAAGCTAAAATCCCACACTTCCTGTTTTGACAGCTGCTTCAGCTCATTTAATGACCTCAACAAGCAAGGTCAGTACACTCAAGTGGAACCCCGCTGGCTTTAATTGCCTGCGGGATTCCCACCAGCGGGGCCTGCGCACGCAGCCCCGCACGTCAGCGCGGCACCCGGAAGTGGCCGGGATCTCGGCGCGATCCGGTCACGTGACTGGATATCGGGATTTTCGGGGCCCCCCCCGCTGGAAACCCGCAGGAAACCCGACGGTAAAATCGAGCCCATGGGTTCAAGTCTCACTACAGGGTCTTGAGCACAAAATCTAGGCCAACACTGTAGTACTGAGGGAGTGCTGCACTGTCGGAGGTGCTCTATTTTGGATGAGACGTTAAACTGAGGACCTGTCTGCCCTCTTAGGTGGAAGTAAAAGATCCCATGGCACTATTTCAAAGAACAGTAGGGGCGTTCTTCCCGGTGTCCTAGCCAATATTTATCCCTCAACCAACACCTAAAAACAGATTATCTGGTAATTATCACATTGCCGTTTGTGGGAGCTTGCTGTCCGCAAATTGGCTGGCGTGTTTCCTACATTACAACAGTGACTACACCTCAAAAGTATTTCATTGGATGTAATGTGCTTTGGTACATCCTGAGGTTATGAAAGGCACTGTACAAATGCAAGTCTTTCTTTTTTTCTATAATGGCCCAATATAATTACCTTTTTAGGCTTTGTTCTTGGCTGATGTTCTTCTTTGGGGTTTTTCTGCCCCCTTTTATATCTCCTGCCGCCTTCCAAACAGGTGCTGCAATGGCAGAGTTGCTGCGGCACCACCAGAATTTTCCAGTTTCAATTGGTGGACTCCCTCTTGGTGGTGGGGATCCAGCTGGGAACCTTCCCTATGTACTTAATGAGCTCCGACCTAGGATCAGGGTTACGGCGCGGTCACAGCAGCTGGCAGAAATCCAGCCCCACCGCTATCCTGCCAAGAATAGGAGAATCCAGTCCTATGCTTTAATAATTACAATCAAGTTTTCAGTTTTTCTCAGCTGCATCATTATAGGCTCTCTTCTTGGCCTTGTTGGCTTATTCTCAGCAATGTTCATTGCTGCCCTTTCCATTGTATTAGCAGCAGGTTATTGGACCAATTCAGGTTGAGAATACTAAGGTGCACACGCAAACATTTCTAACACCTGTAACTTACTTTGATTGGAATTTAGAGGCAGGCTCCACATGACTACATTTATTCATTTCTCATCTTAGCACTTTTCTTCAAATATTCACCTTCTTCAGAATATCCTACTAGCCTATCCTGATGCATGACCCTGACATGTCTTCTTTCATCTGGTTTTATGAAAGGCAACATTAAATTGTCTCTGGTGATACGGAGTGATTAGAAGCTATTCCCCAGAGAAGGATCTTAGAGCAATGGTTCACATGATGCTCCATAGTTTGGATAGCCTCTCCACAGTCTCACATCGGGCTATCCTTCATCTTCCATTTATGTGGATAGGTGGTTGCAGTGCCCATGAAGTTCTGGTGCAGTTCGCAGTGATTCATATTTTAGGTGGCATGGTGAAGCTGGGTGGTCGATCCATGGGGTCCATGATCCGGTCTTGATTCTTGACCCCGTTGGTTTCCCGCATCCTCTGCCACCTGTCCTTAAGTGAGAGTGCTGAGATGTTGAGAGTTTCGGCCGCTATCCAGAAGGGATTCCTGGACATAAGGCAGCATCATGGGAGCTTCTGGAGATCTTCATTAATAGGCACACCTGAGTTTGCTAGAGCCTGGTTGCATTGGAAAGGAAGATGGCAACCTTCATATGGTCCTCTCCGTTAAGGGCTCTAGCACGACTACCGCCATCAACAAGGTGGCCGAATGCCGATCAACAGCCTCCTGGTCCAAAAAGCAACACACTCGGCCTCTTGTGTGATGGGATCTGATGCCTGATTCACCTTCTGGGTGTTTGTGCTTTGCTCCTCTGCTTGGTAGTCACAACTAATACATCGAGTTTCCAGAAAGAGCACATTTCTGAGTGTATTAAAAAAGGGAAGTAAGATTTTGGTATCCTGGGGTACTAAGAGATTTGTATCCAATTTAAAAAAAAGTTTTAAAAATCTCACTTATCAAGCTCCTCCCCATCCCTTAATTTTGTTGCACCCTTTTTATCTTCTTATCATGGATGTCATCTGAATTGGTTGGTTTAAAGACCAATGATGGCAGTGTTAAACAATTAACACTTATTGTGCTTTCACCTAACACTTGGCACCTTGTGAAGCCCACTGCAGCCAGTCTGTCTGGACTCTGAGCTCGTTGTCTCTCCTTTGGGAAATACCCTGTGTGACTGTGGGCTTTTTAAACTGTTCACTACAGTTTATAGCAACAGAGAATACTAATTAAAATTCAAAAATCCATTTTTTGTCACAGTCCTCCACAAGACTATTACTCGATACAAAAAACGTTCTGCCTGACTCCTTCTAATTCCTAACTTCATATGGATTTAATTTTCTCCATCTGTTAATGCATTCATATAAATTATTGTCTGCATTATTTAATTAGGTCATTAATCAGTTTATTTTAAGTGGGTTAATGGTTGTGTTAAACTAACATAGACAGGAATTGATGTAAAAATGTTAAAAAGAATGCACAGAGTAAGTTAAACCCACAAATGTTTAATTTGTCACCTGGTATCTGAATCCATCACTGTAATGAACAATTTGACTGAATCAGTTTTGTCAACCATTTTCCCAATCTTGAAAACTTCACGGGCGCCACCTTGAAGTCTGTTCTTTTCCATCATGTTTTCACCCAGTTCTTCCCCCCACCCTTTATCTCAGTTTTGGAAACCTGTTACTCTTTTAAATACTAAAAAAATGTTGAAGAGTTAAGAATGTTTTCCTTTGAGGTTGCCCTAAGTCCTGCACCTATCCTCTGGGACCTTTCCTTTATACGTGCAGGGAAAAGGCTTGCCTTGTACCAAATAAATACAAGTGCAGTTTCCATTTAGGTTATATTTATCATTGACCCTTTTAGTGTATTAAATAATGTGATGTAATCCTTATAATAAGTCTATAAATATCTTACATTGCTTTCAAATCCTAAGGTTCTTCTATAGTTGCATCATAGTGAATGGTAATGAACCCATATAGTTGTGTAAATCACGGTTGTATCATATATAGCAGAAAATATACAGGTGATTTACGGCTAAACATAAGTCTAACTGCATCGGAGGCATCAAATCTTGCTTCCATTACAACGGTGACTACACTTCAAAAGTATTTAATTGGTTATAAAGCATTTTGGGATGTCCTGAGGTTGTGAAAGGCGCTATATAAATGTAAGTCTGTCTTTCTTCATTTCTTTCTTTCTTCCAATGTGCTTAAAAGTGGATGTTGAGCATAAAAACTGGAAAACAGCACGTTGGTTTATTCAAGTCAAGTGAAACTCCTAATGATTGCTTTAATTGGTGTTTCAATCATTGTGCACTAATCCATTCACAGCAGGTTTTAATTCCACGTGAAAGATGTGAATCTGCTGTAATTAAATTAAACTAAAAATAGGACTTACCACCAGAAGAACTATACTGTTACAAACATCATCCTGTAACAGTCCTGCAGACCCGGCAATTTTATCCCATCACGACAGTAGCTGTTCAAACTATTCCATTTGCGAAAGTCTGTGGAACATGTTGAATAAACATTTAGCTTCATAAGATCTGCACCAGTTTTTTTCTTTCCAAAAGACAGATTAAACTGAGATTTCTTCAGAGTAAGTGGGTCAGTAGATGTTGAGTAATTATAAACACTGTAACTTGAGCCATGTAAACTACCTTTTGATTCAGTGGTCTGCATATACTGCTTATATTTTTTAATATAGCTGAAAAGCACTGCAGTTGCTCACACACTGTTATGGATTTTGCTATTAAAGATAAATGGGATATTCAATTTAAACAAAAACCCAGATTGGTAATGGTCTTCACACCAGTTATCAGAGTGTAATGGTATTTTCTGGCAGCTGCTTTATTTCATTTGAACTGTGCGAACTCCTCGTGTTTAATCCCAGCCTGACATCTATATAGATTGTGCTATTTATTGACAGAAATAAAGTATTTTTGCTGTGAACAATGTGACAATCAATTTTTGTTCCACTGAGAAATACAGTGTAAAATCTTGGGTGCTACACATCTGTTAAGATTAAAATGCCATTTTGTGTTAAAAAGAATATTTTAATCATTCTTTTTGGGTTAAATGGATCCTTGATTTATATTTCTCAAATAAATATGTTTTATAAAGTAAGATAGACAAAAATTGGAACAAATTGCTCTTTTTACATTTACTATTTAATACATTGGTTAATTTTTAATTTGTCATTAACATATTTATACTGTAATAACTTTAATGTTCTTAAATTAATTAGCAAAACAATGTATGAGGAAATTAGCTTGGATGTTGGAGCCCGTTTTTCAGGCGCACAACAGGGGGCAAATGCACCAATTTAATGTGCCATCTCCCATGCCTCTAGGGCGCCTGAAATAGATTTGAATGCATATCCGTTAGGACAATTTTTTCAGGCGTCCCTCGCGGCTGCCTAAAACAGGCATTAAGCCCCTTGCAACTGTTAATAAGGGGTCTAATGAATGTTTTAGGATCCCTCTGAGAAATTGGGCTGCCCTGAACACTCAGGTTTTCCTGGCATGGATTTGGCCTAGCAAGCGGTCGCCACAAAAAGGTGACCTACATTGGCTCCAGGTCTGGGAATGCCTCAATTTTAAAATTCTCATCCTTGTTTTCAAATCCCTCCATGGTCTTGCCCCTCCCTATCTTTGTAACTTCCTCCAGCCCTACAACCCTCTGAGATCACTGCGCTCCTCCAATTCTTGCCTCTTGTGCATCCCCGATTTTAATCGGTCCACCAGTGGCGGCCGTGCCTTCAGCTGCCTACGCCCCAAGCTCTGGAATTCCCTCCCTAAACCTCTCCGCCTCTATACCTCTCTCTTGTCCTTTAAGAAGCTCCTTAAAACAGTCCTCTTTGAGCAAGCCTTTGGTCACCTGTCCTAATATCTCCTAATGTGGCTCAGTGTTGAATTTTGTTTGATAATCACCCCTGTGAAGCGCCTTGGGACATTTTACTACATTAAAGGTGCTATTATACGTGTGTTGTTGTTGTTGTTGTTGTTGTTGTTGTGTGAGATATTTTTTCCAAAGCTTGATGAAACACTGCTGCTTCTCCTGGCTGCACAGCACTCTTGAGGTCTGCTGCTGACACACGATCACACCCGTTCCCCCCCCACCACCCACCCTCTGTTCTCCTGTCTCCCTCCACCCCCAAGGACATAACTGAGGGTCAATGCTGGTGAGGCTAGTGGCCCAAGTTGGATTATTGACAATGGGCAAGCTGCCTCTGAGGTCCGAGACCAATAATGGGTGAGCCTCGGGCCTTCCGGTTGGGCATGTGCTCTGTGTGCAGCATTGCTTATGTGCCTGAAAATGGGCTATAACTAATTTTTACCTTTCTGTGTTAGTGGTAGCGTGAAGTTAAAAGTGACATATATGTTAACATAAGAACATAAGAAATAGGAGCAGGAGTAGGCCATATGGCCCTTCGAGCCTGCTCTGCCATTCAATAAGATCATGGCTGATTTTCGACCCCTTAACTCCATTTTCCTGCCTGATCACCATATCCCTTGATTCCCCTTGAGTCCAAAACGCTATCTATCTCAGCCTTGAATCAACTCAACGAATGAGCATCCTCAGCCCTCTGGGGTAAAGAATCCCAAAGATTCGCAACCCTCTGAATGAAGAATTTTCTCCTCATCTCAGTCTTAAATGGCCGACCCCTTATCCTGCAACTATGCCCCCTAGTTCTAGACTCTCCAGCCATTACACTCGGTCCTTTCATATAAGTAATGAATATAGATTGTAAATAGCTGAGGCCCAAGCACTGATCCTTGCGGCACTCCACTGGTTACAGCCTGCCAACCTGAAAATGATCCGTTTATCCCTACTCTGTGTTTTCTGGTCTTTAACCAATCCTCTAACCATGCTAATATATAACTCCCAACCCCATGAGCCCTTATCTTGCATAACAACCTTTTATGTGGCACCTTTTCGAATGCCTTTTGAAAATCCAAATATACGACATCCACTGGTTCCCCTTTATCCACCCTTCTAGTTACATCCTCAAAAAACTCTAATAAATTTGTCGAACACGATTTTGCTTTCATAAAACCATGTTAACTTTGCCAAATCATATTATGATTTTCTAAGTGCTCTGTTACCACGTTCTTAATAATGGATTCCAGCACCTTCCTGACAACTGATGTCAGGCTAACTGGCCTGTAATTCCCTGTTTTCTCTCTCCTTCCTTTCTTGAATAGTGGGGTTACATTTGCTACCTTCCAATCTACTGGGACCGTTCTAGAATCTAGGCAATTTTGGAAGATCAAAACCAATGCATCCACTATTTCTGCAGTCACCTCTTTTAAAATCCTAGGATGTAGGCGACCAGGTCCAGGGGATTTATTGGCTTTTAGTCCCATTAGTTTCTCCAATACTTTTTCTCTACTGATAATAATTACTTTAAATTCCTCACCCTCATTAGCCCCTTGGTTCCCCACTATTTCTGGTATACTTTTTGCATCTTCTACTGTGAAGACAGATACAAAGGGGTCAATTTTCAGATGGCCGAGCGGGTGCGTTCATGGCGGGTGGGGGGGCGGGGGGCTCCTAAAATTGGGGATTCCCAGAGCGGGTCCGGAGCCCGGCTCCAACTCGTCCACTTCCGGGTTCCCCAATGATGTGAATCGGTGGGTGTGCAGCCCCCGCGTGTGGGACTCCCACCGGAAAATCAAATCTGGCGGGATCTCACTTAAGATCATTATCTGGGTACTTGAGGTCGTTTACAGATCTCATTAGTTGGAGATTTTCGGAGGATTCGGATTTTGGACTACCCAGAGCGTGTTTCCCATGCTGGGGGAAACACTCCCTGTTTAAACATACGTGTTGCAGCCAGCAGCCAGTGGCAGCTGCAAAGATCCATTTAACAGGTGCGGGGTAAACCCTCATTCATTGCAGCAGGGCACTCTGTCACCTCAGACAAAGTTTCGCCTGCCACACCATTGTCTCCACACTCCAAATTATTAAATCAGACCCTAAACTCTGCTGTTCAAACATATTTACCTACTTTGTGTACCCCCTCACACTCACACCATCAGGATGGAGGGGGGCGTCCATTGATGCATTCATCACTCCATTGGAAGACGAGCAACATCACCAGCCTCGCCAGGCATGCCGTCCACCTCCGCCACATGGAACTACACAACACAGTGTTGCGCAGTCAGAAATGGGGGAAATTATAATGGGGAACAAAGAAATGGCAGAACAATTAAACACACACTTTGGTTCTGTCTTCACAAAGGAGGACTCAAATAACCTGCCACAAATGTTGGGGAACCAAGGGTCTAGTGAGAGGGAGGAACTGAAGGAAACCAGTATTAGTAAAAAAAATAGTGCTAGGGAAATTAATGGGGCTAAAGGCTGACAAATCCCCAGGGCCTGATAATCTACATCCCAGAGTACTAAAGGAAGTGGCCCTGGAAATAGTGGATACATTGGTGATCATCTTCCAAAATTCTATAGCCTCTGGAACAGTTCCTACAGATTGGAGGGTGGCAAATGTAACCCCACCATTTAAAAATGGAGGGAGAGAAAAAACAGGGAATTACAGACCAGTTAGCCTAACATCAGTCGTGGGGAAAATGCTAGAGTCCATTATAAAAGATGTGGTAACAGAACACTTGGAGGGCATTAACAGGATTGGACAAAGTCAGCATGGGTTTATGAAAGGGAAATCATACTTAACAAATCTACTGGAGTTTTTTGGGGATGTAACTAGTAGAATAGTTAGGGGAGAACCAGTGTATTTGGATTTTCAGAAGGCTTTTGATAAGGTCCCACACAGGAGGTTAGTGTGCAAAATTAAAGCACATGGGATTGGGGGCATGGATTGAGAATTGGTGACAAACAGGAAACAGAGAGTAGGAATAAACGGGTCTTTTTCCGGGTGGCAGGCAGTGACTAGTGGGGTACCGCAGGGATCAGTGCTTGGGCCCCAGCTATTCACAATATTTATCAATGATGTGGATGAGGGAACTAAATGTAACATTTCCAAGTTTGCAGACGACACAAAGCTACGGTGGAATGTGAGCTGTGAGGAGGATACAAAGTGGCTCCAGTGTGATTTAGACAAGTTGGTTGAGTGGTCAAGAACATGGCAGATGCAATATAACGTGAGGTTATCCACTTTGGTTGTAAAAACAGAAAGGCAGATTATTATCTGAATGGTGATAGATTGTGAAAAGGGGAGGTGCAACGAGACCTGGATGTCCTTGTACACCAGTCGCTGAAAGCGAGCATTCAGGTGCAGCAAGCAGTTAGGAAGGCGAATGGTATGTTGGCCTTCATTGCAAGAGGATTTGAGTACAGGAGCAGGGATGTCTTACTGCAGTTATACAGGGCCTTCGTGAGACCACATCTGGAGTATTGTGTGCAGTTTTGGTCTCCTTATCTGAGAAAGGATGTCCTTGCCATGGAGGGAGTGCAACAAAGGTTTACCAGACTGATTCCTGGGATGGCAGGACTGACGTATGAGGAGAGATTGGGTCGACTTGGCCTATATTCACTAGAGTTTAGAAGAATGAGAGGTGATCGCATCGAAACATATAAAATTCTAACAGGACTAGACAGACTAGATGCAGGGAGGTTGTTCCCGATGACTGGGGAGTCCAGAACCGGGAGTCACAGTCTCAGGATACGGGGTATGCCATTTAGAACCGAGATGAGGAGAAATTTCTTCACTCAGAGGGTGGTGAACCTATGGAATTCTCTACCACCGAAGGCAGTGGAGACCAAGTCATTAGATGTATTCAAGAAGGAGATAGATATATTTATTAATGCTAAAGGCATCAAGGGATATGGGGAAAAAGTGGGAACAGGGTACTGAGTTAGACGATCAGCCATGATCATTTTGAATGGCGGAGCAGGCCCAAAGGGCTGAATGGCCTACTCTTGCTCCTATTTTCTATGTTTCTATGTAACAGGCACCTGCACAAAGTAATCGTGCAACGACACATACACCCACTGTCGGGTGACCCAATGGGTGGCATCAAGGGTGTTCATGGAAAACCTCATGAAAGGGCATTATTGCACAAGCCAGTCAAGAATGGCCAAGACATGGCAATAGTGGTGACAATATAATATGTAATGTGAGTTGATCAAAAATCAAATATAAGTAAAAACCATGACAAACTCTCAAACACCCTTGTGCATCCCTTCATGCTCACGACACGTTTGCCTTACGCTTCCTACTACACATACGTGATGCATGCCCTATGGCTGCAGCACAGTTAGTGGCAGGTGGGCTGAGGCTTACCATGAAAGTGATACATGAGAGGGTAAGTATGAGACAGAGCCATGAAATTGTATGAGGATTGGGTTGAGTGGTAGTGGTGGGATGAGTACTGGCGAGGTGAGTAAGTGCAGATAAGATGAGGATGAGCTTTGAGTGGGTGTGAGGAGTGATGTGATACAGTAGTGTTGGCAGTGCAGAAGGAGATGTGGGGTGGGAGCAATGATGTGGCAGACACAGTGTAGGGGAATGAGGAAGTATATTCACTTCGGCTGACCTACTTAGGTCATTGAAGCGCCTCCTGCACTGTATGCAGGTGCGTGATATGTTGATGGTGCTGGTGATCTCCTCTGCCATCTCGAGCCAGGCCTTCGTGGTGGCAGAGGCAGGCCACTTCCTCCCGTCCGCCAGGGAGAAGATCTCTGTCCTCCCCCTCCACCTCACCCCATCCAGTAGGACCTGGAGTGAGGCATCATTAGACCTGGGAGCAGCCTTCCCCCTGGGCTGCTCCATGCTGTAATTTTGGCTCCTTTCTGCAGCATCAGTCAGTGGAGGACTGCCCCTTTAAATAGGGCTCCCCCAGCTGACAGCCTATGATGCGGGTGCGCAGTCCGCTCGCTGCGCAGCTTTCCAGTGCGAAACCCGGAAGCCAAGGTAAGTGGCTTCAATTTACTAACGATTGCGTGCGGAACCCACCGATTTCACTACGTGGGTTACCCAGGCGCCCAGTTGACCCCCCCCGCTGGCAACTCGCCTCCCTCCTAATATCGGGCCCAAAATATTTGTTTAATGTCTCTGCCATTTCCTTATTCCCCATTGTAATTTCTCCTGTTTCAGCCTCTATGGGACCAATGTTTACTTTTGCTACTCTCTTCCTTTTTACATACTTGTAGAAGCTCTTACAATCCATTTTTATATTTCTTGCTAGTTTATTTTTATATTTGATTTTCTCCCTTTTTATCAATTTTTTGATCATCCTTTGCTGGTTTCTTTTTTTTATTTGTTCTAAAACTTTCCCAATCCTCAGGCTTACTACTTTTCTTCTCAAAATTATAGGCCTCTTCTATTAGTCTAAAATATATTTAACTTCTTTAGTTAGCCATAGATGAATCACTTTTCCCATGTAGTTTTTATTTCTCAGTGGAATGTATATTCATTCAGAATATTGAAATATTTCTTTAAATGTTTACCATTGCTTATCTACCGTCATACCTTTTTAATCTAAACCCAATCTACCTTAGCCAACTTGCCCCTCATACCTATATAATTGCTTTATTTAAGTTTAAAATTCTGGTTTCAGACTTAAGTATGTCACTCTCAAACTCAATGTGAAATTCTATCATATTATGATCACTCTTCCCCAGAGGATCCTTTACTGTGAGATTACTAATTAACCCTGTCTCATTACACAATACAAGATCTAAAATAGTCAGTTCCCTAGTTGGTTCCATGATGTATTGTTCTAGGAAACTGCCTTGAATGCATTCCATGAACTCGTCCTCCAGACTGCCTTTGACAATTTGATTTGTTCAGCCTATATGAAGATTAAAGTCCCCCATGATTATTGCATTATCTTTGTTACAAGCTCCTATTATTTCTTGATTAATAATCTGTCCAATGGAATAGCTACTGTTAGGGCGCCTATAAGCTACTCCCACCTATGTTTTCTGCCCCTTGTTATTTCTTACTTCCACCCGTACTGATTCTACTTCCTGATCCTCCGAGCCAAGATCCTTTCTCACCACTGTCCTTATGTCATCCTTTATTATCAGGGCTAACCCCCCTCCTTTTCCATTCTGTTTGTCGTTTTGAAACATCATGTACACTGGAATATTTAGTTCCCAACTCTCAGTCTTGGCTGCAGAGAAAAGTGTTTATCCCCCTGACTATGCTATCCCCTATCACCACCACATTCCTTTTTACTCCCCCCACTTGAATGGCCTCCTGTACCACTGTGCAACGTTCAGTTTGCCCATTCTCCATGCAGTCTTTGCTCTCATCCATACAGGTAGCAAGTACCTTGTGCCAGTTGGACAAGGTCAAGGGTTGAGGCCGAGGCTCTTCCAGTACGACATCCTGGGTCCCCATACCTGCCTGACTCGGAGTCACACCCTCCTGTCCCTGACCACTGAACTAATCCAAACTACTATCCAATCTAAGGGGTGTGACTGCCTCCTGGATCAAAGTGTCCAGATAATGGCAGTGTGAGGTTACAGTATCTGTGTTAATGCTAGTGTGACATTGCATTCTCTGGGGCTATCTGCTTGGGTTTAGATCTGCCAAGTCTAGCTGACGATTACAGAGATTTTTGTCTTTACTGTCCGGGCATTAAACACTGCCTGGGCTGAGCACAGAGAGGAAAATCTGGCAGGGACCTCCACTCTATTCCATGATGGGCTAACGTTTCCTGTGGGAACAGGGGCAGGTGATCTTTGTGTCCATTCTCTTGCAGCATGACATCAGGAGAGGATGGGGGACTAGTGGGAGGGCATTACCCGCTTGAATTCCCACTAGTCCTGCCTCTGGTGCCCCAATATGTTATACAAGAGGTCGGTTTTCTACGTTTCACAGTGACATAGATGATTGCTTAATGACGATTTGTTAGAAAGGGGCTAAACTTTCTGTAATCGTCAGCTAGACTTGGCAGATCTAAACCCAAGCAGATAGCCCCTGCTGCACTCTCTCCACTTAGCAAACACCTCAGTTTTGCCCTTCTTCAAATAATGGTGGAATGGTAGATTGCCTGTGGGTAAAGGAATTGTGCGAGCTGAGAGGAAACCTGGTATTGACCTGCATTATTTTATGCCGATGGTCATATATTCATTAATGGAGTAGCACCCCTTTCTATTCATCTCTCACTGTGGGAGCACAAAGACCCACATGGGTCCCATTTATCACTCCCTGAATCCTGGGTGTAAGAAATATGATTTCTAGACCAAATGATAATCATGTATCCCATCCTGCAAAGTTTCAGGCGCTTGGCTAAAAAGCAAAGCGCAGACCTTGCATTTGTGAGAATACAAAGGGTGCCAACACTCCACAGGAAGTGATATGTCTGACATCAGGCCATTGGGCAAAGTGATTGGGAAAATTGCAGAGGCAGTAGAAAAGTGAAACAGATACATTGAAGACCAATTGTCAGAAATAGATAGCAAGAAGTCCCAAGGCATAATCAAAGACTCAGGACCTAGACGCAGACTAATCCTGTTATGTTAATTACAGGAGCTTTGTTGAGATAATTAGGTAACCTTCATGATTTGCAGGTACAGGATGAGACATCTTAAATGTTTGTATCCGAAAAGTCCAAATATACAGAAAGACAAGGGCGTGTTCCTCCCCCATAAACTAGATAGAATTGACAACAGTTAACCCCATAGCATAGGCATCAGACAAACAGTTAACACCATAGAATGAATATCTGAAAGATGTCTGGAACAATGGGCACCCTGGGGGAATATGTCCAGGACAGATGACATCATGGAACTAGTGGCATTAAGCTACTAGAAGCAAATATGTTTCAGAAAGACATAAAAGATGAGGCAATGTCCCTCTAAAAGTCAGAAGCAGCTTCTTGGGACTGGCAGAGGTCCACACGCCCTGTGAACCAGGTCTGATCATCCTGAAATTTCCTAGGGGCAGGTTGCACCATCCTTGTTTGATATAACTGATTTAGAATGTTGTTATATAAATACTTATTGTTTGGTATAACCACATTAGAATACTGTGCTTGTGTCTAATATAAGGCTTGCATGTTCGGTCACACTCGGGCCCGAATCATCATGGAAGTTATTATTAAGAAGGGACAACAACAACAACAACAACAACAACAACAACAACAACAACAACAGACATTTATACAGTGCCTCTAACATAGTGAAATGTCCCAAGGCGCATCACAGGAGCGTTATCAAACAAAATTTGACATCTAGCCACATTAGGAGGTCTTAGGACAGGTGACCAAAAGCTGGGTCAAAGAGGTAGGTTTTAAGGAGTATCTAAAAGGAAGAGAGAGAGGTAGAGAGGTGGAGAGGTTTGGGGAGGATTTCTAGAGCTAAGGGCCTAGGCAGCTGAAGGCATGACCGCCAATGGTCGAAGTTGTCCAGGTCTTGCTGCATGCGGGCACGGACTGTTTCATTATCTGAAGGGTTGCGAAGGGAACTGAACACTGTGCAATCATCAGCGAACATCCTCACTTCTGACCTTATGATGGAGGGAAGGTCATTGATGAAGCATTGATGATGGTTGGGCCTAGGACATTGCCCTGAGGAATACCTGCAGTGATGTCCTGGGGCTGAGATGATTGGTCTCCAACAATCACTATCATCTTCCTTTGTGCTAGGTATGACTCCAGCCACTGAAGCATTTTCCCCCTGATTCCCATTGACTTCAATTTTACTAGGGCTCCTTGGTGCCACACTCGGTCAAATGCTGCCTTGATGTCAAGGCCGTCACTCTCACCTCACCTCTGGAATTCAGCTCTTTTGTCCATGTTTGGACCAAGGCTGCAATGAGGTCTGGAGCTGAGTGGTCCTGGCGGAACCCAAACTGAGCATCGGTGAGCAGGTTATTGGTGAGTAAGTGCCGCTTGATAGCACTGTCGATGACACCTTCCATCAATTTGAGCTTGGCTAGAGGTGCGGTTGGTTCTGGAGCACAAGTCTTCAGCACTACAGCCGGGATGTTGTCGGGGCCCATAGCCTTTGCTGTATCCAATGCACTCAGCCGTTTCTTGATATCACGTGGAGTTAATCGAATTGGCTGAAGACTAGCTTCTGCGATGGTGGGGATCTTGGGAGGAGGCCGAGATGGATCATCCACTCGGCACTTCCGGCTGAAGATGGTTGCAAACCCTTCAGCCTTGGCTTTTGCACTCACATGCTGGACTCTGCCATTATTGAGGATGGGGATGTTCACGAAGTCTCCTTCTCCTGTTAGTTGTTTAATTGTCCACCACCATTCACGACTGGATGTGGCAAGATTGCAGAGCTTTGATCTGATCCGTTGGTTGTGGAATCGCTTAGCTCTGTCTATAGCATGTTGCTTCCACTGTTTAGCATACATGTAGTCCTGTGTTGTAGCTTCACCAGGTTGGCACCTCATTTTTAGGTACGCCTGGTGCTGCTCCTGGCATGCTCTTCTACACTCTTCATTGAGCCGGGGTTGATCGCCTGGCTTGTTGATAATGGTAGAGTGAGGGATATGTCGGGTCATGAAGTTACAGATTGTGATGGAATACAATTCTGCTGCTGCTGATGGCCCACAGCGCCTCATGGATGCCCAGTTTTGAGCTGCTAGATCTTTTCTGAATCTATCCCATTTAGCATGGTGGTAGTGCCACACAACACGATGGGCGTGTCCTCAGTGTGAAGACGGGACTTCGTTTCCAGAAGGACTGTGCGGAGGTCATTCTTACCAGTACTGTCATGGACAGATGCATCTGCGAAAGGTAGATTGGTGAGGACGAGGTCAAGTAGGTTTTTCCCTCGTGTTGGTTCTCTCACCACCTGCTGCAGGCCCAGTCTGGCTGCTATGTCCTTCACGACTCAGCCACCTCGGTCAGTGGTGGTGCTACTGAGGCATTGAAGTCCCCCACCCAGAGTATATTCTGTGCCCTTGCTACCCTCAGTGCTTCCTCCAAGTGGTGCACAACACGGAGGAGGACTGATTCATCAGCTGAGGGAGGACGGTAGGTGGTAATCAGCAGGAGGTTTCCTTGTCCATGTTTGACCTGATGCCATGAGACTTCATGGGGTCCAGAGTCAATGTTGAGGACTCCCAGGGCCACTTCCTCCTGACTGTATACCATTGTGCCGTCACCTCTGTTGGGTCTGTCCTGCCGCTGGGAGAGGATATACCCAGGGATGGTGATGGAGGAGTCTGGGACATTGGTTGAAAAGTATCATTCTGTGAGTATGGTTACGTCAATCTGTTGCTTGACTAGTCTGTGGGACAGCTCTCCCAATTTTGGCACAAGTCCCCAGATGTTAGTGAGGAAGACTTTGCAGGGTCGACTGGGCTTGGTTTGCCTTTGCCTTTGTCGTGTCCAGTGGTCCGATGCCAGGTGGTCTGTCCGTTTTTATTCTTATTGTGACTTTTTGTAGCGGGATTGTACGACTGAGTGGCTTGCTAGGCCATTTCAGAGGACAGTGAAGAATCAACCACATGGCTGTGGGTCTGGAGTCACATATAGGCTGGACCAGGTAAGGACGGCAGGTTTCCTTCCCTAAAGGACATTAGTGAACCAGATGGGTTTTTACGACAATCTGGTAGTTTTATGGTCGCCACTACTGATACTAGCTGTTTATGCCAGCTGGTATTTAATTAAATGAATTTAAATTCCCCAGCTGCCGTAGTGGAATTTAAATTCATGTCTCCAGATTACTAGTCCAATAACATAACCGCTATGCTACCGTACCGATGCCCAAGAGGTAAGAATTGGAGCAGCGCAAAGATCTCGGAGGGTTGTAGGGCTGGAACTGGTTATAGAGATAGGGAGGGGTGAGGCCATGGAGAGGTTTGAAATCAAGGATGAGAATTTTAAAGTCAAGGCGATCCCGGACTGGGAACCAATATAGATCAGCGAGCACAGGGTTGATGGGTGAATGGGACTTGGTACGAGTTAGGATACAGGCAGCAGAGTTTTGAATGAGCTCAAGTTAATGGACGGTGGAAGATGGGAGTCCAGCCAGGAGAGCATTGGAATAGTCCAGTCTGGATGTAACAAAAACATGGATGAGGGTTTCAGTAGCAGATGAGCTGAGTCAGGAGCAGAGACGGGAGATGTTACGGAGGTGGAAGTAGGCGGTCTTGGTGATGGAGTGGATATGTGGTCAGAAGCTCATCTCAGGGTCGAATAGGACACAAAGGTTGCGAACTGTCTGGTTCAGCCTCAGACAGTGGCCAGGGAGAGGGATGGAGTTGGTGGTTAGGGAATAGAGTTTGCGGCGGGGACTAAAGACAATGGCTTCGGTCTTCCCAATATTTAGTTGGGAAGAAATTTTTGCTCATCCAGTACTGGATGTCAGACAAGCAATGTGACAAATGAGAGACAGTGGAGGGGTTGAGGGAGATGGTTGTGAGGTGGAGCTGGGTGTCATCAGCGTACATGTGAAATCTGATGTGTTTTCAGATGATGTTGCTGAGGGGCAGCATGTAGATGAGAAATAGAAGGGGGGCAAAGATGGATCCTGGCGGGGACTCCAGAGGTAACGGTGCGGGAGCGGGAAGAGAAGCCATTGCAGGTGATTCTCTGGCTACGACTGGATAGATAAGAATGGAACCAGGTGAGTGCAGTCCCACCCAACTGGACGACGGAGGAGAGGCATTGGAGGAGGATAGTGTGGTCAACCATGTCAAAGGCTGAAGACAGGTCGAGAACCAAGGGCACAAGCTTGCTACTCCCTGGCATCCATGTAGAAAGCTAAAACAAAAGCAAAATACTGCAGATGCTGTAAATCTGAAATAAAAACAGAAAATGCTGGAAACACTCAGCAGGTCAGGCCGCTTCTGTGGAGAGAGAAACAGAGTTAACATCTTCGGTCGAAGATATTTCATAAGAACTGGTATTGGTTCACCTGGGCAAACAATGCATCTGTTACCTGCTGAAAATACTTTAGACAGCAGACTGGCTGATATGCGCATTGAGCTAGAAATACAAATTGGGCAATAGAGCAAAACCAGGGATAGCAAATCGGCTGCTCGTTTTGCATTCCGTCCAAATTTCTTCACCGTTGACGTCAATGGAAAGAAAATCAGACGGAGTGCAGAACAATCAGCCGATTCACTTTCACTCGTTTTGCGCTACTGCTCGAGACCAATTTATACTCCAATGTTCCTGGAGGCCCCCTGATAACCTTAGAAATTTAGTGCTGTTGTGTGATCTTTACTGGCACAAAGAGCACGGTGCTAGCAGTTGAATGCTAGCAGGTCCTTCCCTGGCAGATAAATCTCAGAAAACTACCCTACTCTAATAGAGTCTCCGCAAGCATCACTCCTCACTGAGGTTCAAAAGCGTCCATCAGAGACAATGCACCCACAAAGCTGGGTATCTCTAAGTTCGAGCTCTCCTGCTCTGGTGCTATCTGACTTCTGTGACATCTTGCAGAGCTTCCTCCTCATTCTTCCTTCTCCAGATGCACAGAGAGATTCCAAAAGGTATTCCCATAAGACTGCAGTCTGGTCTCCACACTGCAGCCAAAGGTGAAGGACATACTATCCCAATATACATTTACAGGCAATGAGTATAAACTAAATCAAGAAATTGGATGTATCAGTATCCAGTGACTGTACCTCCCAAACCTTGGGCTAGCAGGCCACACAGCACTCAAAACACCCTTTGTTTTTACTCCAGTGCCCAATTTATAGGTGCCTGTACATGACTAGCGACCATCTCTACAGCAGGAAATTAGGTCACAGGTTGCCATGGCATGGCAACACGGCAAAAAGATTCACTGGGAATTTCCTTGGCACTTCTCCCGCTCTGCTGCTGTAATGCCGTCGGGCGTTCCCGGAATTCCCATTCAGGCACATCAACGGGTTCTCCCCTGAACTTCCAGCAGCAGGGGAACTAAGGCAAGAAATGCCGGAATGGCCAATGGCACCCACATCGCAGATGAATCATTTTTTTTAAAAAGCAGAACGGGAGAAGCTCAGTGTTTGTATTTAAATATCAGCTCCTGCTTCTGGCACAGCAGGGTGGGTCTCCACAAAAAAACACAGCATGTTGAGGTCATCGTTATGAGAGAGGAGACCTGGGGGCTGAATTTCCTTGGAGCTTCATCCGGTCAGCCGTTGTAACTGTGGCAGAGGATTGGCAGAAGCTCCATTTACACATGTAAACAGGGTTTCTGCTGAAGTTATGGTGGCTGAGAGGGAGAAACCTGAGCGAATTCAACCCACTGCCACCCACCCCCAGCAGTGTGTGTCTCAGCTCAAATATGTAGTGCTTCTGGGGAGCTAGGGTCACGAAAACTTGACCCAGTGTTTTACTGACAATGTGAGATTTGAGTGACTGCATTACTGTCACTGAGATTGGAGTGAATGTATTAATGGCACTGTGAGATTGGATTGATTGTATTACTGGAAAGTGAGGTTGGAGTGACTATTATTTGCACTATAAGATTGGAGTGACTGGATTACATGCACTGTGAGATTGGAGTGCTTATTACTGGCACTGTGAGGTTGGAGTGACTGTGTTAATGGCACAGTGAGGTTGGAGTGACTATTATCCACACTGTGAGAATGGAGTGACTGAATTATTCGCATTGTGAGATTAGAGTGACTATTACTGACACTGGGTGAGATTGGAGTGATTGTGTTACTGGCACTGTGAGATTGGAGTGACTGTATCACTGCCACTGTAAGATTGGAGTGACTGTGTTACTGGCACTGGGAGATTGGAGTGACTGTATCACTGCCACTGTGAGATTGGAGTGACTGTGTTACTGGCACTGGGAGATTGGAGTGACTGTATCACTGCCACTGTGAGATTGGAGTGACTGTGTTACTGGCACTGGGAGATTGGAGTGACTGTATCACTGCCACTGTGAGATTGGAGTGACTGTGTTACTGGCACTGGGAGATTGGAGTGACACTATAAGATTGATGTGGAGATGCCGGTGATGGACTGGGGTTGACAAATGTAAGGAATCTTACAACACCAGGTTATAGTCCAACTGTTTTATTTGAAAATCACAAGCTTTCGGAGGCTTTCTCCTTCGTCAGGTGAGCGAGTGTGACACTGTGAGATTGAGATTGCAGTGACTGTATTACAGACACTGTGAGATTGCAGTGACTGTATTACAGACACTGTGAGATTGCAGTGACTGTATTACAGACACTGTGAGATTGCAGTGACTGTATTACAGACACTGTGAGATTGCAGTGACTGTATTACAGACAATGTGAGATTGCAGTGACTGTATTACAGACACTGAAGGGTCAATTTTAGGATGGCCGAGCGGGTGCATTCATGGCGGGGGGGCGGGGGGGCGGGGGGCTCCTAAAATTGGGGAATCTCGGAGCGGGTCCGGAGCCCGGCTCCAACCCGCCCACTTCCAGGTTCGCCAATGATGCGAATTGGTGCACGCGCAGCCCCCGCATGCGGGACTCCCACTGGCAATTAAATCCGGCGGGATGACAGTTTAGATAGTTAGGGAGGTACTTGAGGTCGTTGACAAACCTCATTAGGAGGAGATTTTAGCAGGGATGTAATTTTGGACTCTCCTCAGCGTGTTTCCCGTGCTGTGGGAAACACTCCCTGTTTTTGCTGACGTGTTTCAGTCAGCAGCCATTGGGAGATGCAGAGGATTCCTTGACAGTTGGGGGGAATACCTCATTTATTGCAGCAGGGCACTCTGTCACCTCAGACAAAGTTTTACCTGCCACACCGTTGTCTCCACACTCCAAATTATTACATCATACCTTAAACTCTGCTGTCCAAACACATTTACCTACTTTGTGGACCCCCTCACACTCACACCGTCAGGATGGGGTGGGGGGGGGTTTCCATAGCTGCATTCATCACTCCATTGGAGGATGAGCAACATCGCCGGCCTCGCCAGGCACACCGTCCACCTCTGCCACGTGGAGCTACACAACACAGTGCTGCGCAACAGGCACCTGTACAAAGTAGTCGTACATACACCCACTGTAGGGTGACCTAATAGGTGGCATCAAGGGTGTTCATGGAGAACCTCATGAAAGGGCATTATTGCACAAGCCAGTCAAGAATGGCCAAGACGTGGAAGTAGTGGTGACAATATAACATGTAATGTGAGTTGATCAGAAATCAAATATAAGTAAAAACCAAGACAAACCCTCAAACACCCTTGTGCATCCCCTTCATGCTCACGGCACGTTTGCCTTACGCTTCCTACTACACATACGTGATGCATGCCCTGTGGCTGCAGCACAGGTAGTGGCAGGTTGGGTGAGGCTGACCGTGAAAAAGATGAATCAGAGGGTGAGTATGAGACAGAGCCATAAGATTGTATGAGGATTGAGTTGAGTGGTAGTGGTGGGATGAGTAATGGGGAGGTGAGGAAGTGCAGGTAAGATGAGGATGAGGGTTCAGTGGGTGTGAGGAGTGGTGTGATAGAGTAGTGTTGGCAGTGCAGAATGAGATGTGGGTGGGGGCGGTGATGTGGCAGACGGAGTGTAGGGGAATGAGTATGAGTACTCACTTCGGCTGACTTACTTAGGTCATTGAAGCGCCTCCTGCATTGTATGCAGGTGTGTGATATGTTGGTGGTGCTGGTGATCTCCTCTGCCACCTCGAGCCAGACCTTCATGGTGGCAGAGGCAGGCCCACTTCCTCCCGTCCGCCGGGTGGAAGATCTCCCTTCTCCTCCTCATCCTCCTCCTCCTCACTCCATCCAGTAAGACCTGGAGTGAGGCATCATTAAACCTGGGAGCAGCCTTCCCCCTGCCTATTTTCTGCAGCATCAGTCAGTGGAGGGCTGCCCCTTTAAATAGGGCTCCTCCAGCTGACAGCCTATGATGCGGCTGCGCAGCTTTCCAGCGCGAAACCCGAAAGCTAAGGTAAGTGGCTTCAATTTACTTACGATCGCGTGCGGAACCCACCGATTTCACTGGGCCCGGTACCCACGCGCCCAGTCGATCCCCCGCTGCCAACCTCCTCCCTCCTAATATCAGGCCCTGTGAGTTTGCAGTGACCGTATTAATGGCACTGTGATTTTGGAGCCTCTGAGTTAATGGCACTGTGATGTTGAAGTGTTTGGTTCAGCAGCACTGTCAGATTAGCATGGCTATGTTAATAGGAGTACGATAAATGAAAACCATTATAAAATGATGATTTGCACTGGTGCACACTTCTCTACTGGACTGCGCCTTTGACGATACAGGTTGAATAGTAAGATCAAAAGAATTAGGTTGCAATATTTGAAATTTTTCTGGGAAATCACAACAATTTCCTTTCGGTATTGAAATTGGGAGACTTTGAATGTTCTCAATGCTAATATTGACTAGATGGAAGAACACTGGATGTTCAGTATATGTGGAAATAGTCCTTCAAGTGTTTAATCAGGCACTGCAGAATCAATAATAAATGCAAACACCATATGAAGGAGAGGGACAGAATTAATTAAAGGTATTTTGTAGTAACAGGAATGAACTAGTTGCATTATGCACCCCTATTACTTTATTTTGAACAATCAAAATTTTAATTGCCTTCTATTTCTTATTGCAGAACACAACTAAAACGTTCAGAGCTGGCTGACCTCTTTTTTTCTGGTTCCTCATCAATAATCACTAATAGTTGGACTCTACTAATTCCTCTTTAATGCAAAGTATCTGATGATGATTAAAGACTTCAGGTAAGTACTTTTTCCTAATGGCTCAACATTCAGGATATGTGTGGGAAGTGAGGGCATACTTGCACAGCAAAGCCATTAAGTACGGTGAATTGGAGAATGCATTAAACGGAATTGATTCAAAAGCAATAGCACATAACAAATCACAAGGGAAATCAGAAGCTGCAACTGCTGCTTGTCACATCCATACAAGATAGGAATCCATTTTAGATTGATTGAATCTATCACATCTTTCTTTTATATTTTTGTGTACTCGAGTTGCTTAATATTTTTTGGTTTGGTTGGTAGTTTCTGTATGTTCGGTCAGACAAATTTTATGCTGGAGAATGACCAAATTATCTGCAGTTTAATTAACTGGGTTCACTTCTAGGTTGGGATTTCCTGCTCTATATTTTGGAAGCACTTTCCTTTCATGTCCAAGTTCATTGTGATGCTAAGTGAATATACGGCCAACTGCACCTACTGCGAGCAAAAATAAAATGTCCTTTTATGTTTATTCTTTTGAGGGGTTCACTGTTGGTATAACTGTATGCAAACAATCTGGAAAGCATTGCTATATTCCCTTCTTATTCTTGTAGTTCAAAAAATTATAAAATTTAACAGAAACTTTGGCTCAGATTTTCCTGGAAACGTGCGCTCAAGTTTCCTCGATCTTTTGTGCAGTTCCTCGATCTTTTGCACCAATTCACTGAAACTTCCACCGAAACCCTCAGCCGTTCATTAACATAACTCCGTCCCCAGTCAAAAGGCCGGAGAATGCGAGGTTCCTGCATTTATGCCTGTTCTGCGCGGGCTATAAATTTATGTATAACATTTTAGGCACAATCAGGCCCAAAGTCATACTCCAAGTGTTTCATGGCAATTTTATTAAGTGAGTTTTTATTTATTTTTCCTCACTGAGACCGACATTATAGTTTCTGCATCTTTGAATGCATTTTAATGGCATCAGAATGAGTTACATTAAGAAATGAAAAGCTTGTACGATTGCATTTTCTTAAACATGCTGTGCTTAATGTACATAAATGAAGGTTTGATAGCTTAAAATCTCAATTTTCATACATAAAGAGGGACTTATAGAAGGAATATGGCATAAGCTCTGCACTTTCCTCGGCCCCGATTACCAGTGACCAACAACAGGAAATGGACCTTATCCATCCACCCGACACTATCATCGCTTTGGGACGTCCTGAGGTTGCTGACTTCCGCTTGTTTTGCACCATTTTTAACGTTCCGGCAGGATGTGACTAGTGGTGTCCCACAGGGATCTGGGTTGAGGCCTCAACTATTCACTGTATTTATTAACAACTTAGATGATGGGATAGAGAGCCACATATCCAAGTTTGCCAATGGCATAAAGATAGGTAGCATTGTAAGCAGTGTAGATGGAAGCATAAAATTACAGAGAGATATTAATAGATTAAGTGAATGGGCAAAACTGCAGCAAATGGATTTCAATGTAGGCAAGTGTGAGGTCATCCACTTTGGACCTAAAAAGGATAGATCAGAGTACTTTCTAAATAGTGAAAAGCTCAAAACATTGGAGGTCCAAAGAGACTTAGGGGTCCATGTACATAGATCATTAAAATGTCATGGACAGGTACAGAAAATAATCAAAAAGGCTAATGGAATGCTGGCCTTTATATATAGAGCATTAGAAGGGGGTAGAAGTTATGCTAAGCTATACAAAGCCCTGGTTAGACCACACCTGGAGTACCATCTTCAGTTCTGGGCACTGCACCTTAGGAGGGAGTTCAGTGTAGATTTACTAGAATGATACCTGGACTCCAAGGGTTAAATTAAAAGGAGAGATTACACAAACTAGGATTGAAGTCCCTGTAAATTAGAAGATTAAGGGGTGATTTGATCGAAGTTTTCAAGATATTAAGGGGGACTGATAGCGTAGATTGAGAGAAACTATTTCCGCTGATTGGGAAGTCTGGGGCTAAGGGACATAGCCTAAAAATTAGAGCCAGGACTTTCAGGAGTGAAGTTAGGAAACACTTCTACACGCAAAGGGTGGTAGAAGTTTGGAACTCTCTACTGAAAATGGCAGTTGATTTGAGCTCAATTGTTAATTTTAAATCTGAGATTGATAGATTTTTGTTAACCAATAGTATTAAGGGATATGGGGCTAAGGCGGGTATATGGAGTTAGCTCACAAATCAGCATGATCTCATTGAATGGCAGAACAGGCTCGAGGGGCTAAATGGCCTACTCCACCTGTCCTGTGTTCCTATGTATGCCAATGACAGTTTCAGGAAATCTTGTCATGAATTGCCAATCAACAAAAATTTTGATGTAACTTGCTGGTTATGCCATTTCAGGAAAATGCAGCCCTAGAATAATAAGTTTCCAAAGTTTTATCATTATTCGGCCATTTTTAATTTACTGAGGTTATCAGCAGGTCCGTTTCCTGTTATTCTGGATCTTGCCAATAGGTGAAGCCAGCGGACTACTGATTCTTGTAGAGATGGATAGTATACAATATTAAACAATCACCTAAACAGTACCAGAGATTTCAACCACCCTGTAAATGGAGGCTTGTTGCATTCTTTTCTTACTTGTAATTCTGTGATCTTATACTTGTAAGTTTTTTAATTAAGTATAGATTGAAGTTAAAATGAAGCTTAGAGTTTGAAAGAAAGAACGCGTATTTATATGGCGCCTTTCATGACCTCAGAATGTCCCAAAGCGCTTCACAGCAAATTAAGTACTTTTGAAGTGTAGTCACTGTTGTAATGTAGGAAATGCCAATTTGCGCAGAGTAAGGTCTCAGCAATAAGTAATCATGACCAGATAATCTGTTTTTCAGTGATGTTGGTTGAGGGATAAATATTGGCTAGTATACCAGGGAAAACTCCTCTGTGCTTCTTTTAAATAGGGCCATGGGATCTTTTACATCCACCTTAGAGGGTAGACGAGGCCTCAGTTTAATGTCTCATCCGAAAGATGGCACCTTCAACAGTGCAGCACTCCCTCAGTACTGAACTGTCAGCCTGCAATATATGCTCAAGTCTCTGGAGTGGGGCTGGAACCCACAAACATCTGACACTGAGCCACGGCTGACACATATCCAGTGAGTAGCTGAGCTATACAAACCACAAATGTCTCGGGTTCAATCCCTGGTCTGGTTTGCTGATCTTACTGTAGGCAGTGGTAAAGGTGCTATAATTAGCCTTAGCATCTTGGTGTCAGGTGGATGGATTAGCTAGAGTTGGGTGTCTGATGTCTGCTGACATGCATGAAAACCCATCACCATGTTCAAAGCCTCCAAACCAAGCTCTTGAGAAATCCAAGCAGACAGAGTGACCATGGGCCCGATTTTAGCACCCGCTATCGGGTGCGTTCTCGGCGGGGGGCCTCGAAAATTGCGAAATCCAGGATCCCGACCGGATCCCGCCTCGATCCCGCCCACTTCCGGGTTCCCCGCTGACGCGCCGGCATGTGCGCGCAGCCCCCGCTGTTGGGAATCCCGCAGGCAATTAAAGCCAGCGGGATGCCACTTGAGAGTATTTACTTAGCTATTTCAGGTCATTGACTGACCTGATTAAGGGACTGTGTGTGATTTTGGATCAACATGGGACTGTTTCCCACACTGGGGGAAACACTCCCAGATCGAGTGGACGTGTTGCAGCTGTCAGCCTGTGGCAGCTGCAAAGGTCCATTTGACAGGTGAGGGGGGGAGACCCTCACCCATTGCAGGAGGCCACTCTGTCACTTGGGACAAAGTTTGGCCTCCACCACCCTCCTCCTGACGGTCAAAGTCACCAACCTGCACACTTACCCCGGGGTCCGGAGACATGTACCTACCTTGCGGACCCCCTCAGATGTACATCTTGCGGATGGGGGCCGTCGTAGCTGCAGTCATGACCCCCTCGGAGGGTGAACAGCATCACCAGCCTCACCAGCCTCGCCATCCACGCCGTCCACCTCTGACACGTGGAGCTCCACAACAGAGTGCTGTGACACATCCACCTGTACAGCAGGAGGGAGGGCTAACGCAGAGAGAGATGCGTCGCAGAGGGCACTACCCTCGCCACAGGGTCCACAGACCGAGGCTCAGCCTCCTGGACCTCTCTGAGCAGCAGTGCACACGGAGGCTCAGAGTCACTCGACATGTAGCCGTGGACATCTGCAGCCTCTTTCATGCCGAACTGCTCCTGGCTGGCCCGTGCACCATCTTCCTACCTGTCGCTGTCAAAGTCACCACTGCCCTCCCGAACTTCTCCTCCACAGCCTTCCAGGGTGCAACCGGGGACATCGCCGATGTCTCTCAGTCAACTGCGCAGAAGAGCCCTGCAAATACACCTACACCCACTCTGCAGTAACACAATGGGTGGCATCAGTGGTGCGTCCTCATAGTGATACCCAGGAGCGGGCATTATTGCACAAACCGGACAGGATTGGCGAAGACATGGCAGTAGTGGTGCCAATATAATGTGTGATGTGTGTTGTTCTGAAATTCAATAGAAGTAAGAACCATGACGAACCCTCAAACACCCTTGTGCATCCCCTTCATGCTCACGACACGTTTGCCTTACGCTGCCTACTGCACATATGTGATGCATGCCCTGTGGCTGCAGCACAGGTGGTGGCAGGTTGAGTGAGGCTGGCCGTGAGAGAGATGCATGAGAGGGTGAGTATGGGATAGAGCCATGAGATTGTATGAGGATTGGGTTGCGTGGTAGTGGCGGGATGAGTACTGGCGAGGTGAGTAGGTGCAGGTAAGATGAGGATGGGGTTTGAGTGGGTATGAGGGGTGATGTGACAGAGTAGTGTTGGCAGTGCCGAAGGAGATGTGGGGTGGGGGCAGTGATGTGGCAGACGGAGTGTAGGGGAAAGGCTACGTGTACTCACTGTGGCTGACCTACTGAGGTCATTGGACCGCCTCCTGCACTGTGTGCAGGTGGGCGATATGTTGGTGGCACAGGTGACCCCCTCTGCCACCTCGAGCCAGGCCTTCCTGGTGGCAGAGGCAGGCCACTTCCTCCCGCCCGCCGGGTGGAAGATCTCTGTCCTCCCCCTCCTCCTCACCCCATGTATTGATACTTGGGGTGAGGGATCATTAAACTGGGAGCAGCCTTCCCCCTGGGCTGCTCCATGCAGTCATCTTTGCTATTTCTTGCAGCATGTGTCAGTGGAGGACTGCCCCTTTAAATAGAGCGCCTCAAGCTGACAGATCTTACTGCGCATGCGCAGCCCGCCCGACGCGCAGACCAGCAGCGGGGAACCCGGAGGAGCAGGTAAGTGAATCCAATTAGTGCGTTGCCTGCTACAATCGCGCGGGAAACCCACTAATTTCTCCGGGCGCGTTACCCACGCGCCCGCTCGCCCACCCACCGAGAACCCGCACCCCTGGTAAAATCGGGCCCCTAGGTGTCTGAAAGGTGATTCTATTGATGTATATAACATAATAAATGGTATGGAAAGGTTAATCCGTAAAATCACTTTAGATTGTGAGAATAAGGCAAGGGGACGCAGGTTCAAACTAGTAAAAGTCAAATTTACGACTGATATCAGGCAGCTTTGCTTCACACAGAGTGATTCATACCTGGAATGAGGAACTTTGGAAACCTTCTAAGTGGATGAACTAAGATTGGCCTTCTTCATCCATAATTGCCTTTTGATCTTAAGCAGGATTCTGTTAAGGTGACTGCAAAAGGAAGTACAGCTGTTAGGTGAAAACCATTTTGGAAAAATCAAGAGCTGCTGCAAAGGTAGATTATGATGTAGCATGGTGTAAAATCAGGAAGGTTACGAGAGAAATGAAAGTGGATCAGTGGGTTGCATTACCTGCAAGGGTGCATATAATTACATTAAAATTATCCCAAACCATTCTTGTGTTGGTTAAATTCTGTTGCCAATCTTGGTCAGAAGGGTTCTTTTGAGTGATGAGTGATAAGTCTGGTGCTCACCTACAAAACTGTAAGGACATCTTCAAAGGTAGGAGAGAGCACTATACTGATTTAGTGGCTGACCCAACAGAATGTAGTAAGGACCAGTTTGATGGGACAAAGCGGACTCTGCATTGCTTTGAGATTATTAGCAAAAATGAGAGTGCTCAGAATTGGAAGTAGCCTTTTGACTTGGGTTGAAAATTGGTTGGGAAATAGGAGACAGAGAGTGGGGATAAAGGGTAGGGACATACGAACATACAAACATATGAAATTGACTGGCATGAAAAGACCAGCTGGTCCATCAAGCCTGTCCCACACCATGATGATCGGACCATCATGGCTAAACACATCTTCCCTCCCCAACCTTCCCCCCTCACAGCCACCCCTCAGTCTTATAATCTCCTGCGAGAGGCAAGAAACAGAAAAAACCCAAGGCCAATAAGGGAAAAATTACTCTGTGAAATTCCTCTCTGACCCCCTCAGGTTATTGAAACCATTCCAGAAGATCACATGGACCAAGTGTTATCTATAAAGACACTTACCTTCTATATGATGCGATCTCTGTCCCAGTTAGGATCGGTCCAGCTCCCTCTTGAAGGCATTCAGAGAGTCAGCACCCACCACACCAGCCGGCAATGTATTCCATGGCTCACAATTCTCTGGGAAAAGAAGAATTGCCTAACATCCAGTCCATTCCTACTCTTCCATAGTTTAAACTCATGTCCTCTGGCCCTCCCCAACCTGTTAAACTGGAATAATCTATCAATAGGGAGGCTATCCAGCCGTTTAATTATTTTATAAACCTCTATCTGGTCACCTTTAAGTCTACGCTGCTCTAAAGTAAATAGACCAAGTTCTTTGAGCCTATCTGAGTAGCTGAGGTTTTTTAATCTAGGAATCATTCTTATAGCTCTCCTCTGGACCTTTTCTAAGGCTGCTATATCACCCACCAAAACTGGGCACGGTACTCCAGATGCGGTCTGACCAGCGACCTGTATAGTGTCAAAATGGTGTCCTTTGATCTGTACTGAATATTTCTATTAATACAACCCAATACATTGTTAGTTTTAGCTACATTGGCCATGAACCTTTCGTGATCTGTGCACAATAACGGCAAGATCTTTTTGTTGCTCAACCTCACTCAGTATTATTCCCTGCAAATGATACGTATATTCTGTGTTGGCCCTACCAACATGCATAACACTACATTTATCTAAATTAAATGCCATTTGCCAATGTGTGGCCCATTCCCCTAGCACATCTAAATCTTTTTGGATTTGATTACACTCTTCTATCGTCTTATCCCTTGCACAGATTTTGGTGTCATCTACAAACTTATTTACCATACTCCCAACACCACTATCCAGGTCATTAATAAAGACTCTGAAGAGTAGCGGGCCTAGGACCGATCCCTGGGGGACACCACTAGTAACATGTCTCCAAGCTGAACCACATCCGCTAACTACAACTTTTTGGCTGCAGGATTAGAGCCAATTCCCAACCCAGCTTGTCAAATTTCTACTGATACCACAAGATTTTATCTTGTGAAGTAACCTAGTGTGAGGTACCTTTCTGAAAGTCCAGGTATACAATGTCTACCGGATTACCCTCATCCACTACCCTAGTGACTTACACAAAAAACTCTATCAAATTAGTTAGGCATGACCTATTTTTTCAGAAGGTGCTCTGATTAGCAGGATGTGACAAGTCGTATTCCCCAGGGATCTGTTCTGGGGCCTTAACTTTTCACCATTTTTATTAATGACTTGGATGAAGGAATAGAGAGTTGTATATCCAAATTTGCAGATAACATTAAGTTAGGAGGGGCAGTAAATAGTGCAGATGGGAGCAGGAAGTTGCAAAAGGACATAGATTAAGTGAACGGGCAAAACTATGGTAAATGGAGAGCAATATGGAGAAGTGTGAGGTCACCTACTTTGGACCCATGAGTCGAGGAAGATAAATCGAAGTATTTTCTAAATAGTGAGAAATTAAGAATTATAGAGGAGCAAAGAGATTTGGGAGTCTAAATACACAAATCATTAAAAGCTAGTGGAGAGGTACAAAAAGCCATCAAAAAGGCTAATGGAATGTTGCCCTTTATCTGAAGGAGGCTGGAATACAAATGGGAGGAAGTTATGCTTCAGTTTTATAGAGCCTTGGTCAGACCCCATCTGGAGCACTGTATTCAGTTCTGGGCACTGCACCTCAGGAAGGATATATTGGCCTTGGTGGGGGTGCAGCGCAGATTCACCAGAATGATATCGGGGCTAAAAGTGCCAGAAAATGCTCTGAGTGGCGAACACAACGTTGCCCACCGCTCGTAAGTAACTAACTCACCCACAAACTTTTTGTGGGCTTCTGGGCACTAACTTGCTTTAATTGAGAGCTGCATGAAGAGCAGCGGTCATTCCCGGGCTTTTCTGAGGAAAGGACCTCTCTGTCAGCTTGAAGCAAGCCACGCCATGAGAACCAGGAAGTGTCAGATAAGATTAGTAAATTTAGTATAAAATGAGATAGAGAAAGTGAAATAAAGAGAGGGTAAGATTAAAAGACTGAGATAAAAGAGACAGAAATTTTTTTTTTTAAATTAATATTTTAAATTTTTTAATAAATTTTTTTGTAAATGCCCAAAAACTATTAAAATCGGGAGTAATGAGACTTCACATTTTTAAAAGTTAATTTTCAGAGCCGGAGAGATTGTTTGGCAGTCATTAATGCTTTCTACACTTTTAAAAGTTAGTTTAGACCTGATATAACTCAGCGTACCTTCTTTCTGGCGAGATTAGTTAGTTTCCAGCTGAGCAGGAGAGCAAGTTTGCGCTGCTCCATTGATTCCAGCCTGCGACATCTCTTTACCGTGAAGCTGTCCGATCAGCAGAGAATCAGGAAGAGCAAATTCCGGACTTCTATGTTTGTCTGCGCTGGTGCAGTCGCTAGAACTTGCTCCTCGATTTGTCCATTAATAATGGTGAGCGCTGATAGACTCACTGTTATTTTACAAGCAATTTCTGGCCCAAAATTATTAGGACAGGTTGCATAAACGTGGCTTGTATTCCCTTGAGTAGAGGAGATTGAGGGATGATCTGATCAAGGCGTTTAAAACGTTAAAAGGATATGATACAAAGAAATGATTTCCTCCATTCAGTGATACAGCACGCAGGTCCGGTACTGCTCCGTACCACTGATCCCCACTTGTCTGCTGCAGCTAAGAAGATCTGACATTCTCGGTTGGGTAGGAAGCCTGAGACACAAACTGTATTAGTCACAAACTCGGTCATTAAATCGAACATTTAAATCGTAGCAACTAACTGACTGCCTCAAAAGGACGTCCTGATACAGCTCACTGGATTCAAGGTCTTCTGCTCTTCCTGGCCACACAAAAAGAATTTAAAACTTACGTTTTTGAGGCCATTTTGGCGGTAGCACCAGTAAAACTGGCTGGAATGTGCAAAGTGCATGCTCCGACTAGTTCCACGCCAAAATGGCAATCGGGGGCCTATGCCCATTTTAGGACCCCAATTTGCATATTAATAGGAGCCTACCACCTTAAACAGGCGGGCGCTTCGGCTACCTAACAGTAGGCCACTGTAAAAATGGTGGCAGTCAGAGCATCTCATTAAGGGACGATAAGTCTACCGACCCCATTTTGAGGCTGTTATCGCCCCCTTACCACCAATTTCTGCATGTTAACATCGTCCTTTTTGATTCTTTGGCCCTGGCATTCATGGGGAGGTGGGGAGGGAGCGGGAGTGTGTATCAGCAGCAAGAAAACCCGGAAATACCGGGAAGGCGGAGGTCCTGCCGAATTTAACGGCCAGACCGCATTCTAATTTTTTTACTCCGTTTCCCATCCAGCAGCCAGCCAGATTGAAGGCTGGCCGGCTGCCGGGTGGAAAAGCCTGCGGTACAAGGCAGCAGCCGGGGACCGCTGGGGACGGTCCCCAGCGATCAAGAAGACCAGGGGTTGGTGGGGCGGGTGTTCAGAGCACGACAGCGAGGAGGCAGGGAGGGAGAGACCATTGTGGGGGTGAGGGGAAAGATCATGGGGGGGGGGGGGGGGTGAGAGAGGTCGTGGGGGGGAGAGATCATGAGGGGAAGAGATAGAGATCACAGAGGTGAGAGATCATGGGGGGGATCTGAATATCGCGGTGGGAGGGGTGGCGTTGGCAGATCGCAGAGGAGAGAGAGATCTCAACAGAAGATGTGCGTGAGAGGCCGGGGGGAAGCACTCTTACTACTCCGGGCCTACAAGTCGTGCTGGAAAATCACTCACCTACTGGATCTGGCAGTTCTCGCCTCCCTTCAGCTGCCGGGTTTCCCGAGCCCTGGGAACTCTGGACCGCAGCCGTTAAATTCAAATGGCTGCCAAAATCTGAGGAACGCAGCCTCATTTAAATATTATAATTACAGACCCACCTCTCCAGAGCGCGTTACTTGGACGTCCCCCAACCCGCCGTGGTAAAACCGGAAGTAGGCGCGTTCGTGGCGGGTTGGGGTCGGGTTTCACATTTTTAACAATTTAACCCCCCATCCCCAGGACCCTCTCCTGCCTGTCATGGGGGCAGAGTGGGGGGGGAGGGGTGGTTATTTCAATTAGCTTTCTCTCATTTCGATGCTTTCTTTTAATTTTGGAGTGAATTGCTTTTCTTTTGGTGGCTACTATGTTTATCGTTGTTCTCTCATCTGCAGCCAGTTTAAAGGGAAAAAGCCATGGGGTTTAGGTAATCCTGAGCGGGGACAAATATAACCAGTTTTGGTCATTTTTGAGGTGGTTGCACAAGGGTGATTTTGTACTTATCACAAATAACCTTTCTCAATTACTCATAGCCATGTAAAATATATACGCACACATGGATTGGACCAAATGATTATTGTGATCATATCAAATACTTTTTCAATTATTGAAAGAATTAAATATCAAGCTACATTTAGCCATCTTAATAATGGAAACATGGGGAAATGGTTCCATTATTAAGATGGCTTAAAGAATATGGAGCCAAGACGGGTAAATGGAGTGTACTGGAGCTTAACACTCCATTTGGATTTTTCACTTTATCAATGGATGCAACAATATATATTTGTACCAGTTAGAAGAGTCACCCTGAGTAACATTAATGCATTAGTGCAAGACACAAAATAGGAACATAGGAACATAGGAACAGGAGTAGGCCATTCAGCCCCTCGAGCCTGTTCCGCCATTCATTGAAATCATGGTTGAGCTGTACCTCAACTCCATTTACCCACCTTGGCTCCATAGTCTTTAAACCATCTTAATAATGGAACCATTTCCCCATGCTTCTATTATTAAGATAGATAAATGTAGCTTGATATTCAATTCTTTCAATAATTGAAAAAGTATTTGATAATCATAATAATCGGTTGATCCAATCCATGTGTGTGTGTATATATTGTATATGGCTTTAATACAATAATCAATGGCCTCCACAATGCTACTGCTTAATAACTGAGGAATTGAGTAAGATAGGAATTGAACAGGAAAATATATTTTTCAATTCATTGACTGACAACTGGGAAAGTATATTGTGCTATCACAGCCTAAAATCTACAGATTTTATAGATACTTCGGAATCATATTTCTAGGCTTAGGGTAGAAAACCTAATTTTTGTCTGAAGGGGGACCAGTAATTGCGGGTGGAACCTGGTTCCGACAGGACTCCACCCCTTTAAGAATGGACCTTCAAATCTGGTAGGGAGGCTTTGGGTAGATCTTCCCCCCCCCACCCATGTCTGTGAGCAGTTCTGGGCACTGCACCTTTGGAAGGACATATTGGCCTTGGAGGGAGTGCAGCGTAGGTTTACTAGAATGATACCCGGACTTCAAGGGGTAAGTTACGAGGAGAGATTACACAAATTGCGGTTGTATTCTCCAGAGTTTCGAAGGTTAAGGGGTGATCTGATCGAAGTTTATAAGATATTAAGGGGAACAGATAGGATGGATAAAGAGAAACTATTTCCGCTGGTTGGGGATTTTAGGAGTAGGGGGCACAGTCTAAAAATTCGAGCCAGACCTTTCAGGAGCGAGATTAGAAAACATTTCTACACACAAAGGGTGGTAGAAGTTTGGAACTCTCTTCCGCAAACGACAATTGATACTAGCTCAATTGCTAAATTTAAATCTGAGATAGATAGCTTTTTGGCAACCAAAGGTATTAAGGGATATGGGCCAAAGGCAGGTATATGGAGTTGGATCACAGATTAGCCATGATCTTATCAAATGGCGGAGCAGGCACGAGGGGCTGAATGGCCTACTCCTGTTCCTATGTTCCTATGTTCCTAAGAGGGTGTGTCTGGGGGAGTTCACAAGGTTCTCTAATAAATTCTGCCCTTTACACCCATCTTGGGCCTCGGCAGAACTCGTGCCAGCTCAGAGCTGGTGAGTCCTGCCGAGGGCTTTAAGAGGCCCCACACCTTTATTAAGAAAAAAGGCCCATTTGCTCCACTGGGAGCAGAAGATCTGAAGAAGAAGTATTTCTTCAGGACCTCGCCGGGCCTAGCCTCTGCCATCAGATTGACATAGTTCTGCTTTGACATTCCCACTAGCCGTTCAGATTAGGTGTCTTGGATGTGCCCTTACAGGTGCAATGTGCCAGCCCCGACCATGCAAATGACACCATCCCTGGATTTGGGACAGGGTCTCTGGCTTGGGGCTAGGGTGGCTGGGGGTTTCACTGCACTGGACTTGCATTAGCAAAATGGACCTTCCAATTGATATTGACATTTTATTCAATCTTTGCTTATAGTTTTTTTCCTCACATTAAATTTCTGAAAAGATAAGATTTCTAGGGCACATAACCTTCTCAGGTCAAGAGAAAGCCTGGTACTAATTGTTGGAAGTAAAGTATTATAGGGAGGTACAGCTTTTCATTAATTCCAGTTTATTTCTGTTTCTTTTACATAGTCAGGAGTGGCTAAGTACTTCATAAACTTCTTCACATGCCATCACTGTTCCCATGCAACAAGAAGTCTGGCTTTATCAAAGCAAAATGTTCACTGCTTTTGAGAGCTTTTTGAGTGCTCTGTAATTAGAAACAGAATACTGGATCCTTGAGAGTGATTACAGGACAGTAATTTCATTGAATGGGTTCAGATGATATTATAAACCTTGAGAGTGGAGCTGAAGTGAATTATAGTCACCACAGGACTCCCAAGATAAGATTATTGCCGTGAATCAATGCTAGGTTTATATTATTTTATTGATTATATATATATGAGCAATAGTTTTACCAAACCACGCTCCCAGTGCAGAGCCCCGGCTGCCAGGAGTGTATAATGGGAATTCGGGCATGGAGCCTTTCCTCTCACGAGTGTGAGTTCATAAGATTACCCCTATATAAAGTCAGTTCTGGAGCTGGTTCTCAGCCCACAGTGGTTCCTATTGAATGTAAGGAGTCTTACAACACCAGGTTATAGTCCAACAGCTTTATTTGGAATCACAAGCTTTCGGAGCTTTCCTCCTTCGTCAGGTGACTCACCTGACGAAGGAGGAAAGCTCCGAAAGCTTGTGATTCCAAATAAAACTGTTGGACTATAACCTGGTGTTGTAAGACTCCTTACATTTGTCCACCCCAGTCCATCACCGGCATCTCCACATCATCGTTCCTAATGAAGATACTGGTGTAAATCATGTCCCAGCAAATCACTTTGTTTAGGATGTCCTATGGACAGAAAACCATGGGCCCAAGTTCCCCACATGGGCTCACAGCAAGTGAGGCTCCATACCAGGAGTGCAAACTCATAATATTTCCCCTGTAATCCTAGTGCCCCATTTCTTTTATTAATTTTGTATCTCTTGTCGAATGTTTGTGCTTTTGAGGGACGCCAGTGCTGGAATTAGAAGACTTTTTGCACTCCGAGCAGACGGTGTCAGCGTTAAGCACTCCATGATCTTAGCCTATCCTTAGGACACCATTTAATATGCCAGTGTGATTTTTCCATTTCATGTACCTGCTATTCATGTGCCTCTTTGAATGAGATTGCCAATTTAGCCCTGATTGTGGTGAATAATGGGCTATTTTGTGCCATGAACCCGTACTGGTTACAAAATGAATTGAGATTGCCAAACTAATTTCATGCAGCTGACAGAGACGAGACTTTTGTCCCAGCAGTCGGAATTCACACCCATGTCCCGGAGTTGAAAAGATGGTGAGCTAACTCACTGTACCACAATCGATTCCATTTCTAAAAAAATTTGAACAAGGAGGTCAGTGAACACAAATCGCAATCATTGAAGGGCCTGTTAATTGAGCTGTACGTTCACCAGCCTTCTAAATAAAACTTCCTCCTCAGCCATTTTATCTGCGACAACTCTGCTAAATGGAAAGGAAAACCGGGTGGGGTGTATAATGGACGCCCGATCACTACCGCCCATTTTCCGCCAGTTATATACAATATATGTAATTAATCCAAGGGGATGTTTCAAGGCTGAAGCACCACAAGGACTTTGAAGGAAGTCCATAAACATGGATAAGTATTCAAAGTGGTGTGATAATTATAGCACTTAAAGGAGCAGCACTGTCAGATCTTAAAGACGATTTACCAGCTTTGTTAATAGAGGAGGGCGCGACGATGTGACGGATGATGCACTAGAGGCATTAGGAGTGACAATCATTCACTCAGAGTTAAAAGTTGTGACCTATTTTGATGTCATTCCATGTGTTTAAAAGGGCTTGCAAACTATGTCATTCTTGTGGGTCATAAACAACACTCCTAATGTTTATCTGATATTGTTGATTGTATAATTAAAATTGCTATAAATAAAATATTAAAATTAACATAAAAAATTTAGAAAATGACAGATACAGAACAGTAAGCTATAGAGCCAGTTGCATGATCCTACACTCCTATGGAGAGCATCTTGGTAAATTATGGGTGTGCAGCTTGTAATTTTTGTTCCATTAAAATGAATGGATGGCAAGTCACAAGCTGCACATCCACAATTTCCCACAATGCACTCCTCACAAGCAGGACTCACTGCTGAGAGAGTAGGATCATGGGATCGGTCTTTATATTCGCACTCTGATAAAAAGACTGCTTTGTGAAACTTTTGATTGTTTAAAGAGATATGCGGGGTCTGTGTGTTATCACTTGTTTCTGACTGTAAGGTAGCAAAAATCAATCAATAGTATCTTACTTCAGCATTTGAGGCCTACTCGGGAAGTCTGCAGTTTTCAAATTACTTTGACATCAGGAAGTAAATGTTATTCCTTTGCAAAATGACTTGGAAAATAGCTTAGTGCTCTAATCTGCTGAACAAAAAGAAATCTGCTTGTTTCTGCCATCAACTGTTTTAATAATGGAGCCAAGGGTTTAAAATATTGGCACTAGCAATGTTTGGACAATCTTAGCAGCCCCCCAGGCGATGGCTCATTGCTGTGAAAACTTGACATTAATTTTCACCTCTGAGGTTCTAGTTCAAATGCTGTTTCTGGACACCGAGGAGTCGCGCTTAAGGGGGGATCTTTGGACCTCGCTCATGTAAGCTGTTAGAAAAGAGATTTCTTCATATCATTTTCTTTTTCATTAACCTGAATCAGTTTCATTTATAAGCATCTCAGGCAGAAAGTGATTCAACTCAATCTTTTTAACAATCTACACCTGAGGTAGTTTGAAATTGTTTTGTTCAAATTGAGCCATTTTGGTTACATTGGTGCCCACCGAGCTAATTCAAAAAGATCAAATTGTGTACAAAAACTGAATTTGAATCAGTAAAATAAAAATGGTGCCTGAAATCATTGACTTTATTCCAAATTCACTCCGCTAAACTCACACAATGTGTGGATACTTATTTGTTCGCTTTCTGTCAATTTTTCTTTTGTTGCCTGCTATTTATTTATTATTTCAATGCAACAAAAATTAAAATAATAATCTACAGTTGAAGAATATTAAGGCACTATGCAAACTGTGTGTGCATCTCCTTCCCTGGGCTCCTTGCAATAATAAAACCGCCATTAAACTCATCAAAATGCAGGCTCAATATTCAGCACAGCAGCAGTCACATTGAATAGGTATTACATAGAGAATAAATGATGGCAGGGACTGTGTTATAAGGGGGTCAAATTATGTCATAAACCATGAGAGCTTCGATCTCAAGATTTATTGTCTAAATTTAAATGTGTTTCTGTTTTATAAAATGCTCCCACATTTTTCTTATTCTTTGCGATATACAAAAATGAGGTAATTATCCGACAAAGAAATGTAGAGGAAATGGAGCTGACTGGCAAAATGGTGAGATGTCCTCATTTGCAGATGTGATACAAATGGAAATGATGTGAACTTTATTGTGATTGAATAGTGCAAGGAAATAATTTGCAAGGCTCCGCTCCTGGCATAGAGCCTCAATAGTGATGAGTGAAGTAGTGGACATAGGGCTGCAACATTGCAATCTCAATTTTCCAACATGTGTTCACCACTAGCAAGGCTCTGCACTGGCAGCGAGCATGCTGCCAGAAAAAATGCTCCTAGTATGTCTTGCATAATATTATGAAATTATTACATATATATGCAGTGCTGATAGTTGAAATAGCGAAGAAATTTCTCTGGTTTTTAGTGCACTAACATACTGATCTTTCATTTATATTTTTACTTCTGAATAAAGCACTCACCTTTGTGGCTGTGGCTTCATCCATTGTGATATGTGTTGAACTTGATTATCTTTAATTGAACATTAGAGGGCCTCCTGATGGGAGCAAGCGCACTGAAAAAAAAATTCCAGGGCCTTCTCTTGATATTGGTTAATATATCGAGAGAGTAATGTTCCAGAATGAACTGAATAAAGCAGCGATTACATTGCCACACCAACTGAATGTTTAATGAACGTAACACATTGGCGCTGACTGGTGGTAGGAAACATTTACCTGGTACACTTCAAAATGACACTGTCCGTGTGCAAGGAGACACTTTGCCCCTCAGAATATGCTCAATCCAATACTTTTTCAAAGAAGAGATCTATCTGAATTTAAAGATTCCAAACCGGACCAAACTTGGGGGGTGAATTTCCTCAGACCTTCTCCCACTCTAACACCATAACACCTATTATGATCCTAAGATGGTGGAAAAACAGGAGTGGAAAAAGTAGAGGCAGCTAAAGTGCTTTAATCAACTCCTTCCGTAAAGGCGGGTATCAAATTTCTGGTTGTGTCCCCATAAAGTTTTCCAGGATGATCAGATCTGTCAACACATTGGTAATATTCTTAACCTCCTAGGTCAAAAGATCTATTAAGGTCATAAAAACTCCTGGGATGATCTTGTATTACATACCAAAAAGAAGGTCAAGGAGTCAAGTGGGACTAAAGACAGTTCCCTCCGCAGCAGAGAAACTCACAGCAATGGGCAAAATAGGTTTTCAATCCATGGGCTACAGTTCGTGTGGGAGAGCTGATGTGGGAACTCTTCTCACCAAAACTGTTTTTATACAAGCATTAATTTATTTTGGATTCTAGATGACTGGCCTCTGTGAATCTGCTCCTTGGGTTTACAAAATGCTTGTTTTACAATTCTACAGCTGGGATGAAAGAGATAGATTTAGCAGTGTTAACTTGGGGAGCCGGCTTCTGGCCTCCTGGAATCTGAACTAAAATAAGTACCAGTATAAAAGCACCTTCACAAACACATAAGCAAGTGCTTTCAAAAGGCACACTGTCTTCATGAAAAACTATTTCTCTTTTTTCCCATTTATTTACAATACCACAAATCATGTTGAAATGAATCATTGCATCATTTGTGGTTGATGTCATCGTGACAACAGTTCATGATTAATGTGACCTTGTTCAGAAGACCTTGTATGTTCTCTTTGTCCCCCAGCCTGTTGCTGGTTAGCATTCTGATCAATAACATTTAATAGAACCAAGAAATAAAACAAATGTTGTACAGTATGTTCTCTGCCTGCAGGTAGACAATAGGTACTTCATGCTTGTTTGAGACAGTTCTCTACAAAGATGCAGCTCAACAAAGTTTAATAGTTTACTATCTGTTGATCCGTTTTAATGATTCCATTCAAAACTCAGTTAAAAATGAAACCCTAGATATTATCTCCAGATGTTTATGGTTGGTGAATAACAATTGTCATTTGCAAAAAATTTGCCTCCAAAAAGCTGTATTTGACAGATGCATAAAACTCTTATTAGTAGAGGCCTAAGAGTTGCCAATAGCAACAACTGCATTGAAGAACAGTCCATGCCAATCTTTTCAATAACATCATTTCAGAACAAATTAAATGGTACAATCTTCACCTCGAAACTTCTATGAGATAACCATACTGTTCAAACACTTGAGAAACAATCTTATTGAAAAGGACACTGAGTACTCACAGTCTGATGCCATCTTGAGGAGTGCTAACGTAATGGGCTAGATAACACAAGGAAACATTAAAAAAAATAATTTAAAAGTCCAGCTGGGTGTTTTCAGATAAAATCCAATGTATAATCTGAGGAATGCAAGTACATTTGAAAGCAGGAACAAATACATTACCATAATAAGAAGTGCTTTAATGCCCCATTAAGGCTGAAAAACCACATCTTGCAATCTGGAAAATGAACCAAGAGGGTTTGAGAAACTGGTTAGTTACCTGGTTGGTGGCACGAGTGGCTTTTGATTGACAACCCTTTGGTATGTGTGGAAACAGATTACGCCCAAGGCATATATCTCACTTTTTGCCTATTGGGCCTGCCGCCTTCAGAACTCAGTTTTTGAATCTTTTTCTTTCTTTCTCTCTTTCTTTCTCGCTTTCTTTTTCTCTTCCTCTCTCTTGCTTTCTGGATGCACAGGTTGTAACTAGCACAATTGTTGTGATATCTAGGTTATTGTACTATGTAGGCAAAGTCTTTTGCCAGGATTTTCCTTGGAGCTGCTCCAAGGAAATTCCCGGCAATTTTATTGTTTTATTCCTTGTCCTGCTACAATAAATTTACTTTCCTTCACCATACTCTGTCCATACAAATCTGAACAAATGAGTTAGAGGGTCTGGCTATGTTGTGGGAGAGAGAGTACTCAGTAGATAGAACCATAAAAAAGCTATTAACATTTCAGGTCTTTTTAAATAGGGGCAAAGAGTGGAAGAACAATGAGGCAATGATAAATTTGTACAAGGCAATGATCAGACCACAGTTAAGACTACTGTGTCCAGTTTTTGGCATTCCATTATAGAAAGGACATTGAAGCCGTAGAGAGCATACAATGTAGATCCAACAGAATGAAACCAGGATGATGAGAAACTTTAGTCATGAGGAGAGACTTGAGATTCTGGGACTATTTCCACTGGAGCAGAGAAAGCTAAGAAGAGATTTAATAGAGGTTTTTAAAATTATGAAGGGTTTTGATAGGGTGTATAGGGAAAGACTATTTCCTTTAGCTGGGGAGTCAGTGACTTAAATCAATTTAAAATCAATATACATCAATTTAAAATTGTCACAAAAAGAGTGAAGAGGTTATGATAAATTTATTTATGCAGAGTTGTTGAAACATGGAATGCTTTGGCACAAGGAATGGTTGAGGCAGAGATTTTTTTTAAGGGAAATGTGGACAAATATGTGAAGCAGAAGAAGACATAGGGCTATGAGGAGAATCTGGGGCAATGGGATTAGTTTTGGATTGCTCTAGCAAAGAACTGGCACAGACACAATGATCTGAATGGTCTCTTTCTGCGTGGCAAACTTCTATCAATCTATAGATGCTGATTATACTTAGCAGGTGGTTTATTTGCACCAGGAGTAGAACATTTAGCTTGCAGGATAGAAATTTCTTATGCCAGTGGCACTTCGATATTTCATGCTCATAAACTGTTTTCTACAATTTACACTTGGCACTTGTGCCACTTCATGGTAATGTCTTAAAAAAATTAACCTTTCTGCTTGCAAGCATAACTTCTGTACAGTCGGCGACAAGTCACCGTTGCTGGTAACTCAACATAAAATCAAATCCTACATCTCATCTGCAAGCCCACATAGATCAACTTTCAAAGATTCCATTTGTATTTGATTTAATTTTTTAAAAACTTGCTGAACAGAATTTAATTTACCTTTTTGTTTTGTCATTGTTTGCACGTTTAGGGAACTACTGTTAGAATGTATAAATTTCCGGTGCTTGTCCTGGATATTTGAATGAGGGGATTATGAACAGTCTAATTT